>NC_134037.1:165900203-166509527 GCF_965140245.1 Athene noctua
GCTCTGAACCACTCACCTACAGTTCTCGCTGAGGAGAAAAAAAGGAAAGAAGTGGGAGTAGGAGGCAGTTCCCTTGAAAGCTGAAAAACACGGTTTGCCCTCAGCTTCTGCAGAACCAAATTGCAGTAAAGTTTTGATTCAGCTCTTTGCACTTAAATGCAAAATTCTAATATCAGTATTGCTGAGGAGAGGATGTTAGTTGTTTATGGCAATAAAGCAGCAAATTCGCATATACTTGGAAGCTTTTAATGGAAATTTTCCTAGCAGGTAGAAATCTTTACTCCACACACACAGAGCATATTGCTGCGCAGCAACAGCTATTTGTCCCAGCCATTGGCAACATATAATGCAACATATCTTAAGTTTCTTCTTAGATGATCTTGTAGCTTCCCAGATAAATAAAGGTCAAGAGAGGTGCCAAAAGTGATAGGGAACAGGGCAGAAAGATTCCGTGGTAGGAAATTAGAGATGGAAGTTCTCCATTTAAGTACTTCTTAAATCCTTAGAGCTGTGCTTTGGGCTCCCCAGTACAAGAATGATATAAACATAGTTGAGTGGGCCCGGTGGCAGTCAAAGAGGTTGGAGAACAGTGCATGAAGAGAGGCTGAAAGAAGTGTTCCCATTCATCTTGGAGAAGAGAAGGTGAAAGGGAGATCTTATTGCTGTATGGACCTCTCTGATCAGAGAATACACAGACACTGAAGCTATATGTTTTTGTGTGCAGTGATAACACTTTTTTTTTTTTTTTTTTTTTTTTGCCAGGAGGATGGGTAAATAGTGGAACAGAGGCCCAGAGGGGTTGTGGGACCTCTGTTCTCGGAGGTGTTCAAGGTTTGACTAGTCATGGTCCTGAGAAACCTATCAAACTAAACCTTTTCTGAACAGGTGGTTGAATTGGATTAGCTTCTAGAGGACCCCTTCAACATAATTCTGTGAGGCATGAGAAGGAGGGAAAGACTTGGCATCTTTAATGTAATCTGCAAACTAATATAAAATATTAGCCATTTAAAATACATGCACTGCATCACTACAAAAAAAAACCCTGGTTCAAAGTTCTAAGCTGTTATGAACATTAATGTTCCTAATAGAGACTGAAATATAAAATTTTCTTGAAGACCTAAACCAAATGAACAGAAATTCAAATAAAATGTGAACGGGAAAGTAGGGAATAAGTAACTAATTGACTGATTTGGGGGTTTTTCCCCTGTCCTTGGCAATGTTTACCTGTACCAGATCTAAAGCAAATGTTTCTCTCCTCTGCAATAAGCTTCTTTTTTCCTAAATGCCATCCTATCTGGAAGGCATTTAGGAAGAAGCTTGACATTCTGAAACCACATGCATTCACAAGTGAAAGAGAAACAAATAATAGTGACAACCAAACCGTGAATAGCTATTAACATCTTTGGAGATTGTGATCTATCTACAGACAAGTCAGAAGGAAAGTATGTTTTGTGTTTCAGTTATTTAGTTGTTCTCAATTTTCCACAGTTCTGGCAGTGTTTCACCCAAGCAGTATGACTTGACTTTGAATAAACTAAAGGTTGTAATTTAAACCTATAGCAAAATTCATTAGTTTGGTCTCCCATTAAAATATACTATTTAAAATGAAAATCAGAGCTTAACTGCATACATAAGGACATCCATTTAGAATCTAATAAACGTGTCTTGGAGATCCAAGCACAAAACTCAACCTTGGTGCAAATTAATTATCAAAGTTTACACAATGATATGAAACTGATACGAAACATTTGCCTTTTTAATGGTCCCTCCTGTCTAGTTTCTTTGACTCTCCTTCACTTGATATACTTATTTATTTAATAAAACTGGATGGCCCAAAATGATAGTTACTCTGACAACCAAAGAAAATTAGAACAGCATGTCATCGGAAACAAGAACAGAATGCAGGAACAAAGAGACAAAAGATGCCAATCTTTAAGAACGTAAGGTTTGGTCCAACTCACTTTTCCTCTCTGACTCTCCTCTGTTATTTTTGCACAATAATACATGACTCTCACATATTCTCTTCATAAATTCTGAAGTAGTAGATAACCCAAAGATGACTGAACATTTACGTATATGCAACAAGAAAGCAAGAAAATATTCTGCAGTCATTTTGGTTGGGGTGTTTTTTACACCTTTCTGTGTGCTGTGTACATGTCCTCACCAATATGCAAAAAGCAGTGCCACAAGGAAACAAAATTATGGTCTTAGGATGTTGAAACACAACAATAGCTTCTCTACAGATAGGAAAATTCACTGTGAAACCAAAGGTATTTTACAATACAGTTACTTGTGGGTTACTATTTACGATTATTCCTTTGTCACTGAAAATAAATTTTTGCTATTCTGTACTTAAACCAAAACAGATGTATCTATGGTCAATGGAAGTCAGGGGTAAATGGATCCAGTACTCAATCTGTACTGACTATTCTGTAATCTGAGGTCAAAGAGAGCAAGTCCTATGACTGCTCCTCCATGGGAGCAAGGTGTCAGCAGGTCAGATAGAGACCCCTTCATTTGTATAACTCATATTCCCCTCTGCTTCCATCCTGGTGATGTGGAAGTAAAAGGAAAAACAGCTGACCTGGATAGAGAGGTTTGAAGAACAGAAGAACTCATACCAGGTGGATCATAAAGGGCACAAGCAAAAAGAAAAAGGACAAAATGCAGCAAACCAGGAAAGAAACAGGGATGGAAAGGTCTATAACCAGTGCAGGAAGGTCTTTCCCTGAAATTGAATTTATCTTGGGATTCCTCTCTGACATCACTGGTAGACAAAATTTTCTTAATGTCCAGCTAGTTGTTGGAGCCTATAAAGGAAAATACTGCTTTGCTGCCACCTTTTCCCTCATAAGTCCTTCAAGGACAATGTTGTGCACCTAGATATCCAAAACCCAACAAATAACTCACATGGGACCTAAAGTGATGCATATGATAAAAATATTATTTAAGCATTCTTTTCTATGTAGGAAAACACACTTAATTTATATTGGCATTTTATTTGGGCTACAAAAACAATCAGGCAACAGGAAGTTGGAAAAGCAAGAGTCGAAACAGCTGGTGTGATCTTGTTCTTTCCTTTTCCTCTCATCCTCAAGATCTTCATCACCATTAAATGCTGCTACACTTACATCCTGTCTTTGCCTTAAGCAATCATTTGCTTTCATTACACATCAGGAATGGCACCAGCAGCTCTAGGCAAGACGGCAAACAGATATGACTAGATCTAGGAAGCATTAGCTGAAAACAACAGGGCATGTCTTATCTCTTGGAAGGACTGTTGCCAAAGTTGTAGGAAGACCAGACTTAATCAAAAAGCAAAAGCCAGGGGCAATCTATAACAAACTTGGGGCAATGCCTTCTTACAACCATATTAGTGGTTTTCTCTGAAACCTCTAACAAGTTGCAGGGAAACACCTGAGAGCATTGGCCCCAGGGTGTGTCTTTGCAAAGGCTTAGTGTGGTTGAGGCATATTCAGTGCAAACAGAAGGTTCCCATTTTCTCTTAACAGCAAGGATATAACAAGGTCTGTGGGGTATAACATCTACTCCAAATGGCAAATTTTACAAATTCCAGCTCAGCCAGTTGTGAACAGCCTTTCATTAAGACATCAGAAAGATCCTCTCTAATTTCAGGATTATCTCCTTGCCCTTCTACAAACATGAAGACATCCCAAACATTCTAAACATACTTAGATCTTCGTACACATTACAGAAATTACATCACCTTGCAACCCAGTGGTGTTTTCCCAGAGACTGTATAAGCAGGTAACTGAACTGCACAATTAGTGGGATTCCAGGAAATCACTGGGCATGACATTTCGCAGAGCAATAAAAAAAAGCTTGTCAGTACTCAATAATATTCATATATTTCCCTCCACCACCTCCTATTTTCTGCAGCTGTTAGTGGCATCGCACATTTGGAAGAAACATGTCTATGGATCCTGAGAATGTATGCCTCATTTAAATGCAAAAAAGAGACATGTTTTATGTTTTCTTTGTTTCATGTTAATTGCATTGATTGATATGACAGTGGTCTTCGCGCTTTGTACTTTCTTTTATTACCTTTTCTAAGCAGTGTAACTCCATTTAAAAAAAGCCTTGAGATAAGAATGTGGTAACACTGCAGAGAATGAAAAATCTGAAAATAATATCATAGCTCTTGGGAAAAGTTGGTGGGAGATTTTATTTCAGTGCAACTGCTTGTTCAACCTAGTTCAATCATTCCTGATAGTAATGATTATTCTGTTATATTCCGTCTCTTGTCAATGTGAAACATAAAATAAGTTGACTCTCATCTTTATGCAGAAATCCTGGATATTAGATAAAGCTAATAACTTCATTAGTGTTAAGAATAATATTAGGTATTATCAGTAAGATGAAATAATCAATAAAATTTGAAAAGTAAGATTTTTTCCCAGAAGCATATTTCATTTACCTCTTATTTTATATATTAATCTATGTATATGCATAACGTATATGTCTAGAACACTTATATTTAATGGGTTCACTGAAAACTCAGGTGATTTCTGGCAAAGATCCAGAAAATCAGGAATTGATATACATATTTATCTGAGATTATATACAACATTTTGCTATTGTAAAAGATTCTTTAATGCCTTTTAAAGACTTTTTGTATTCCTGTCTTCCCATACTTTTTATTATTTAAATCTGTTGCTTAAATGTTCTAAATTTTTTGCATTTCATTTTATCTTGTGTTGAGGTGATTCCAAGAGATCTTGAAATTCTAATTCCAACCCTTTTAAATAATCAATATGTATAATTTAGTGAATCTTTTTGAAGACCTGGAGGTATCTGTGTTTTCCAGTTGACTGCACAGGCAAACTCTCTGAATGTCAAATACTTTACTCTGAATGAGGCAGAGCAACACTTCTGAAAAAGGTACTATGAAAACTTAACAGAAAAATCCTTATTCCTCTCAAAAAATAGCTGAAAACTAATCAGATTTCTGCCATACTCCAACAGTCCTCTGGAACGCTGAAGACCTTTTTGGCCATGAACATCTATTCTACATGACTGATACAGGTACTGATATTTCATAACCATGTAGTGTGTGGAAATGCCAGGAATCAAATTCTATCTAAAATTGGAATGGTTTAGGGACAAGGTCAAAGGTCGATCTCAAGCTTAGGTGGTCCATCAGCCTACTGTAATTAAGATATAACAATATTTGCAATCACTCATACATAAAGGGGAACTTTTTCAAACAAGGCTTAAAATAAGCATGAAATAAAATTATCTCCAATGGTAATGATGAGTTGGCAGATCTGTAAATGTCAGAAATACAAAAAGATAACATTTCATCAATCCACAAAGAAAGTTGAAAAAAAAAGCGTATATAGCCTAAGTCCTTCAATATCCTTCTGGAACCAACTGGGTTTATAGGTTTAGTACAGACTTATAGGCTTAGGGTTTAAAAAATGACAAGAGTCAGAAGTGATGGAAGAACATATTTGCTGTGTTAAGAAAAAAAAACAAAAACCAACACCAAACCCAATAACAACAGCCAAAACGCCAAACAAACAAACAAACAAAAAAACAAAAAACAAGGAGAAACTAGAAGTAAAAATGCTGATGGCTGATATTTGGAAGTGGAAGAGATCTCTTTACTCCTTAAGTTTCAAGGTCTCTTCCTTTACTGCCTTTTCACCCAGAAGGAGCATTTGTCTTTAAATAGCATAAATAAGATGTGAAAAGACATGCAAATATTTGTCCTTTTTGTTTCTTTGACTTTTCCTGACTGAATGTCATAATTCTCACTGCAGAGAATCACCCTAAAAGAGAATTATTTGGTATATATAAGGTATTACAAATCAAAGAGTAATGACTCTCAGAACCAAATTTTCAAATGCAGGCACCTACATTGGACATGCAAAATGTTTTGCGCACAGATTTGAAAGGAACACCTTAGACACCTGTTTGCAAATATGATCCCAACTAAAAGCTAGATGAAAAACTGGCTCTACGATCAGAGAGCAGAGAATATTTTTAATTACCACACCCCTGAGAAGCTCCAATGCAGGACTGCTGCCTTGAAACCTAATGGCCCAAAGCCTACTCAACTCAATGGGACACTTTTCAGTGACTCCATCAGATTATTGGATTGGGCTCAAAAAAGCTTAATGTAAAGGTCTTTCATGACAGAATTTCACTCAAGTGACAGATTATCCCAAATTCTGCTGTTCCCAAAAGCAACAACCCAATATTAATTTAAGCGTACAAGTTTATGTTAACTGATACAGATTTCAACTTCAGCATATAGGGATTGTCCCACCTGCCAAATGCTGACTATTATATTATTCTCATCCCCAAAGAAAAAAATCCAGAAAGGAAAACCAGTTCTTTTCACACTTATTATTGAATCATAGTAATTACATTTCATATGGGAAATATTTTTTATCTAATTCAGTATGTGAACAATTATGTACACCATGCCAACTATTAGTTAGCAGGTGCATCAGTTATCATGTTCTCCTGATGTATCACACAGTTAATACAGACATATTTCAAGTGGAAAAAAAAAAAAAATCTAACAAAAAGTAGCCATCTTCTGACAGTAGGCAAAATATTGAATTTCCAGCTCAAAATTATCACACTTCAGCATCTGTTAATGTTGTATAGGGGCCAAAACCTGACATGTCAATATTCTTCTCTGAACAGGTATTCATGGAAAAAAGGCTCCAGATTCTGAAATACATCACTTTAAGATCCCAGTCAAAATGAAACATTTCAGTATTCCCAAAACGTCTTTTTGGGTTTTGGTTGTTTGTTTTTGTTTTTGGTTTTTTTTTTAATTATGCTAAACTCTTGTTTTCTGTCAATTCAAAAAAAGGAATAGGTATTATGGAAACTGAGGTTTGGATCATCATTTTCACCTACAGAGCAATTCCTGGAAGATTTGCACTTCCCAGGGGTAATGTAGCTATTGTTCTAGCAGGGCCCACATGTTGCATTGTGGGAACTGAAATTTGAGAGTTGAATTATTTCCTGTGGAGAGCTTTGTAATCCAGCTGTATCTGCTGTAATCCAAACGTCTGACCAAACTAAATCTCTGCTGTCTTCTGAGAAATATGGTTGTGAGACAAGCCTGGCCTATGGGGAAGCATCCAAGCTATAACTCCAATAAGGCAGTGCAGAGCTAGGCAACTGTGTTTGCTTAACTGCTTTGAAACAAAATAATTCTGGGAAAATAATAAAATTTAACTGAAAATCATTTCGGTGGAATCAGCCCCAAAAGTCAAAACTGCATACAGAGAATTGTGGGTGAAAAAAATCCTGAGATTTGCTGACATGCTATATCCATGATTTAGTCCAACAGTTAGGGCCCTAATCATACCTCTAGGCTGTGGCAGAGCATGCTGTGCAGCTGAGAAATACAAAAAAATGAGAGAAAGCTCTTCTTCACGTTTCCTTTCCTTGGGCCAGTTTGCCAGTGTAAGTTAGATCATTCTCTGATGACAGATGGCTACAACCCCTGGAGGGCCAAGAACCCTAACCAAAAGTTCACAGAAGTCCACATAAGGGTCTGCACTGACATTACGTGCTTTTGGTTTAGGCAGCTAAATGCCAGAGACACACAGAGGGTGAAAGAGTTTGAAAGAAACTTGAAAGAGTTCCAGGTTGCAGAACTGCCTCCTCTAGTAGAGATACAAAGCACTGACTCTGCCTCTCAAAATCTGGTCTTAACATGAGCTCTAGCAATTTAGAAGAATTACAGGAAACAATAAAAGAGGAAGATGGCCAAAGGAGAATGCATTTATTTCTACAAACTACTGATTGCCACCCTGCAACCAAGTCTAGATCTACGCATCAACTGAATCTAAAATACGTCTAAGCCTGGTATCTCACCAGGAAATGCTCTTTCCATGCTGTGTTCTACCTCCTGTTCAGCTAAGTTCTAGCAGTTTACAATATAAATTATTAAAAGTAGGAAAAATTAATGGTTTGGGGTATCAGAAGAAGATTGCCTAGATTTGGGACACATCTATCATGAAACAGAAAGACACCTGTGAGTAAGATTCACGTTAAATACCTAGTCATTTCGTTGTTTCTGAAGGCTATAGTAATTTTATTGCTACTGCTTCTCAAAATTTTTATCCAGTAGCAGTACTTATGATCTAACACAGTTACATCTGGCAATGCTGCCTGGCCAAAATCAACATCCACACAGAAATATGCCTCTAAAGAAAACAGTTACAGTGATGTATGGCAAAAATACCATTGCAGATAGTCAAGTAGGAAATACCTACAGTAATCATTTGGATCAACTATTTCTCATTAGTATCTTGCAACTGTATACCAACTATAATATACAGGCCAATAACCAGATAGTGCTGAGAAGAATTGTCTTAAAACCTTTAAAAGAAGAAAATACATTATTTAATGATTTTTAAAGATATGTATATCAAAAGCAGTAGCTTAACAGAATATGCAGTGTAAACCTAATAAAAGGACATCTCCTGATGTTGAGCACTTAGTGAAACACTGATATAATTCTCTTTTTTTTAAAATATTGCACACTCACGTAACCACAGCATGTTCTCAGCCAAGTATAGAAGTATGTTGAGAATAAAAATACAGCTGATTTCTTAAAAAATTAGAATAAGGTACTCCTTTAGAAAAAAAAAAAAAAAAATCAACAGAAAAAAGACCTTCCAGTCACTCTTAGATGTCAAATACCATTAAATACAACTTTGTTGCTAGAGAAGATAAAAGCTGTATTTAAAAGCCTTGCCAAAAATGTCCTTTTCAGTACTAATTAGCATCAATGGTCAAAGCCGCTAGAGCAAAAGAAGAACAGAGAGAGGGAGGACAAGAGAAATAAGTACCATCACTGACACTAACAGGATTTTTTTTAAGCTTTGTCTCATGATACATTAAAGGATATTTTTCTTTTAACATAATGTCCTAAGCTTACAAGTGCTGTGAGGAGATGCCCTTCTCAATCTGCTCTAAAATCAAGTCTAATAGCACACAAAGAGAAACTACAGAGGAAACTGCCACTTTCTAGAGTTTTCACAGCGAAGAAATTAGCACAAAATGAAGCAGAAACCAACCTCCATGTAATATGTGAGAGCACTTCTGCTTACTGCTTCAGGACTGTTCAAGTCCACAGCCCAGATCACAGGGAAAAGATTAAAGTACTGTTAAAGAACCTTGCAAAAAGGGTGAGTTCACATGACTGTGTGGTTTTTGTCTTCATGCTTTTTACAGCCATGTGAGTATTATGGATTCACAAAATGAGGAATCTTACTGTTGCAACAATCACATTCATTGGAAATTGCAACGGATGGATTTTCGTTTGCTTCCTTTTTCCAGCTTTGACTGTGCAAAACAGATCCTTGTTAACATGTGAAAGCATTAGAGATCAAGAGATGCAGGTGTTTCTTATGTTTCAGAGTGGAAAGCAGGCTATCAGGTCTGTTCTACCATGTTGCCAAAACCAACTTGATCTTATCTTTTGGAAGTGCTGGTGGCCAGCCTGTGCATTTGTCTTCCTTTTCCCTGCTACATCCAATGCATGTGGCACAGCTTAAAAAAGCAAACAAACAAACCAACAAAACCCAAAATACAAAACAAATTAAAAACCACAACATTTTCACTTGCTTCATCAGTCTCATTTCATTTTCCTTCCTTTCCACAGTTTAGTTTCTTTCAAAAATACAGTGCTTGCTAACTTCTCATTCACAGAGTTAAGTCTGGCAGAATTGTGGAAGCAGTGCCGTTATATGGGTGTAAACATAAGAATTCCTAGATTTCATAATTAGTGCTAACTCAAAATATGGGTCAGAGCCTAAAAGTGATTAGCCCCTTGAGCTTTTCATGTCTCTTCTTGTCATGAGTGGCATGACAGGGGAAGAAGAATAAACAAGCCTTTCCGCTCACACTCCGCATACAGGCAGCCTAAGGCACTGAAACCCTTGGTGCATAGGCTAGAAACAGCATTGGCATGATAGCTACACCAGCTTTCCAAATCTAACCTGTCATTATGTTTCAGCCCTTTTTATGAGAGGATCCTCTTTCACATTCCTTTCAGACTGACTTCATGCCCTGAATTCTCTGAATTAGTGCTAAATGCTCAAACCAAACTTCCCAAAGATGAAAGCCTAGTTTGTCCTTAGCATCAGTATGTGGATTTAGTACTGGAACAATCATCAAGAGTACAGGTCATGTAGTAGATCTGAGATAGAGGCATCCTGTCATTATGGACAGGATCTCTATGTGAACATTTTAGACTGCTTACCTAGTAAAGATAAAAAAAAAAAAAACCACAACAACATGGAAATGGTTTTACTCCCTATCAGTCTTGTATGAGAATCAATGAGTTAATGATGAATGTCCGGGCATCATTGTTCAACTACTGAGTCACACTGTGTTTGGTGTTTCAACTGCATGGATGTTCACACAAATAAAAAAGTGGTTTTCCTCATATTCTGAAACAGGGTGTTCCAAAGGTCCAAGGGATTGTTTTTAGGAAATGACCTTCAGTGTATGCAGTGCAATAAATCCAGTCTCTCTCCATGTAACAAAAACTAGAAGCGACCAATTTCAGCATTTCCACAGCAGACAAGCACAGTGAGGCACAACATGTGAACAGGCACAAGTTTGCTGGGTTGCATCCAAAATAATTTGAGGTCTAGACTGAGTCATCTAGCAAGTCACCATTTGGATAGCTCAAGTCTATATTAAAATCTGTTCAATAGCTGACAGATAGGACAAATTTTACAATAATGGTGACAATCCTGAGTAAATAATTCCATGGCTTCAAAGGCTAATTTCTAGAATAACCACCAGGATATCTCTTGTGAAGAGAAGACTTAAGAGGGCATTGCATTTTACCACATCTGTACATTCATTCAAAGAAAATCAGAATAACCTGAAAGTGAAAACACTCTTTCTCTTTTTTTTTTTTTTTTTTTTCCAGTTCTGAACTACAGGTAGAACACTTATCTAGGATATTGAAACGTTACTTTAAAATGTTTCTGAACAGTTTGATGTATGCTTACATGCACATACAACACATACTAATGAAATCTTCTACTCAATATCAGATATGAAAATAAAAATGCTGAGAAAGAAAATTAGGGTTGTTTTGTTAAGGCAGAAAAAGTGATTTTAACCTCAGAATAAAAAATTGCTGCTGGAGCAAAAGCTTATGGAATTCCTTATTTCATTTATTTTAAGTAACTGAGTTCTGCAACTGTGTGACAGGAAAATATGTTATTGCTTGATGTTCATTTTCTCTTAATTATTAATATCCTTCCATTGGGCACCCCCTCCTTGCCCCAGGAGGCATTGCTACAAGGAATTCAAACTGCTGTTAAGCAAAGTGAATGACCCATCCAGATCTCCATGGAAATCAAGCTGGCTCATACTCTATGAGAACTCAAGCCTCAAATTGCTGAATGTTAGTTTGTATAAGCAAGTCCAATCCACCTGGGATGAGGAGGAGATGAAGGTCACCAAAGAATATCCAGTTCCTTCTCTGTAAATGTGTTTTGCTTCACAGCTAAAGTTGTGACTAGGAAGGGCTTGATGCAACACAAGAGGAAGAAATAGGAAGGCAACGCGAGATTTTTCTTTCCAGCATGTTTCATGCAGTCTCAGAAATGCTTTTTGACAGCTCCTCATGTGTTGAAGCGGAATTCTTCAATGTGCAATCAGCAAGGGGGTCTCTGTAGATGCAGGTTGGCATATGGTATCTCAAATTTCTCAGTGACAAGTGGCATGTTAGCAGAGCAACAAAGTAGCAGGGAAAAAGACGTTTTGCTAATCACTCCCTGTTGCCCACACCCTCAGGCAGAATCATATTGCTTTATGCAGATGAGCTCATAACAGTTTCTTCAATTTAGCTTTTATATAAAAAAGTGCCAGCTCCTAACGCTATGTCAACAGGCACCCGAGGGCCTTCCACTTTACATTGCAAGTGTATTACTATTTAAAGATGAGCTTTTAGCTTAACATCATTGCTTGCCTTCAGAGTTTAATTACCACCCTCCCCATGAGGCCCAATGAGCCATCCACTCCTCCCACGGGAGTTCTGCCTGGCAATGATCTTTAACTAAATAAGTAAATGCCAAATAAGCACTTCTTAAAGATGCAGTGTCTTGTTTCCAGCCTGGCTTTGAAGCCTGCAGAAGCCAGGCTCTGATTTGCATCTCACTGGCAGCAAGCCATGTTGAATTTAGAGACCTCAGTTATAAATCTTATCTGATATAAACTAGAAAGAGGGTTTAAAAAATGGAAAACTTTTTTCCTTTGCTGTTTCTTGCGCTCAATTATCCTACATCATTACCTATAGGCAGACATAAATCACTGAAAAAAGAGACTCATGGTACACAGTTACACCATCTTGTGCCTTAAACAGCTACAGCACTCTATACAGCCTGCATTTGCTACAATACTCCTCCAAGTTATCTTTCCATACTTCTTCACACCACCTCTGTCTGTAATAGAATAGCAGTATTGCAAAACAATTATGAATATCCAAGGCTTAAAACAGGTCAACACAGATGCACTTAATTCTGTAGCAAGTCAAGCTACAGGGCAAGACACAGAGGCCAACAGACTCAACAGCGACCATAGAAACAGGAATTTAAATGGACTTTTCTGTTAAAGAAGGAAATAACAAAAATTGGCACAACCAGGTATGATTTCTGAGACAGGGCACTATTACAAAGAAACTACAGACAGAAAAGATGATCCTGGTTCTCACAAACATATACCCAAATACACAGTGGCAACCAGCACACAAAAAAAGCCAGCAAGATATGAACAATAATCTTAGGACTCAACAGGTATCTTTGCAAGTGCCAGTCACTCAGCAAACCAAGAAACAGGGAGAAAATACAGCACTGCAAAACAGCGCAAAGAGCTGTTGCAAACACTGTGAAGGAGACATGATGTATACACTCCTTGCACCATCCATACTTCAAAGAAGCATACACAGCTGTGACTGAGCTAGAAAAGAATGGACCAAGTGGTCTGCTTCACCTCACTTCTCTGCTAACAGGAAAATAACCCACTTCTGGAATATCTTACTGGAGTAGTAATCATGACACTTTGTTATTTCAAAAGGCCTAGACACTGGTTGTGGTTTCTATGGCACTGTTCAGCACACGGTGCAAATGATATTGTGAATGTCTCTCTGGGATTTGTGCCTGGCTTCAGAAACAAAATTCAGGCTCTACAGTGAGAGTGGTTTTCAAGACTGGGTCTGAACATAAAATGAAACTTTTCAGTAAATAATTATATAAACATAAATTAGGTTTTCTGTAACAGTTGCAAGAAAGCACTTTTTTCCACTGTGTAACAGAATATAAAATCTCTAGTCATAATGTCCTGAACTAAATAAAAGTACTTCCATTTAACATAGGGGAAAACACTGGGGGTTTTGTGCTTCAGGTTGGAAAAACTTGCAAGCTTCCAAGCAAATGGAGTTCACAACAGATTCACTGTCTTCAGAAGAAAGCAGAAAGCTAAAGTTTCTTTCAGGCTCTATATGAATTATGGATGTGTGGTTATTATAGTAGCAGGCCTACGGCAACATTTTACTATAATTGTAATTTTCCCTTTTTTGATTTTCTCTTATTTGTATTTATAAAGAAATTTATCAAACATAAGAAACAAGGAATGTCCTTGAAGTAGTTGCTGGTGCTGTGAAGGTGTGAACTGTAGCTGAATGAAATTGGTTCTTCCTCATCTTTAAGCTTTTATTTTTATATTGTGTTCCTCACCAGAGCACTTGAGTGTTTTACAAGCATGACCATTCCTTCCTTTTAAAACACTAAAATGAAAACTAAGCACACATTTCTTCATCTGCCAACTCCCATGCATGTTGCAGGGTTTGTTTATTTACTGTAGCAAAGTAAAGGCAGGCAAATGATTTGTTTTTTTTTTCCTTTTTCCTTAGACAACATCGTTCATGATAATTTCAACAGAAGGACATGACTACCATTCTGTATGCAGTTTTAACACTGAATCACCATTTTGAAATCACATAAATGTACTGGAATTATGTCCAAACAGAAACTCTGCCCATTCCTTTGAGAAGATTCTTCACTGGCTTGACAGATTTGAAGAATGGCATTGTAAGGGGTGCTCTACTGCCAGTACACTTCTTTGAACAAGACAGCTAATACTGACAAAGACATCCAGGTACACAGATCCTGGACACAGATCAGCCATTGCTTCTGTCTTCCATGGCATGCAGCTTTTGAATACTGCATAAAATAAATAATTCTAAAAGTTCCTCCTGAGCTAGGTGTCATTTAGGGCTTCTATTTGATTGTATTACCAAAGGGACTAATTTGTGCAGGTATTATTTATGTTGGCCTGCCCATGGCTAAACAGCGTGGCACCTCCTCTTCAAGCCTGCAATCTCACCACTGCAAGGGAGCAGGGTAAGAGTGAAAGTCTGGAAAAATGCTGAAGTGAGGAGTAAGTAGATGCTCAGGATATGCTTGTGGGGACAGAAGCGAGGGAGATGAATACTGCAATGATTATGAAGGGAAAGGTGACCTTCCTCACTTCGCATCTGTTCACCCCTGGAGGTAAGGGCAAGAACACTGCAGCTAATAGGAACACCCAAAACAGCATGGAAGACAGCAAGAGATCTCGAGCCAGCCAACCTAGAAGGACAGTAAAGCAGAGAAAGACTGCCACGACAGATGACTGCTGCTGCAGAGCAGCAGTGAAAGCTTCCATATTTTCTGGACTTTAAGCACCTGTCAGTGTGGAGAGCTGCCAGGAGAGGGCACGGATCAAGGATCCTCCATCACAGCTTGTTCAAAATGCTCTTGGCTGGGTGGCTGTTTATCTGCAAACTATACTCTGTTGACTCCTTATCTAAGCAGCTTCCTGCTCTCATCCAGAAACAGACAAAAGGCCGATTTGGTCTCACATGTTATTAAATCACTGATTTTAAATAATTTAGAAGAGCATCAACGAACTTCCTCATATTTCAATGCTACAAGTTAATAAAACCAAGTAAATTCACATCACATGGTCCCTTAAATTCTAATATCCAAGCATGAAAGAATCAGATTTTCAATGACTATGAAACGAAAATGCTTTCTTTAGCCAAAAAAGCCTGACAATTTTGCTCCATCAGAAAAGATGGCTTTTAACTACCCCTACTAAAGGGCAAGCATATGTTTCACCAAAAGAAAGTTTTGAACATGAGAACCAACTCAGCATCAGCTTCCACCACCTTAGGTATTTTATACCACCTCACATGGTACCCATCAGGCCCAAGCAAAATACAATCTCAAGCAAGTTGAATTGAACATGTATGCAATGTGCATACAACAGCTTACTAATACAGCAGCATTGGTGTTGTTCCTGCTGACACAAAAGCTCTCATCTTGCTAAAAGTTACAGAGGGCTTAGGGGTTAAGAACTGTGACTGACAGTAAAATACAACCCCATCAGTCAGAAATCACACAGAGGTGATTACTCACATATCTTATTTAATGATCTTGGCATGATAGTCTCCCTGTGTTTATACAGTTATTTCATCAGGGATGGAAGCTACCTATACTAAATATTCAGCTCTGGAATAATTTTCTGTTAAGAAAAAGTTGCAATATTCCACTCCATTAAACTTTGCTAGATGTTATTCTAGTAACAGTTCAACTAGAAGCTGAAAATTTAAATGTTCACGAACATAGTAAGGCCCAACATGAGTAAAAATACAGGAAGGTGGTTGCTTGGACCCTCATTTATTCCATTCCTCCTCCCTGCTGGTTTTAGACACCTAACATTGAGAATCACTGCCCTCAAGCATCATCAAAAAGCCAAAGCTACATCCAAACTTCAAGGCATGTTTCAGGGGTGATTTTCTTGCTGAAAATGCTGTTTCTCCTCTATTAGCCCAGCTCACAATAAAAGACTAAGGCAAAAGTATTTTTCTAAAGAGGGTGTAAGGGACAGGACTGTTTACAGTTAAGAGAAGCAAATAGGGAGTGGATTTCTTCCAACAGCTTAAAATGTCTTACAGACTCATGGCAGAGGTGATATTTGAAACCTGTCAGAAGTTCCCATCCTGCTTTGAAACTGTTAAAAGTATTATACAGCCTTAAGATTTACACATTTGCTCATGTCTGTGTTTTAAGAAGAGATAGAACTTCCTAAAATAATGTTGGCAAGTGAATCATTCTGGGAGTCTTCAGTTATTTTCTCCAGATTAAATAATTATACTGAAGTTTCCCAAACTACCCAATTTCTTGATGGTGATATTCCAACTGCAAAATCAAACTTCCCCTGTGTCAGAAGACCCTTCTTGCATGGTTAAATGAAAGCAGCAAGTTAGGCCACAAGTAGCACAAACTGAAGAGCTGGATGCTATTATACAGCCTTCTTACAGATTTACTACTTCACTAAATATGATAATAGTATTATTTTATATATATACTGTAATCACTGAAATATGTCAGCTATTGGTAAATGAGCATTAAAATCAGATAAAACCAGATTTCTTATGTTTCAGACATGGATTACTGTTAAAATCCAACCCGGAAATTGAAGCAATCCTAAGCATCTTTTTTTTTTTTTTCATCAGCATTACAGCTCCAAACCATCTGTACTTAATTGTAAGACAACAAATTGTCTAAAAACCAGTGAAGATTAAGAGGACAAAGCTTCTTATGGACAGTTTATATTAGAGAAATTTAAAGACTGCTAAGATCACAGCACTTCTGTACTTGTTTTATTTCAGTCAAGTCCCTATGTCTATCTTCTTCTAAAATGGAAATACATAGAGCATGTTGAACATTGCCACAGCACTAGTAAGAGGTTTATCAGCATCTTAAGCTTTGATGAGAAATCCACTGCTAGCTTAAGAGCTTGCTGACATTTACTCCTAAAGTTCATGCCAGGCAAGAAGACCAACTGCTGACATTCAGTGCTCCACTGACTCCCAGAATTGGAGAAACTGGGCCAGCAGAGTAGGGTGAAAGGCATTTTGCATACCATGCTTAAAGTATAGCAAAGCAAATAATTTCACTGATGGAGAATGAGGAACAGAAATTTGGCTACAGCTGGGTAGAAGGGGAGAAATTGAAACATCAGTCACCAAATGGGTCACTCAAGCACACTCTTTGATATGAATGGCGTAATGTTGATCTGATGAATACCTGCAATATACTGAGCAATTCCAAAAGTTTTTCAAGTGCCATGCCCATCAGCTATGCTTTCATCCTTTTTAATTTACTCTATTTTCTACCCATAATTTGTTTCAATCACTGGATAGAAGTAATATTATGCAATTAAATAATTCAGGAGATTAATAACTAACATCTACCAGTCAAAGTCAGCAGTTTGCCTACATGCCAACTACAGTACTCTTCATTAAAACATCATTCGTATATCTTCCAAAGAAATCTGTATTTGCAGAACAGAAAAACCTCCACATCTGCCAACCGCAACTTCCTTCTGGGGCTCTTTCTTCATGTATTTAAGTTCCTCATTTAATTTTTTTTTTCTCTTAAATCTTGATTTTTTCTCTTTACAAGCTATACCCCTTCCTTTTTCAGACCCAGCTATTATTACTTATTGCCCTTGCTGCTGCTTACCTTCTCCCCATCCATTCTTTAATATTCCATGTAATTGTTTCCATAAAAAGGAAATGCTGTAAAACTGAGAAAGAGAGCAGGAAATGCACTGCAACAATCAGGACCTTTATAGAATCCTCCAAAGTTATTTTAAAGAGAACATTACTTTGGAAAGAAAAGAAAAGCCTTAGAAAAAAATGAAATTCAAGCATTCTATAAAACACATCCAAAACTCTGAAAAAGCTTTAAATGGCATGACTCCTGGGATCTCTTATGCAGTAAACTAAAAGAATTTACTTGAAAAATAACTGGTAAAATATTTAAAGATGACTAAGAAGTTACAACTAAATAATCTACTACTTAAAATAAACATGCACTTTTTAAATATAGCGGTGAATAACTATGTCCCTGGCATACAGACTATTCTAAATGGTGTTGCAACCTTACAAAAGCTGTATACTATTGGCTGAGTCCAGGTTGCAAGTTTGTCTTCAATACATTTTCTTTTATGTGTTAATTTGTTACTTTTAACACAAAGATGTCACATATCATCTAGCACAGACAGTAAGAAACACCATCTCTACATTTTCTCAGTTAAGAGTTATGTTTAAGACTGCTTTATTTGAGATTCACACAAATGGTAGACGACGACCATTTTTTTTTAAAATAAGCTTTTGAACAAAAAGCTTTTTCCCCCTCCTCAGAGACTTTAATTACCAGTTCTTGCTAACATCTCTATTTTCATTTTAGTTACATGCCTTTCAATAAATAAGCAATGGTTTCAAAACTAGAGTAGAACATTTTATTTTTTTTTCAAGCAAAGCTATCTCTACAAACAAATTTAAACAGAATTTTATTTTACTTCTAATTTTGAAAGATGACAAAAGGAAGAATTACAGTGATAGTTTCATGTATAGGAACATAACTTCCCTGTGTACTGAGATGAAGACTATTTCAGAATTAGTGCTGAGATTCAGCACGCTGCCTTACTGGCTTTCCTAACTCATAGGTCCAATTAAGATTTCAGACCACATTTTAAAAGCTAAAGAGTCAATGTGTAAACCTACAAAGCAGCACATCCTCCAGGGCAAATGTCTGTGGCCTCATAACCTATTTGTCTCAAACAAAGCTGTTTAATATGATTTTTTATGCTCTTTTATATCTATACACATGCCAAACTCTTCTGAGAAGTAATCTTTTTAAGGCAAATTTGTATAGATAGGCTAAAAAAGTGCATTATGTCCATACCTCCTGGGAAAGACAGAACTTCCTGAATGGGACAGTTCAGTAGAATCATATTAATTTTTTTTAATGGCCACAACCCTGAATTTATACTTCCATACTTTTAAAAAAGTTCCTATTCCACAATTAACATAAAAGATGAAAATTATATACCTAGTAGTATTTTCAAGAAACACGTTTTTAAAATTGTGTTTCTTTAGGAAACAAAATAAACAAACCAGAACTTTTAATGCTCTGTAGGACATCTCTTCTAATAATTACTTTCAATTTTCATGCCTGTTACACATTATTACAAAATGAAAAAGTGAATAATACAAATTAATTTTTATGCAGGTGTTTGTTCAGTGATAGTTATTAGTTCCACTGTATACCTCTAACTGAACTTCACTGACTTATTTTAGTTAGACAAGGAAGATCTTGACAAAATGAAGGACTTTTATCTATTTCTTAAAATATTTTTTCACCATTTTCTTACATTTCTTTTTAATTTGGAATTATGAGAAAGACTGTTTGTACAATTTAGTGTGAAAAAAAAAAAAAGTTATCTGTTTAATAAAACACAGCTCACAAATATATACAGCTGACATAAACGCAAACAGCAACTTCACTCTTGTCCATATGCTAAGGCATGTTCTACACCAATCATACCAACTACTCTTATAGTTCCCATATGTGTACACCACACTTCCATCGATTAAACTGTTGCAACCCACGGGGGGGAAGAAAAAAAAAAGTGAGAGCCACAACATCAAACTGAATTTGGCTTCTGAGACCTAACTACTGAGATTTTTCTCAGTCCCTGAGGAAAAGCAATTAAAAATACCAGTAAATGTGTACGTTGCAGATATTTATCTGGTCATCTTATACAAAATCAAGGAACTTCCAAATTTTATAGATTGCTTAAAGTGGGTCAGGAACTCCAGGATTAACTGATAACTTCCAGTTTCTGAAGTCTCTCTAGGATTCAGTGTAGATGCTAGCCACAGTAACTACTTTGAAAAATTCTCATATATTCTAGAGGAGCTACACCAGGGCTGCTGGAAATTTGTAAAATTCAAATAAACATTGGCTTATCATCAAAGACTGCAGAATAACATAGACTGTAAAACAGAAAACTATCTGGAAAAAAAAACCCTCTTGCAGTCCTGAATACATCTCACAGGATGAGCCGTGTTGACTCAACGGCAATGTGTTTCCCTCCTGCTTATAAAAGATGACGCTCAGAGAGAAAAGCTGGTCCTCAAAGACAGACATGACACCTTGAAAGGGTTAACCTATTACAGTTGAATCTTATAATAACTAAATATTGTTATAATATTATAATCTTTATAATTACTAAATATGCCAGTTGGGTTTTGTTTTGTTTTCTGCTATACAAAGACACACAGACATTCAAGGTCATAAAATGACTGATCTTGTGTACCCAAGTAGATAAAAACACTATTTATGCATGGAAAGCTAACAGAAGAGAAGTAGTAAAATCTTGTAAAACTGTGAAGTGTGAGACAAGCAGTGCAGTATTTGTTATGATGGTTAAAATATTACATAACAATGAAAGTTTTGCAGATATTGCTTAAGAGCAATATAATAACATGAATATTTATTTAATTATTAAACCTCCTTATGATGTATTCTTTCTAACCCTACCCCTTATGTTCTGGAATTCAATGCAATGGAACAATTAAGCAGATCTTTATAAAAATTAAAAGATGAGAGGTCTCTTTCTATGGCTAGAAACTATTATGAAACAACACACCCTCTTCAGAAGAAAAAAAAAAAAAAAAGCAGCAACATAAACGAACATCAGAAACATACAGGTCATCTTTTTAATACCCATTACCTGGTTATACTACTATTCCAATAAACACCATGCTCAGCACCTGTGATTAGATCCTAATCTGAGTCTACAATCCCTAAATACTAGCTTGGATTTTTGATGAGTCCTGACTCATTTCCTAATATCACTTCTGCCCTCACAGGAGAAAGAAAGGAAAATAAAAAGATTTCAGATTTATAAAAGTCATCAATATCCTCTGACTGGCTTAACACAATCAACCTAGGCATAAAAACTTATCAGCCTGGAGGAAGCTAGAACCTGGATATAACACCCCTGTGCTCTGCTCCCTATATTGGCTCCCTACTGGATATCATGCCAAGTATAAGGGTTCAGTCTCAATTTCAAGATGCTTGATGATCAGCAGCTGGAATCCCTAAAGACTGCCAAAAGCCTGAGGACTGCCTTTGCCTGCTCTAACATTCTGGCACTAAGGAGAATCAGAGATGTCCACACTAGTGGAACTCTCTCTGTCTCTCTTTAACCCTGTTACAGCTATCAAACAAATTATATCATATTCCCTAAAAAAGGATATAGATCTCTCGGCAGGGGACCAGTGTCAGTCCATTCTCCTCTAGAGTTGCTTGTTACTGACATGGGGAAACAGAGGGATAGCTGTTCTTCCCCATTCCTTTGCACCCACCTGCTGGGTGAATCATGTAACCAAAGGGTTTGTTAATTTTCCTACCTAAAATGGAAGAAGAGACAGCATGCGTAACTGGCCTAAGCAATACTGAGGTATGCTAGGGCACAGAACAAGTGATGGGAAACTCTGTTTGCTTACTCTGATAGCAGGCTAAGAGCAACACAAAAACTGACTACAGGAGCTGGGCCAGCTGAGTATTCCAAGAGACCAGTCCAACTGGCCAAAATTCCTGGGAAATGGTCACCCCATCAACACCAGTCTAAGATCACACTACAGCCTTAGAAAACACCAACGAAGTGGTTCAGACCAAAGTATTCCAACTGTATTCTTGCATGCAGAGAACCACCTAAAAAAAAAAAAAAAAACCCACAACCCCAAATCTAGAATGAGATTCATGATGTTCAACTTCAGCAGTCTGAGATGATCGGGTGGGCACCCTAATCAATGGAGAGTGAAGGACTTTTCAAAAAGGGGATATATGCTGTTGTGAGGTGAAACGACTCACCTATTTCTATAGCTCATTGGAGAGAGGATACCATGATGGCTAGTTTTGGTTGGATCACTGGAGAAGATGGACCCTTTCCACAACAGACAGTGTGCCACATCCTGCTTTGAAACATGACCCCGCTATAGCAAGCACCCCTACCTTCCAATGTTTCCAAGTGAAGCTGAAAGTGGTTATCTTGGGTGGAGAAACATACTGCAGAAAGCATTAAAAGAAATTTATATCTTATTTGGATGCAACAAAACTTCAGGGAATGACAATGAGAACACTCTAAGCTTGATTTAAACTGTGTAGAATCCTATAAGACAATGAACTAGGGACAGTCAGCCCTATCTGGCCATGTTTTAACTGCATCCTTAAAAAACATTGTGTTCTGAGCATTCTATTGGAGCGGTACAGTTTTATGGAATCTGAATTGACACATTACTTAGAAAACTGATTTAGCAGCAGTCATAACTGCTCAGGGAAAGTAGTTTCTCTGCTGCAATAAACCAGGTTTATTGAGTAGTTGTCTAGTAATCAGTCTACAGTATGATTATTATTATTTACTATCACCTGACTTCACTCTTCATTTAGTAATGGTTGACAGAAGAACAAAATTGCCAAAAGACTTTCATCTGTCTTTCAGAGTGAAAATATTTTCTAAAATGTTTTGAGAAGCACTGCATTTTCATGCACACACACATTTATTTATATACATATGCACACACACACAATTTTATATTTTTTTTTCAGAAGACATCACAGCAGAGTAAAGTGCTAGATGCTAAGTCTGCTTTGGTTTAACTGTTCCAGTCAGCTCTTCTCTGTTAATTCTGATGCCTATAGTTTGTTTCATAATTTACCACGTGAGTGCCTGCTGGAAGTGATTTTAATACCTGATTGTTCTTGGCTTCAAGTGAAGGAACGTCCTTCATCAGGGACAACAAGATGGGGTTGGTGAGAATTTATGAGCCAATGGCTAGATGTGACTACTGGGTAGAAATCACTTTTATTATGTGCATAAAATGGTGTTTGGATTAAAGGACAACTACATTTCTCAAGATGACAACCAATACAACATCTTAGACAAGAGAATAATGCCTGCAGTTTGGTGCTTGATTTCAGTGACTTTTATGTAGGTTTTCACTTTGACTTACCTAAGAATGTAAGGGATAACTGAAACACAATGAATATTTAGTTTTTATATTTCATAAAAAGGCAAATTTGACAAAAATATTTTCTGTAAAACAAACATTTAAACCTACTTAGATACTGAAGATGACTTTAAAATAACTCTAGAGACACAAGTCACAGAAGTTTTCTTGATGACTTCCATTCACTCACATTTCTGAGAATAATCAAGGTGGTCTCAAAGGTGTTATTATTACAGATTTTAATAAAGATAGCCGATATCTTCCACCAAAATATATGCTTGTAGCAATTAATACACCTTGCCATCGCCTTGAAGGTATGGTTTGAGACATCAGAACTTGACGGATCTATCGTAAAATAACTCTTCTAACTTAGAATTCTTGCATGTGTTGCTATATGAACAACCTTAATCACAGGGTTTTTCCTGTAATTATTTTATAATAATATTGTGAAGAATAGAGAGGAAAATAACAATGTAGTCTCACCACAAAAAAATGTTGCAAAGAGAAGGACTTTGGGAGATTTTAATGCAAGAGACAAACTCACCTAGCAATAAGAGAGAAACAATGGATGACCTGGAAGCTTGAAACGTTAGCACCTCCCACCAACACATATCAAATGACATTTTCACATTACAGTTCCCATGTTGGTAGATCCAGTACAGAAGATTCTCTCTGTCAGACTTTTTTATGCTCTCCCTGCCATGTCCGTGGTGAGTTTTACTGACTATCACATCCCAAAGCAAACTAATACCAAAGCAAGCTTTTATTATTATTGCTTAGAAGGGAACATTTCATATTCAGAGCCTCATCATGCAAAGCTGATCACACAACAGAGCTGGCCTCCTGCAAAGTGAAAAGAATGATCAGCTGAGACAAGAAGAAACCTAACCTGGAAGTACAGCTCTAGATATTTTAAGAAGTCATTTTACTGTTTTGTTCCTGCCCCAGTACCCAACTCCTGGACATCCCATTGCAGGCTGGTTCCACTGTAGTCTGCTGCAATGCACAGCCTCATGCACTGAACTAGACCAGCTGAGACAACCCTGCAGTGGGCAGGAAACTCAAAGAGACCTAAGTAGACATCTAGAGCTAGAACTCCCTTGCTGGTTTTGGCAGGTGCACCTGCCCAATATAAAAAGGACTTTTTGGTTGCTGAAGTGCAGCAGCTATTGATTGCCTTTGTTCTTAGGCTTCAAGGTAGCTGGGGCCTTTGGCCAATAGGGGACACTTATTAACTACAGATCAGATTCACCTGGGTATAAATGGAGTCCCCTGGAGCAGCATGCTGTGTTTGAGGATTCTCCCCGTGGGTTGGGATGCTGTCCAAGAAAACTCCTTTAGGTTATTTGGGTTGGGATGCTTCCCTGAGAATTTCCTCGAGGTTGAGAGCCTGCACTTGTTGAGTGATAGAGCATTTTGGATTGTCATTAAACCCTAGAAAGTGGTGCTTTGTTCTACATTTTGGGTTGTTGTTAAACCCTCAGAAGTTGTTCTGTTCTCCTCTTATGGATGTTTGAACTGTAATTGAATAGTTGTGGAGGGCTAGTTAATTGTGTTGACAATAAATTTTTAAATTTTGCTGGTTGGTTGTTAATTTGAGAGCCTCTGTGACACTGGTCAACCAGAGCCCTCAAGTGCCCTGACCTGTGTGAGTGCAGATGCACTGCAAAATGACACTCCAGTAACAAGCAGTCATTTATTTAGTGGGCATGATGGCAGGATTAGCATTTGATGATCTGTGGTCATCTGGAGCTTCTTTGTTCTTGATTTATAACCATTTTCATTTGAGTAGCCTTTCACAGAATCACAGAATCATTCAGGTTGGAAAGGACCCTTGGGATCATCGAGTCCAACCATCAGCCCTACTCTACAAAGTTCTCCCCTGCACCTTATCCCCCAACATCTCATCCAAATGACCCTTAAACACATCCAGGGATGGTGACTCCAACACCTCCCTGGGCAGCCTATTCCACTGTCTGACCAATCTTTTTGTGAAAAACTTTTTCTTAATGTCCAGTCTGAACCTCCCCTGTTGCAGTTTAAAGCCATTCCCTCTTGTTCTATTTCTAATAACCTGTAAGAAGAGACCAGCACCACCCTCTCTACAATGTCCTTTCAGGTAGCTGTAGAGAGTGATGAGGTCTCCCCTCAGGCCTTCTCCTCCTCAGACTAAACAGTCTCAGTTCCTTCAATTGCTCCTCATAAGATTTATTCTCCAGGCCCTTCAAAAGCTTTGTTGCCCTCTGCACTCGCTCCAGCACCTCGATATCTCTCTCGTATTGAGGTGATCAAAACTGGACAGAATACTCCAGGTGTGGCCTCACCAGCTCAGAGTACAGGGGGACTATCACCTCCCTACTGCTGCTGGTCACACTATTTCTAATAAAAGCCAGGATGCCGTTGGCTTTCTTGGCCACCCGGGCACACTGCTGGCTCATGTTCAGCTGCTTATCAATTAGAACCCCCAGATCCTTCTCTTCCAGACAGCTCTCCAGCCACACCTCCCCAAGCCTGTAGCCATGCATGGGGTGGTTGTGGCCCAAGTGCAGGACCTGACACTTAGCCTTGTTGAAGCTCATCCCGTTAACATTGGCCCACTGATCCAATCTATCCAAGTCTCTGCAGTGCCTCCCTGTCCTCATGCAGATCGACATTCCCGCTTAACTTGGTGTCATCTGCAAACTTACTGATGACACACTCTATGTCCTTATCAAGATCATCAGTGAAGATGTTGAACAGAAATGGTCCCAACACTGAGCCCTGAGGAACACCACTTGTAAGCAGCTGCCAGCTGGAGTTAGCTCCACTGACCATCACTCTCTGGGCCCGGCCATCCAGCCAGTGCTTGATGCAGCAGACCGTTCGCTCATCCAGGCCACATAGCAAATAACCTCCTTTTCCTAAAGTATCCAATGATTCAAAAGAAATTATTTGTGTCAGGTGGAATCTGACTCAAGGCAAATTTGAAGTGTAGCTTGAACCTAAATATTTATTGAGTGTAAGAACAATAAACTAGATATATATTCTAAGAAGATTAGATTAGATGCACTTGTTTCATAGTCCTACCAGGGAGTGCCTTCCTTTCACATATAGCTCTGTTTTTCACCCTTCTCTGAACAGTGGAAGGAACATATGAAATGAAATTTTTTTTCTGAAGAAAAATCACCGTTGTCTGCTCAAAGTGTCCACCTGGAAACTAAGTCTGTGCTTAGGAAAAAACTGGGAACAGAGGGAAGCTGAACAGTGGCATATTTGTAGAGGTATTGAGATATCAAAGATACAGTTAAGTAAGAAAGTTAAATATTTCTGAAAATACCACTATGCTCAAGGCATCTACACACTCATACAAAACTCTCCTCCAGTCTCATCAGCGCTAAGATTTCACTTGAGAACATGGTCTGTATCAGGGTTACACAATCCTCCTGCCACAAGAATATATAATATGTGTTTTAGGACAGGCAGAAATGTTGTGATATGACTAAGAGATATCTGATGGTATTTTTAAATTTATGAACTTATCTGTCTTATCTGTCTTATGTTGGAAGTCTTAAGGACTTCCCTATCTTCCTTCCTTATCTTCCTTATCCCATTGTACCTGTTTGTGAATAGGAAAGAAATAAAATTAGTCCAGTATAAAAAGAAATGTGCCAGGAGAAAAAAATTATGCCAGCTGGTCTTTGCCTTATGTTCTTCTGCTATTAGACCTGAAGTTTTTGAAACAAAAAATTAATACCATAATTATTCAATTGTGGTCTTGGAACAGATTTTGTGCTGACTCTATTTAGACACAGTCAAGAAAACATTTCTTGACTGCTTTTTTTTCAGCTCTCAAAAAAGCCACCTCAGTTTATTTTCCTCAGATTTTTTGCAACAAATACATTTTAGTATAGTAAGATCCCTCATCATAAGTAATCAGGCAACTTCTGCTCCAATAAGAGGTACCATATTGTCTTCCCTTGCTATTTCTTTTTCCCTCCTAGACTTTTATTTCCTAGGAATTTAGATATCATTTAACTGCTGATCCCTTAACTCAGTACTGCTATTTCTGTCTAATTAAATGAGACTGTAGTTGAACATTAATGTTATTATACATTTCACTCCTTCCTCCAGTCAATAATGCCTCACAGGTTAAGTGCTTCAGACAGGAAACCTGCTGTAGATTTCAAGGAAAAAATTTCTGAAAAGTTCCAAAGACACCATTTGATATAATTTCTGGTTCTCCTGTGCAACTTTATCCTTCAGTAGATACTTTGCTTTGGAAACACAACAAAGAACATGGAAAGGTGGAATATGGTGAGGACATGTATAATCTTGCTGATTCTTGATAGGCAATACAAAGAAAACTGATTAGATCTGTCCAGGAAGCTGACACTATACAGAACTCATCGGAGGTGCAAAACTTGTGTTAAACCTCTACTGGATTTACTATTCAAGATGGAAAATAATCCAGTCAGTAACAAAGTTAGCATAAATTAGATTTCAGAAGACATTTAAGGGCAAGATGTGTTTTCACTTCTGCCTCGTGGTAAAGGTATAAAACTAAGCCAGTCAGAACAGAGCTGTGAGTTAGACAAAAAGGCTAACATCATCACTTGAGTCCATTCATTTCATACAAAAGGATGGTAAACATCTCTCTCATCACTGTACGATTTTTTGCAACATACCTCAGTGTTCAAATTCATGCCATTTCAATGACATCTCAAAAAAAAAAAATTAAGATTTATTTAATTAAGGTTGCATGATTTTCTAAAACTGTTCAGTCACGAATTTTATAGCTCCTCACAAAATTTCCTACTTGTATGAAATAGCCTGTTATCCCTACATCTTTCCTGTTTATTCTTCATATTACTTATACCTCATGCTAGGGCTCTGACAACCTAGAACACTTCTTTTGAAAGTTCATTAACAAAAATCCAACTTACATTTATACAGTATACTTCTTTTCTGATACATACATAGAACCACAAGCCTTAACAAGAATAATATCCTGCATTTTTTCTTGAGTAGTAACCATATGCTGAAGTACCTGTCTGTTCACCAGCATTCATTTAAGTAAAAAAACCACAAAACTGCATGAGAGTAACTAAACTAATTTACTTATTCATTTACCAACTTCAAATCATGCCAAACTGTTTCTCAACAGTATTTTTGAAAATGAAACATCATAAAAATTTTAAAGAAAACACACCATTTAAAACTAAGTCTAAGGATGCATGTGTACATGGCTCCTGTGAGAATATCAGCTGTTAAATTCTGATTTAAATCCCCAAAGATTAATTTGTTCAATAAGTATATAAAAGGCATTAATAAAAGAGGAGTTCCATGAAGCAAACATATTTTAATTCTACTTTTACAGCTCTATTCACTGTTAAACAGCTCTCAGCATTTCTACTATTTTATAAGCTATGTCCAATCTACCTCTCCTCCATTTGAGAAGTCTGCAATAACCCTGTATTTTTTTGTCTAATTTATGATGATGATGAAGCTTTGTTAAGCATATAGCACAAAGAAAAGCTATATGTACCTTAAAGTTACAATGCAACTAGTAGTAATACTGCAGCAAAGATGAATTGTCCTCCCTGCTTATTTGACCAGTGTGGCACAGTTTTAATTTTCTGACTTTATAGTGTACTAGTAATGCTGTAGATTTTGTCAAAGCAATGAGGAACTTGGAAATGCATTCCTGCAAAGACATTGGGTTACCTAACCTTATCTAGCAAGTGGAGAAGAGAGTAGCCATGTGACAATACCACAAAACAGAGACATTGACTTTGTCAGTTTTGCATAAACTTAGATGAAAACGCTAGGTACATTTAATTCATTCTTGTATGTATTCTATATTTCTTCATGTGAATATACTTCTCAAAGTACTTAATTAGCCAAAACATCTAAAACCATCAGTATTTTACCTCTTTCATTTATTAATGAAACTATTTTCAGTTTAATCTATTTTTTCCTCTGGCATGCTTGCTCATACGATGCGATTGATTTTCACTCTGTAGGACATACTTTTGTATTTAAAGGTTTCTAGAACATGGTGATTTTTCTTTCTTTTGATCTTTTTTCCCCACCAGTAAAAGCTTTTCCTCTATACTCCATTTTTTTAACATTTTTGCCTCTATAATCCATTTTTTTAAGTCTTAAACATAAGACTTTAAAACCATCCCTTTCTGTTTTGCTTTCACATTTTTTCATTTCTTGCCTGCTTTATCTTTTGATTGCATAATAGCACTCCATAAAGTTACTTTATTACTCACTCTTTTCTGAATTTTTCTATTGTAGTAACACCAGTGACTAAACTGTAGAGAGTGCACTAGGTTGCTGTAACATTTGCTTTTTTTACTGTACATCATGCATGCTCCTTATTCATTTCTGCCTATTCAAATTCTTGAGAGCTTATACTATGCTGCTGTGGTACTGTATTCAGTCTTGCTTAGCACACTGCATTTAATATACTTTGGGCTACTGTCATGAAAATTTTACATTTCTAACTTGATACTCTATTAATACTTCACAGGTAGAAGATGGTTTCCACCTCTGCTTGAAATCTCTGTTGTTTGGGTCATGATATAACCCCTCTCTAAGCCTAAAGGAAATTCTGATTTCCCACATTTAAGTCATCCAACAAGTGGCCATGAATTGTAAATCTCATTCATAAAGTTCTCTATGGTTGTCACAAACCTGTAGGTAATCTGAGAACTTGAAACTCTATTTTAATTTTAAATCTGTAGAAATAATGTGTTTTTCCCTGCATTTTGTCTTATAAGACTTTTCACTTTTTTTTTTTTTCTTCTATCACTAGTTAGTCTCAAGGTGATTATTTTCAAAAGGTATTTAAAGGAAGATGATGATAGGAGCACAGGATTCTTCAGGTAGAAAGGGACCTCAGGAAGTCTCTAGTCCAACCTCATGCTCAAAGCAAGGTCAGCTCTGAGACAGGTTGCTCCAGCTGGGTCTTGAAAACCTCCAAGGATGGAGATGGCACAACACAACCTCTCTGGGCAACCTACTCAAGTGCCCAGCTGTTCTCATGGGGAAAAAGTTTCTCCTCACACCTAGGCTGAAGATCTCATTTCTTGTTGTTGCTTGTTCTCCTGCCATGCACTTAAGAGCCATCTGCTGCAGGACTCCCGTGTTCACCAGGACCTGCTGTGGCCTCCTGTCCAGCTTGCTGCCCCGACCTCCAGGGCCTTTTCTGCAGACCTGCTCCCCAACCAGGCAGTCTCCAGCCCACACCCTGCCAGGGGCTTCGTCCATCCAAGGGCCAGGGAGAGGAAGGTGGGTTCATGGAGACGGAAATCAGGAAGCACAGCCTCCTACTTGTCAGAGATAGTTATACTGATGCTATGCATATAGATGAAGCAGTGAATCTGAAGTTTGTCTCCTTCACATGCACTCACTCTTATTTATTATAGGTTTCAATAAAAATAATTTTCAAAAATACAAAAACAAAGAAGCAGCATTTTGATTTCTGCATTTGCAGCTTCCATTCTTAAAGAAAAAGATAGGGACAGAAGAGATCCCTGAATGTAGCATCTTTAGGATTTGCCACTGAGCTCCAGTCCCACGCTGAGGCAGACTGAAGCTCACTAATCATGGTGTTTTCCAGCCAAGAATAGCACTGTTATCAGCCACATGCAGGCTTTGACCCCCAAAGGCTCCCTATTGTGCGGCAGGCCAGCAGCATCTTGGGCCGCCAGCAAGGACAATAGATTGACCTGCTCAGCCTTTGCAAATTGAAGCTGTCTGAAAAAAACCCCACAGGTTTAATACCACTAGCTAACTGAGAAGAAGAAAAAAATAACACAAAAACATCACAAAACTTCACCTGTCACTGACAGCAGCAGATACCTGCAATGAATCTGATCTAGAGAGCAAAGAATAATGTTTCAGGAGAGAACAACTGAATAGATTTAGCTAATTAAGAATGCTGCAGGTTTATAGATCACATTTTATTTTCAAATAAATGGGATGAGACAATAAATTGCAGAAACATTGGAATGAAACAGAGGTACTGCAATGAATATGCAGCAAAATGCAAAAATAAGTGAAAATCTAAATCACAATAGAAGAATTGGAAAAGTAGTTCTATTTTTTTAAGGCTACCAGTAAAAAAGGAAAAAAAAAAAAAAAAAAAAGCACTAAAAAGCATTAATCACAAGGAGATTCACTTTGTACAAGGACATTTTCCTTGCAGAAAAAGTATGGCTTTCTGGAATGTTCTAACTGCTAAATAGGTTAAAAGATTAGTGACAAATTTACAACAGCCCTGAAGCTATATGTTTTCTCCAGGTTGGATTTGCAACAAGGGGTCTGTTTACACCTTTCTAACACACACAAAAGAACCCGGTTAATAGCAATTACACACATACAGAGAGCAGACAATACAAAAAAAAAAAAAACGTAAGGGAAGAGCACTACTTTAATTTCTACCCAGCAAGAGTTTCAAAGGCACATTTCCCTCCCATTTTTCATACTTAATGATATATTGCATTATGCTGACAAACTGGTAATTGAGCCTTATTAAATTAAAAAGTAAATATTTTTTTAAAAAATCCTTCCTACACAGAGGTGAATTTATCCCTGAACAAGGACAACTACAGCCAACTTCAGTGCTTTCTTGTCCAGTGCCTCCCAAATGCAAATTTCTGCACTTTTTAGACTTTGAAGACTGGAAAACTCAACTGAAAAGTCTTAGCAGAAAAATACATACTTAGAGAACTAGTCTATGAGATGCAAAGGTAGGGACATTAATCCTTAACAATGCTCAATAAATACCGTTTAACTTTCAATTATTCTTCTCTATGTATTTAAAATGGCCTGACACAGAATTGCAGTTGGAAAGAAAACTTTGTCCTGTGACATATATAATTTTTTTACCATCTTTTCTTACACTAACCACAGGAAAATATCTTGACTAATTAGAGCAAGATTCTCAAAACAAAGTAAGTATTTATTTTCTCAAATTATAACAGTAGAACCCACAGACTTCAAGTAGTGGAAAGAAATATGCCCAACACCACAGCCTAAAATACTTTTTCAGGTAAAAATTAGTGCTGGTCAAAATTCACAACCATTTCCAGACTCCTTTGTGTCATAAAGTTATTGATTTTGGAAAAGTGGCAAGTCACGTCATGCCTAGAATGTAGCCAGATCTGTGACTTTGCATTGAAATCATCCTTTCTAAACCTCATGTGAAGCATTTGTAGTTAACAGAAAAAAATCTCTATATAATAACTATATTCCTGATATTGCAAAATCAACTTTCAAAAGGCCTAATGCTATAATTTAAGCAACATTACACATTGCAGATTTCAAAGTTATACAGTGTGTTATTGCTCATTCAAACAGAAAGATCTTTGCTGTAGAACTTAAAATCCAGTTCACTCTTCATAAACATATGCCAAAAAAAAAAAAAAAAGTCACAGTTCAGGTTCTTAAGCTTTGTACTGATAATTGCTTGATTCTGCATGCTAGAATTTATTATTGTGCATTTATCTTCCTTTCTGGGACTCACCTGAGTAATTACATTAGAAAGTAATCACTGTGGTTTCAGAACAAGATGAGGATCAATTTTTGACAGGTCACCATTGGAGACAATTAAAAGCAGCTGCTTCTAGCAGTTGGGGTTATGCTGGTATGCTAGTTTAATGCAAACTATACAATCAATCCATAATGTAAATATGTTTTGAGGACTGAGTTAATGTTTGATTGAATGAACTCAGGCATTTTACAAGTCAGAGTAAGCAATGTAGAGTTATCAGACAATAATTTAAATAACAGCAAGGACATCAGCACAAAAGCTGAAATAAGGTGTGTAGTTGGAAGCAAAGAGTGCCATGGTTCTCTTCAGTTCACATTGAATTTCCCTTTATAAATGAAAAGCCACACACGGTAGATGGTAGCAGAGTGAAGAAATAGCAGTGCATTGATGCTCAGACTACTGGCCCAGCAGCAGCAGTGCCCCAATTTGACAGAGAGGCAAAGGCCAACCATCTGCTGAGCCGCCCCCCGGGATGGGCTGCCCACAGCCCTCTTCTCTGGACTGCCAAGACCTTGTGCTCCAACTGCCGGCCCTGGGGCTGGCTGAAAGGCTGAAGCAAAATTGGCTTCACAGTTATGCTGCCAGGCCATAGGGAAAGGTGTTTCCTCCTCATTGCCCAGTACAGCGCCTTGGCTTCTCTGAGCTCCCTTTGACCTCTGCACCAGTAGCAGGGAGCAAGAGGGAAAAGACAGTGTAGGGGCACTGGTGGCACCCATCACTTTGGGTGGGGTGCAGGAGACAGCCTCCCTCCCCCACACACACCTGGGGCTGCATCCTCCCCTTCAAACATAAGTCAAATAAAACCACTGCAACGCAATCCACAAAATGCACAGAATAAACAAAAATTGAAGGGGTCTTTTTTCTCCAGCTACTGATCCTGTTTTATGTTTTTGTGTTTACCATTCTACAAAATCCATGGAAGCAAATAGAAAATCAGGTTCAAGATATAGTAAAAAAATGCAAACGTGAAAACGCAACTGAACTGAAAACAGTTCATTCTATTTCACACAGTCAAAAAAGTAACACTGCATTCTTCAATCTGATCTGACACCATACCACACTCTTGGTATCACTAATTAGCAAGATGCCTAGATTGTTACTTGGCCCCAATTCTTAAAGTAGTGTGTGGCACAATCTGAGATATTGGTATATAAGGTTTTAGTTTACATTTCACAAACATGATGCCTCTGGTGTAATACCTGACAGGATGACTACAATTTTGAAAAGGAACCTCGATACCATGTTTTGAATCATGGCACTTAAATGCTACCTTTGAGAACTTTAATCTTTTAATTATACGCATAGAAAAGATGTTAAAAGATTAAACTTAAAAATGAAAGCCGACATTTTAGTTTTATGACTGAGGCATAACAAATGTGTCCTCCCCAAAGACAGGCTTGCAGAAGTAATTTCTGAATGCAGACAGATCTGCAAGAGTTGAACATCACAAACTTGTAGCTGTGATGGCAGAGGCCTGAATCAGCCTATCTCAAGAAGAAAAACCGATTTTCCATAGACCTGTGTTGAGGGGCTAGTTAAAATAGCAAAAGAGCTTTTTTCTGGCTGGATCTGCATCTCTCTGGTAGGAAGTATGTGGTGGATTCACTAGATCCACATAAAGACTTTACCTGGCTCCTGAAAGTACATTGGCTCAAACCACAAATAAAGATAAATATCTCCTTCCTTGGCTGATATGGTCAAAAGGACCTGTTGGGAAGCACATGAGCCGAAGATACGCTTCACTGTGATGAGAGCAAGAAGTTGGACCATGTGTCCCATGAGCTGAGCTTTGTGCACTGCAGCCACTTTCCCTTGAAGACTTGCAGTGAGCATTTCTGGGTACCTGCAGACCTTGGACTTGCTCAGAGCATGGATCAGTTGGGAAAGACCTCTTCTAGATAGAGAAACTTTCAATTATCCAAGGGCAAATGTTTGCCTGAAAACCCCATATGTCAGAAAATTCCTTAGATAAAGGCAAGCCCTCAGTCTGCTCCCACAGTCTCAAGAACCTGGGCTGGTAACACTGACTGATCTTTCAGAGGATGGAAAGGGTAGAGACAAAACTGAAAAACAATACACACTGACCTTCACTAATGTTTCACCACTTTCCTAAGGAATCTGAAAATTAGTAAATAATCAGACTTGGTCTAGATGCCTCAAATCTGTAGGGTTGGAAGGCATTTGTTTTTAATCCAGGCTAAATCACCTAACCTTAATAAAGGATTTATGTTTTGATGAAGGAGACGCTGCAATAATTTAGGCAGAGCTGGACATAGACTGACATGCTAATCTGTCATCTGTATGAGGTACATTTGGATTTACCTGTAATCTGTGCCCTTTCTCCTCTAGCAGGGGAAAGATACAAGAGAGGAAGCCATTCAGATTCAAACTATCTCATGTAGTTCTCCAAACAAAATTAACTGGCTCTGGCATTTTATGCAAGGGCATCCATTCTATTTGCCCAAAATGGTGCAGACAAAGTCAAGAATACATTTTCACACTAGTTCTGAGCACCTGACGCCAGAAGTATTCAGCAAGAGGCATAAGAGCTCCTGCAAAAAAATACTAGTGTCACAAATGCCCTTTACTTACAGCTCTTGCTTATCAAAGCCTCAATCCTCATATTCCTGAAGGAAATGAGTATGTGTAATACAGAATGAAAAGAAGTCTTATTTGGAGAAGAAAAATTCATCTTCATATGCCATATATGAAAAATTATTTCCACCAGGTACCACAGCAAATTTGAGATGAGCATGGGGTAAGAATGGCACCTGAGTGGAAATATATTTGTATCACTAAGTGGTATTGCACATGTAGTTTGGATAAAATTTAAGTACATTAGAGTTATAGCAAGTTCAGCTTAGACATATGAAACTACTGAATTTCTACATCAGTAATTCACCAAAAATCCGCCTTACTGATAATCCTGGAAGATGGACTTCTCTGAATGTAGACATGGAGGTAGAAAGCCATCTTTCTTTCTTATAACCACAGGTGTCTGCTTATACTTAGGGTTGATTTCATGAGACACACAGAGATATTCCACTGATTTATGCATCGTCCTTGGCCTGAGACTAACAACAAGTGTTTGCAGCCAGTGTTCCAGCAACTCAGCAAGAAGTGAATGTAATCAGAAAACGCGGGGGAGGGAGGAGAGAAACAAAAAAAATCCAGCCCCAGTAATATGAAAAGCATGTACAGATATACAAGGTGCATTATTCACTTGTTACCAACTGTTAAAACCTAAGCAAGCTGTTGATGAGCACGATTTGAATGGAAAAATAAAAAAATATATGTTCCTACTGTGGGTCCAAAGGATTTGTCGACACAAAAGGTGTCAGATATTCAGCATCACTAATCAAAATTCCCTCAGAATTTCAAGTATTTATGCTTATATATTTATGTTAAAGAGAAAGAAATAACAGTAAAAAAGGGATTATTTAGTGGCCTGTATTGCAGAAGGAAACAATGAAAATTGTGTGTGTTTTACGATGTTAAAATGCTCCTGTGTCATACAGAATTAATGGCAACAGCCCTCACAGAAAAAAGCAAGACTCATACAGAAAAGCCTTTTTGTGCAATTTTTGTGGGGGTTTCATTGTTTTTTATATGCAGTATATCACCACCTGCTCTGAGCACTAGCAATTTTTCAGAACTGTATTTATTTTTAGGCTGTTTGCAAAAGCTGTCTGTCCAACCCCAAAAGCATCACTTCAGTCAGATTCCCTTCTATGGGTACATTATAGAAGTCTGCAAGTCACAGCATATTTTAAAATCCTCCACTCATTCCCCTGATTCAATGCTTAAGGGGTCTCTCATACGGAGTCTACTGTATGTTTCGTTTAAATTCTAGTGCCGTCATCTAGGCCAAGAATCTCAGCTTTGGGATTCTTTGCCCGTCACCTTCAATATGCGTTACTATGGGTACTGGAAAGCCTATTACTGTACACAGAGAAGAGCCACAAGAAAGAAAAGGCACATAGATTTGTAGCACTAACAAAAAAAAAAAAAAAAAAAGGCAAAGGGGAAGAAAATTCACAGCTACTAGTAAGATAAAATTTTGTACAATATCTTTCTCTTAGAAAAGCTGAAAATCTTAATGTAGTTAGAACGAAGAAAAAATTGAAGGAGTGATTAGCATTTCCTACCCCGTAGTGTCACATAGAACACGTAATGCGCACTGTGTCTTTCCTATACTTCTCACTTCTGTTGAAATACTATGGGAAGTAAATATCACTCACATAAGAACAGCACTCTGTCAACAAGTCTTTTTTACCACTGAAATAATCAATGAAGAAACAGCAATCTGCCCTGCAGCCTTCTGCACTCTCTAACGTCTACAATAAGATTTCTACATGTTGGCAGTCAATACAGTTCAATTAATGTTTAATTCATGTTTTCTTCCTGAAGCAAGATGAAAAGACAGAACATTTATCAATAGAAGAGCTACAGCAAAAACAAACACTTTTTGTTCCAATATTACCATCTTTTTGAGATGCAAGGCACCATATCCAAGAAAAGCCAAAGTGTCATCTGACATTTATTTTTCAGAGCTGGATTAAGTTCTGCAGATGATTAAATAAAATATTAGTATAAAAATATGTGGTGAAGGGAATTCTTCAGTGAATGGAGCAGCCAAACTGAAGGAGAACATAGCCATTTTTCTTATTTTCAGTGAAGATATTCTGGAAACTATTCACAATTCAACCATATTTCAGTGCATGTCAGCTAAAAATTCAATCTTACTAAAATTCTTTTCTGTCCTGCTAATTTCTGGTTATCAGCTAGATTGCTGGTCATCAAAGTGAGTGTTGACTGCTCTTAGGAGGCTGGCAAAGCACTCCCTGCTCAACTGCCATGATCCCTCTCTCGACAGCACTCATTTGTCTTGCTGAAGATACAGACTGTTCATCTCCTTGGCAGGCTTGACTCAAACATCCAAGGCTCTAAAAATAAGAGTTTAAAATCTAATTCATGTCTACAGCCCACCTAATCACCCAGCAGGCTTCAATAAATGCTTTTTCATTGTTTCCTTTTTAGCTTCCTCTGCTTAACCGGCAGATACAGTTATTCACAGTGCAGTTACACATTAACCTTTTAGACCCCAACATGAATCCAAGTCATTAGCTAGGAAAGATTGGTGAAGAAAGAGTGAGAGTCAACCAGGGCCATCGTATATAACAAACATCTTCAATATTTTGATCAGCTGTGATAGTTTAGTACAAAATATGCTCTGCTCATTATTTTGAAACATCTCATATCAAAGTGTTGGAGACTTCAAAGAAACAGAATGAAAAATGCTTTGCATTAGGTGCTCGACCACTGGAAAGGACAGAAGAAAGGCAGGGAACATTGTTACGTACTTCGCAGAGTACCACAGTATTTCATACAAAGGTGATCATTCTGTACTGAAGACATAGTCTACAGCAAATGCCAAGAGACCGAAAATGCCACTGACCAGAGGTTGATTTAGCAGGAAGTACCACATGTTTTGCTTGGTTACCACCTCTCTGGAAAGAAAATGGTATTATAGAAGCATAGCAGCAGTTCTGTGCTGAGGTACACAACAAGCACAAGCAACAGCATTCAGAAACTTTCATGCCAGGGTTTACAAACCCCACCAGAGATAACTGCAGACATCAATAAGAACATCCTTCTTTTTCATCTCTTCATGAAGACATACCTAAATTTGGGTATGTATCATTTATTAGCAAAATGCTGAGAGTACTGACATGGATCAACAAGTAACTAACATATCAAGCAGGACATAATATACTGTATGAGAATAATGAAAACACCAGAAGGTCTAGAAAACAGGAAAAAAGGCTGAAGGAGTGGATGTTGTTTAGTTTAAATAAGAAAATACTTTGAATGAGAAAATAGCAGTCTTCAAACTCACTAAATGTGTAAAAGGCAGGTATAAAGCAGAAGAGAGAAAAGCTTTGCTTCATCCACCGTAGGCTTGACAATGTGGATTCAGGTTCAGTTCAGGTGAACAGTCCAATTGGGAGTAAGATGCATGGGGAAGGAACAGATGACCTTAAGGTCTCTCACTTTAACAGGTTGGACCAGCATCTCTCAGAAGTGGCTGTTGATCCTAGTCTCATCAGGGGAATGGGTCAGATGATCTGTCAAGATCCTTTCCAGATTACTCCGACTGTAGGATTGCACAGACCACTAGTAAGAACGGATGACATCCAGTCTAGACATCCATCCATAGATAACATCCATAGTGTACATCCTACCCAGCGGAGGCTCCTGGATAATGAAGCACTTGGTGTAGGATGAAGAGCACAGGATTCATTATGTTGTCTGTATAATTAGAACAAATCTACCAACACAAGGGAAAACACCGGGGGAAACAGCTGTATGTGTAAGGAGCATGATCATATATGACTGATTTACCAGGGGCCAGTCACACGCCTAGCAAACCTGTTTCCTATGGAATGAGGTAGATGGCCTTTCACGGTGTACAATCAAGGTGTGCAAAGCTTTCACAGGCTGCATCAACCTTTCACATGCAAAAGGATGAACCTGCCATGTCAGACCCCATGTTAAGGGACACAGCCATTATACTTGCCTGGTTCCCATAGCCCTTAGCCCCCCAGATAATTTGGGAGATGGGATATATGGGATCATAAATAAATGTGTTTTTAAAAAAGAATCCCATTCCAAGGAAAATGCCTGAAAGAAAAAAAAAAATATATATATATATATTTTAATTTTTTTTAACAGCCCTTGTGCATAAATGTAGCAATGCCTAGAAGACCACTATCTTCAAACATTATGGGACATCTCTCATCTGAAGGGAAAAGACCAGCCAAACTCAAGTAAAAAACTCCTATGGAAAAGACTGTCTAGGCAGCTGCAAAACTGAAAGCTCAATAAAGCAGTAAATGATACTTCTCCACATCAGGTGATGGATTCTGATTCTTTCACTTTTATCAGATTATGCTGAGTACATGAGAAAATAAAAGCAGAAAGGATGTTTCTTGTCTCATAAGTGCAGTTCAGATAAGGATAAGAAGGAAAGTTGTGCTTCCCTTTCAAAAGGCAATGGACTGAGGAGGTATTGTTATTCAGCTGCCAAGAGCTCTCTCCCTCATGTATAGACATCAGTGTTTTCTCTGAGATATTGTCTGATATCTTAATTGGACGCTACCTTTCACATATACCGATAGAGAAGTGAAGTGCTGATTCACTTTCTTGCAGGGAGAAAGACTACCATAGGCCCCAGCAGAACTGATATTGTCTGGAAGGGGGTGCCACAGCATTAATACACACAGCTTCATATGCTGATGGGCTGTGTTTCAAAGAGTTTCCTTTATACTGTCCTGTTACAACATGAAAATTAGCTCCTGTTCCAAGGGAAGCCCAGTGCAAATTCCATCCTTGGGATTCCCTAGATCAGAAGGGCTTGCAAAAGCTGGAGAAATCAAACCTGCCAAAGTGATGAGAGAATAAAACAAACCAAAAAGAACCCCACTGAACTGTGAGCAGGCAAGTACATCTAGTAACTCCTCAGTAAAGCATCACACAGGAAAAAGAGAGAAGAATCCTGTACTCTACTGTGAAAATGGTCACTGCAGTTATATTGTTTTTATGTTATATCTACAATCCTAAAATCAGACAGCTCTAGTTATGGCAAAATTAAAGGGTTTTGTATTAACTGCAGATTTGGCATCTTCAACTTACTCTCTAATTCCATCATTTCAATTTTACCTTTCTGCATGCTTTTGTGTAAAGATTTAAAAAAAAAAACAACAAACAAAACACCACCAAAACAAAACAAAACAAACAAACAAAAAATCAACAGAATTTTTACAGCACTAACTAACAGCTCATCTGGGCAGGAAACTTTCAGTGAAAATCAGTTCTGTTTTGGTGGAAAAAAAGCCACATAATGATTAGAATATTTCATCTACTCAACAGGAAAGCCCCCCTCATAAACATCACTTCCACCCTAGTAGGCAGCTATACAAGCAAGTATGCATTTGAACAGTGTTAGCAAGGGATTCACCTGATAATTAAAATTCCCATAAGTACTCAAGACTTTTATCAATAGTTCTGTGGCAGCAGTTAGGTAAATCTACCAGTATCTAACATTTTACCATATCACTTCTCTTTAAACTGATTAATTGCTAAGTTTAGAGTAGTTACTCTTGTGTCTCTGCTTTTTTCCCTGAGGATGTAAAATGACACTCATGATTGCTGCAGATGGAGAATGAGATTTTTATAAGGAAAAAAAATTTCTATAAAAAAGATGATCAAGAAAAAAATTTGTTGTTTTCTTTCATTTTTAATAGAACTTAATCATATTTGCCTTCAGTCTTGATCAACCAAATGGCTGTTAAACACTTGCTAGGTATAATGCTTTTTCCTGTTCATAAGGGAAAGATTTTGACATTTAGCTCACCAATTCAATGTTTAATTAATTTCTTTGTCTGCTAGCTAGGTTAAAAGAAAGAACTTATGTCAACAGGAAGGAAGCAGCAAAAATCCAGCTTTGCAGTCCATTCTTAATTTACAAGAGTACCAATTTCTAATTCCTAGATAAAACATGACTTAGAAGGGAGGCCAAAGTTGAGACTGCAAACCATAAAGAAACTACTGGGATACAGACATCACTGATGATAAATCCTTTAGGCAAAGTCAAATTTATGATCTAGTTAAAATGGAATATCCTGGCATCTAATGTCATCATAGCACTAATGGGATATATCTGTTGCAACAAACTGCCTTCTTCCATAAAATACATTATTTTTTTTATTCCTTGTTTCTCAGCTTGCCTCTAGTTTTATGCTAGGCAGGGAGCACTATCCAAGCATACTGCAGGTGAGGTTTTTTCCCCAGGTGCTTTGCAGCATTTGTGCATTCGCTACCACTGTAAAATGGCACTGTAACAGAAAACACAGTACTGACAGAAAATGCAGACCTACACGTTCTGCAAAGACCTAAAGAGAGAGGGGGAGCGTAGAAGAAAACATCTTTTATTTTTCCGACATTTGTATTTCTTTTTGAGCCATGAGAAAAGCAGTGATTAATCATAGCCAGGTGTCATGGAACAAGACACACAGTGCGATGTGTATGTGAAAGGTAGACATTATCAGTGAAATCACAAATCCCACCTTTCCTAATTGGAGATCTCCTTTGACCAAAAATGGAGTATATTGAATACACTCATTTTAAGACCCATGACTTCTATCGTAATAATTCAGAGTTTTGACAGCACTGTAAGAAGCTGAGAGTCCCCAGATTCTGGTTTATTCCTCATATGTCTACCCTTTCCAAAAATACATTGATTTTTATAGGTATGACAAGCTGGTTCAATTCATCTCTATGTGAAGCAATCTTTCATATCTGTACATGAATACTAGAAGATATTTTGAGCACACCAGAAAGGGTAACAAATGCAAACTGCTGTAGGCTCACATATCTGGCAGGATGACATCTAGAAAACTGTAGAACGGCTGCAATTTCTACAATATAATGACACTGCATCAGATAATATACTACGTGATGGAAACTGCTAAAAAACATATAAAGAAAACATAAGGAGAGAGGAAAAAAAAATAAATGTGTGCAGGAATAAATACAACTACTGACCTTGGGTTTGTTTTCTTCTATTCCCCCCACCCTAGCTGGTTTGACTTTAGTGTAGTGTAGTCTTTGTTGATATTGCAGCATGAAAATGACAGAGGGGGGAGGGAATTAACCCTAAGAGGAAAGAGAAACCTTTGCAGATTTCATTTATTCCTAGTTCTTCAAACTAATCCATTTGCTAGTCAATCTTATAAAAAATGAGATAGGCTCCTTATTGCAATGTTCCAGGGGAAAGAAAAAAATGTAAACCAGCTCACATTGAGCAGTCTCTATAGCCAGAGGAATTCAAACACAGAGTTTTTTCTTTCAGCTTTCCCCACAGCACAGTTACTGGTTGCAGCCTGTGCATCATTCATTTCCAAAAGAACCTTTCAATTCAACTAAACACTAAACATTTGAGCATGAAAGAAAAAAGAAACCTGTGCATCCATGTAGGTTCAACTCCTAATAGAAGTATGGGAAGCAAATAAAGGAGCTCTTTTTATTCTCTGGACTATGCACCTCTTCCTACACCTCTATACTTCCCAAAAATTAAGCATAAACTCAAAAACGTTGTATGTTCTGACCCCATACTTGCAGAATTTGCTGCTGAATCTTTGCACTACAGCCAGTACTGCCTCTAAAGCTTCATTATTTAATTATTTTCTAGCTTGTGAACACAGCCTTAAAAATGAAATATAAATATAAACTCAGGCTTTGCCATTTCTGAGACAACAGCTGAATTTAGAAACAAGGCCACAATATTACAGATAATACAAAAAAAATACTAATGAAATTGTAAAGTCTGTACGCTAACATCTCAGTCCTCTCAGCTTTGTATTGCATTAATATGAATAGCCATATGACTATTTATTCACTTCACCTCACCTTCACTGAGGTGCTAAATCTAAACAGCAAAGATGATAGTGAAATGTGAGCTTTTCTAGAGCATCACTGATAACCTGTCTTCACAAAAGCACAGGTAACGTGCTTACTCAGGTCTTCTCTTTTATTGAAAGCCCTAGCTTCCCTATCTCCAGATTTCTCTCATGGTTTTATAGGAGTCAGCACTGCATTCTCAACAGACAAAAAACATTAGAGGGTTGAGACTTGAAATTATGAAATCATAATACCAAGGCTGGAACTAAACACACAGGTACCTCACTGCAGGCAAGATGTTGCTGTTCACTTTCCTATACAACTCCCCTCCACCCTCCATTTTCTTTAAGGTAAAATAAAATGCTGGCAAAATTCCACAGGTGAAAACCATGCAATACAGACGTTTTTATGCAGGTCTTAGGTCCAGCTTGCTGTGTGCCAGAGAAACTACTTTCTCTCCTTTCCTGTCAGGATGCAACAGCATTAAAAACAATGGTTAATGGGGTTGATACTCCACTGCCATCCAAGTAGGTCTTAATTGCAGCAAGGGCAGTTTCTGCCAGCTTTTCAAAACTAGGGCTTCTTCTGCCAACTTCATTAAGCTTATTTTTACAGTGCATCATTCTCTTGTTTACCATCAGCTCCTCCTGTAATTAAATGCCCACCTGAATATTGGCTCATCAAAGAACATTAAGGGTATGCATACACTGAGTCTCATGGTATTGCCGATTGTTCTGAAAAGTTCTAAACATCAGGTGTTCATGATCACCCAAAAAGGCTTTCGTGTTGGGTTTAATTTTAACTCTTTCTTTTTCTAATTCAGGAGGGATGAGATTTTTTAAAAATATATTAATAAATAAGGAGGAAAGGCTGAGCATCCAGCTGATTTACTACTGCCTACCGATGCTGTGAAATGGTAGTAAACTGTGGGTAACTTTTTCTGTCTAAGCTCAGTTTTTCTCTTGTATTTTGTACATAACAAATGTGTCATTTTGAATGATAGTTCTTTTTGTCTCCTTTTCCTTCCAATCTAATACCTGTCACAAGCATCACATGACCAAGGACCTTCTCATAGGCTTTAGTTAACCCACTGATCCATGGAAAATCAGAATCTGGAGCCTGCAGAAGTGTTTGCTTACTGAAACCTGTATTTGTTTATAGCTTGTCTATAAAAACATATGTTTGTGTGTATTTTGAATCCTTTACTTGCTTTACCTTTTGATGAAGAAATCAGTGATGTACAAGCTCAGCTGAGGTAGTGATTTAACAACATCTAAATTTTAAAAGTGTTGAATGATAAAATATCCCTAGAGATTTGAGAGGGTAAGAGGAGGACTCAAAAGCATATCAAATTAAACATCTTTGAGTCCTCAGGGGCAGAGTCAGAGGGGGGAGGGAAAAGCTGTCATCTCATTTCTCCAGTCAGTACTGCCTGCAAAAGAGAACAGGGATCCATTTGTTGAAATGCATTTACCCCCATATCCATCTCCCCTCTCTTTCTTAGTACTTTTCATCAACATTTCTTCCATTTTTAGGATAAGACTAATGTTTCCTGGGTTTGCGTGGGGTTTTTTTGAATTAAGTCCTCTGAAATATTCATTCAAATGCTTCACAAAAACAACCCTGAATAACAGGTTTAATTAAGGAAAGATCTTTTTATCCCTCTTTTTTTCAAATAAACCATCGCATTCCACCAATAATTAAAATTAAATTTTAAAAATGAAAGGAATGGAGGCATCAGAAGCTATCAATAATTAATTAAGGAATTAAATTAATCAGCTAAGGGTGGCTCATGTGACAGCACAGGTGTCCTACACTGGTGATTTGTCACACACTCTGATACCTTGCATCATGTGTTGGAAGGTCTGAAGGTTGAAACATATGGGTTCTGCTCCCCATGTGAGTCTGCAGGAAAGCTACAGGCTATAGATTGGCTGGTTGTTAATTAAGTGGCAAAATGCAATTTCTGCCTCTTCCTGCATTTGTACTGGATGACCTTCCTTTTTCCTCCTTCTTTGGAAAACAAAATTAGTTCCCCTGGCAAGTGACATTGTTCACCTCCTCTAGGTTCTTCCCATCAACTTGATATAGTGTTTTCTGCTACAGTATGACCACCATCCATTACTTTCAGTAAAGAAATAATGACACAACTGATTTATTTTTCTTAAGACAGGGAATGCAATGAAGTTTTTAGATTTTTTCAGTTGCTGTAAGTTGCATTACTATCTGCATCAACATCAGTAAACCCCCTACCAAGCCACAATGTCCCTGTATGTAACCTTTCCTAGGGGTGTGCAAAATGTACCACTACAGCTCTCTTCTAGTCCCCAACAGGCTTACACTTAACACATCGAGAATGATGGTATTCCTAGAGAGCTCAGCTTTTTGGAGAGAAGCACTAAGTACAACTGTGAAAAAGAAAAAGGCAGATGAAATTAACATCTGTTAATGGCCACTCTGTTGCACAGTGTCTGACAAGCCCTCGGTGGCTTGCCACATTGCTCGGGCTTAACATGACACCAGAGTGCACACCCACCGTACTCACTGCAGCCGGGACTGTGATTCAGTCACGTTGGGAGCAGTGGTTGTGGTAGCGGTGGTGAGTAGAAGAGACAGACAGAGGGGAGGGTGAGAGCTGAAGGAGTTTCAGGGAAGCCTCAGAGGGAAGCCTCAGAGGTTGGATTTCTGATTTTTCCAATTGTGATTTTGGGTCAGCGCAGGGCGATGAGTCAGTGTTTGTCACTAACGGGGTTCTGCAAGGGGGAAATCTACAGCGGTGTGGCAGCCTGTCACCACCAGCAAAGTAAGATGGCACTGCAGAGTTAATAAGCCAGGGAGACCATAAACACAAATAAACCAGACGTAAGGAGAGTAAGGAGGAATATGAAATGATAAACAGCAAAACACACAGGACCTCATGGACAAAACCAGCATTTCAGCACATGGAAGCCACTTTGTTGTTTTAGTTTTAAACTTTACAGCCCCATATTCTAGGAAAGCAACTTTAGATTGCTCTCAGCCACCCAAAACCCCTAAATATAACCACACATGTAGCCTAATGGCATGATGCACTCATTCCCACCAATGCCAACACTCAGACTCACAAAGTAGTTGGAATGCTGTTAGCCAGCCACATGCTGGCTTTCTCCTGCCCAGGGATGGACTATCCTGCATAGATAGTGACACCCTTGCAGTGTGCCTGTAGCCCATCTGAAAGGGCACGGGCACTGTTTGGCACACAGCACACAGGAGAAGGGCACTCTGGGCTGCCTGCTAGGTGAGCTGGCCAAAGTGTGAATGGGTAAACAAAACCATCTCTAAAGCAGAAAGCCCCAGAATAAAGCTGGCTCTCTCCTCTTGATATGTAAACACTGGTACAGTTATGGATAACATGAGAGAGAACAGATCACATGAAGGTCAGTGGGGCAGGACCTTCCCATAAGGGCATTGCTGCAGGAGGAAAATGAGGAAGAAAACTTTGGTAAGAGGTAGAAACTGGGACCTGTCCTGACAACCTGGATTTTTTCTGGCCACCTACTCTGTTGAGCTGGGCATCCCTGACGTACATCACAGACAAAAAGTGATTTAACCACATCATGTGCTACCACTACTCAGTACTGATCCCAGCTCAGAGGCCAGGCCGCACATGTGATCTGCTCCCTTAGGTAGCGTGGGCCTTCAGAGCCTTCCTCAGGTCTTCCAGAAGCAGTGAATATCACATGCTACGTTCCTGTTATTTGCAATAGCAGAGTTCATCATGTTCTTGGCAGGGCATCACCATTTCATTATTGGTTTGCTTATTACACAGAACTAGAAAAATGTAAAAAGTGGTGGAACATGGCAAATACTGAAAAGAGAATTGTCTGAAGTTTCAAGCATTTTTTTTCCAGCATGATGTCTCTACTTATGTGTTCAAAGATGAGTAAAAAGCATCTATTTAACAAGTAAATCAGAATGCATCATCTGGCCTTTAGCAAAAAGATACAGTTTGAATGCTAAGTCTATGGGGTCTCAGTTTCCTACTGACTCCTCTGCAACTAAATGCACACAGATGCAGCAATCTCTTTCCTCCTTTCTTTCCCCAAACTTGGCTTTTAACCCAGTAACGTCTTCTCTTAGTTTGTCTCCACAGCTGTATCCTTTTTAATTTTGGACACACACAAATTCTAGGGATGTCCAGAAAAATACAGCAAATTAAGTCATCCAAAGCCCTGAGCACAGTTAACATTCATTTACAGCATGAAAAGAGCAAAACACCTTCCCAGTGCTTGCCAATTACGTGATATTTCGGCCAAATGTATTCAATCATGCCAGAAAGAAAATTCCAATGTGTGCATTATGTTCATTTCTACACCCTCTTAACTTAATTAACTCTCAGTTAAATGTGCACTGATCTTAGACCTAAAGCATGTTTGATGAAGTATTTTTCATTAGGCAAAAGAAAGAATTTGAAATGTGCAAAGCATTTATAACAACAGAGAAAAATTCCTTCCTAAAATTGTATACAACACACAACCAATTCATGGTCAGTGAAGGTTTATATTCTATTTCTACTTGGTTATGCTCTAGCCACTTGAACCACAAAACATAATTCAAGCAGTACTATTCACCAAACATAGATTATAATATTCTGCATTGTCAGTATCATTTAAAATGCAAGATGCAGTAATATGAAAAACTATTAAACCATCCAGTAACAGTTGCATTTAACCTGTGTTGCCACTGCTAAATTCATACACAGAGTGGCTGGTTGGTAATTTTTAGAGACACAAGTACAGATACTCAGATCCTGTAACCAGCAGGCATACAGCCATTTCTAAAAATAAAGACAAAAAAAGCAAGGAAGGGGCTTATCATTCTTAGCAGAGATGTAGCATTTTTTAATGAACCCAGATCCACACCAGAAATAACTAGAAGATGGAACACTTCACTAGCGGCTAATAACTTTGTTGCTTGCAAACCAGTAGTTATCTCAGAATGTTTTGCTGTTGTTTGGGGGTTTTTAAAAAAAAAATCTCATACCTAGATGTGACACACACTAAGGCAGAGATTACAGCTGGCAATAGGCAAGTAATCAGGCTACCTCCCAAACCAGGTGCCGTAAACACAAATTGTTATTAGCAGAAGAAACAGGCATGCCTGCCTGTCAAAACAGGTAGTTAAATGGGCTATCAAGTCTCTGCTCCGTCCTAGAACTGAAGCTACAGAAAGTTCGCTCCTCACAGCTTCCTCAGTGTTGTAAGAGGCAGCTTCTAGAAAGTCACAGCTGGATGAGTCTGCCCTCCTTTCTCTACACAAATTGAATTCTGAAGCATATTCTAGGCCAACTGAAGAAGCAAAACACTGTATTACACTGATGTCACCCAAATTGTGCATCCCTCACCTATTGTTTCAAAATAAAACACAAATGAATAGCACTCTTGTATAGACACAGAGAGCATACATGACACAGGCAATGTTATACTGACATACTGAAACATATGCATACAGGGCACTCTGTAGCCATTCTTCTGTCATTAGGTACATTAAAGCACAACAAAAGACAAACCATGAGAGGTCCAAAAATAAATTCACTGAGTTAAACACAGTTACGGTCTATAACTGTGGGCTATATTTCATGTGGCCAGTCAGTTGCCAGCACAGTAAGATTTCCCATCTTCTGAATGTTAAACTGATCGGAAATACTTCCCTGCCACTCTTAGAATAGAAACATTCAGAGTCCAGAAGGCTAGACCATCTCTTGTCCTTTAGCATCAGCAAGTCCAGAAAAGCTCCAAAGAGCATTCTGATTTCTGTTTCTTTGTGATTTAAGAGGTGGGCAGAGCAGTGCCTATGTTCCTGTGCTTATCTCTACTGTAGCTTCCTTTCATGTACAATTTGTTCCATCCCATCCCTGACTTCATCTCCACATTCTCTGCTCATGAAGGCCCTGTACACTTGGATTTCCCATGTGCCTGAATGACCGCAGCAGGTTTATACAGAACAACTTGGGCCACGCAGGCTAAAGTGCTACCTCTGCCACTCATCCCAATCCTGCCATTTTTGCTAATGTTCTCTAGCGATCAACATTTCTGGTGTAGTTACTCTGTAGATATATTGCAATATTTTTAATCAGCATCTGGTTATCTTGTCAAAAGCAACTCTTATCTGCTTCATGGAAACCAGAGTTTCCTTTGGAATTACTGTGTTGAGCTCTAGGACCCCCAACATCAGAAGGACATGGACCTGCTGGAGCGGGGTCCAGAGGAGGCCTCAAAAATGATCATGGGGCTGAAGCACCTCCTTTATGAGCACAGGCTGAGAGAGTTGGGGTTGTTCAGCCTAGAGAAAGCTCCAGGGAGACCTTATAGTGGCCTCCCAGGACTTAAAGGCGACTACAGGAAAGATGGGGACGGGCTCTTTATCAGAGAGTGTAGCAATAAGATGAGGGGCAATGGTTTTAAATGAAAAAGGGTAGATTTAAATTAGATATAAGGAAGAAACTACTTACTGTGAGGGTGGTGAGACACTGGAACAGGTTGCCCAGAGAAACTGTGGCTGCCCCCTTCCTGGCAGTGTTCAAGGCCAGGTTGGACGGGGCTTGGAGCAACCTGGTCTGGTGGAAGATGTCTCTGCCCATGGCAGGGGGGTTGGAACCAGATGATCTTTACGGTCCCTTCCAACCCAAACCATTCTCTGATTCTTTATAAAATATACCAACATGTCCTACCTTCCCCGGAACTCGGTATCAGCAGATGTTTGTTCTTTATTCACCCATTAAAATTTCCACTCATATAATACACAGTACTTCAAAGTAACCCTTTGAACCTGAACAGGACTACAACCCTTATAGATACAGATTAATTTTGCCTACCAGAAGATGCTTGGTTTAGCATGAAGCCAGTTTGCATACTGATAGATCTCTTCCCCTTCCAGTCACAACATAAGAAGTTAACACATTGCTATAATAATTCCGTGTACATCAAATCTGATTTCTTCTCATGCATTCAGCCACCTACTGTCACTTTAATGCATTTTCCTGGCACATGCATGCACACTTTTTCATGTGAAAAAAAATATGTTGGTGCTCAATTCAAATAATTTTTTCCTCAAAATTGAAAAATTCAAACAGAGATATATTCACCTCTTCAAAAGAATGAACATTTTCAAGTTAGGGAAAGGGAGAAAGAGGAACAATTCAATTTCTCCAACACTTGAGTCACCAATAGTTTTACACTGAAGCTTCACAGCTGATCAGTTATTTCTTTATTTATCCTGTGTTAGCATCTACGCCACATGTGAGAAAGCACACAGATCCTCCAAATTTATCACAGAAAGAATAAGACCAAGGGAAAGAAATTGCAAGGTGTGGGAAGTACGTAGGCCATTTACCAGAGCAAGGTAACTCTGCTCTTTCACTCCTAATAGGAAAAAATGTGATATGGTGTAGTTGGGAACTGTCAGTGTTAGGTAAATGGTTGGACTGGATGATCTTCAAGGTCTTTTCCAACCTAGATGATTCTGTGAGAGTACCGAGCCAGAAAGAAAAGAAAGTGTCACTAGGGGAAAAAAAAGTCATACACAAATGCATGATGTTTACATACCATATTTTCCAGTCTCATAGCTAACGAGCCACTACCATTGTTTTCTTCAGGAAGTTAGAGAGGAAATTTATATGAATCGGAACACCTATTTGACTTTTTACAAAGGTATATTTTCATGTTTCTGTCATTTAAGAGGTTAATTTGCCAAAGTAATTTTCTTCTTTCTCACACAAAATACTGGGTGTGTTTGCTGGCTATTAAGTGCTGTGTTTGAGTACTGTCATATAGACTGTGTTTACAGTCTGTCATTTCGCTACTTGCAGCTCTTCAATATCCCTGGTACTACCTGATGACATCTTGGCACTAGCCATGCTTTACTATACAGGTGCATGAAATTGCACTACTGCTCACATAAGGGCTATTTGTAACAGGTACCTTTTCAAAAAGATGCCCATGTAGATGATGTAGGAGTCTTCCCACTTTGCAGCTCTGAATACACATATGTGCTATATACATACATGTATAATATGCTCTTCAGGATTAGTTGCATGAAAAACAACAAAAAAAACCCAAAGCAAACAAAAAACCCCACAAAACCAAAAAAAAAATCATAAACCTGAGAAAAAGAGGAAAGGAATAAGATGTTGGGGATGACGCCACTTAATTTCACTGATCCTTCAAGGTATTTAGCACAGAGGCTGTTGTCCTCCTTTTACAGAGCCTCTGAGACTGTACAGGATAAGCTAGCGCTAAGAATTTTGTTTACCCAGATCTGTTTCCAGTGATTATAGAACATGGAAAAATAGTTGGCAAAGATACAACAAGCTCGTTCCAATTTTGTCTCCCTACTGGTGTTATAATTAAGGCTGAACCAGCAAGTAGAGAACGTCATCCATGCTAGCAGTGCTCAGAGGTCCATAACATTCGCTGTCACTGACTCACTGATTGATTTTGTTTCTCCCATTTCTGGGTCAGTGAATTTTTACATGTGGCTATTTTCCAGGCAAGTATTAACTGCGGCAGAACACTGACTATTAATCCAGTAAAAAGTACTTGGTACAGTCTTTGTCACTAGCAAGTATGTGTGCATATGCACATATACTCAACTTCCAAAATCTCACCTTGGATGAGAAAACATTCCCTTGGAGACAGAAAGGGTTAGGAAGTACGAAACATCTCCTTATTATAATACTGACAGGTTTCTAGCCTTGAGCTCTATTTTTAATAAATATTTCCTATGAGTTTGAAAGGCAGAGGTAAACTAAGTATACAATATATTTCTGTGTGAAAAGAACTTGTGAATATTGAGTTAAAAAACAGGATTGTCCCAGGATTTAACATATTCATTAATAAAACATCTTCCCCAACACAAGAAGTCTCTACGGGATAGTGAAATTGTATCAGATTCCCAGAGTCACTGTTTTAATTTATTTCTTCTGGGATTTCTTTCAGGGCCTTTTTAACATTTTAAATAATGTATATTTCAGCCTCACCCTTGTCAAAAACCATGAATTTAGACAAGACCTCATATGCCTTAAATGAGTAATCAGAGCTATAATTGCAGCCTTTGTTAAGTTACTTTTGAGACTGAAAAAAGGGCAGCAACTCCATTGCTCAATGCTCAATTGGTTGCTCAATTCTGCTGTTTACCGAAATGGTATATTTTCCCTTTTTTCTTTAGTGTTGATTTCTATAAGACTGACTTCAGATGGAACACAGGCCCAAACAGAGGGGAAAATATTCAAGTTGGTACAAAACAGATATTAAGAACACTTTGAAATCAAAGAACATGCTAAACTGACTGTAGGTAACTCCTTTGAGTCATCAGGTTGTTCTCCCTGAAGACATATTTATTTAGACTTTCATCCTTTCTCCAGCTCTTATCTGGCAAGGAATGACTCCATGAGGAAATAAAGCGAGAACAATGCTGAACAAACACAAATATTCTATTTGCCTGTCTGCCTCTGTGAACTGGTAGAGGCATCTCTATCAAAATGGCAACATGCAAGCAGAGTCTGTAAATTTTACAGTGCCGGACTGGTACACTTACAGAGCTGCATCACTGCAGTACTTCAGACAAGTGGAATTAACAGCCCTTTTTCAGGTAATGTGACCAGCTGAGCACACTGTACTCCTGCAGGACTGAAACGCTTGTACCACATGTTACATACTAGGGAGAGTTAGGGTCCAGTTGCAGAAGGGAAAGCTGCCTTTAAGAAAGCAAACTATGCATTCCCTGTAACAGCACAATCTTGCCCCTTCGTTAGGAGCACCAGCTGCTAGTGCACAACCCACCCAATAACAAAGGGATATTTCAAGAGTCCCTCTACAAGGGGCCAAACTGAGCCAAGGATCAGAGAATAAGCCAGAACGTACAAGCCTCACTCTGTCACTGCCCCAGCTACTAACAAGGGGCTTTGAAAACAAGACCTTTTGATCATGGAATCACACATAAATGACAGAATATAAAAACCAGCATTGAAATACAAACAGAGAAAAATCCTGCCTCTCTTCAAGCCTATGGACAGTTCCAGTATTAGAAACTCAGCACTGTTGGTATAATTATATTCAGTCAGCAGGACACGGGCTGGTAAGGCTCATGAAGCAAACTGCTGCTATGCTCCCACCAGCAGTGTTTCACCTGCCCTGGTGGCCATACATAAACATGCTTCCTATCAAAATAACGCAGCAAATTTTTTTAGTAACCTTTTCCCATTATCCATTTTATTATTTAGTTAATACATGACAAATGCGATTCAGTGAAAAATGTCAAATGGGATTTCTCTTGTACTTTCTTATCAGAGGTCCACTAGTTCTGATGTCATCCGCACACAAGTGATGACAGGGTAGGAGCCATCCTTGTTCAGTCTCATCCATACTACTTGTTTGGGAAGTACATGATCTCCTTTGAGCACTGCAGGCCATAGTATCTGGCTGGCACTGGCCAAAAGCATGCTAACAACTAGGCAGTGTTTGCACAATCAGCACTGGACGGTCTGGCACTCCAGCTCACTCCCTACTCCTGTTTTATTTATCAGTAGAGATGTGACCACTGAACCCTATCTAACAACCATTTAAGTTGGCTGCAATCATTCTGTTCACTCTAATACAGCTTTGGTTACTTTAAGCAAACTGGGAAAAGGCCAGGTGGAGTAAGAAACACCCTCGTTTTAAGAAAGAGATTAATCTACGTAACAACATTTCTCAGGAACATTATCAACATCTAACCTCATCCCTTTTATCACAGGGCACAGAAATTTTGCCTTGGTGATTTTGGCATTGCCTTCACTACATCTTAGCTGTCCAAACTTACCTTTTAGAAGGCTCCAAGTCGCGGACTGAAAGATAACAGAGTAGGGAAATGACCACAAAATTCACAATGTGTTCCAATGATTGTATCACCCAGGGCTAACTTTGAGCTAGGAGATACTCTAAAAATTACAAATGTAAATACTCTAATGTTAAAGTCTGCAGTTTCCAGATTCTATCGGACTTTCAAAGTTTCTCCCTGAGTGTGTACTGATGATGGTAAAATCAGTCTTGAAAGCTAAAGTTTGGTTTTGATAAGAAATACAGACCCTGTTCTTTAACTTACAGTAAGGTGCATTTTCAAGACATCAGATTATTTGGGAGGCTTTTTTTAGAACTTTTACCTGAGCTCGAATTTGCAACATTCTTTTTAGTGTAGAGATGGGATGAAATGCAATTTCAGCCATGATGTCACCACTGCTGCTTGTAGACTAGTGCTGTTGGATATACCTAGAAACAGTTCAAGAACAATAGCAATTCCTTCTATCACAGGTTTGCAATAGAAATGCATACTTAATACAGACAAGGAAACCCTTGTTATTGCCGAAGTCAGTACAGTGGCTTATAGAGTCTCCTCAGAGAGGTGATTCTGCCCCTATATTCTGCTCTGGTGAGACCTCACCTGGAGTACTGCATCCAGCTCTGGAGTCCTCAGTACAAGGAGGACATGGACCTGTTGGAGCAGGTCCAGAGGAGGGCCACAAAAATCATCAGAGGGATGGAACACCTCTCCCTATGAGGAAAGACTGAGAGAGTTGGGGTTGTCCAGCCTGGAGAAGAGAAGGCTCTGGGGTAACCTTATTGCAGCCTTTCAATAAAGGGAAGCTTATAAGAAAGGTAAGGACAGATTTCTTAATAGGGCCTGTAGCAATAGGACAAGGGGTAATGGTTTTAAAATAAAAGAGAGTAGATTTAAACTAGACATAGGGAAGACATTTTTTTATGATGACGGTGGTGAAACACTGGAACAGATTGCCAACAGAGGTGGTAGATACCCCATCCCTGGAAACATTCAAGGCCAGGTTGGACAGGGCTCTGAGCAACCTGATCTAGCTGAAGATGTCCCTGGTTATTGCAGGGGTGTTGGACTAGATGATCTTTAAAGGTCCATTTCAGACCAAACCGTTCTATAATTCTATGATTCAGAGTCTGAGAATGACAGGAAACTCCCCAGTTAAACCACTACCATGCCCTCAATGTTATTTGATTCCTCATGTCCTCCTGAGCACTCAGAGCTTTGCAACCTTTGAGATCCAGGCCCTTTTGAGTCTGCAGGTACATTGCTGACCTTCCAACTTAGAAGTTGTCACACACCACTCAGAGCAGCTAACTTGCTTGCACTCTTCCCTCGCTCCCTCCCTTCCTCCCATACACACTTGAAACTCTGCTTAGCATTCCTATTGTATTTCCATGCCACAGTACACATTCATAAACATTCCTTGGTGTTTGTAACCTGATCAGACACATCACAATTTTCAGTTGTCAGAACAAGAACAACAGTAGTTTTAACAAAAGCAAGATAACATGGCCTTACCACATCTCTAATTCCTGCATAGTTCAAACAGTGAAGAGAATAAACAAGGTGATGCAGTAGCGGTAGTATAAAATCTAAAAATAATAATAATAATAATAAAGAACTAGATCGTGAGCACTCCATTCATTATATATTGGATGAGTTGATTTCCAAAGCTAATGAAGCCCTCTGCTTTGAAGTACTGGTTCAAAAACTTCCCCCCAGTGTGAGTATTACCTAGTGCATACAAGAGAAAGAGACTGTCTCTTGGGTCATTAATCCCACCTGAGCTTCAAATACTTCCCCTTAAACTTATAACACCCCTGTCACAAGAAAAACAACTGTTTATATGGAAAACTAACACTAAGAATATCATATATATTTTAAAAATAATAACATTTTTATATGCTTAATGAGGCATAGCAACAGACAATAAAGCTGGGAACATGGGACTGAAGCTCTATGCAGACCACTAAGCACTCAATGGTCTAAAAAGAAATGCAGGGAAATAAGACTGACAGTTGATCAAAGGGTAAAAATATTAATTATAAAAGTGATGCTTCAGTTGCTGAAAGGTGAAAGAGTACAAACAGATCTACTGCTTAAAACATGATAGGTATACCATGCATTTTTAAAAAGTACACCCACCAGATGAATAACTCTCATAAATTATCCTGCTTTAATATAAATATTCATTAAAAATGAACAGTAGTTTGGGGGGTTTTGTTTGCTTTTTTGTTTCTTTTGTTTTTATATGAGAATTAACCTAGAAACTACCTTGATCATAAGATGATAATTAATACATTGGACTAGGTTAGAAGGATGGATATCCACAAAGTAAAAGAATAGACAGCATTTTCAGCATAAGCATGAGAGACCTTGAGAGACATTTCAAAGACTGCCAAGGGTTAAACAGAATCTAAAAAACATATCACTGTCTTAAAATATTAAAGAAAATATTAAGGAATAAACAATTACTAAATAATTATCTCAAGAACAATACCAGTTTCATAGAACTAAATTACTAGCAAGCACATGTAGGGTTAATTTGAGCCATTTCTATCTTGTATTTGATGCTTTCAAATTTCCTTCTTGCCTACTGACAAATATAGCAGCTGTCTAAAACACTTACTACTGTTTGCACACAAAACTCATATCCACTTTCTTTCCTTTACATATCTCTTCTCAAGCTGATCACAGGAACAGGTGTCTTCAATGAATGAGAAAGACAAATCCCCCTGTACAAAAACATCATCAATACTGCAGGTTGTACACAATACACAGGACTGAGTCTGTCCATCTGTTGAATAACTGCCCTCTCCATATACTGGGGAGGTCATTTCCTGCTATACACTGACCAGCGCAGACCAGTAAACCATGGCACGTTACCCCATCACTTTTTCTCAAACAGGCACATCCAAACATGCACCATCTTTCTGTAGTTGTGGGTTATACAATGGAAAGATTTCTCACTTCAAGACTCCAATTTGCATTCCATCCAAGAAGGGAATATAATCATCTGCAGAGAGGTAGAATCAGCTAACAAGATGTCCTTTTCCAATATTCTCACATCGTCAAGAGGATAAACTTTAAAGACTGACTCGCAAAAAGCCACTCACTAGCCCAAGAGATTAATTTTTTATAAATGGTTTAAAATACAACTCCTGAGATCAAGAAGTTATATACTGTCAAGTAAAGAAAAACTCTGCTACTTAAAAAGCTTCCACAAGTCCAGAAATAAAAACCCTCCTCAGAAACAAGTTGTTTTCTTCATTCTGTCTATACATCTAAATCTAGTTAACTAAAGGACCATCCTAGAAGAAAACAGATCTTAAATTATTTTTAGAAGAAATAGAATAAACAACAGGACAGAAACTAGCAATATTCTTTTGTGAAATATATTTATTTTCCAGTGACAAATACTGGTTTGTTGAAATCAAAATTCTCTGGGATTGCATTCATCAGGTTGCTTTTTCCTCAAATTAAAGAACAAATAAACAACCAATTTTAACATTTGTAAAAATTTTAATGTCATTATTAATCTAAAAACTTTGATATTTAATTTTACAAATTAAAGAAATAACGTATCAAACTCAGTCACGTGTTGCATGCTATACCTTTTCAAGAATTGAAAATGTTTTATTTTCTACCTAGCTTTGTTTCAATTTTGCAGTGAAATAAAATTTTAAAAGCACTTATTTAATGATCTTTTAAGAGTGACTCTCCATCTTTTCCAAGGTCAGATAGGTACTATACGTTGAGAAAGGGAAGATTTGCCAGCCCCGCTTTGAGTCAGGAGTTGGACCAGAAGAACTCTAAAGGTCCTTTACACCCTTAATGATTCTTGGAGTCTATGAATAAAACTCCTGCCTCTTCAGAAATTGTTCCCAGCTATCTTAGTTGGGCATATGGTATCAATTACCATAATACTCCAGCTCTTTTCAACCTCTAATATATTTATTTTCGCAATCCTTTTGAGAGGCAAGAAAGTCTATTATCCCTATTTTATAGATAGAGGACTCAGGTACTGAAATTTAAATGGTTTCTGTTAAATATTTCTATTCTGTTCTTCATACTCAAGGTTCCTTGCATGCTGCATATATGTGGACATTTATGCATAAAATACTGAAAATATCCCTAAGTCCTTCTGTGTAATTTCATTTTCATAATTTCATACCTGATAACTTCAATAATTTTGTAACACTAGAAAGCTTCAGGTTGGATATTTTAATTTAACCACCTGAAGAATCAAAACTCTTGTCAAGCCAGCATCTTCTGACTTGATAGCCTACCCTGGGCAAAGCCAAAGGCCAAGTACTTACTTAAGTAGCATGATCATTTGAAAGGCCTGATAAATACATAGTCAAGTTGTAGATTATATTTCATAGACATCGCAGGGGTGTAAAAGTTTGCTGCTAACACTAGCATCATATTGGCATGAAATACAGGTTAGCAACTCTGTTCAGAGAGAGGAAAGGAAGTGTGAGTGTCCTTAGCCAAGGAATCAAAGACTAATTACAACACAGCAATTAAAACATTTCCTTAAGATTTCCATTCACAAGTCTCATCTAAATAATTCAAGGATGGCTCCTTAGGTTTGTGATCACAAAAAGATATTAGCAGGTTAGTAAACCAAACCAAAACAATAAATGAGGGGGGAAAAAAAGATAAAATATCTTAAAACTTTATAAAACGGAATTTTGATCCACACTTCAATGCAATAACCTACTTCTAAAACTGTAATCCAAGAGAGATTCAAGGCCAACAAAGCCCATGACATTTAACTACATATATTCTGCACAGTTCTGGCAATTTATATGTAGAAGCATATGTTCCACTTTAACACTTACAATGTCTAAAACTTTTACTGCTAATACATCATAAAACCAACTGTGATGGTTTGACTCTGGCTAAATGCCAGGTATCCACCAAGTCGCTCTATCACTTCCCCCCCCCCTTCCCTTTGTTTTCTCAACAGGGTAAAGAGGGGAAAGAAGATAAACTAACCCTTGTGGGTGAAACAAAAGCAGTTTTAATATAAGCAAAGCAAAGCAAAAGTCCGCGCGCGGAAGCAAAAGCAAACAGATTTATTCTCTACTTCCCATGAAGAGGCGATGTCGGGCCTTCTCTGGAAGCAGGGCTCCAATACGCGTAGTAGTTGCCTCGGAGGACCAAGGGTGACCCCACCCCCTTCCTCCTTTCTCCCAGCTTTATACTGAGCAGACGTCATATGGTATGGAATATCCCTTTGGTCGGTTTGGGTCAGCTGTCCTAGCTGTGTCCCCTCCCAAGATCTTGCCCACCCCGTCCCACTGGGGGAAATATCAGAAAGAGCCTTGGTGCTGTGTAAGCACTGCTCAGCAGCAGCCACAACACCAGGGTGCTATCAACACCCTGCAGCTCCCAGCATAAACCACAGCACCGTGAGGGCTGCTATAGGGGAAAACCGATTCCAGTTCAGCCAGACCCAATACAGTCTCCACCCCTTATTCCATACCATTTACGTTATGCCCAGGTCCCACATAATATTCATTTATCTATTCCATAAGCTTTCTTCACTTCTTCAGATGTTCAGTGTCTTGGCTTCCATCTGTCAAGATAGATGCTCAGGACAGAAGTATGCTTGACCGTTGGACTCCAGCACCGGCTAGGTTTGGGTCGTCATTGCACGTGTCTGGTTCACTCTTCATCGTTCTTACTTCCTCCATCACTTCCTGCAACATACAACTCATCCCACAGATTACTTTCCCCCCAAGGTTAAATGTTCTTGAGGCACACACTGAGTAGTCCCATCCTCCCGCATTACCCACCAAGTACATCCAGGTCCCTGAGCAAAGACAATCCCACGAGTGGGCTTGCCTTTTCCCAAGGGAGGAGCAATCCACACTGCCTTCCCCAGCCACCTCCCTGTGTGTACTACAGGGACCTTATCTCCTCCCACAGTATGAAGGGGGTTTGTTTGGGCAGGTCCAGGACGGTTAACAGATCCTCTGGTATTAATTAGCCAAGTGGCTTCTGCTAAATTTATATCCCAATGCTTCCATCCCCCATTGTCCAATGCTTTCAACATAGTCTTCAACAGTCCGTTATATCTTTCAATCTTTCCAGACGCTTGTGGGTAATAAGGGATGTGATACACCCACTCAATGCCGTGTTTCTTTGCCCAGGAGTTTATAAGATTATTTCGAAAATGGGTCCCGTTGTCTGACTCGATTCTTTCAGGAGTACCATGTCGCCATAAAATTTGCCTTTCAAGACCCAAGATGGTATTTCGGGCAGTGGCATGATTTACAGGGTACGTTTCTAGCCAACCCGTAGTTGCTTCTACCATGGTGAGTATGTAGCGCTTGCCTTGGCGTGTTCGTGGCAGTGGTCCAATATAGTCAATCTGCCAGGCCTCACCGTATTGAAAACTCAGCCATCGCCCTCTGTTCCAGGGAGACTTTACTCGTGTGGCTCGCTTGATTGCAGCACATGTTTCACATTCGTGAGTGACCTGTGAGATGGCCTCCATGGTCAGGTCCACCCCTCGATCACGAGCCCATCTGTACGTTGCATCTCTGCCAAGATGCCCTGATGTTTCATGGGCCCATCGAGCTACAAACAGCTCACCCTTACGCTCCCAGTCCAGGTCCAGCCGAGCTACTTCAATTTTGGCAGCTTTGTCTGCTTGCTCATTGTTTTGGTGTTCTTCAGTGGCACGCCTTTTGGGCACATGAGCATCTACATGACGCACCTTTAGAGCCACGTTTTCCACTCGGGCAGCGATGTCCTGCCACAATGCAGCAGCCCAGATGGGTTTACCTCTGCGCTGCCAATTGGTCTTCTTCCACTCCTGTAGCCACCCCCACAGGGCGTTAGCCACCATCCAGGAGTCCGTGTAGAGATATAATACTGGCCACTTTTCCCGTTCAGCAATCTTTAGGGCAAGTTGGATCGCTTTTACTTCTGCGAACTGACTTGACTCTCCTTCTCCTTCAGTGGCCTCAACGACTTGTCTTGTGGGACTCCACACAGCAGCTTTCCACTTCCGATGGCTTCCTACTACACGACAGGATCCATCAGTAAAGAGAGCATAACGCCTCTCATCTTCTGGTAACTCGTTATATGGCGGTGCCTCTTGGGCACGAGCCACCTCCTCAGGCTGCACTCCAAAATCTCTACCTTCTGGCCAGTCCATGATCTCTTCCAGGATCCCTGGATGGTTGGGTTTCCCCAGTCGAGCCCGTTGCGTGATTAACGCGACCCATTTACTCCAGGTAGCACTGGTTGCATGGTGTGTGGCAGGGATGTTTCCTTTGAACATCCAATGTAATACAGGCAGCCGTGGTGCCAAGAGGAGCTGTGCTTCTGTACCAACAACTTCTGAAGCAGCTCGAATCCCCTCATATGCTGCCAGTATCTCCTTTTCAGTCGGAGTGTAGTGGGCTTCTGATCCTCGATATCCCCGGCTCCAAAATCCTAATGGTCGACCTCGAGTTTCACCTGGTATCTTTTGCCAGAGGCTCCATGTGAGTCCGTGCTCCCCAGTTGATGTGTAAAGTATATTTTGCACAGCTGGTCCTGTCCGAACAGGCCCAAGAGCTACCGCTCGAGCTATCTCTTGTTTGATGTGCTCAAAGGCTTGTTGCTGCTCAGGACCCCACTGAAAATTGTTCTTCTTTCGGGTCACTTGATAGAGAGGGCTTACAAGCTGACTGTAACCTGGAATATGCATCCTCCAGAATCCCACAAATCCTAGGAAAGCTTGTGTTTCCTTCTTGTTGGTCGGTGGAGACATAGTTGCTATCTTGTTGACAACATCCAATGGCACATGACGGCGTCCATCTTGCCATTTTATTCCCAAGAACTGAATTTCTCGTGCTGGTCCCTTGACCTTGCTTTTCTTTATGGCAAACCCAGCTCTCAGAAGAATCTCAATTACTCTTTGTCCTTTCTTGAACACTTCTTCTGCCTCATTGCCCCACACAATGATGTCATCAATGTATTGTAGATGTTCAGGGGCATCACCCTTTTCCAGTGCAGTTTGAATTAGTCCATGACAAATAGTGGGGCTGTGCTTCCACCCCTGGGGCAGTCGATTCCAGGTATACTGGACACCCCTCCACGTGAAAGCAAACTGTGGCCTGCACTCTTCTGCCAAAGGAATTGAAAAGAATGCATTGGCAATGTCAATTGTGGCGTACCACTTGGCTGCCTTTGACTCCAGTTCATACTGGAGCTCTAACATATCTGGTACAGTAGCACTCAGTGGTGGCGTCACTTCATTCAGGCCACGATAGTCTACTGTTAACCTCCACCCTCCGTCAGACTTCCGCACTGGCCATATTGGGCTATTAAAAGGCGAATGTGTCTTACTGATGACACCTTGGTTCTCCAGTTGACGAATCAATTCTTGGATGGGAGCCAGAGCGTCTCGGTTTGTACGATACTGCCGTCGGTGCACGGTCCTCATAGCAATTGGCACCTGTTGTTCTTCAACTTGTAACAGTCCCACAACAAAAGGATCTTCTGAGAGGCCAGGCAGATTAGACAACTGTTTTACCTTTTCTGTATTCACACTGGCCACACCAAAAGCCCATCGGTATCCTTTTGGGTCTTTGAAGTATCCCCTCTTGAGATAGTCAATGCCCAAGATGCAAGGGGCTTCTGGGCCAGTTACAATGGGATGTTTTTCCCACTTGTCCCCAGTCAAGCTAACCTCGGCCTCCAATACTGATAGTTCCTGACAGCCCCCTGTCACTCCTGAGATCTAGATAGGTTCTGCCCCTCTATAACTTGACGGCATTAGTGTACATTGTGCCCCGGTGTCAATTAAAGCCTGGTACTTCTGTGGATTTGATGTGCCAGGCCATCGAATCCACACTGTCCAATACACTCGATCATCCCTTTCCTCCTCCTGGCTGGAGGCAGGGGCCCTCTATTCCTGTTCTTGGTCGGAGTACTCACTGTCTGACTCTTGCCGTGCCAGGCCGGAGGTTCCTTCTTCAGGATCAAGGGAGGTGATCTCAGTCTTTCTGTATCTGGGAGATCGCTGGTTACTTCCTTGTGGTTTTACACCAGCTACATTAGCAACCTTCTTAGATGTCTTCTTGTTGGCAGGGGTCTTTCCTCGCAATTCATGTACACGTGCTTCCAACTTAAAGGTGGGTTGACCATCCCACTTCCTCATGTCCTCCCCCTGGTCGCGCAGGAAGAACCAGAGTTCGCCACGTGTCATGCGCCTTGGCTTTCCTTTCCCCCTGACTGGGACAGAAGAGAAATGATTTCTTGGGGAGCTCCTAACATCCAGGGCACTCGCCCGTAGAGATGAGGAGGTACCAAGACTCTCTTCAAAGTTCTGAAGCCAGGAAGAGACTGCCTCCACAGTTGGCGTACATCTTAGTCCTTCTCCTGCATCCATTTCTGGGTAGTACATTGCGGCCAAGCCGGCAGAATACGAGGATGGCGCACCTTTAATCACCTTCCTCCACATGGCCCGTGTGCATGGGACATCCTCTGGATTTTTAGGGGCTTCATCATTATCTGGATCACCATAGATGACTTCCATCACTGCTAATTCTCTCAGGTACTGGACACCTTCATCTGCAGTAGCCCACTTCCCTGGGGTGTGGTCCATAAGATCTTCCTTAAAAGGATACCTTGCTTTAACACTTGAAAGGAGCCGTCTCCACAGACTGCAAATTGCTGTCTCCTTTCCAATTCCCCTTTCAATTCCTCGATTTCTAGCAAGGGAACCCAGCTGTTGGGCTTCCTTACCTTCTAGCTGTTGAGCATCTGCCCCATTATCCCAGCATCGCAGCAGCCAGGCAGCGATCCGCTCACCCGGCTGGCGGCAGTAGTCTTTCCGCAGATCTCGCAGTTCTGATGACGTCAGGGACCGGGTAGTTTCTGCCTCCTGTTTCAGTTCTGTTATTCCCTCTTCTGATACCTTTGCTGAAGGACCAGCTTCTTCCTCCTCTTTCTCCTCCCTTATTAATCGAGGGTATGGGCCTGTTGTTCTCCTTGTCCATTGTTTCTTTTTTACTACTGGGGCAATCTCTGTTGTTGTTATTGTTTGAGTTCCCATGTCAACCACAGCCCTTTGAGAGTGCTGAACTGCAGCTCGATAAGCACAGGCCAGGCCCCAGTAAAGTGCTAGAAGTTGTTGATTCTCATTGGGATAGGCAAGGCACCCCTCTATCAGGTGATGTGTCAATTTTGTGGGGTTGCTTGCCTGTTCAGGGGTGAGATCCCAGGCTACAGGAGGTGATAACCGTCCTAGGAATCTGCCCAACTCCTTCCACTCTCCCTGCCACCCAGGAACAGGCCGCCTCAGAGCACATTTTGGCACCGATTCACTCAAAATTTGCGTTCTCTTACACCAAGAGCATACCGAGCTCCACACAACCCACAACAGGCGAACAGCATTAATAAAGAGTATCAATGCACTAACATAAGGATGACTAAGTACCTCGGGAGCCTGCAAAATAAAACCACTCATGATGTTCCCGATTCCTTGCAGCATGTTCCCGAGCTTAACAAAATAAAGATAAGCAGCGCAATAAACAAGCCCGTGACCAGCACAAGAGCTTGTTGCTTAATAACTACTATAGCTACAGCACATTTAATATAAAACTGCCGTTGTTTTGCCCCACGTTGGGCGCCAGAATAGACTGTGATGGTTTGACTCTGGCTAAATGCCAGGTATCCACCAAGTCGCTCTATCACTTCCCCCCCCCCTTCCCTTTGTTTTCTCAACAGGGTAAAGAGGGGAAAGAAGATAAACTAACCCTTGTGGGTGAAACAAAAGCAGTTTTAATATAAGCAAAGCAAAGCAAAAGTCCGCGCGCGGAAGCAAAAGCAAACAGATTTATTCTCTACTTCCCATGAAGAGGCGATGTCGGGCCTTCTCTGGAAGCAGGGCTCCAATACGCGTAGTAGTTGCCTCGGAGGACCAAGGGTGACCCCACCCCCTTCCTCCTTTCTCCCAGCTTTATACTGAGCAGACGTCATATGGTATGGAATATCCCTTTGGTCGGTTTGGGTCAGCTGTCCTAGCTGTGTCCCCTCCCAAGATCTTGCCCACCCCGTCCCACTGGGGGAAATATCAGAAAGAGCCTTGGTGCTGTGTAAGCACTGCTCAGCAGCAGCCACAACACCAGGGTGCTATCAACACCCTGCAGCTCCCAGCATAAACCACAGCACCGTGAGGGCTGCTATAGGGGAAAACCGATTCCAGTTCAGCCAGACCCAATACACCAACAAAGTGGAAATAGTAAATGTGGATAGATTAGCAGGAAAGAATATCTGCATTGAGCCTGTATAAACTCAGTAATATGTTCTCATCTGGATTTAGTGAAATCTTAATCGCAATCCCTTGCTATGTTTATATCCCCGGGAGCCATATTCTTTTGCTTTAGTGTATGCTGTTCTCTTTGTGGCAGATTGTTTTAAAAATATTTTAAAAGAGACACTCAGCATGCAGCTAAGACTCTTTCTATCAAAGGTTGAACAACAGAGTTCTCCATAGAAAGGGTTCACTCCATTTCGTGTTCAATCTCCTGAGTAGTGTGAATTTATTAACCACTTTGAAGTGGTAAAAATGTGATGTGTGTGTGTGTACAGATGATCCAAACAGTATAAAAACCAGCCAGGAAATCAATAAAGCAGCTTTTTAACAAATGCATTTCCAACCGATCAAAAGAATAGCCTAACGGCTACATACGGCTGATCTAACACTCATTACATTATCATTTCAAGGAAACATCTTTTGCAACTGAAAGGTGAAGTCTTTCTGTAATGAGCTCCTTCTGAGTCAGCAAGGAGACCCTTTTTTATAATGCTGAGACAAAATAAATATGTGGCAAACACCAGGGAGGAATTATTCTCTGCAAATGTTTTTCTGCGTGCAAGGGCTCTTACTTTGAATTAGTTTGCTGCTTAAAAACAAAGAAACTTAGAGAGAGGAGGGTCTTTAATGTAGGACCTTTTCATTGAAAGACCAAAAATGTAACTCATCAGTGGCTGCCTCTGAGGGATGGGTAAGAGGGGGAAAATGTGTTCTGTCTGGCATTAGCAGATTCAAATATATGCTGAATGCAGAATGGGATTTGAGCTGGTGCCGGAGAAGTTCTCTGATATTTTCCACAGGTCTTACACTTGGAGGAATGTTTCCCTCACTAGCCGTATCAAAGCTGAATAAATTTCTCAAATTAAGGAGATGTTAAATCTGAAATAAAAGGCTTTGTTTAGATTTTAAGAGACTATAAAAGGTGCAGGTCACATCCTCAGATAGTATAAATTGCCAAAGGTCTGCCAAGCCACAGATTACACAAGTTGATGAATTGGCACTAAATATACTAGTGCATCTTTTTGTTTGTATGTGTGCTCTTTTGTTTAGAATAACTGCTGGGAAAGTAAGAATAAAAAGTGATTCATTTCTGTAGTAGGCATTTAGATGGTTGACTTACAAATAACTGACAGCAGTGGCAGATTAAGACACAGGACATCTCTTTTTCCCCGTCCTTTACTCAAAAGATTCTCTTACAAAAATACCCCATGTCCTAAAAGTTACTGATAAGGAAACAAGCAGCTGCTGTGAATAACCACAATGCATTACAAATTTTCTAGAAATTGGACTCTTTTCTTTTCTTTTCTTTTCTTTTCTTTTCTTTTCTTTTCTTTTCTTTTCTTTTCTTTTCTTTTCTTTTCTTTTCTTTTCTTTTCTTTTCTCTTCTCTTCTCTTCTCTTTTTTTTTTTTTTTAAGTAACAGTAGTGGCTTGGGGCCATACATAGCCCCATAGTTCATTCTAAAGTATCAAGGAAATTCAACATCCTCAAAATGTCTTTGGATTACGCAATCAAAGGAAAGTGCTGGCTCAGAAAGTATCACTGCACCTTCATCAGTTAAAATCACCTGTAGCTATTACTGAAACCTATGCAATCAGAGTAGCCTTGTTCATCTCCAAACAAGAGTGCAGTATGGCAGACAAAATATTTTTCTACTGCATTCATTAGGGGACTACTGATAAAGCAACTTATTTATGTAAGACTAGGCAGGCTGAGGCTGACTCTGTTTTCCACAGTGCCTTGTTTGTCTGGAGTAATGTAGTTTGCCACATAACTCTTATTGGCATGAGTGCACAAGAGGGTTCCCAGAGGGACCAGAAAGAGAATCAGAAGTTCTTGTCCCTTTATCTGCCCTCACAAACTTCAAGGAGAGTCAGGAGATCGCTTCTTCATGTGGTAATATTTACCTCTCAGAACTCAACGCAAAAATAGGATTCATCTCCTCTAACGTTACATGTCTTCACTGTTAATGGCTATGTCTGAAGCTCTTCAGTCCAGGCTCGTTTGAAACCAAATGGATAAAAACAGATGCTTTTAGGGCATGATTTCTCTAGCCAAACAGAAAAGTCTTACTCTTGAAAAGATAAATCACACCTAGAAATGTCTGTTTTGCTTGTCTTTTAATGAGAAGATGACTACCTCAGAGATAGGCATTTACACTGTAGATGTTTATATGTGATGAACTAAATCTCACGCTGACAGTCCAGAAAAGTATCCTGCTTTGCAGACTGCTGTATTTTGGTGACAACATTTGTGCACCAGCTCCTGCATTTCTCTGTAGAATCTAACAACTTCAAAAGGAAAAGAAAATAGCATCCTTCTCATGGAATTCATAAATCAAGAGGGAAAAAGAAATCTCTTTAAATCTGTCCTTTTTTTCCTCCCTTATCTCTCCGAAGGGCATGAGTCTGGGTTTGCGCACATGCACACTTCCCTGCACCAAATTTCCCATTAGATTCCAGTAGGAATTGGATACTATTTTCTGCTCTAGTAGTATCAACCTTCATGCTTTTATTAACATGTTGACATGGCAAGCCAGCTTATGGGTTTACTTCTTTTTCTCATCATTTCATTAAACTTTTCTTGCACACCTTTTTCTTTTTTCTATTGCTTCCTTTTTACCATCAGCCTTCAGTTGCAGTAAAGGGTTTCAGAGAATGCTGGAGGAGGAAAGCAACAGGAAAAAAATGTGGAGAAAGGTAGAGGGAGAAGGAAAAAAGTGACAGCTGTAGATTGTTGCTGTCCATAAGGCACAAGGCTGTCCTTTTACTTTACCCTAGAAGTATGGAGCATTTCTGTTGCTTTAACCAGCCGTATAGTGCAAAAATAAAGCAAACAAATCAAGAGAGTAGTTGGAAATTTCCTCACATTCGTAATAGAAGATTAATGTCGAGGGCACAAATTGTGCATGAAGTTTGCAGTGGATCACAAGGAACAAAGGAAGGTCCTTTAGCCACCAGATGTTTTGTTGCAAAATAGAAGCATTCCTTCTGTGGTCACAAGGCAAAAAAGCTTTCTCTTCTAATATCCACAAGCAGATGAGCAATCACTAAGGTGATCCAGGCCCTGCACTTTCCTTCCATACTTTATTTCTTTTTTTAAGTTTTTGATAGAGGAATACATTCCCCTCCCAAAACCCCAGTTCAGATTATTCTAAATGAGGTTACACATCAGTATGGAAAACTTCAATTTAAGTGTTACAACCTGCATAGTTGGAACTTTTCCATAAAGTGGATAACATTTCCACTATTTTCCTTGCTTGCAATACAAGCTGTTGAAGTACATCGTCTTCTTCATTTTCACATTTCATACTCTTAATTGTTGCACTCATACTGCTCTTGCCTTGCTACAAATAAGATTGTACCTTTTAATATTTTGTAATTTATAGCATGGTCCTGCAATGGCTAAATATCTATTAGATTTTTATTCTTGACCTGTCACTGAGGTATTTGAATGTGCCTCAACAGGAATATTTACACTCTAATTTTCTACTATGGATCGAAGCTAATGTTATAATGTTAACAACTGAGTGAAATAACCAAAAACTTTACAATTTGACCCTCCAGCTGCACCCTTCCCAAAAGCCTAGTTAATATATATAGTAATCAAAAGGAAACTGGAAAATTTTGCATTTCCTTGAAAGAATCTCTGAGGTGAAAATATCAGCTAATACAATTTTTGCAAGGATTGGAACCATAAGAAGTCTATTTTAATATACTTTGTTTAGGTTGCAATAGTGCTTTCTGTGGTTTTAGTAACCTAAAATATATGAATGTGTTAAAATATTCAATATACAGCAATAACTCTTATGATAGTAAAAAAAATGTCAATATACAAATTAAGCTGCATGATTTGAAGAGTAAGACAAGCTGGTAATAAACATTGACTTCTAAATAAAAGTGTAAGAGCAGTATGAAAGAAATAGATCATTAATAAAGAACTTTGTGTTCTCAGCTTGACTTTTCTCCTATTATGCTGTTTTTTGCAAGGTGGACTACTTTTTTTTTTTCAGTGCTATAGATCAATAGTCACACAATGAGTCTCACGTCTTCCCTTCCAGTCAAGCTTCCAAGACTGAAACTTCCTAAGCACATCTGCTGTGGAAAAACACCAGGGAAAGTAAAGCAAACACAACTGAAAGGTCCTAGCTGCTGCTCTTGCTGCTGCTAAGAGTATTTGCTCTTCCCTCACCAATCACCTGCCATCTTACTTTATGCAGATGGTGTCTCAGCTGTTATGTGACCATACAAAAGGAAGTTCATACACAGGTCAACAGGTAACATATTATCGGCACAGTAAATAAAGCACCTTCTCCTCCAGCTCTAAAATAAGGGTCCTCAAACTGTCTCAATACAAACTGCATGATGAGCTCTTTCTATAAAACTCCTTGTGTCAAGTCAATGTAAATTTACCAGGCCACCAAGGTTTCTGTGTTATCCTGCATTTTCATCCTATACTCATATTGCATTTATTACCTTAATTAAGTATTTAAACTGCACATTAGAAGTATCTATTCATATGTGGCCTGCATACACCCTCCACAGGGTGTATCCTACCCATAGTTGGCACTGGCAGTTGGGGGAAAAAACAGTTGTATCTGGTGCTTAATGGTGCAACATCATGAGCATTGTATGATCAAAATCAGTCAGACGGAAGAGTGGAGAGCAGAGAAGGGGCAGAACACTGCCAAATTTTCCTTCTGTGTTAGCAAGGGTCACTCCCAAGCACATTTCAATCCCTCTGATGCATGGAGGTCCTGGACAACAGAGGCAGCACTGACACATGCCCTCCTCCAAAGCAGAATACCGGGAACATGCAAACACAGCCCCGTTGTGGGGGTTTTCTTGAGTTTGACTCCTTAACAGTGAAATTCAGGAATGACCCTGGAGAGCTTGGGGAGTGTGGGTCAGCCATTCCTCCGAGGGCGCTGAGCTCCCAGATAGCTCTCAGGTCAGAAAGGAAAGGTGACTCGTCCTCTCCAGTAACGCTCACCTGGCAGTATTAGACTATCAGTGAACTCCTGGCAATCTAGGCAGATCAGCCCTCCTGGCCCAGCATGATTTATTTAATAACAGTGCAGTGCATATTTATTTTCTTTCTTTTTTGAGGGGTATGAGCACTAGCACCAGGTGAAACCACCTCAGGAAGATTGCACCACACTACCTGTGTTTCTTTGGTATCGCAAATTGAAGAAAATCTTGCTCCACTGCTAGCTGCACTTGGAGTAACTAAACTAAATCAACAGATACGAGGAAATATATACTAAGATCACTTCTTTATTTTGCAGTGTTGGCAGAATCTCAGACTAACAATAAATGAATACAGACTTTGAATCTTAAAAGACCACCTCTCATGTATTCTGTTACAAGACTGCAATTTAGAAAGACAAAGGCACTTCTGTCTTCATAAAATCCCTTCTTAATTTTAGGTTTTTTTCCATTAAAATAAGCAAAAAATCAGGTGTGATGTTGAGAACTGGTACCTCAAACTACCATTTTATCTCAACATATGAAATTTGCTCTTTACTATAATAATTTTACCTAGCAACAATGAGAAAATAGGCCCTGAAGGTGTTTCTAGATATAAATCACTTACAGTTAATCAGAATAAATAATGAATATGAGTGTATTTTTCAACAGTAAGAGATGCCTAGAAATTTAGAGAAACATAAACATGAAAGTCGCAAGGTACAATATTGTAGAGTTTGCTAGAAGATAACATTTTCTTCTGCATTTATTTACAAATTAAAGCAGTTAATATATGTTAATGTTTATGTACTGTATATATTTCATAATTCTTTGCATTACTTTAAAATAAAATGAATGCTCCAAGTTTCGGGAAATTTGGTTTGAACAAAGAAAAAGCTAATAGAGGCTTCATCTACCACAAATGAATCATCTCTTCCAAGAAAATTTTAGAGTTTAGAAAGGTGATAGATAGAAGCCAAACTATAGAAATAACATTCTCAGAATCAAAGCTATTTAATTTTTCTTTCATATAGGACCATAAAAGTAAATACCACCAAAACATGAACCTCAAAGTGCTTCCAGTTTGTTCCAAGCCAAGCTCTCATTTGTGCGAACGGTGTTGCGCCACCAACACCTGTTCATCTGCTTTTCCAATATTAACCTCCAAGCATATGACTTATCATAGGTAAATATGCAGTCTGCACTATTTCTAAATGAGTTTTGTGCAAGTAAGATCTATCTCCAGTGTACATAGGTATAAGTGCTTGATGAATACACATGCAGGTGTCAGCAGGTGCTGACTTTGGGTGTACAAACAAACCTTTTTCTGAATATTCAACATTCACCTAAGCAATCAGTGAAACACACCTCTGAAGCTGACAATGCCTAAAGCTGCAGTCCTCATTGCAACTTTGAATTATAGACAACAGGAGTTTCATTTTACAGTATTATTTCCCCTCAGACTTGCAGCTGCCAAAGCAAGACATCTGTAAGAAAATAATCTGAAAAGCTGGCTGTATCTTCACTGGCTTCTGCCATGAGCTGGGGGCCTTAGGTATTGCCTTAGGTACTGCAGGGTTATGGCACTGAGATAGGAGGAATTCGAAGTTCTATAATTTCATAGTAACCATGCCATCATTGTCCAGTATTTCCTCTACAAGCCCAAAAATCAGGTTTTTGGGGGGAGAGTATCAGAGATGTTTTCAACAGTGGCTCTATCATTCAGGAGAAATTTTGGGCAGTGATTTATTGCCCCATTACGTGAGGCAAGAGGAAGAACATTTATCACTACTCCTCCAGTGAGGATAATAATGGGGAGGAGGAAGGTGGCAACATCCTCTGCATATGACAGAATAACAGCACAAGTTGCACAAATCAGGCAAGGTTATAGTTTCAGGTGATACTCACCACCAGTTGGGCTGGGACAACAGCCACCAAGAATATTTTATTGTCAACAGAATGGTTCATCTCTGGCAGAGAGGTCTATTGTTTTCTCAGCTATGCTCCAATGACATATGTATGGCCATTTAATTCAAATACAAGGAACGATGCTCAGTGGTGGAAGAAAGAGTAAAAAATCTGTGTGAAAAATATTTACCTAATCCAAAGTAAATAATTTCCTTAAATTAAAATAAAGCAAAAATAAACCTAAGTACTCATCTTCTCTTTCCGACCTGCTAATCAAACTATGGTCAGGTTGGAATTACTGATTTTGTCATGCTGCTTCTGATCAGTATGCAAAAAAGCCCAACAAGCAGACTTTCAAAAGGATTAGTTCTGCATATACAATCCGTTCTGTTCTACAGTAAAAGATTGATTAAAATGGTAGGCACAGAAGACTGTACAAAGATGCTATTACGCAACTGTTTTAAAAACTCTGACACAATGGTACACCATAATGGCCTGGTATTATTTGTTTAATTCTTTTGCTCTGGGTCCCTGCTGGGCCTATATTCATTTTGCTGGGAGCTACTCCTTATTTCATATGCCCTACATAGCATATGCAGCAGCTACTTATCTGCAGCAGTCCAGCTCAGAGTTTTTCTGGATTTTATGACAGCACTGCTTCAGATTAAATACTCCCTATTTTTCTATGAGCCAGTTAATCACTGTACTGCTTGTTCTATTACTGGGTAATCAAAAAATTAACAGTAATCATCCTATAATGGCAGTTCTGTGGCATTACATTAGTCAACTTCCTCTGTCCCAAGCTGCTCTTACACAAATTACTCCCTTTTTAATAATTTAATCTATTTTTTATACTCTGAAGTATCTCTCACATTTTGATCCTGACCTATAATGATTAGTTCAGGTAAATTATGTTCATAGCTATTCACAGTAAAAAAAAAAAAAATTTAAATCTTCCCATATCTGAAGTGGTTTCTTCTACCTAGACAATTTGATTCTCATCAAAATTTTATTTTGGGCACCCAGGTGCTTTTTTTGGTAATTAAGCATATTTGCTTTCCCCAAAATAGTCTCAAGCACTCTTAAACCACTAGTATGGAGATTACCATTGTAATGCTTCTTCTGCACACAGTTAACCGAGAAATGACAAACTTTCCATAGCAGACGAGAGACTTTTCATCAGTATTTCTAAAATGGTGCAGCTAATTATATGACAGGGTCCAATTAGAACAATACAGTGTCCTTCTGTATAAAGTAAGTAGATGCTCACAGACCTACAACTTAATTCAAACAAAAGTTAAAGAAGCCTGCTGACACAAGAACTTTCTCCCCATATGATGCAGGCACACTCGGGATGTCTCAAACAAATACTATGCAGGACATACTGCTGATATCTATCCTTCTATCTTTGTCCAACTCATCAACTAAGGTCTTGTGCTAATAAAAGGGTAACAGAAATTTTTTGTAGACATGAGCCAATAGAGGAGATCCTTCACTGGTTCTCCAGACTCTTCCACTGCACACATGAACAAAAAACTCACAGTTGGCTTTTCCCACCATCAGGCAAACAACCAAAATCCAGTAGTCAAATAGCCTATTGGGTGACACTGAGGCACTATAAAAGTCCCCTGTATCAAATTAGTATGAGTACTTACGGGTCTCTTTCCACAGATATAAATAAATGACCAAAGAGAACAGGGCAGCTTCTGAATGTTGTGTATAGGGTATTTCAGACCATAATAGGAACACAGAGGGGAAAATCTCTGCCTGCAACAGCACCAGAGCTCCAGAAACTTTGGGCACCAGAAAGGATGGATGCAAGGACATATCATCTTGTTCCAAAACCTCTTTAGTTTGCAAGTGATACCGAAACATGAAGAAACAAATTTATTCTGTTTTTGAAACTCCACACTCTGCAAATGATCAACTCAACACTAAGCCAGGGGAATCTGGGACTGCCAGGTTGTCAGTAGGCACAGTAGCAGCACCATGTGTAGAAGAGGTTTCAGATCCTCACAGCAGTCAAAGCTTATCCCACCGCCAGGGCTTAGCTTGTGTAAACAATGGCCTCCATGCTCCATAAGCAGCACCAACACTGTGCTGGAGGTAGGAGGCTTTGCAGCACCCCTCAGAAACCAGCTGCTTAAAACCAATGCAGGCAGCTTTGCCCCATAGGCAGCACTGAATCTCTCTCTACTCCCAGGGGTCATCACAAGCCTGGTTCAAAATGTCTACTTTCTTACAGTTTTTTCTGTGATGTAAGCCAGTAGCAATCAGCATTTACCAAATACCCAGAATAAGCACTCATTGGACTGGCTGGATACTGGATATGGCCAGCATTCACAAGGTACAGCAAACAGGGAATTTCATGTCTTTAACCAGACACTAGAAAACAACCTAATAACTTAAAGTAAACATACATATCTGACCACCCTGATCTTGATGCTCTTTCCATTGTAAAAAGAAGGAATGGGACTATAGCACATCAGCAAGCAACTCAAGTTCGCCTATGACATTAAGATGTACCCTAAATGAAGGGAAAAGTTTCAGTTAAGTGTAGTGTACACTAAAACCACATGTCTAAACAGTCAAAATCTCTGCTCACCAGCCCTCTAAAAATGCAAATCAATACTACCACCACAGAAGATACTGAAAGGCAGCAACAGTTATTGTCTTCTACTGTTTTATGCTGTTTAGAAAGGTGCATAGCACACTTGTTCAAAAAATTTACTGCATCATGGTATGTATTATATCTTTTTCACTACTTTGTGAATTAAGTAATTGAAGTATCCAGTCAACATGAAGTTGATTTGCTTCTAAGTCTCACTCAAAGTATGCTCACATCTCTATTAGCAGAAACAGAGAATAGTTGCTTAGCATGATATAGTAATGTGAACCATTTTAAGACAGACATGTCTTGGAAACTTGGAAAAAAGAAGGAACTTCAGGAAAAACATTTCTATGCCGTTCATTTTCATTACAAGTAACATTAGACCACCATAAACTGAAGCAAATATGCTTTAATTCTTGACAAAAGTGCTTGCTTTACTACTACTCAGTTTCTTATTAAAGATGCAGACTAGATGAAAGTATTTACAATCGTTCATAAAAGTGTAGCTGAATTAAAGAATGAAGGCTCCAGTGCAGAAAGGCATTTAAGCGTGTATTTAGCGGTCTGGAGTGGCTAGGGCCGCTTCTCTTGATCTGATTCTATGTTTTGAATAGCAGCGCACTTTTTTTTTCTACTTAAAGCATATGAGTATTCTGTGTAGACAGAGAGAACACAGATCCCGCAGTATACCTGACAGCCATTTCCAAATTGCATTTAATGATGTGACAAGTGGTGTGTAATATCTGTGAGAATGACTTTAAGGGTTTGCTTAGTACTTCCATTATCTTGATTAGGGTTCTGTGATAAGCATCTTTGAAAAATCTCTTTTGCTTCTGCTTTTTCCTTTGTAGTTTCATTGCTCTCATTCTGAATTGAATTGCATGCATCATCTTTCTGCCACAGCCTCCTACTTTATTCTGGTAATTTTGAATGTTATTGTCCCCTTGCCATCCCCAGATGTGTACTTGCAGATTTCACTGCCTTGTTGGATACGCTTTTCCCTAGGTCATTGTTGTATAAGGACAGATTCACTGCAGAAATAAAATGGACACATTCCAGCTCTTCCAGTCTTAAAAAAAAGAATGCGGTCTGTCTATGGCCAAGTGCAAAAATAAAATTCAATTAAGAGGTATACTTCAAGTATTACTCTCTAAGGATAGGTTTGATCCTTCCTTCTGAAACCCCCTTGGTAAGGAGTAGTCTCTACTGTTGTAACTAAGTAATGCATAGCCACATATCATGGTGTACTGCACTTCTGAGAAATTGTGAAATCACACAGGACCTTGAGAGCTTACAAGCCTGCCTCTAAAGGATCCTGACAAGAGCAGGTACATGCAGATTTCAGTACTCATAGTGACAGAAAAAGCAGAGTTCTAGCACAGAAGTTATTTTAGCAGGATGTTCAGCAGTATCTCCATAAGAGCACTGTGACCTGGAAAGAGACATGACAGCTTTCCTGCTGAGTGCACCAGAGATGGGATAACTGCCTTACAACTGGACAGGCACACATCCGTGAGCACAACTTCCCCCTACTCACAGCACTTTTCTCATTCTAAGGAAAGGGGAAAAAACACACACTCTAGTTTTCAAATTAGTGGCAAAATATCCCCATTCTTGAACCCTATTTCACAATTAGAAAGGAGATCCGTATTCCTATCCTTGAATTTTGCCTGCATCTTGGGTATCAATATTAGCTCCAGAAGGCAGAACCTGTAGCAACAATTGGCACTAACGAACTGCTGTAGTGACCAGGGTGGGGAGCAGGGGGAGAACAAAAATATCAACTTACATCAACTGGTGGAAGTGTACCACAGAAGTTTTGAAAGACAGCACATAACTTCTTCAAAAGAGCATCATGCATGAGGACCCTGAGCAAGCATTCAGAGTTCTGAGAACAACCACTGGTGACCATGCCCAGGACTGTGAGATATGAATGGCAGTTCTCCACAAAAAAAAAAAAAAAAAAAAACAAAAAAAAAAAACAAACACACCACAAGAAAAAGGAGGGGAGGTGGGCGAGGTGGAGGAGAGAAATTGCCACAGGGAACAATCTCAGAAACTCTCAGGCTGCCATTCATGTTTGTGGCTATTTAAGATGCCACAGATGAACAGAGAGGTAAATTGGCATCACATGCAGAAAGCAAACCCTTTACATCTTACCTACCTACATGGCTAGTGGTATGATTTTATCTTAGTTACTGGCAAGTTAAAAAGTGGAGAAGATACATGGAAATGCCAGCGTAACTCTCTTCGAATAAACAGCCACAAAAAAGATTCAGCCACTGTAATGGACAAGGTATTCACCTGTTCTGCTGAGAGCAATGAATGCTGACCCTTTGGAGAAAATGTGATCTGTTACTTGGGGTGCAGGCGGGCACTCTTCAGTGCTAAGTTCTTCTGGAAAATCTAGTTCATGGGATTTAGTTTTCAGGGGAGGACCACTACATACTTTGCAATAGCAGTTCCTTTTTGATACTGAGTTTCCTGAAAGTGGAAATGTTCAAAAGAAAAGCAAAATTAAAAATCACTTACAGATCTACTGATGCCAAAGTAGTATACCCTGAAAATCCCTCTCTCTGCTGCATAACTATCACCACACAGCCTCAAAGAGCTTAGAAAGATGATGTTTCTAAGTTACACAAAACTTCCCAAGAGTGGTTTACATTACAACCAAGTCAGCAGCTGAGATGAGGATGACCTTTTGACTATAACCACTGCTCCCCTCACAAGTAATTTCTCCAGAGCTACATTTCTCTGCTTTATCTTAGCAGATTATACTATTGCTGCTGCCAATGCTACTCTAAAATTCCTTTTATCTATTTTTGAGCTGTTATGTGCCTAATAATTATAATGTAAATGTGCTTTCATAGCTACTGGGCAATTCTTGTTTTTTCTCTCTTCATAATAATTTACTCATATTAAATTACAAACAGCAGCCTGAGGCTATAGATTTGATACCCAGAGGCTATCAAAAACTTTCCACCTCATGTCTGACAACTGGGGAGTTAAACAAACATCCTCACATATGTTACAGTTACAATAAAAGTGATAGTTATGTTTGTATTATAAAGGATGTTAACTATCCCACACATTTTTTTTCTTAAAATTTTATAGCTTTTATTACTGTTTTCAATATTGTGTAGTTTGTAACACCATCTCACAAGCCTGAAATTAACTTTTTTTTAGTTTTCTGGTTTTGTTTTTTATACTGACAAAGAAACATTCTTTGGCCTCTAAATTCCTCAACTCTTCCTCAGTCTCCAGTAGTGCTGAAAGTACTACTACAGTTGTTTTCAAGGTTTGCTTCTTAGTGGATGATATCATCATAGAATTCTACTATAATTTTTATTTTTATTACTTCGTACTGGTTTATTTAAACCAATGCAAGGAATGCGAGGTGCATCCAAGTTTAAATCAGATTCATTTTGTTTTCATTTAAAGTGATCAAGAATCACTTCAAGTTAGAACAAAAATAAACACATATCAGACAAGCCAATTGGCATAAAAATGCTTTATGTTAAGAAAAATGCAACTTTCTTGGGCAAACTATAGCTTATGAACAGATTATGCCTGGCAAGTCAAGAGGGCGCAAGGAAGCTGTAGAGCTTATGACATAGCTCCTGAAAGCAAGAAAGGCCTACTGCAATGGAAATAAACAAGACAATTCTTCTACGTTTCTTTCTTTGCAATGCATTACTTGCTCCTTTGTGCACAAATGCTATAGTGTCATTTAAGCCTGTCCTGTGGGTTCAGCTCCAGGTTTCCATTTAGATGTCCATACTGCAAAGCCATGACGTATGAAATGCATTAAATTTATGAAAGTAGGATGGTTTGAAAGTAGACCTATTCTGACGGAAAACGATACTTTATGAATGGCCAGATCAGCTTTAGCCACTTGAAGACCTTTTAAACAATTAATTTAACAGCTGTTAAAGAGCCGTTTGATTTGGAATGTATAGAGATGATTTAAAAGCACCTACCTGCCCTTTTTATTCAATATTTACAAATTTTCAAATATAATGTCATAATGTTCAAGAGCACCACAGTTTAAAGTGAAGGTGTTCTGTGGAAAACCATACAAAGTATTTTGTCTTTATTTATCCATAATGCAGTTTTCTCAATGCACCAGAAAAGTGTTCGAACTCCTTCTTATTAAAAAAAAAATTGTAAGCTACATATGTTTTGATTTTGTATTGGATATTTACACTGCTGTACTGGACATTTATACTGCAGGTATTGGATATTTACATTGCAAGCCCAAAAATAGACTCCAAATATTAGAAAATGTGTTGTGGCATGGATTTGGTGGTGTTTTTTTTCTTTCTGGAAGAACAGCTGTTCTCTGTAGCTCTGACCCAGAACTACACAGGCATCTCAATATCTCAGAGAAAATTATCTCTTCTCTGTGACTTAATTTTCATCTCAATTGCTGGGAGGAAGGAGGGAGGAAAAAAAAAAAAGACAAACAGCATGGAAAAGAATGATATTTGAGATAGACAACAAAAATAAAGACCTTTACACAGTCTATATTGTATGAAAGTAGACTAGCTAAATATAGTGGAGATTACATATCTGCATAATGATCACACAGTCCTGTCTTTCTCCCTGAGATTCAGCATAAGTATAGTATTCTCTTCTAGGTAAAACATCACAAACTGTTCAACAAAGAATAAAAGCTCATATATACTGAGTGAAAAAGAAACAATATTTGAAAGCACAATACCTAAGTTGCTATGAGCTCATTTTGCAGAAAAACTTAATCTCTCCTTGCTGTTCTGCAGGAGGAGAATGAATCTACAGTATTTAAAATAGGAGCTATTCTTATGAAATAAAATGTTCTTAAAATGAGTATAACGCAGTTTAAATCTGATAGACCAAGGGAGAAAAATCAAAATGCATATGGTCAGAAGGAAAGGCAGTATTTTTTCCCTTAATATTTCCCTAATAGATTATTCCAAACATGTTAAGCTGCTTTCAAGAAATCTAGGTGACTCTAGAAAGATTATGCAAATAATTATTTAATTTCTGCTTTTTTGGGTGAAGTATCTCCACCATTTTTAATGTAGCAAAGTCCCTGCAGCCCCTATCTCTACCACACAGCTGGCAAGCATATCTAAAGGATTATGCATAATATGCATGTGAGCCCATGAAGCAAATGCATTTATTCAGAACTGAAAAGAAGTAGGAAAGCTTCACTTCTCTAGCCACAGAGCAAAAATGCTTAAATAAATTTTTATTTTTCTTCCATCCTCTTCCCCAAATCCCAACCTCTTGCTACCTACACCTCCACTCTCATGGTAAGGTTAAAGCATCACCAAAACCACACTGCTCCCTGCCAAAACAGCGCATATTTGAAAAGGTTTTTTTTGTGGTTTCTGCATTATTTTTTTTCTTAAAACTAGATGGATGTACAGAATCTTTTCTTTCCTCCTCCTTAGGTAAGCATTTGTCACTGACATTTGTGAGAGTTACAGATGCCCATCAAGACAAGGCTGCTGTGCATTCACATCTGCCAGTATCCATAATTCATTCTCCTCAAACTTATTCTTGGGTGAGAAAATGTGCAAATGCTATTCTAAACCCAGAAGCTACAGCTAAAGCAAAAAAGCTGCTGACTTTTCAATGACTGCTTATCCCAAGCAAGTAATACTTCGCATCATTCATCACTGTTTTAAAAATACTATTACCACAACTAGGAAATCTCTTAAATATAGTGCCTATGCTCCAACTTTTATGATGTGCAGTTTCACTTAAGTATTTCACTTTATTGTCAAAAGTCCTCAATGAATGTGAAAGTGGGTGGGTACATCCCCCCTTCCTCTTTGGAAACAGATGGCTTGTTTTGAAAGTTCAGGACTGAAAACTCTGCAAGTAATCCTGTATTAAGGCATGGTAGCTGGTTGGATTTTTGTCATATTTTATACTGTTTGGATTCCCCACAGAGTTTAGCTCGCACCTTGTGCACCAGCAATAACACTAGCTAGAGAAAAAAGATTTTTTCATCCTCAAACAGAAGGCTTTAAACCGAGTGGTTCATGTGCTGATAGCAATCAGGTCAAGACAACGTGAAGCCTACACACCTACACAGCTTCCGGAAGAGGTTTTACCATCTGTGTTGAAGTACATTCTGCCACAACTAGAGTACCACTGGTGTCCAAGAAGGCTAGGGACATCCTAACTACCCTGACAATCCACTCAGAGGCACTACCATTAGGACTAATGGCTAAGCTTCTGAAGTGAAAGGTTTCCTCACCTAAACCATATCAGCACACAGTCACCGTTACACATCTGCATCATGTTTTTTCCAGCATCTTGTCTCATAATTTGCACCTGTGGCTTCATTCTGCTTCCCAACACCAATACCCAGAAAAGACAGCAAATGGCTAAAATGTTTGCTACAAGAGCCTAGCACATTAGTTTTCAATCTTTGTCCATTTGTGAGTCCCTAAATATCACTCAGTAAAAGTAACTCTGTCTTGTTCTGCTGTTCTGCTCGGATCCCTCTGAGGTGTGATCCCAGAAACTGCTAGCTTGACAGCTCTGTCATTTGGTTTTCTGAATCTTCCTCAGTCTTCTTGCTCTTCTCATTCTGTGTTTTCTACCATTATTTTTAAGAATCAAGTGCAATAACAATATCTCCAGGCTTTTGAAAATGAACAGAGTCTGATCTCTGTCCTTCACCGCTCACATTGAACTGCCCACAAACAAGGTAAGTCAACTCTGGCTTTAACAGAGTTAGCTTAGGGACAGCAGATAAAGATGGCTTAGCAGTCTCAGTGCTAAAGAGAAGACTGTGAAGCATAGACATACCCTCATCTGACCCACTTTAAGGTAATCAGATAAAGAAAAAGAAGCACAAAGTGAAGCAAGTATTACTAACTCATGGCTATCGTAACCTTTGCTTTCTCATTGGAATTACTTCCCTTGACCTACCACCTATTTCAGAGCATTCTTTAATCTTCTTTAAATTAGCAATTAAAATGTAGACTTGAAAAAAGAAGAAAAGAAAGAGGTGATAATTCCACTGAGAGATATATCTTCAGCTGATATAACTAGATGTTGATTTCTGTCAGCCGAGGATCTGACCTGTGAGGCCAAAACTGAAAAGATGCTCTTAACAGAGGGGTTAATTCAGACAACTCTTTTAAAATGCAAATTTTTCTGCTTTTTGCTTTTCTTGATTTCAAGAACAGCAAAGCAGGGGCTGTAATTAGAGAATGGGTAGTCGGCACTGTTCACCAGTTGTGCATAAGCTTTAAACTAATAACTCAGCAATTAGAAGAAAAATGAGCAGTAATTACACACATTTTACTTACTGCTAGACAGATGGAACATTTTCTGCTCATTATTGGCAAACTGTCACTGCGTTTATTTCATTTTTAGTGTTTACTGTTTGTTGTAGTTTGATTAGGAATAATTACAGGCTAGGAAAAATACGGAAGAAATGAACAGCCTTTTCATTTTTACATCTTTAAAGCAATACAACCATTTCTTTCCCCAGTTTCCCCAAGATGAACATACCCTCTTTTTAAACCTTTATTAAAATCAGGTTGCATCTTACGGAACTTAGTGAGAAAGCTGGGTAAGACAGAGCAGAGAAGGCCACCTTCTCCAGAGTGGCTGGCTCAAGCTCATATCAGCTCATAGTCAGCCTCCCTTGTGGGCACTGCTCCATATTGCCAAGCTATTGCACAAATTGGTTTATATTTATTGCAGGCGCTAGACTTTAGTCAAAAGCAGCATCTGAGCCGCATCACAACCCCTAGGATGGGAGCTGCAGAGAACCGTCGGTGCTGTTACCCCAGTGAAGCAGGCACGGAAAACACAAGAGGCTGAAGATAAGACCTTCTTTATGCCAACCTGATGGAGATTGTTTCCCTGTCCCCTCCTATCTAGTTCTGGATTTCTGAGCCTTAATGTTGCACAAGTAGTGCCTTACTCTCAATCTTTGGGGATAGTGTAGGGGAAGAGAGTGGGTAGGTGTCATCTGTGGATAGACAGCTACAGAGCAAAGTATCCAGAATGGAAACCAGGCATTTGGAGAGATTTCTAAGTACTGTTGTCTCTGGTGCAAAGAATCAATTTCCTATTTCAATTCTGTTCATGATAAGATTTTTCTAAGATCTTAAGTAAAACACATAGAGAAAAACACACTGAAGTGCTCAAGTCACAGCTCACTTGCTTTCTCACAGTCCCAGCATCACTGAGATGCTAGCACAGCCCTTGCCTGCCCTGCACTAGACTCCTGGATATTGCTAATGATGTTTTTTTATAGAGCAGTGGATAGGGAAAAAAGCAATATAAATGTTCATATCAATATATCCTTCTGACATTATAGACTTAACACATCTTGTAACAAGGTGCTAGGGAGTATGAGGTAGATTGAACCTGCTTTGCCTCAGGAATGTATTCAGTGATTTAATAGGTCTAAAGGCCAAGGTCCAAACAACCACTTACACGAAGACATCCTCTGTTTCCCTTCAAATATTTCCAGCACAATTTTCTTCATCAACCTTCTAACCACTCTCTCCTTCTTTTTTTTTTTTCTTTTTTTTTCTTTTTTTTTTCCTTTTTTTTTCTTTTTTTTTTTTTTTTAATAAAAGGTCATAGCAACAAACCTGAAAAAAAAAGTTGATGAATTTCCCAGCAATTAGAATGAGATTTGAATGTTGGGGATGAGGTGCATCACTGACAAACTGATTTAAATTCATTGGTACTTTATAAACCTACACCAGTTGAAAGAATTATGATGTTAATGAAGTCCTAAGAAAATCTGAACTAGTCCCTTTATAAAATATGGCTGCTAACTTTCTGTGAGCAGCAGATAGTCTCCCATTTACTTTAGACATGTAAGGTCTCAGAAAAGTTTCCTCTCTTTAAAGTAGCATCTTTAAAGCAACAAAATTTTGGCATGACTGGTAAATCCTATATTAGCCAGGTGGCATGAACAACCTTATAGCTGGTAAGGTTTTCCTACTGCCAGCCCTTTTGTCTGGTACAAAGATGCTAGGCACTGTATCAACCTCTTCCTTTCACAATTCATAGCCAGTGGTTTTCTCAGCAACTGAGAAAGTAAATGGGTCCTCTATCATGTCACAGAGGTAAACTGAACGTGAATAAAGTCTACAGCATGTGGCATCACATGAAGCAGCATTTGCAAGGCCTGAAACATACAATAACCCTGAGACAGGTTTCCCCCAAAGAAATTAGCTTTGAATGTACATGATTAAGTCTTTCTATTCTAAGTGCCCACTAGTTATACCTTCAAGTTTTGCTCCAGATTAATGAACACTGGATACTTTCCTTCTTCCATGCTACCATCTGAAAGACCATACAGAGACTTTAAAAACCCCAGAGGCAGAGATGGTAAGGAAAAAAAAAGCCAACACTACAAGATTTGTAATGTCACTACAGCAGTGAGGCAAAGCCATAGCTTTCTGAGTCAGGAGGGAGCAACAAAATAGTAATGGCGAAGAAATAAAAAACATGCAAAATGGCTGAAAAAAAGCAAAGTCTGTGCAATAACAGAGGACTTCTAATGATGTAGCGAGATCAGAATTGTAAGGCCCTAGCACCTTCATATGTTAGGCAAGTCCTACGTATGCAACTGTTAATGGAAATTTCTTTAAAAAAGAGAAGAAAAGAAGCATCAAGGTTATATTTATTCAGTCATATGAAGCAAAGCTATTTTAACCAGCTGGGGAACTGGAAACTAACTGTCTATTATTTCTGCAGTTGGAACCAATGTGATCCAATGGAGCTGAAACACTACATCAAGGCAAGCTTCTGCCCAGCAAACAGCAACCGGAAATTGTCCTCGAAATATTATTCACTACCTGAACACTTGGGACCACACTTCTGCCAACCACAAGGCATAACACCAAGGTCAGGGTACTGTACTTTTGTATACTAAATTCATAATAACTGCAGTTGGTATTTCACTTTAGCTATGCTCTAAAAGGAATAAAATAAAACTGCTAGCAGTTTCACTTTTCTCATTTTCAATAAAATTTGGAAAAAAGCATTTTCCTCATAGTAACAGAAGAAAAAGAATTTCTGTCTGGTTGTAAAGCTGTGCTCTTAATGATATTTAATTACACACACTTAATTACATCTGGCACTCTCCATCTTTGGCTCCTAAGGATTTTCCTAGTCAGATGATTAATGTGCATATAAGTGTGGAAAATTTCAAAGCTAGGGCTTTGAGGGTTGCTTAACCTTGGTACTAATGTATGGCAAACTCAAGCATCTATGTATCTATACCAGGGCTTCATTTCCTTTCTGTATAGTGCCAGTACAAAGGTATGCTGATAACACATATACATTACAGAGAGTGGTAAAGAGAGCTCTAATTACTTTTATGTCCTGTGACATTTGCTCTGAGTTTTTATTTTTTCCCCTAATTAAGGTTTTGCACCAGGACTTCAAGCTGAAGCACTGATTTCAGACACTGTTCATTGGATCTACACAGAGATAGTTTAATAAAAATAGCAATTTTTATAAACATGCTATAATAATTAAGTGCTATAAATAGCATTCAATAAACCTCAGTAAACCTCAAGTAAGTCTGACAAACTTGTTAGCTGGCAGAGCCCAAAGGCACCTCTTTTATCTATGTTTTCAGATTATAACCCTCTAATTTCTACTCTGCTCCAGTACGTAGCAGTTTTGTAAACAGAGATGCTCAAAGAATCAGAAGCATGTTTCATCAGGGCCTCTACAGGAACCTGCATTATTAATTACATGCTATATAACATTTGAATAATATTCCTGAATGGCTTTCAGAGCAATTTTTAGAATATCCCACTTATGTCTTGGAGGATAAACTTGAATTTTAGAAGCCCATAAGGAGTGACCTGTTTTGACCAGAGCTTTTTGTTTTAAAGATAATACTAGCAGGATGGAAAAGTTGATGTATATAAGGCAAAGGCAACAGTAAGAAATGCTTAGCAAAAGATTTTGCAGCACTAGCACTGGGCCATGTAACAGAAAGCTGAAATTTCATTCTAGAGTAAGGATTTTGTTTGAGTTGCATGAGGTTTGTGATGCTCAATTCTTGCATCTGGGCAGCATAAGATAAAGTTAAATTTACATTCTAGTGTTGGAGTTCACCAAATAATACACGTTTTTATAGAGAAAATTTTATGTATGTTTTGAAAGAAAAAGGAACCTAAAACTACTTTGTTCTACTTCCATCCCATCCAGACCTGCAGCAGCAGTTACAGAATCCCACTGGATAGAAAAAAGATAAATAAATAAAAAACCCTAAACCCAGTTGACATAATCTGTGATAAATAAACCACCTGGGAAATAATCGGCCACCATCTGGTTCCTTCACAAGAATTTTAACAATGTACAATGTATTTCATCTTACAGAAGTGAAAAACCCCTCAGTTTCACTTTTGCAAAAGTTATAATAGAGACACTGTTTATAGCCGCACCAATACAAACAGTGCTACAAGTCAAACAACCTTTGAGAAACCAAATTATTCCTTGGCAAATAGACTGCGTCATGGCACACAAATTGGAACTTTAGGTTATCATTCATAGCAAGTTTTTTATTTTAAGCACAAGAAATGCAAAACCAAAGCTAATGCATGGATACATTTTGCATGAGAATACACAGTTAAAAACTTGGGTTACAGTAAAATAGAATCCTTTTCCCAATTTTTAATGATAGCTTATTTAGAGACCATTTTAAGATAGTTCAGTTCATCTTTTTGATTGAAACATCTATACAGATACAGCATTATAAAGCCTAAACCCAGCCAGCCTAACCCAAACTGTCAAAATGTGACTGCTTATCTCAATACCAAATATTTGGGAAAGTTCTTTAAAAAAGAAAAATTGAATGAATAGTAGTTAGGAAGAAAAGCAGGGCTGGAGAAAACAGGAGGTCCCAAACAAGTAACATTTACAAGAAAGGTTTACTTCAGTGAAAGCACAGTTAAGTTTCTCTTTACTCTTCTAAGCAAAACACATGGGCTCAGTGCAAGTATTTGTGAACCAGTTATTGCTGATTGTGTTAGAACACAAACTTCTTTGCTGAGCAGACTAAATAAATTGTTGCCTCAGTATTAAAGCACATATTCCCTTCCGCAGTTCTGACTCAGGTTTGAGTGAAACAGTTTTTCCAATTATTCAAGAGATAGATGACCAATGTAATTTCACTGCCAATTTATCTTCTTTCAAGGATTGATCCAAAGTAACACCATTAATGGTTTGGTTTATTAATGTGCTTTGTAAACTTTAATTATTAACTATTACTTATGAAGACTCTGTCCTAACCGTATTCAAGTTAAAGAGTATTCAAGTTTTCCCCTTAAAATTAAAATTAAGTGAATGAGAAGAAAGCATCCTACAGTTACTTGTGCATTCAGTAAATGAAGATGATTATTAAAAACTTTCAGTAGATCCAGTAAATTCAAGCTCAGCTCTCCCTCGTGACTTTTCTGGGTGCCAAGATACATCAGGTTGATGGGATTTTCTTAGTTTCATCTGTTTACATCAGTTGGGGATACTGGTGGATGAAAAATTGAACATGAGTCAGCAATTTGTGCTTCCAGCCAAGGAAGACATTGTATCCTGGGCTACATAAAATGAAACATGGCCAGCAGTTCCCAGAATTTGATTTTCCCCTTCCACTCTCATGAAACCTCACATGGACTACTGCATCTGTTCTGGGGTCCCAAGTACAAGAACAGCATAGACCTGTTCAAGCGGGTCCAGAAGAGGGTCGCAAAAATGGTCAGAATGTTGGAATACCTCTTCTACGAGGAAAGGCTGGTCCGTCTGGAGAAATCTTATTGCAGCCTCTCATTATGTACAGGAGGCTTATAAGAAAGACAAAGAGAGATGTTTTACCAGGGCCTGTAGTGACAGGACAAGGGACAATGATTTTAAACTGAAAGAGGACAGACTTAGATTGGACATAAGGAAGAAATTTTTTATGATAAGGGTGGTGAGACACAGGAACAAGTTGCCCAAAGAAGCTGTGGCTGCCCCCTCCCTGGCAGTGTTCAAGGCCAGGCTGGACAGGGCTTTGAGCAACTTGATGTAGTAAAAGATATCCCTGCCCATGGCAGGGATGTTGGACTATATGATCTTTAAAAGTCCCATCCAATCCAAAACAACAACATTTTATTACCAACAACATAAAAGAGTAGAAATTCTTTTTTGAAGGAATTCATATACTCCTCAAAGATCTTGATGATGCTCTGGGGTATGTCTTATTGGTTAAGGAGACTGTCATTCTTTTATATTTGTTTCTCTCATTTTATGCTGAGGGGTTAAAGAAAGCTCTTTCAGAACCTATACATAATTGTTAGTGCTACAATGAGCTATTCAGCTTTGCTTTACAGATGAAATAGGATCATTACTGCTAGTCTTAACTTTCTAATTCTGTTGATCATCCCAAATGAAAGTCCTAGCCCTAAGTATTTCAATGCAGTTTAGAAGGTGGTTTGTAAAGGGTTTCAACAGCTTTAAGCTCAGACTGTGTTGTACATGTGTCTGCAGCAGTTTCTGCACTAATACATCTAAATACATCTGTTGTCTTTAAAAAGAGTGGTTAATATCAGCAACATAGTTTGCTGGAAACTGAAGTGGAAAGACAGTTTTGCCGAATCCTGTTTGCCACTCCAGATGGATATATCTTTTTTCTTGTTTCTTTTTTTTTTTTTTTTTTTTTAAACTCAAGGAAGCCAACTCATTTCAGTTGAAGTGTATGTATGAATGAAGGGTACTATTAGCACAGAGAGTTTCCAGGGCTCAAGTGTAAATGACCTTGGGAATCAATAACAGTTTAACTAACAAAAATAGATTGGAATTATGTCCCCACTGAAGTCAAAGGACATTTACAAGTCACTTCCATCTCCACACTCAGAAAGAAATGGCACTCATCTGCACTCTTGAACTGATAAAATTTCTTTTCCCCCATACATCCTCATGTAATTTTTCTCTCTTGCACTACACAGAGAAACACTAGGGTTTGACTGTTCCCACAGGGACTGACCATTGCAGACCTTCACTCCAGCTGAAGAAAGAGTGTGTGTGGACACTTCTAACTCTTCACAGGTCAACTACTTAGCACAGCCTCATCAGTGGGCTCCAATTTTTGTTACCAAGAGAAACCAATGGAAAATCTTTGCCAGCCTGTTCTACAGCTTCATTAGAAAACACACATTTAGAAATGCACAGAGTGAAGTGAAGCCAAGAGGAAAAACAAACCCCCAAAAGAAGTTTTACAGAGACTACATTACCACTGGGGAAGTGGGAAGGTTAGCAAAGGAAAGCTGTCTTTTTAACTCCCTTTTTTTAAAAAAAAAAAATATATTAGAAGAGTCTCTGATAGAGTTGACAAATGCAAAATAGATGCTCTCCAAGTATAACAACTTAATGGCCTTTCCTTCATAGAGAATTAATCTGCTTGCTTCCCTTGCCTTTTTTAACATTTCCTACTCTTTTTGTTTTCCATCTAGAGCTTTAGTAACACTGAACAAATGAGACAAACATAAACAATGGCAAAGATAGCAGTAATTATGTTTGCTTTTATGGCTTACAAAACTTGTGCATGGATGAATTCTGAAACAGATACAGGTTATACTAATAGATGCCACACAATAATAATGGGGAGCAGGAAACATTACTTTTAAAAAAAGAAGATATAATTTTACCAGTAAGATGACTGGATGAAGGTGAATGTTAAACTGAACAGATGCTGCCTTGCCAACTGACTCTTGTAATAGCTGCTCTAAACCAGACACCAGTATAACAGCTAATACAAAGTTATGGATGTTACTAATTGTACTGTGTCACATATTGTACCATTGTTCAGTCAGAAGAAATTTCTGACAAATACAGTACTTACACTTTTCAGCCAGCTAGTAGCATTTTAACATGCCATTCTCTGGAAAAATTGTCAAATTCTGAGGTATTTTGAAAAACTTGCTTCATTATGCACTAGTCCACTGTCACACACAAGAGCATTTCATTCCCCTGTCTGCTATCAGAAAAGAAAAAGAAATAATTAGACACAGGGAAAAAAATTGTAGAACAGTAGCATTTTTCATTCCACTTATTAGTAGCTAGCACATGCATGACAAGAACAGACAGAAATCCTGAAGAGGAATCAGCCATGTGGTGGTGGCCAAGACTTTCAGAAACATTATCCTATCTTGAACCTAGAGATACAGGCTGGCACCCAGCAAGGTTTTCAAAATAGCTGGAGGACAGTTAGGCACTTGTGTCCCATTTATTTAACCGCCTACCTAAAGGTCATAGAGCAGACCAGTGGAAAGGTTTGGAACTGAACTCAGATCTTCTGAGTTGTTCTGAACCAGATGATGACTCTTTGTACATTTTCCCTGTGATCAGCATTTCACACTATTCACTGCTATGAAATATAGCTGAGTATTAAAGGTCATTTTATTTTTTTTTGTGGGATTATAAGCAGAAATGTTCTTAGATAAAGAAAAACAACTAGCTACTTTTGCCCTGGAGTACAAAAAGCAACCTGAGAAGACAAGCTTTCCAGCATGATTAAATAAAATAAGGTCCTTTGTCAAAGGTGCAGCATCTATTCCAGGAAGAGCTGAAGAAGATTTCTGCTGATTCACTTGCCGCCTATCAAGACTGAATTGCAAGCACTGTCTCAGAAAAGGAAAATAAATTACTAGCATATGCTTTTTCATGGGAATTTTTCATTAAGATATATTTTTTTTTGGCTCATTTGCTCTTCAAGGTTAAAACAGGGTAACTGTGGACGAACATATACTTTCCCTGGCAAGTACAAACATAACTTCAGTTACACTCTCTGTGAAAAAGAGTTGGAAGGCAAAGTCAGAGTCATGCTCAAAATAAGATTTAATCTTTGATTTCATAGTGTCCTCCTCTAAATAGGAGTGCATTAGAAATGTTCATAATCACAGCTTTTGTTGGCTGGCTTCACAGCCTTGTTGCCAAAACTCATCCATATAAGCACATTATCACTTACCATCAAAGAAGACCTTGTTTGGGGGGTAAGGACTTAAAGAGGGAAGATGCTTCTACATAGGTTTTGTTGTTTGCAATTGATTTGGTAAGGTTGCAGTGGGGGGAGGGGGGAGGAAGGTTAAAAAAAAAAAAATGGCAACAAAATTCGGTACCTTAGACCAGATCTAAAGCAGATAAATGAGTGAGATAGCACACCTTTTTAGACCTTAACAGAAAAATGAAATCAAGGTGGTATTCTTGAATCAGCAAAGCCACACAATAGCTAGTTATCTGGTATTTCTCTGTCCAACATTTGGAAATTGGTATGTTAATGCCTTACCAGGTAAACATGGCATGTCTGGGCATAAGCTGGGTAAATGTGAATACATGCCTGAAGAAACATAAAGATAGCCAAGCTAAGCAAAGTCCATTTTAAAGGGCAAAGTGTATTCCATACTTTACTCAGGGCTGGGGATAAGTAGAAAGGCTGATATTAGATGAAGATGCAAACCTGGGAAAAGGATTCTTAACTTCAAAGGCAGTGGGTGCCTGGGAAACTGAACATGGAGACGACTCAGCTGAGCAGTCCACAGAATTGGAATATTGTCTTTCTTTTGATTTTTGATATACATGGATGATTTAATAAAAAGAATCTGGATGATCATAGAATTGGAACCTCTATGTACTCCCTACCCAGTACAGAATAAATCAGCTTTCAAATATACTTCATATGGAAAGAGTTGAGTAAGATGGACAAGGTTAACTGAGGGGGAAAAAAAAGGCTGACTATCAGGTAAATAATACACACAGACTGAACTGATGGTAGAAAATAAGAGTGTTATGGATTTATGGGTGAATTTATGTAAGTATTTGTCAGTGAGAGTGAATCTGTTTGACTTCCCAGAAATACCAAAGTACAAATAGGAGATCTGTTAAACTAGTCTGCTAACATTAATATCCCATCAGGGACAATTATTTGTGACACCATTATCCCAGGCACAATAAAAGGGAAAACAGAAAGACCTAGTACCACATAGATATATGTAGGGACAGCCAAGCCATGATCTCTACAAGATCTTTGAAATTTTTATCTGAGTCAATCCTCTTTACACCATCCTGACATTTCTTCCCAGGAGTCCCAAACCACATTCTCCACCCAGTGCACCTTACCCCCTTCCCAATGCACACCAACACTGCATCACTCCAAAGCAGTTACAGGACCATCCCTCCCACCTGTCTATTAGATCTCCCAGCACCAAGGACCACTGCCCTCCCTCCCTCGATCTCCTCTTTCACCCTTTGCCATCTTAAAATCACTCCAGTGCCAGTCCCCCGACAGCAGCAGAGGGGAGCCACGCTAAGCACTGCCCCACATTTCAGTGGCCTGTGAGCCATTGTCCCCACTCCTGCATAGATCAGGATGTTTGGCATAGTACAATTCTCCCTGGCACAAATGACAAAGTTCACTGTCTTGGATAATAAAGAACCATCCTTATGAAGCTCAGTTAGCATTAACAACTCAGCATACATCAGTTATCTCTAGAAGGGTGCAGGCATTTTTTCCATATAATAAAGTCTGAGGGAACTGAAGTATATCTGAAACAACTATAAATACCGAAAAATTCTTCACCTCCCTGTGGCAGATGCTACATCTTCAAACAACTGCATTTTGTTCAGGCTCTTGTTTTTAGCCAAGCTTTTCCAAGATCGTCAGACCCTTTCTATGAACACTATATCTTACCAAGAACATCGTATGACATCAGATGGATTTACAGTTCCAGTGGTGGCCATCTGAAGAACAGGTAGAGTTGTCATCGAAGTCTATTAATTAAATGCCACTGAACCCCCAACAAGCACACACCAGCTGAGATATTATACTTATATTTAAGCTATTATAGGAGACCATCTGCAGGCAGTTCCGGGACAAAAGTTTAAATATGATTCTATAAGCAAATCCAAAGCTCATATCATTTCAGTGACCTTGTATTTAATTTGTAATGCAATGACAAAAACACTTGGCACAGTGCATATAAACTATCATTTCCAGCAAAGCATGAGGATCCATTCTGTTTAGAGACTGTATAACCTTTGTAGATTTTTAGGGAGTAATTATGCATTCCTAACACTGAGCAGCGCAAAATGTTCTTTAACGTACTTCAGAGACTTGTTAGGGTTGTAATCAGATCATGGGAGTTACTCAATTTCAAACTCCATGGCGATGTGTTGAGAGCGTGTCAGAGTTGAGGTATGGTTAGGAATGAACCGAAAACTGCTTTTTGCTGCCTGATCAGAGGTACTGCAAAACATCTATAAAAGCTCTCTAGTCCTATCCAGGTAGATTTCAAATACACTGGAAAATTCTACAAGAACTGCTTTTGGTCTGTGAGGTATTCCTACCCAGGCTAAGTCATATTTTTAGAAAAGCTAAGCTGTCTCATTGCTATATCAAGCCTGTTCATCTAACTCTTCCATTTTGATGGATGTATTTAGGTCCATGTGACTAAACTTTGCCCTTTCCACTCAAGGAAGAAGGAAAATAGCATCATTTATGTACCTGAGGTGACACAAACTGTCACATTCACATATCAAGTCTTGCAATAGAACTCAGTGCACATTTGCATGCTGAGTGTAATAAATATCGTGAAACCTGGAAAGTTCTGGACCTAAGCTACCTTGTTGGCCTAAATAGTTATCCTGAATAAAAAAATTCTTTGAAATATTTCTATCAAATTCTAGTACTGCAATTTGTAGCAAACACTTTTAAATTTAGTTCCCCATTATTTTCAGGTAAAATGTCTGCTTTCTTGAAATCCTCACCCAAAAAAGTAACCCTACAACATATGGAAAATACCTTCATTAAGCTGTAGGTTCATAAACTCAGCATCTATGAAGTCATCCTATCCATTCATTTATTTATCTGCTATTCTGAACTGTATCCACAGCTACTGACTGCCTAAATTAGTCAGATCAAACTTGGGCCACTACATTGTGTTGTCATGCTATTAGTCACCTACAACCAAAAAACATTGTTATTTTTTGTTTTAATTACTTTTGGTTTCACTGTTCCACAGGCTTAATTCTACTTGTACCATTTTTGTCCCAGTGACAGCACCAGGCCCTCCAGCTCCCCAATCCACTGCGTTTCTGTCTATTTTCACAAAGTTTCTAGGCACTCCCTGGTGTGCATTGAGCAAAAAGCTATTGTCACTTACTCTATCAGTCACTGGGCTGTCAAACAAGCTGGAGGTGCATTATTTTTTTAATATCTCCTCAAGCTGACAAGATTGAACTAAATTGTATTATTATGTACTTCAGTGCAAAAAGACATCCTGAACAATTCCTGCAGTTTCCTACACACACTTTTTCAGAGAACAGGGCAGTTTATTTTTAAATATCACTACCATCAACTGCTTGTACCTTTCTTCCAGCATGATTGCTTCAGGAAAGCTAATTGTGATATTAAATATGGTCTTTCTGCCTGTCTGCCCTCAGGGTAAAGAAAAGCTGAAAATGAAGTGTGGTATTACAATCAAGCCTGACACATGTACAGAGCATGACCTTCTCTGGGCTCTCAGATACTGTGAGTTCCTAAGCCAAAGAGGGATAGCAAAGTTAAAAGGCAAGTATAAGCAGTACAGAATATGCTGGATGTATGATCACAACTCAGCAAAAGAACTTTTCTTACAAATTTTTCTTAAAAGAACAAAATTATTACTTTCCCAAGGGAGCAAGGCAAATTAGCTGCAGGACTGCAGAATACTTGTATTATCTATATCTGAGAAGGCTCTTTTCAGAGGAAGACAAAAGTTCTGAAATCCAGTTTAGAATTTACCTTAGAAGAGCAGAATGAGTGGAAGAGTCTCAGCTCCACCCCTCCAGAACACTAGTGCATATCTTAAAAAGAACTATTTTTAATATAGTGTGACAGATTGGACAATCTCTTCTCTACAAATCTTTCTTTACAGCTGACATGGATAATATATCAAAATCAGCCCTCGTGAAGTTGTTCATTCTAGGACAGAAATAAGGTTATTATTTTGAAAATTTTTTTTGCACAATTTATGCATCTTTCCATGCTTGGCCAATGAATAGACAAATGGTTACACAGAACCAAATATCATAACCCATGGAGGAATGTGGGAAGGCAGGGGGGGTGGGGAAGAGCGAGGTGTGTCTCGCAAGAAACAAAACATTCACAGAAGCAAATATACTAACCCATGGGAGGGTGATACAAGTATAATTATATCCTTTTTCACGGTGCACTTTTCCTATGTTAAACTGACGTTTTATTTTAAGTTTTTGAACAACATTTTTCTATTGCATGATGAAAATGGCCCTCGCGTTCAGCACCCTGGACAGCGCACGCATAACACCAGGTTTCTTTTTAATTTTCTTTTAAAGACAGAGACCAACTGCTCTGTAGAACAGAAATAATCATCTGAGTCAGCACAGCTCATAGCTTTACTCCAGTGATTCAAGCTCATAATTTCTGGTTGTGCTAGAGCACATCTTTCTGCAAGTCATTCCACCTTCAGATAAATGCTAATTGTTAAAGAAGTGATTTCATTGTGAAACCCCTGCATTTATTCTTACTGTCATTGTTACTAGCTTCATCTTTCGCATTTTATCATCACAGCCCTTCCAACCACTGGCAATACTCATCAGTTGTGAATAAATAATTTCTGCCTAGATAATTAGTAAGAAACTGAAGAGTGAGCTCCTTCAGTCTCTCATTTTGGGATAGCTTTCCAGAACCCAGACCATTTTCTAAACTCTCTCAGACATTTCGTCATTCAGAATACAGATTTCAGCTGCATGTTTCAGCAAAGGTAAAAGCAAAATATTATAATATTTTCAATTCTACTCAATACTCACTTAATCCCATGGCAGTTTAATTGTTTCACCACACCAGTGCAGGGCACGCAGCATGCACACCGCCCCATAGCACCTTCCTAGTGAGACTCCACACCAGCCTATATGCTTGACACACATCCTTTGTTCCTAACAGCATAGTCTTGTGTTCAGTTATGTTAAAACAGACAAAGCATTCAAAGAAGCCTATTTTATTGAGATGAATGTAGTTGTTCTGCATAATTTGGATCACTACTGTTGCTCCTCTTTCCAAATGTGGCCAGTTCGGCAGCTGGTAGCATGGTAAATCCTCACTAGCTTCCATTCATTGGGCTATCCTAAGACATGGAACAGGAAACAGACACCAAAGTTCTGCCCCTCCCTATTTGATCCTTAAGGTTTTCCTCACAGATGGAGGAATATTGTAATATCTCTTAACCCTAATTTGGATCCAGTATCCGCTTTCTTTTAGGGCAATGCTTGTGCACAGAATGTCCTATGTTAGTAAGTGCCACCCTGTTAGGACAAGATTTCCCTCCTTCACCGCCTAGCATGCAGGCCCTCATGCTGCCTGAGCAATTTGCCAAGAGCTATTTCATGTTTTTTTCTAGTCGATAGATAAAAATATTGACAGGCACTAAGCCAAGAAGAGACCCACAGAACATATTACTTTTGAGGTGTGTCATGTGGCCTGAGGGTTGGTTTTGTAATCTATTTAATAAAGTTCTGTGTAGTTTCTGTATGCTGATAAATGTTTTTAATTACTTACATGACAGTAAATCAATTACTTAAGTTACAGTCCATTATCACAGTACTCCTAGCATATTTTTGAATCTTAAAAAACTAAAGAAAAAAAAAAAAAGCAGTCTAGTTCCCATAAAACTGAAAATAATGTTGCTATATTTGCTATATTTCAGGGGTTTTTGTTTGTTGGGGTTTTTTTCATTTTAATCCCAGATCAGCTCTTCTGTAATTTGGAATGGAATTGGCACTTGGCTAATACATGTTGAAGTAGCATGGAATTAGTGTTCTGTACTGTATTTTGAGGGAATAAGTAAATCTGATTAGTATGAGACCTTGCTGTTGTACACTGCAATTGCACTTCACTGAAAGCTTGACCTGTATCTGGAACATAAACTTGCTGAAATTTATAAAAGTGATCATCAACTTCTGCATAAGTATATGTACTGGGTCTGGCTGAGCTGGAATTGGTTTTCCCCTACAGCAACCCGCACGGTGCTGTGTTTTATGCTGGGAGCTGGCAGGGTGTTGTTGGCACCCTGGTGTTGTGGCTACTGCTGAGCAGGGCTTACACAGCACCAAGGCTCTCTCCGACATTTCCCCTCAGTTGGACAGGGCGGGCAAAATCTTGGGAGGGGACACAGCCAGGACAGCTGACCCGAACTGACCAAAGGGATATTCCAGACCATATGACGTCTGCTCAGTATAAAGCTGGGAGAAAGGAGGAAGGGGGTGGGGTCACCCTTGGTCCTCCAAGGCAACCACTACACGTACGGGAGCCCTGCTCCTGAGAAGGCCCCACATCGCCTCTTCATGGGAAGTAGAGAATAAATCTGTTTTCTTTTTTTTTGCTTCTGTGCATGGACCTTTGCTTCGCTTTGCTTATATTAAAACTGCTTTTTTTTACCCACAAGGGTTGATCTATCTTATTTTCTTTCCCTTCTTTGCCCTGTTGAGAAAACAAGGGGAAAGAGGGGGAAGTGATAGAGTGACTTGGTGGGTACTTGGCATTTAGCCAAGGTCAAACCACCACGGTATATATAATTACCTGTTAACTAGTTATAGCAATATTTTGAGTCAGAAATATTGCTGAGGGGGAAAAAAAGCAGGTTGGCTTGAGCGTAGAAACGGTTCCCTACTCTTAGTCTAGTTAGCTTTGGAGGGTTGAAAGCAGTTGCCGGTCAAATTTTTGAAGTCACTAAGTCTATCTGGAAAAGCAGAATAAAAATTAATTTATGCATACCTGCTTTTAAAAAAAAAAATGCAACCATGTTCCTTCACTTTTACATGATCTATTTTGAGTGTATTTCTCCATCTCTTTCCTTTTTATTGCTACATTTTCACTGAAGCTCTGATAGAGAGAAAACATCTTTTCCTCTTATGGCAACATAATATGAAAGCAGGCTTTTGTGGGGGGGGTTGGTTCATTCCTGTTTATAGAATAAATTTATGCTCAACATATTCAGAAATGTCCCAGGACTTGAATGAACGAGTATCACTCTTACTAAAACAAATAAAACTGGCCTTTGGTCACATAAGTAATTTGCTTTATAAAAGCTTAAATGCCATTTTAAATATATGGCCAAAGTTTCGGCCAACTTTAACATGAGGATCATTTTCCAAAGAACTAAGTATTACAAAGCTATAATTTCAAGTCAGATCTTACAATAATCACACATACATTAAAAGGAGAGTAAATTGCAAAGCAAACAGTTGGAGGCAAAGTAATAGAGCAAAGAACAATAATCATCCTATATTTTATCATCAACAAGAGTTCAGCAAGACTTTTGTTGGAACTTAGAGGTCTTTAGTCAACCTTAAGCACTGTATCCAGTTTGCTTACATTTATTTTTACTTATTCTTCTGCTGCAGTCAATGAACTAAAAACCACTCCATCATGCAGAAAACACAGAATCACTTTTACAAACATACTTTCACATTTTCATTATTATCAGTACACACATGACACTGCTGTCTAAAAGCAAGCTGAGATTAGTGTCCTTTGTACTGTATGCTGTACACATGTAATGAAAGTGGTACCTGCTGTGAAAATCTTACACTCTTTAAAAAGAAAAAAAAAAAAAAAAGGGAAAATAGAGAAAGAGAGCAAGGTGGAACCAAGGCCAAAGGCAGAAAAACATTAAAGGGCCTCTCTGCAAAACAAAGTCAGGGGTAGTGCTAAAACCAACCAAGTCTCAAAACTTCCATTTCAGGAAGAACTTTTTGTTCAGTCGGCTACACTATCCACTATTACAGGTTTTAATACATTTCAAATCATTGATAAATTTGAAAATAAAATTACTTTAAGGTTTTTATCAATGCTTTTTCCCTCTTCCTCTCCTCCAGCAAACTTCTCTCCCAACTCACCAGCAATGACAGTCCATCTATCTAGGCTTAAAAAATAAAAACAAAAATTCGCAAGTACCGTGCATTTTTTAAGAATCAATATGGTATTACAATTTAGCAAAAGTGACATGATGATGGGTTACAGCAAGATGAGATAAAATCCTATTCCTAAACCTAACTGTAGGACACCATGGGAATACTACATGAATCTTCATATTCATGAAGCTTAATTATAACAAAATAGTCAATCTGTAAAATACAGCTACGTTCAAGTACTGATTTCAAGACTAAAACATGAACAAAGAGAAGATGTTTCCCAGGAGATGCCTCTACAAGATATGCAGAGGCAGAAATGTAAGCAAAAATCAAAAAAGACAGATCAACAGATACTATAACATGGAAGAACTAGAGCAGCAGCCAAGGAAAGAATTAACATACATTTGGGAATTAAGAGTTTAAAATATGTATGGCATAAAATGTCTACAGCAGCTGCACTGCCTGTTACCTGGTATCAAAAAACACCAAGCAAAAACCAGAAAGACTGCAAAGTGTTAGGGTCAAAGAACAGCAACAATAGCAGCTAGGCACATGCTTCTCCTAAGTCAAATTTTATGAAATGGTGGTCAAACAGGGCATATTATGTCATTCCTGGTGATCCATCAGCTTTTGCCATTGCTTCAGATGCTGCCAATGTTAGCCAGGACATAGGAATTAATCTAAAAGGGAACAATGTGAAAGTCCCAGACTGAGTGCATCATTTCAGTCTGAAGATAGAACAATTATACCAGGTGTGCAGATACATTGCCAGTATATACTATGGAGGGGTGGGAGCAGTGAGTCTATGATACCCATTTGCCACTGAGGCAACAAAGTGTAGGTTGGACACTCACTAGGGGACAGCTTCACAGAAACACACTTTGATGTGAACCTGTGATTGTGAAGGGCAGCAAACACAGTCCAGGATCCAGGCATTGGATCTGAGGTAAATAGTGAAACTGAACGTCAAGAGATAAACAGTGACGTGAGCTGAATCAGTGTGACAAAAGGCGGCCAAACATTGGTTGTCTTGAGGAGTACTTGAATACCTAAATTTAACCTATGAAAATTTCAATGGATAAAGACAGACAATAACCAAATATCCTGGAACAGGTGCAGGAAGAAGGCAAGGGGAAGGGGCAGAGGAGGCAGTGAATAGATTTATCAGACTTCTTCCTTTGGCCCACTACTGGATATTTGCCTAGGAGCATGCCAAGAAAGAGTATTCCCCTGGCACCACCCTCTCTCTTTCAGGTGGAACAGAAAAACACTGTCACTAAACAAGTGATTTCAAGAAGTCACTTGGCAAGGATGCACTTTCATCTGAAAGGGTAGGCAACTGGCCCACAGTCCAAAAGGTTTAGCCTCAATTTCTCCATAGTAACCAGTAAAAATGTTGTATCTAATTCTAACTCCATGATTCATACTTCTCTGGACAGCAAATGCTTTTAAGTAGTAAAGATCTAAATAATCTCTTAGAGGCACTTCAGGTCCTAGAAAGGGACAGGTACTATAAGATTTGAATCTGCATTTTATTAATCTGTGATTAACAAACTGAATGCGTTGTTCCCCTAAGGGACTACTTCCATGTTTTGAAATATGTCATTCTTTACCAACCTTCCCAAGAAAATCCTTCAGGCAGATTAACATAAAAAGTGATTGTACAAGACCTAAGAAATATTTAGAGCTACTTTTGTATTCCTATGTATATCACTCAAACCTTCTCATTTAGAACGTAACTAACTATTCCCTACATTATCATAGATAAGGCGATTTCAGAAAATAATTACATACCAGTTCACACCTTTGAATCCTAAGAAATGCCTATACATCAAAGAGATGACCTGTAAGAACTAGCCATAAATCCTATAATTTCAGAAGGGACTGTCACTAAGTCCAGCAAGATATAGCTGCTGGCAAGGTGTCTGTGAGGTGCATCCGTGCACTCTCCTATTTCAAAAAGAACATCAACAGGAACAAGAGAATAGAAGGTTAGCACACATGAAAAAATGCAGAAGAAAACTGATCTTTCCTTGGGGATTATTTGTTCCACAAGTTTAAAGTACAAAACACACACCGTGTTATCGGTAATTCTTAAAATAATGCTAGCAGTGCAAAGGAGAAAAATAATGGGCGTTGTCTTAGTGTTAGCTCTAGCAGGGGTGGAAGAATGGTTCCACAAAGCAAAATGAGGGATCACCGTCTTCAGTCCTCTAGAGAGACTGAGCTTTTTCATAAACCTTACTTTCTATTGTGCATGATGAAATTTTTCCTAATGAACCATAGTTCCTTTCAGCCTTCCTACACACATACACAAAAATTGTTTCTTCCTAGCTCCAGACAGTTTTTGTTGCACAAAGAGCTTAAGAACTGCCCTCACTAAAAATGCAGAGATTTAAAAGCTTCAACGTGTTCATGTATTTCTTGGCTTATATTTGCACTTATTAGTAAACATAAGCCAGGAGCAATATTTGTTTCCATGAACTGTTCTAAAGATACTAATTTCAGTGTAGGAACAACCCTCAGAAAAATCTGTTAAATTTAAGTCTGTAAGCACACTCCTTAGCGTTTGTGTCTGTACACTTTCCTTTGCTACTGTCTCCATCAAAACAAAGAGAACTGATATGCTTTGGCATCAGCATTTTGTTTTAAAAGGAGGTCTGCCTTAAAGCCATCTGCATTATTAACCTTTACACACCTATTTTACCATGGTGATCCTACCATAGTAGTATATTTACACCACAACACTATAATTTTGAACACAGAAACAAGAATTTCTTAACTCAGAAACGAGAGATTAACTAATTGCCTGCAACTGCTGCAGTGTAGAATGGGTTTTTCAAAGCATAGAAAACACTGAATTTTATGAAGGTAAGGTAACAAAACCTTTATTTTTCTTATTTTGAATGCACTAAAATATCCACCTCTGTCCATCTCTCTGTGTGGAAGCACAAGGTCACCTTTTAAAATTACAGTAAATTACCTATAGCTACTTCATGCCATTGACCATTTTAGTAAACTCCACAACGTGGTGCTCTCTCCACCTGGAGACCTTTAGATCCCAAAGCCCTCCAAATGCATTGTTTACAGTTATGGCTAGAGTTTCCCTCTTCCTGTCTTCACCCCAGATACTCTCCCTGCTGCCTTCTTACCCTACATCCAGCTGAACCTGCTCCCATCAGTGGTCAGCAACAACCCTCATCCAAAGCTCAGAGCTGATTTTCCTTCTTCAGATTTCTTTCCTTACCAGATAAATTGAAGTCAAACACCATGATCATCTCTGCAAGAGTTGTCCTCCCTTGGTCTTTGCAATCCTTTTTGCCCTAATCCCTGCTTCCATGTCTTCCTCAGAGACTCCTCCTCCTCAGCCTTACACACACAGATGTTCACACAAAAGTCTGCTTTGGGAGATGATTTGCTATTCTTTTGAAATCTAATTAAGTCTTGAACTGACTTATTTAAGTCAAGATGGCATCAGGTAATTACACAGCACTAAAGCTGATCCATGGTTTGAGAAAAGGCCTTCCTTCCTACCAATATCTGTCATGGTCCAGTGTCTCTGAGTGCTGTCCTCAGTCAGAAGGAACCAGGACTGCTCCAGTATGCCAAGCATATGCCTGCACAGCTAGGAGATTCGCGAGAGGTTTCAGCTTTTACTTCCATTACTGAAACAAAATTCTAAGTTGCCACTGTTGTTGTAATTAGCCATGCATTTGTAACAACATAGCAGCACTATTTAAACATGAAGCACTTCTAAGTTTTGTTGTACTTATCATAAGCACACTAGATACTGCTACTTTTGAGTTCATTGAAGAGCAGCTAGGTATTACTAGATTGCAAACTACTTTTTGATTAAATAAGTTACACAAGTCAGAAAAATATTTGCCCTTGGAAATGAGATATTTTTAATTTATTCAGAAGTTCTCCAATTTCTAATGTCCAACCCAGTGTCTTTTAGAAACCTGCAAACTCTAGGTCGGTCTAAGTAGTAAGTGGAATTTTGCTTGTAAGTCATTTAATTTAGTCTGTGATGTATTACTTGGGTCTAAATTTTATTTACAACTATATGATCTCTCCAATGGCATATCTTTATATTTTTCACCTTTTTTTTTTTTTTTTTTCCAGGTGGAGGGGTTTTATCTTCACTCATGCACTGAAAGTCCTCCAAGACTACCTACCAACAATCCCACATACACCTATATTCCAATATCTAATTCAGCATCAAGCTTTTACACTTTAGTAACATCCTGAGCAATGCAAAAGCTGTACTTTCAGCAGCTTAAACCAGAAAGTGAAAAAATGTGAACTGTTTATATCTTTATACACATTGTATTATGAAAACCATTCTTTTTTCACAAAATATGAGTCACAAAGCCTATGGTTTCATTAACTACACAGAGCAATAATGTTTCTGGATGCTTCCAATAACTATTTTCTAACCATCAAGATTTTAGTTCTGTAACTTTAGACAGTGGAAAAAAGGAAACCCCAGCTTCCCAAACAGCAACACCTGTTATTGAAAGCCTGATTTTCATTTAAATATAAAAGAAATAATAACATTTGCATTTAAACTGCAGCAATTAAGCTCTGAAGGACCAGAAATTAAGTTACTTATCTTTTGGGGGGATTTTGTAAATCCCTGTCTCAGTAGCAAGTGCTGAATAGAAACAAAACAGACTAGCTCTGGTCTTTATTTATTATAATTTTTACATCTGCAGAATAGGAGACCATAATATTTATGATTATAAAACTGTTCCCACAGCAGACAGTGCTAGGTGCTCACTACAATACAAATGGAAAAGTATGAATGGTTCCATCAGTGTTATAAAAAAAGGGGGAAAAAAAACCAGACAGGCTAGATGTATGGTTCAAAATAGGTTTAGGTTTCAAAATGGGTCTGAGACAAAAGAAGTACAGTTCTAAAGAGCATAATACGCAGCAATATATTCTGTGTCTTAGATATCAAGTTCAGTTAGTTGTGTTCAAATTTAATCCTTTGTAGTTTATTGCTTTAGCTAAAAATATGCTGATAGGGCAAACAAATGTTTTCCTTCCGTGTGATAAATACTTTGTGATATCCACAGGAAGCATTCTGTATTTTCTGTCCCCTAGCCAAGGGAAAAAATCCATTTTGATTATATTGTAAAATAAATAAACAAACAAACAAATAAATAAATAATATGTGTTTGTTTGGCTTTGTAGCTAAACTGAACAAAAATTTAATTATTCATTCAGTTGCAATAAAAGCCATAGTTACAGACTTGGTTTACCTATTACTGAAGAACCAAATCAGTCATTGCCATAGCCAGTTCTACTAAATGCACAAGTACAAACTTTTATTTGCCCTTTCTGCCAAGATACAGATAGAAAACAAATGTTAGATGTAAAAAATGAGTTATCTTTAAAGAAGATGATCTTCAAAAATGCATCTGTCATGAGCTAGACAGGTTTTGGCACTGAAGGTTTTAGCTCCAGAAGAAAACTTTCACTTACATATGCAGACATGCTCTTACAGATACAATTCAGTAATAAAACCTCTCTTAAAACCAATGACATCCATTTCTCATGCAACTTTCCACAAAGTTGAACACAATGGATTTTTCACACTGGCAGCTCCCTGCCCTGATATGAACAGCCCACAGAGGAGCTATATGGAAGCCATTTTCTCACATCACATACTTGACAATATCTGTAACTGTACGTCACCATGCAGGAAAAGTTTATTCTTGATTTCAGTAATACCAATCAGCATGTTCAGAAGAATGTTTTCTGATAGTCCCTTGCCTGTACAGCATAGATACTCTGGACACTAGCATGGAAAGCACAGGACTTTTCCAGAGCATCAGTATTGCAAATTTCTTGGGTTTTAGTGTGACATATGCCTCTTTAGCAATGCCTAGTGAATACACAAAATGAACGTGTTTCAAATATTTGCACTTTTTCTTTCAAACCACAAAGATAGCAAGAGCTGGACCAGTGACAATATTCTGAATGGAAGAGACCTCTAACTTTCCCTTACCAGAAAGACTTCTGGATGAGTGAATCCAGTTAGCATTTGCCAACAGAGCACGTGACATCGTGGCTGCCCAACACTGTGCTGCACCGGAGTCACAGCTCTGCACAAGGTGGAGTTTGATATTCTTCTCTGGAGACTCCACAAGTGAAGTGGTGACTGTTTCCCCTAGTCTTCTCCTGCCCTTGAGATGGGGGGTGGGTAGTCTTTTTGGGTCCTGACGCTCACAAATATTAGGGTTATAAAGCTTGGGTTTAACCCTTGGGAATAACTCTTCTAATGCTAATCTGTAACATGCAGGATCTCCAATGGCAGAATCATTTTAGGTTCATTAATAATTCATGTCATCTTAAAAGCAAAGCAAAGGAAAAAAAAGCACACCACTTTCCACTTTCTTCTTTTGAAGGATCAATTTCTTTCTGCTGTTCATCTTCATAAAAATAACTTCTTATGTATGTTCCCTCTCTGAAATCTTTAATCCCAACAGTAAATCTACTTTAATTTTCCTGAAAGACTTATTTCAGAGTTCATACACGGAAATCAAACTTAATCCTTCCAGTTTATTAACTGAAAAAATCTAAAATTTTGAATCTTTAAATTAAAAATTCCACTCACATATATTCATTATGTATGAGAGTTGGAAAGTGATAAAAATAAAGAGTTTTAGAGATTACAATCAAGACACCTCTTTATTTGCCCAAATTCCAGTTACTTATACATGTACCATAATAATTTGACCAACTCTTTGGTTACCAGAGGGACCATATGACAAGTACAACTCTATAATGAAAAAAGGATCAAAGGAAGTTATCAACTGTTCTTCGTATACTAAACACATTTTCTTCCTAGAAGGTCCCTTTCAGTGTACACAAATCAGGCTGTAATAAGCACTCCATAAAATAAATCAGGAACATTCAAAGAGATTTAGATATAAAACCAGAAAGCCTGTTCTAAAGGTATTCTTCATTTGAAGAGAAAAGAAAACACAACCCATGCAACAAACAACTTTCTTGGTGTCAAAAGACTACTTTAAAAGGGATGTAACTAACATAATCTGAAAGAAATGACAGAATGTAACACATTGCCTGAATATTTTGTGAAGAAAAAAGAAAAATAGAAAAAAAAACCCACACAAGACTACTCAATATCCATTTTCCATTTTAAAAAAATGTAAACATCTGTATGAACTGATCTCATTGCAAATATCAGAAAGCTAGAAAATAATATATTTTAGTAATGCATAATATTATTTAAGAACTATGAACTATATTTTAATTCCCAGTGATTCTTATTTTCATTGGGATTAGCAACACAATATGAATATTGTGAATTAATCAACAATACAGTAGCAACTATAAATCATAAGCAAGCCAGACTGCCATTCTGACCCACGTGCAAATCTAGGGGAGCAGCATCAATATCTTTGAGTGTAAGAAAACAGATTTTATAATTTAGAATTTTTTTTTTTAATATTAATAAAAGGAACTTCTCACTTAAAGAATACTCTGTAATTTAAAGCTAGAATAATACTAAAAAATAGTGTTCATACATTGTTAATGTTCAAATTAATTTAATATCTTTTGGAAAGTGTTACATGATCAGCTTTGTGGGTAGCATCTGCAAACAGTGAACACAGTAAATACAATTAAAAGTGATTCAGGGAATAAGCCAAGCCAAAACAAAGAAAACCAACAACTTCAGCTCCTGTTATTTTGATAAAACAGTCTGCTATCTCTCCTCTCCTCCCTCCCCCTCCCAAAACAGACATGTCAAACTTGAATATCTCTTGCTCTAGGCAACAGACTGATGGATGGTATAACCAGATGTCCTTTGCTTATCATTAGATGAGACACACATTTCCCTGACCTCCACACTGAAATATGCTCCAAATTTTGTTTGCTTTGTTTAAAAGCAAAATTCAAAGATAACTGTGTTATATGAAGCCACCGTTTACCTTTGTATATGTTCTGTCCACATAAAAACAGCCAGCATCTCTTTTTTAAATATGGATACACAAGAGAGATTTTCCATTTTTAGACAATTGCTTGGAAGGCACAACCTTCTGTTTACACGCAGAACATGCTAGTGACAGTAAGCCGCAGCCAGAAGGCAATAATCCATTTAGAAAGGGCAACATAAAGACCATATTGTCCCCATTCATATTCTGGTGCAGTTACCTATTGCTGAAACATCTCTCCAAGTAGACTTTTTTTCAGCAAGGAAGAGCAGGAGCAATTAATAGGAACACTCTCGCATTCATCTTTCTCTCCTCTCCCTTCCCTTTACCCGTATCTGTATACACACACATGCATGCATGCATAGGTCACAGTCCCATGGTACTCAATCTTTAGTAAGGAACACTAGGTAATTTTTTTATCAAGGTCTCCTCAGTAGTGAGAAATACAACAGCTTCCTTCCTGTAAGCGCAGGCAGTTGCTGAGCTGAGAGACACAGCAGCATGCTGTGTTTGCTCCTTAGAGGTAGGACAAAGAAATACAGGGTTCCCAGAGGAACTGCAGAAGAGAACACGCTTGAGAACTTGGTAGAGTCCAGAGGAATTTCTTTCATGGTCCTGATCCAGACTATCCTGTCATGCAATAACAGCTCAAGTGATCACTGTTACATTACAGAATAAAAAGCAAAAGTGTGCCATTGCAGATCCCTGGTGCTAGACATGATGGTGGAATGCAAAGTGTGTGTAACCCATCCCAAGGCTCTCCTGTGCTGCAGAAAAACAGGGAGTGTAGCCAAGGACATTTAGGCCCTTCTGGCAGTCTCTGCCCTAGGCAGTTGCCTCATTTGCTGAAGCCTAGAGACCGACTTGTCTCATCAGGATACTGTGGTGAATAATAATGCATGTCCCTACGCTTACTACAGGAAGGAAATACTGCTGGTATTATTTTCATTGCACAACAAATTTATTGAGAAGCTTTGCAAAATGAGGTCACACTATTTATTTTTACTCTGATTAAAACCCATGGTTTTAACACAAATGTTAAGCACCTGAGGAGGTTTTATAATACATCTTTTTAGATGAAACTGAACAAAACAGAAATAAGTAACCTGACTCTTACACAGGAAAAAATGTTTGACATTTCCAGTAAGAAGGGGGCTACACGGGGTACATCATCAAGGTTATATACTACCATGACATTGCACCCAGACAAGTCAGGTACTTGATGATGCAATGTTCAGCATACATAATCCTATTGTTCTTTTCTGCTGTTCTCTTTACTAATATGAATTTTCCTACCATTGACGTCTGGTTGTGCACAAACTAAAATACAGCACAAGCTGTAAAAAGGGAGGAATGCACACATTTGTGAAAGAGAAAGTGGTAGTGGCAGCTCTAAACCTGAGCAATTCAGTCTTGCCAGCACAAAACGATTATGGAGGTCAAGTGTATCCTTTCCTTTTAAAATAGAAATTATTCATCCTTTGAGGTAAAAGAACATGCCTTTGCATAAAATAGGACCTCTACAATAACTGCTTTAGTTCACAATAGGAAAATCAGCTACCATATTGTGTAACAGCTACAACATTCTTCCAAACTTTCATCGTTTCAATTTTTTTTTAACTATCGTTCTTCAGAACAGGTCATATTTTTTGAAATGTATAATAATTGAACACATAATAGAGCAGTCAGTGGTGACAGTCCAATGAAAAGAGGATTCCATTAAAGAGCAACTCGCTTTTCAAAACATCCATAGATAGCAGAATATCTTGCTGCTTTACATCAGCAGCCTTGAATACACTTTTTCAGTGACCTCTGACACATACTAGGGTACTTACTTTCCTATGTTTTCAGTCTTAATCAGCTCTGTCAACAGGTATTATATTATAGTGCTTTTTATAATCCTGTCTAGTCACAGTATTTTCAGAAATTTGGTGTGAAATCAAGACAATCTATTAGATTAGGAACACTACAGATAAAAATGTCAGGTTCTCTAATGGACATCAGCAGAGTTTCTTTAAAAGCTTTACCAAATAATGGTAATACAAAACCTACAGTTAAGCAAACATAGTGCCATTTATGACTTCCCATGTGCATAAACTGTCAGTATTACTTGGGGAATAAACCGCCTACCACTAAGTTGATGCCCACTTCTCTGAATATGTCTTTCTCTCTTTCCTATTCCACATCTTTATTTTTTTAAGGAAACTTCCCCAGAGAGCAGAACCCTTTCTTTTGGGAACATCATCCAGACAGACAGTCAACTTAGAACAAGATATATAAAGAATAAAGTCCAGCTCAAGCAAGCAGTTTTCTTCACCATAGCTTCCTGATCTAGGTACTTTCCACTTGAAAAAGATGAGACATGTTCCAGAATTTCACTTCACAGAAGTGAGCTTCATCTGTCATCACGGGAATTCCAGAGGAAGAAACTTGCACTTGCCTACAGGGAAACCATTTGACCCCAGTTAGGCAAGTATCCTCCAAAGGTTCCTTATTCTTCACTGAAGGAACATGCTACTTTTCCTCAGATAGGCAGGGAAACATAAAAAAAAGAAGCCACGTGGCCCAAAGCAAGCAGCCGTGTCATCCATCTAGAATAGGAGGACCAATACCATACATAGCAGTAAAAATTGCCATTTGCTGACCTATGCATTGCTAGATCTTCAACTTGTAGCCAGGATAGGTGGTTTATATAGGGTATTTAATAGGTGGAAGGCTAATCCAAAGATCTATCTGTTGTCTTTATTTACAAGCTAAGGCTCTTTTGAAAGCATGGACATCTGTAGTCTAATAATTTAATCTAAACTGGATACCACTACTCATGTGACCTATAATGTCAAGAAATATGTAACACCATTTATAAAAAAACCTGCCATCAACATTGTATGTTCACCAGCTTGCAAAAACTATAAATCATGCTGCAGCTCTTTCAATTAGTATTGTAAAATGTTTGGGTTTATGAATGCAAGTCATTTAAGTCCCTTAAATCATGGGTGTCTGTGGTCTTTTGCAGATCCTTCTCTGAATCATAGAGAATCAATTCAAAAGGTCATTGCTGATTAAAAAATATATATATATATATATCTAAGGACATGTTAGACTGCAAGTTAATTTTTTCTGTCTTCTGAAATAATGTCTCTCTTGTTTACTTTGTGTACTATGAGTATTTTAAAAAAATAAATAAATAAGGGGGAGCTTCCTGACAAAAGCCCAATTTAAAATACCTTAAATGGCTTCAGGCTTGGCTCTGTTAGTCTGCTGTTTCCTAAAACAGGTTTTAGACTACAGCCAAATAGAGCTATCAGAAACAAGTGGTTATTCATCTTTAGAGAGTACAGTGCTGACAAAACATAAAAGTTACCCCTTGCCTCAAAGACCTGAGGATTTTTCTACAGCATTCACAAAACCTTGAAAAGTTTGACATTTTTCAAGTCAAATAAGAAGATGGCAAAAATCAGTATACCTTAATTTTTTCCTTAACTTGCCCATGTCCTCCTCCCTTCGGTTAAGCTTCTGTTTTATAATTCCTTGCTTTGCTTGCATTGCATTTTGCAATGTTTAGGTAGATTGATAATTCTTATAAGAATTTTTAGGTAGAAGTAAATGAGAAAGAACATAAAATAGGTGATTTCTTACTTCTTTGTGCCTAAAAGTATTCAAAGTAAAATCTCAGAAGAGCCAATATCAAGAGAGATCTATAGAATCAAACATAAAACACAAACTTAGGGAGAGAAACATTTTGAACATGTGGCCTAAAGTTCGTACAGTGGGGGCCCAGATGATGCCTACATACAGAACTTTAAACCTAGCAAAAGCTTTGAGACAGATTTGATGTCTTCCCCATGTTCATGCAGTGCCTATTTCTCTATGTGCAAAATGGAGATAGCACTTTCTGAATTACTACTTACTTCATAAAAAGAGATTTATATAGGAAAAGTGTAAAGCCTTATGTGAGAGATAAATATTAATTGTTCACTGCGGTACAGTAATATTCTGACTCTCCTAATTCCTAGACATAATTATCTGTTTTCTCCGTAGTTTGCAAAGTGTATCCTCAAAGACAGGAATAAACAATGAGAATGCTGATTTGCTTCAGTGTGACATTTTAATATCCTTTGAGCCACTGAAAGATGCTTGTGATTTATCAGAACAAGATTTTCAAGTTTCTGCAAAGTCAACATTTCATACACCCAAGGAGTTATTTACACTGGTGTCCAAAGGGGGGTGGGGGGGGCAGAACCGACAATTTTTTATCTTATTTAAGCACTCTTTTAAGCATTTATAGCCATCTTTTTAATTACAGCAGATCAAATTAAAAAGTCTGCTTATTTTTAGAAAAACTGAGTCATACCCACTGCTATTACATGGAAGCCCAAGAGTGGAGGTATCTGAGACAGCTCATTCAACATGAAAGCAGCACCAGAGTTTGCAGCCCCGTAGTTATTCTGGATCTTGACAAGGACCCACAAAAAACAGGTGTGGGAGCTTAAATTTTAACCAATATGGGCCACTTGAGGGCCACGCTAGCTGTTGCTTAATTGAGTTATAGCTGGCCCATTGCAGGGCTCTTTGGCCAACTGAGCCTCCTATCATTAGCACTGGCAAACTTCTTCATTGAAATTTAGTCCATTGCTTTGCTCTCCATATTACAGAGGCATTTCCCAAAGTTTAGCACATGTTCAGAGATGCAGGCTTCAACTGAACCCATCAGCAAGAAATCAATAAAAAGACTCCTTCAAAGCAACTTGGTATTTATAGCTGCCACTCCATCTAACACCAGGGTAAGAAAAAATTACAGGGCAGGATAGCGAGAAGCAAGTAGCCAGCTGCAACAGATGCTGAACCATGTCCTGCTCTACCTGACTTTTCCACCCCTGCCTGTGGTTGTTAGAAAAGCTCTTAGAGGGGCTGTGTCACATGTAAACACTCCTCCAAGGATGGTGCACCCTTCCCAAGGCTGCAGAATAAATATCATGTTACCATCCATAAATTACCCACACAGTTTAACACTTGTCACATAGCCACCATCCTAGAAGGTGAATTGGAACACAAACCCTACATTTTATCACATGCTAGGCCCATAAAGACAGGCTATAAACTTTTCAAGGGTGAGCTCTCTGCAGTCACTTCAGCTCCCTGCCTGCAAGAGCCAGAATTTGCCTGAGTAAACAATCACAAATCAGAAAACAGTTCTGCAGAGGGCCTGAGTCCTATGTACTCCTTGTAGGCACAGGAGCCTATGTGGTTTCTGCTCAGGAGTCCCGGACTTGACATTTCCAAAAGATCAGATATCCAGCTGCCACTAGGCAGGTGAAGACACCTTTTGGAGAACAAGGGGAGATACTCCTGTGTTCTTTCTGAAGGGTTTGGGAGCACATGTGCTTGAAGAAACACCCGGTGGAGCCAGAGCTGGAACCTGCTTTTATCCCACGGCTGGTTCTTGGTTTACAGTGACCAATAGGAAGAGCTTCACATGAGTATCTGGCACATTTCTTATATTAAATGATGTTAAACACCTTTTTCCCTAAATGTTAAAGATGATTTCTAATGCCTGGCTAGCTAGAGGCCTATGAATAGCAGTAACAGTGTTACCAACCCTCTCTAAGTGATAGGGGTCATAATAACTAGAGGAAGATTAAACCACCATATTTTATCAGTTTGAGCCTTAGTGATGAAATATTTTGATTCAACAGAGCACTAAGTAACAAAGCTTTGAATCAGCTTTTTAAAGAGCTTTAACACAGTTCATGACTCAATTGCATGAGTGTATGCTGTTTAAGTGATGCAGTATTTTGAGAGGATGTACTAATTTCAGCGTTTTTTAATTGAATTTTTTTATTTTAGGCATTTTTAAATACATGCATGCTGGTCACTTTGGGTGAAAAGTTGCCAAAAAATGGGACAGAACTTCATGTTTAGCCCCTCTTTTCTTTCCCAAGCTGACTGGGGATGGCATCCTAATCTCTTTGACTAGGAATTCTAACATGGGTGTGGAAGTCGAAGATTTCCCAATTCATTAAAAAGCACAAACAACAGCACAAGGCTAACAAAATTCAGTAAAGGAAATAATTCACAGAAAGCTCTCCTCAGCCACTATCCATCATTGTTCCCCACTCTCTCCCAGCCCACACCCAAAGGGGGAGATAATTTGGATAAAACAGTGTATTTTGTCCCAACCTTTCCCTCCAGCTTCCAGTTACTGAATGCAACAGAATACGTGTGCATTTTCTTCTTCCCACCTCTCTCCTTCATAACTCCTCTCTTCTCAGACACTATTCAATTTCATAAAATTTCCTTAGTTGAGGGGTGTGGAGTGGGGGTGGTATTACAACAAATACCTTTGTTTAAATTCAGACTTTTATGTTAACAAAAAAGGGGTATCACACTGTGGGAGGGGAGAGAAAAAGAAAGTGGGGATTATTTTTTTTTTTTTTTAAGTGTGAAAATGTGAAATGCTAAAGATGAAAGCTTTCAAGAAAAGGTTTTATCTGAAAAACAACTCTATTGGAATCCCCTGCTCCTCCAAGCCCCCAACACTCACAGTCTGACCTCTCCCCTGAGGTTTTGGATGTGGAGAGAAACATTCTCTCTTCTTTTGGGAACAGATGGACACATTTGGACTGTGTCAGAGACAGCTGGTTATGCTGAGACCTGGCCTAATCGCTTTCTCCTCAGTGTCTTCCCAAAGTTTCTAGGGTGACGTTAGAGAAAACTAATGAGATACTTATTGCAGTGTGAGAAGCACAAAGTCAATTTATTTTTGCTGGCAGTATATTGGCTATCTCTTCTACGCATTTTACTATCGTTTCATTCTGAACTTGATTGCTCTATTCCTTGTTCTAAAAAGCCGCTTCCCAAACCACTTTTTCCTAGGCTGCTTTGCAGTTCCTATCCATATAGACTTTAAGGCTGGTAGACCTTCAATGGTCTAACAGGTTGTTCATCATCCAAACTAAAATCATTTGGAGACAAGTTTCAACCCAGAATTATTTATTTTATTTTTTATGAGCATCTATGAGCTCCAGAAGGCAAGAATTCTGAACAGAAGCATTAAAAAGGTGTTCCATAATATCTGTCAAGCAGGCAAAGAGATACTGTATGGAGCATTAGAGAAGGAAGGACTTAAAATAGCCACTGGATTAGAATCTCAATGTGACACAGTGCATCAACAAAGTACTTCCAAATTCAAACACAGAATCATGTATTTCAATGCTCCTCTTTAATATGCTGTATTAAATCCATCACTGACTTGCCCCTGTGATGTGTCTGAAGTTAAAAATGCCTGTGTACTTAGCCTAATAGGTTCCCATTAGGGAGATGCAAAAATAGCATTGATTTTATTTAAGAAGAACATCTCAGATAAACGGTGCAGTTAAACGGCTGCACACAAAATTTTTCTGAACTCTGGCAATTCTGTTTCACAGAAAGTATCCTATATAGATGTTATGAAGTCGTCAGTAACTGTATGTTAGTTAACTCAAAATATTCACTACTCCTTTTCCCAAAACAGGAACTCAAGTGAAAAATAAACAGTACACCAAAAAAACCCCCCACCACTAAGATTGATAATGGTACCAAGCAATCAACCAAAAATCAAGCAACTTTTTTATCATAAGATTTGTTTTTCCTATAAAAATACATGGACAGTTTTCAAAGACTTTTCACTTTGAAATGAAAACAGGAAAATATTTAATTTTGAAAATATTTTAAAGTTCTGGCTTTTTCTGTATCCCTTGAAGACTTTTATTTCTTTGTTTTGGATGAGACATAACTTTTTCAGTAGAAAAACATTTTTAGCCAACACAAGTACACATTTTTCCTAACAAAGTAACTGACAAAAAAATTTCTCAACTCACCTGTACACCTTAAATTCCACAAGTCTCCTGCAAATAACTTCAACTATAAAAGGAAAAAAAACCACTTTATTTGAGACAGGAAGGAGAAAGATATTATTGATTCTAAACGCAATTAATTTTCACTGATTAAAACCACAAGAAGTTGTGGTTTTTCCCCCCCCTTTTTTTTTTTTCTCTCCCTTCCTTTAAATTTAGGGCAATCACAAGTCCTATGTCCCTGTGGTTTTCTTCCAGCAATTTATTATTAGGTATCAGATGTAGTAAGAAAATAAATCTAAATGAAAGTGACACAGCAAGGGCAAAACATTTCTTCTTCTTTTAGCTGACTACAATTATAAGCAACGCTTTCCAATCCTACCTCTCCCACTGAACCTCACCTTCTACATCCTCACACAGGGAGCTCCAGTCCAAGGCAATAAGAGTTCCATAAACAGAAATGTGAAGCACTGAATACATGCAGTACTGGATTTATTAATGAGGATATAAAACATTCCCACCAAATTATCAAGGGTTGCTAAACCTCCTTCAGATTTAATCTATACCTTTTCCTATTGCAGTACTTGGAAAGAAACAAAGCATGGATCCAAGTAAAGGACTATGTTTTAGGAGATCCTGCCCGAGTGTTTGCAGCAGCCTCAACAAGAAACAGAGGAAATCTTGAAGCTTCTTTGTTGTTCATTTTCCCTTTATGTGAATCAAGGGTAATAATTCTAATTAAATGAAAGAGGCTTTGGGTTTGTCATAAGGGAAAAGAAATGTCAAAAAAGGCAGGAATAAAGGTTTCCCTGATTTTCTACAGAGTTCATGATACCTGATTTCTTTAGCACTTAAAAAAAAAAAGTCAGCTCTACAAAGTGCTATGAATAACCATTGATAAGGATGCAAAGAAACACTATCAATAAATAGACCTCATATAAAAGAGGAGAAGATGAATGAAAGAAAAGGAAAGCACAATCCAGTGAATAACTTCTTTTTCTTAAGTCCCTTTTGAAATCACACACAGCGTCTCACAAAATCATGTCAGGCCACTGACATTTAGAGGGGTTCTCTTTTTCTCACTCATTCTATAAAAGTGCTGAATGGATGCTGTGACACAGCACGTGTTATCCTATCACTTCTTATTTATGGGTGCGCTTTTGCTTTCCAGCCCTGAAATTGCTTTTCAGCAAGTCACAAATATCCACTTTGAAAATAAGACCAGTTTTGCTTCTCTTGTTCTGAATTTTTTCAAGAAAAATCCATGTCTTACTTGTTTTCAGCAAAAAAGATCTCAAGATATCCAGTACATTTATCCAGTACATTCAAAAAACATTTAAGAACAACAAAAAGGATTACATAGATGATTAATCCCCTTATTTCTCTGGATTCTTTCATAAGACTTCCATATTTAAATATAATAAAATGTTAGGATTTGTTTTCTTCTCTTTTTTTCCCCATTATTTTTTTCCTAACCTCTTCCCTCACATCAGCAGCTGCTACCGTATTTTATTATAATTCAAAAGGAATTGTTAAATATTTCACATACATACGTTATAAACTCAAAATATTCTAAATTGTTGTGCATACATGTAAAAATTGTTATGCTTGTTGAGACTCTTGCACTCACAAAATTTTTTATCAACAATTTATTTTACACAAAGGTTTTGCTTTCAGAACAAACTGACTATAATGAGTATTTCTTTGTATAGAATATATCTAATAGATTTTTTTTTTTAATCTGCATACTATTTTATACATTGAACGGATCAGTTTTACTTAGAGTTTAGGTGCGTATTTCCATATAGTAATTTTTAGCATTTCAGTTGGTGCTATTTTTTCTTTCTCGTTTTATAAACACTGTTTAGTTTTTAAACAAATGCCTTTCTTGTCAGTGTTGTGGAAAAAATAATTATAAATCAGAAGGAAAAAGGGAGACTACATGGAAGGATTCTCAGTCCTCAGTACAGACAAAACACTCTTAGAGGCACAAAACAAATCTAAGTCTGAAAAACAGAGAAATATATTTTCCCATCATTATCACTCAGGTGTTGCCTGGAGGATCAGTTGCAAGAAAAATATCAGGAGAAAAAAAGATGTTACTTTTGTATGGATTATGTCTCTTTAAAGACTAAAACATGGGTTTACTAAACAATGGTATTTAACAAGATATGGTTGGGCAGGATGTTTTACAAAGGGTTGGCACTAAAAAAAATTCTCTGCCCCTAGAAAATTAGAGTCTATTTGCTTCTTTGTTAGTTCAAGAATTAAAAAAATCAGCTTCACAGCTGAACCCAAATGTATTTTCTGAGTGTGTCAGGAATTTGGTTCTCTGTTTTAATGGAGAACGAGGAAAAACATTTAGGAAAAAAAAAAAATCCCTAGGCACGCAACTGAAAAACAAGTGTTGTATGTCAGCTCTGTTTTCCCTGCTGGAATATATAATCCCTGAACAGAGCTTGCCCTGACCTTCCACAAGTAGCAGGGTAATTGTTCTTGGGGATTTTATGAATATCACTATCTATTTGCAAAGAAAGCCATGAATAAAAGAGGAAAATGAATTCGAATTTGCAGTGAAAGTGAGCATCCAGTACTGGGCTGTTCCCCAACTGGAAGAGAGCCAGACTTGATCCCCAGGCAAAGAGCCAAGGAGACATCCTTGCCGTGGTGCATGACCAAGTTCTGCAGCTGGAGAGTTAAACTGGGCACAGAGGAGGGACCTCTGCATCGTCTTCAGAGCAGACTAAGATTTAAAGCTGCTGGGGTATTAATTTTACCATCCTTCCTCACCACCAGACCCAGAGTTGAGGTAGCAGTAAAACACACACGTTTTGCATGGGCAAGCTATACAGAACAATTCCTCCAGGGTGCCTCAACAAAGGATAAATCTTTCTGAGAAGGAGAGAAGGAAACCAAAGCACAGAGCTGAAACCACAAAGATATACACAGAATGCATCTCTTAATTCATAATTCCTCAGTCCTCTCAAGTATGTCCCTATTGTCAAATTAATCCCTCCTGAGCTGCCCTTTTAGTTCTCCATGGTTTCATCTGATTGCTGCCCAGCTTCGATGAGCAGGGTGTGAAACACTCTTGGTAGTGATGTCTATTGACCACGTCTGCCTGCAAGGCAGAGGAGGGAGTCAGTCCCAGGCAGAAGGATCTGCCCCACACTGGGGTGGGTTTAGCCTTGTCCAGGTGAGGGCTCATCCCCCAGTCACACTGCTGCAGAAGAGCTCAACAAGGATGGCTGCTCACCTGAGACATCAGCAGCACTGGCATGAATTTTTAACTCCTCTGTTCACCGAAGCAGCAGTTGCTTTCAGTCCAATTCACCGCACAAGATGTGCAATCTTAGTTTTATGCAGAGGTGAAATTCCTGTATTAATTCATATTGAGTGCGCACAACAGTCAGTGAGAAAAGTGGCAGTGTGGAGAAAGAAAAGTAAGAAGGAATTCTGTGATCCATATTGAATGAGTTACTTTAAAATGAATGGTGGGTGTTGCATGAAGGTATCTGAATAAACACAGAGCAGTTCAGGTGGCAGTAAGGGAAAGAAAACTTGCAAGCATAGAAAAGGGCACAATGAGGTAGGAAAGAGTAAGTTGCCATAGATATATACCTACATCCTTCATTTCATGCACCCATAATTCTCTCTGGCAGCTGCATGATTAATTCAAAGATTTATTGATTTATTTTTTTTCTTGCTCAATCCTGCTGACCTGCTTTTGATGACAGGTCTGTGTGGATCACGCTCCTCCGCCAGTTGAAAGCGTGGCATCATGTTGGTCTCCATGGCCTGCAGTAAACATTTCAACTCATTTAACACCAACAGTGTTTGGGTGCATGGTAAAAACATGCAGAGCTTATTTCAAACCAAACAAACATGAACTAACAAACTGGTAGGCTACTTTCGCCATGAAAACAATCCGTAATTGCAATTATAATGCAATTTTTATGGTGGGAGGGAACATCTAAACAGCTGAATTTTTCATCTCCTGTACTCTCGCTTTTATAAGAAATTCACTAGCTTTAAGTTTTCTAGCAAAACCAAAGACATTTTGGTACAGCAACTGCTTCCAACATAAAATGTCTAGCCTCTGCCTCTACCACCTTTCTGCAGGAGGATAGAGTGTCTGCCCCTGTGCAGCAACACAGCTCGAGCTCACAAATCAGATCACAGGCTTTAAAAACTTCACTTGATTCTAACTAAAGGATCACCTGGCCTTCATTGTAACCTTCCTCCAAAAAGAAAACAAACACACAATTGAAAATATGCCTTTACAGTTCAGCAACCCAGGTGAAGCAACAGGGATACATCACGGCAAATGAAATGAAGCTCTACCAGATAGGTATTTCCAGTTCTTTCTAATGAGTCATTCTTCTAACGAGTCTTTCAGTTAAAACTGAACTCTTGACAGGGAAGAAAAAGGAAATGAGCATCTGTACAGCCATCTACAGCCCTAAAAATCTGTGGGTTTATCTACTTAATAGCATTTTACTCCACAATGATGTTTTATTTTAAATCAGTTACTTCGTTTCACACATAACACTGAAAAATACTGTTTCTTTTTCTTCAAGATGTCACCTGTAGGTAACTCCTTGATGTATTAAAAATAACCAAATAAATGACGGCCGGTGGCAGTTTTGACATTCTACCCCTCTCAGAGCACAGCTAAACCACATACACAGGCAAAAGCTGTACAGTATAAAGCATTCTGGGTAGTAAGGCACGCACTCATTAAAATGAGTCTCATGCATCAATTTTGTCCCCTCATATCAGACCTGTCAGAGTTTATTGGCTGTTCACTCAGGTTAGACAGAGTTTTGATGGGAAACCTCAAGCATACAGTGCTTAATGTGGTCATCTACTTATCCACTGCCATTCAGGAAGGTGACAAGATCACAAGCCACTAGCAAAGTAGATTTATAAATAAGAAAACAATGCTACAATCACTGTTTCAAAAAGTAAAACTGAAAATAAATAATAAAATTAGACCTAAAACCAGCACATTAGTTCACCAAATTATGTTCTTGCTCCTAACCTTTTGATACCAAATCTGATAGCACTGAGCCTTGCTGTCTACAAATCAGACCTCAAAAAATCCTGCATATCAAAACCACAGTAATAAAAATATTGCTTCAAATATTCAAGAAAAATTACATGAACCAAAAACTGCCTGAAGAATTGTAAACAAATAGCAAAGACAAAATAGAAAAAAAAGTAGGGTGAACATCTGTGAAGGGTAGCAGTCAGCCTGCTCTTATTTCACCTTTAATAAAGATCTGGTAAACATCAAGTTAATTAAAATGCTGGCCATATTTATTTGAAGGTTTTACAAACCCCAGAGAGAATTAATATTACAGGAACTGAGGGTGTTAGAAAAAGCTGGCCAGATGATAAAATGGGATTCACCCCAGGAAAATGAAAAAAAAATACATCTGGAGAGAAAATAATGTGACACAGATATTTCCAGTGAGAGACTAACTGTGCCACTGAGTTCAACCATGCTGAAAGAAAACTCTTCATGACTGGCAACATCAATAACAAGGTGGTAAAACAGAACAGTTATGGCATCAGATTGGATAATGTGATGCATGGTCCAACAGGCCCACAGAGACATGTGATAGGTGCCCATATATGTGTGTGTATATGTAGATGTGTATCTGTATACACACACTCATGGATACAGAGAGGGAAAGAGAAAGAAAGGCATATATTAAAAAAAAAAAAAATCCAAATATTTGAAGCCTTAACACAGAAAGCAATTACAACTTCCCTCTTTCTCTAATTCACAAGCTCAAGAAGAAATTTTGAAGGGGGCCAGAATATAATCAAGATTTTTGTGAGCTTCTAATTGTGTAAGTAGAGGAAAAAAAAAAAAAAAGGGGGTTGAGGAAAAAATAAAGAAAGACGATTGGGGGTGATGTTGGAAGTTTTTTATTTGTTTTTTAAGTGAGGGAAAGGGATCTCTCCAGTTGATGGAAATGGAGGGCTACCCAAAACAGAGCAGCAACAGAGGGGGAAAAAAAAAAATTGATACACTTGTCTCCTAGACCTACTTCATTACTGAAATGCCAAAACCACTGCTACTATTTGTGAACCCTATTAGTAATAAATTGCTGGATGTAGTGAGACAGAGCCATCATTTTAGAATGATTCACCTCATCAAAATACTCCAGTGTAACGAAATAGGAAGCAAACATGGAGCACAGACTGCAGAGTAGCCAGAGGAAGGGTCCTCTAATGAACAGTTGCGAGTACGCTGCCTTGCTCAGCTACAATTTTAGTTTACGAGTCAAACGAGAGTGTGAAAAATGTTCGTACAAGCAGGAAGTGCTAAATTTTTACCATCTCCACTTTCTGGGATTATAAAACACTCTCCTCTTAAAAGAGCAGTGCTCTTAGGAAAAATGCAGATAGCCAGACATTTAGTAAATTACTTTTCCTAGGTTCCTTAGGAAAATAACCTTGTTGAAAGAGTGAGGAAGCAATATATTGTCTTTAGATTTTGGCAAGTGCACTTTAAATGTCTTCAAGAAGCTTAGAAAACACAGTACTATAACAGCAAACCTACAGTCTGACCTGAACATTGCTGAACAGTACTCACATTAGCTTTCCAGGGAGTCAAGGAAGCTTAACAGATGTACGGGTTTGACTGCTTTACCCTCTGTATGCTATCACAACTTTGAATAGAATTAAATCTCACCGACATGTTTCTGGTAGAAGGTAGTTTACGTTCTTTTTTTTTTTTTTTTTTTTTTTAATTTTATATATGTTGCCAATATTTAAGCATAAAAAATTGTACTCTTCATCCCACTCCACCTGGAACTGGAAAAAACCTTGCATCTAGAGTGTTCAGTGGCATTGGTTAAGAATCTGCTGAATGCTTTCTGGTTGGCAACCATGATTAAGCCTGACATCAAAACAAAACAAGAAAGATCACAACTCATCTCTACTAGACACAGCCTCAATCAAATGGCTGGACTTAATCCCTGTGATCATCAGCAATAATCTAATTCAGAACATGGGACTCTGCACACAGTACCACTCTCCATAAAGAGATTTTTTTTTCCACTACGTACAAACCTCGTGGCTGAAGAAACAGCAATTGCTCTGTGTAAAGTGAACCACTGCTGTAATCTCCAAACCCCAGCACAAACGAAAACTGCAGTGCTGTATTATAGATGCCACCATGTGATAACCACTGGCAAACATTGACTGCTTACTGTCAATTGCGGCAGTTCAGAAAAGCCCTTTGCGCAGAAAGAGATCCAAGAGCCCCTGAGCCTTTTAAAGACAAGACTGGAGGACCTGTGTGTAAATAAATAATGCAATTCATTACATCAAATGTAGGTCATTGTACACCAGTGACACTTCAAGCTGTGGTCCAGTGTGTCTAATTTCTGACCGATGGAAAGAAAGCTGGCAGGAAGGCCCATCAGCTGTCATCTGCATGTCAATCTTCAGCCCTTCAGGGAATTGCATTCCACTCATGCTTACACACCTTTCCCTCAAAAACTCCTATTCTTTCAGTGCAGATTTAAATACACCATTGTGCACAGTCGTTATTATCTGTCTCTCTTTTTCTGCTTTTTTAAAGCAGTCACACTCTATGTATAAATAAGACAGATTCTTGCATGGTATGTCATTAGACAGGAAAATGGGAATTCAGAAAGGTCAGGGCATGAACCTATTCATGATCCTGCTCTGGGCACTAAGCTATTCAGATACACTGAAAAACTCAAAACCCCTCGTAGTTATCAGAATCAGGATGGAAGTCATTCATAACAGAAGTACAGTGCATAGAGACAGACAAAATTTAATTCTTCGGCCTTTCTCTTTGTTTCCATCTGCGCTTCAGTCTCCTCTTTCTTGTCACTTTGCTGATCTCTTACACTGACCTTTATTTTTAATAATCCCTTTCTGCCCTCCTTCCCCTATAACCACACCCAGCCTTTGCTCTCTCTGGGGCTAATTAACACATGAATGGACTCTGCTCTTTGCTTTTACCTAGGCAGAGCAGAATCAGCAGTTATTTTGGTTTTACCTTCCCTTCTAGACCAGCTTCATTGTTCTGCATGTGAAGAAATATTACAAGCCAAGCACTAGCCTCCCATCTGCTTTGCAGTTGCTCAACAAGAGCACAGTCAGTACTGTGGCATTTTTCTATGGTTTTGTTCCTTGGTTTTATGGCCGTTGTTACAAAAGCATACTTTGCTGCACTCTTTGGTCTTGCAGTGCCTAGGCTGTTTTCAATGGTTAGAAAGTCAATACAAAGCTGATCCAAAAGTCTCTTTCTTTTGGAATGGTTCGTGAAGGAAAGCAGTAAGGAGAAAAAGAAACTTCACCTTTGAGCAAGCTGTATGTAGCTATAAATCATGCAACATTCTAGAATTATTTGTCATTATGTTTAGTGTCATTTAATAAATATGTGTAAAAGCAGGTTACTGATACAAGAGAATCATTATGTTACATTATAATTCAAATTAATTTCAGACTCAGTTTCAAGTCAATTGACAGTATACAATTCTTCAGAAAAGAAGGATCTTCAGAAAAATGATTCTGAAGTTGCAGCTGTAGAGATGGTACAGCAGTAACCTATACTTTGTGAGACCCTTAAGGCTTCTCAGTTGGTCCATCTATTTTGCCAACATCTCAGAGATTGTTAGGCAAGACACACATCACTGCAAAGTTTGATTGTTTTTACTAGAAGACACAGATGAGCAAATAAGATTTCTTTATGCATTCGTAGCAGATTGACAACTGCAGGAGTCTGCTGCTGTCCTTGTCTATCATGAGAGTTTGTAAAACAGCTGTTTCTAGTGGAGATGGCTGAACATTTCATCTAACAATTATTATTCAGAATGGATCTTTCCAGTATGAAAAGATTTCTGTGTATTTGTTGTTGGAAGTTGGGGTTTTCTACATTTCCCCATAATAGATTCATCCAAATAATTGTTTTTGCCTTGCTTTAAAAATCTCTTTCCCACTACCTTGGCCCCTAGAGGATACCCTAAATAAGCTTTTTGGCCTCAGATTTCCTGGCACATTTAAAGACAAAGTGTAGAAACAAACCCCCAATTATTTAGCTGTTCCCCTGACAGACAGACAAGCACATGAACACCTTTTCAGCCTACAGCTGTCCTTGCACATGGAAAATTCATAGAATTCAGTATTTCTGGCTCCAGACATGGGCACTTTCACCTTTATTGAACAGGGAGTCTGACCTATCTGGACACTCCTTGGAAACATTCTAGCAATATGTCTTAATGCATTTCAGCTCCCAATTACTTTGCAATAACCTGGAGGCATGACATAAAATTGCAGCCAGGAAACAGAAGAGGCTTTTGTCCAGCCATATTTATTACACACTTTGATTATTATGGACATGACTGCGTTCTCTGAGAATTAAGCATACAGACAAAAGCAGGTATGTCCAGGATAGTACACTGTTGCAAGACCAAAAGAATCTCACCATCTTAATGAAGGAATATACCTCAAACACTTGTTCTAAAAAGCTTTTTTTTTTTTTTTTAACATTATAAAAGTAAAAACATTTTTCTTTATTCTTTAATATGTTAAATTTACATAAAAAGAGAACTGATATCTAGAACAGCAGAACAGTAGGAAACAGCTGAAATAAAGGATTGTGGTTCATCTACAGATCTTTCTATCCTAATAGTCAGAAAGGGACTACAGAGACAAATATATGAAATATTTACTCTAATTTGTACTTGGAAGTATTGCACTGGAGTTTAAGCCTTTCAGGAAAACAAACAAACAAACAAAGCTTATTTGTTGGACTACTTGCATATGGAACTTCCCCACTAAAAAGCTGCCCTGTTTCCTTTCATAGGGGGTCTCCTGTTCCCCCATGTAAGGTGTGAGCTTCCTCGGCTACTTGTGTCTATTTGAAACTGTTATATCATCTCAGTGAAAATGTTCTTCTCATGTTTTTTTTTCCTTTCTCTGACGCCCCCTTCCTTTTTATCTTTCCCTCTCTTTTCAAGTAAACACTATCTAGTTTTCCCACAAAAGCCTTGTCCACCTCAAACCATGATAATCATCACTCTGTGAATGTATATTTTTTTATATTCTTGCTCTTTCACAGTAGAGGTTTCCCTCAAGATGACTCTCATTTTTGCTGATGTTAATGAGTAACGACTAAAACAGTTCTATTAAGAAATAAGAGAAAAACAAATCAGAACTTGATGTTTTTCAATATTAAATGGGGAGATTGAAAAGCATACCAATTAATCTGGTCTAGCACACAGAAAAAAAAACCCATGGTAGCAGTGCCTGTATAAGCAAGCATATGCATTTCCTCAGAATATTGACCATTAGTGGAAAACAGCTCAATAATTGTTTTATGTCTTGCATCCTATTCATCAGCACTGGCATTCTAAGAAGACAGGCTTGATCAATAACTCCCATTTGAGTTCATGGCCAGATTATTGCAAAATTGATTATGGGTAAAACTCAAGGCAATTGTTTTATGAAACACGTGTGGGTTCTGGTTTTTAAATGCTCTCACTATTAAGCTGCACTTAAAGAGTATAAATGGTGAACAAACAAATCTTGCAGTCATTGTGGTTAAACTGGAGCAATGTTTTCCTGCCTCACTTTTGCCCTTGCACAACAGATATCATCGACCTGTAATCTAACCTGTGATTTCATCTCTGAAACTAAACCTTTCCCATGATGTGATCCAATATGATAAACTGAGATTTTCAATATCATCAGTTTTAATGAATGATGTTTTATTTCCATTTAGATTTCTAACTGTTGAATTAAGGGATTGTGAGATAATTAGAAACTGGGTTTTAAGTACTGAAATTTGTAATAGATTTTTAATGATTGTAGACTACTCAACCACAGCCAGAAGCCACATTAAAGAAAAAGAAAAAAAAAAAAAAAAACACCTTAGGTCCGTATAGTTAAATGTTATTACACACTTTTATTCCCTGAACGTTTGGGGTTAAAATCAATATAGACTAACCAGAACGAAATTATCTTAAAATAGCAGCCATGACTGTCTGCAGAAATGCCACACTTTCTTTTTTAAAGAAGGGGTTAGAGACCTGTGTGCCCCACTCTTGATTCCAGGGTGAAGGGCATGATCGAGCCATTCAAAGATATCACATAGGTACAAGGTACTAATGCTCAAGTCAAAAAAAAAAAAACTCAGATTGAGAGGACACAATCTATGCTGACAAAGAAAATATACATGCTTTCTTACAATATAGAAGGAATAAACTCAGAAGAAATATTAAAATAGTTAACGATGAAAGTATACACAGTTTTTTCCTCCAGGCAATATTCACACATACAAATGGACGTGCATCCTGTAGTAGCCTATTTTAAGATGAAGCAAAGTAAACACATCCATCCACTGTTGCATTAAATAATCTTAATTATAGTTTAGATAATCTTAAGCATAGTTCTGTAATAATGGAAATCTTATTTGCAGATTTAAATACAACTCCTACCTGGCTATATTGGCTGAAGTGTTGCTAAGTCCTACAATTCGGGTATTACAGACCTCTGCATGGAAACACACTGTTCTGTTGATTAAGGATACCAATTAAACTCAGACACCAGAGTGAAAAGAGTAGGTGTATCTTACTAGTGATAACCAATGTAACAGTGTAATACAGAAAACATGCAGTAAGAGAAAGCAGAATAGTGCACTTAAAGCAGCAAACAGGAAAGAACAGGGTAATGCGTTAAATCATTACTACACGAGAGAGAGAATGAAGATTAAGAAAAAATACATCACCACTTGTATCCATCATCCAGATTCACAGAGCTGGGGAGCCCTGGTTACAGCGAGGGTTTGGAGACCCTGTCCTGACAAGTGGGAAATCCTACACGGTGTATCCAAAGTCGCTGTGAGCGGGTCCAGCCTTATATACTAGAGATCAACAAGCCAGAATAGCTGGCACCTTTGTTTTGAGCAGAAAATTTCTGGTTTCATCCTCCTGTTGGATTCCACCCAAAGCCTGGCCAAGGCTCAGGGGGGAAACCAAGGGATTTTCTAACAAGGCCAGATACTTGGGTTCTCAGCCTTGAACAAGGCTAAACAAGGCAAGTTGGATACATTCTCTCCTCACTCCTGATTATATTTTGTCTAAGCTGCATCTTTCACTAGCGAGTTTACATGCTTTGTTAATGATTACACACTAAGTTAGCAGCTTTGGCTTGGGGCCTGTTGTTCAGGCTTCAGTACTTCAATGCTTTAGCACTTTTTACATCAGCATAAGTGGGTTGTTATAACTTAGTACACCACCTACTAGCACAATGGTTTTCAGTTATAAAATATACAGGATTCATCTATAGGTCAGCTCTGGCTTGGGCCTGTTGTCCAAGCCTTAGCACTTCACACACTCAAATTTCAGTTGCTCGGTGACAAAAATATATGCCATATCAAAATCAAGAGCATAACTAGGAAGTGGATTTGCCAAGCTTAAACAGTGCACCAATAGTATAGGACAACTGATCACCAATTACATGGACCGTAAATATCTACCAAATCCTTAAAAAGATATTTGAAATATATTTTTTAAAAAATAGAATAAGCTTATGTAAGGAATCAATAGAACACAGAAAAATAAAATCTACAAGTCCTATAGAAACAATATTTTCATCAATACCATGTTTGTCAGAAAGATTATTAATATACTGAGAAGTACAAAAACATTTCCACACTTTGTACAACTGTAAACAGAACCACATTCCTAAATATACTCTGCAGCAATTCAACTCAAAATATTTTTTTCCATTCTGCATTACCCTGAAACAATATATATCAAATTTCTGCACACATAAATCATTTGTACGTGTAACAACAGCTGCACTGTAATATATAATTTAGATATGTACTATACTGAAAATATTTTTCCTACATATACTTTCTCCCATTAAATTCTTACAAAGTTTATGCTTTAAAACATTTCCTGAATTTCCTGTACTTCCTGAACAATGCCTCACATTTCCTCACTTTTTTCAGTACATAGATTAATGCATATAACTGCTTTAGAATAAATTGTTTCACTTCAACCTGTTCAGCTTACACCCACAGCTTACCAGTGTTATCTATGAAAATATTTGAGACTGAAATGTTATCAGAGTATTGTCCTGGTTTTGACTCGGGTAGAGTTATTTTCTTCATAATAGGTGGTGTGGTGCTGTATTTTGGATTTAGTATAAGAATAATGTTGATAACACACTGATGGGTTTAGTCGTTGCTAAGTAGCACTTACCCTAAGTCAAGGACTTTTCAGGCTTCCCTGCTCTGCCAGCCAGGAGGTGCACAAGAAGCTGGGAGGGAACATGGCCAGGAGAGGTGACCCAAACTTGCCAACAGTATATTCCATACTATAGAACATCATGCTCAGTATATAAACTGGGCAGGGGGGTGGCTGGGGAAGGGCCAATCACTGCTCAGGGACTGGCTGGGCATCAGTCAGCGGGTGGTGAACAATTGCATTGTACATTCTTGGGTTTTATTTCTCTTCTCTTATTAGCTTCCTTTTCATTACTATTATTATTACATTTTATTTCAATTATTGAACTGTTTTTATCTCAACCCATGAGTTTTACCTTTTTTCTGATTCTTCTCCCCACCCTGCTGGAAGCAGGAGGAATGAATGAGCGGCTGTGTGGTACTTAGCTGCCAGCTGAGGTTAAACCATGACAGTATAAATATTGATTACATACCTCATTTAAAGATAATCAAACAAATTTAGATCAGAATTCTTCTAATCCATGAGTAACATTACTAGTGAAAAACAATTACAACCCAACACATCCTTTATGACACTCAAATTTTTTTGGCACATAGGAGTTCCTTATCAAAGTTAAAACATGAACCCGTTGCCACAGCACCAGGAAGCTGTTTTTGTGTCTGGTATAAAACAAAAAACATGTTATTTTCCCCTCAAGCATGCTAGAAAAAGCAGGGCTGTCTAAAACCTTCATGTCACACACAGTCATAGGGACGCGGCAATGCTAATGTGAAATATGTTACTGGAAGGATGACATACCATTCAGCTATAATTGACATCAGGCATTTGGGGAGAAAAAAAATAGGAACCATAGCTGCCATTGCCAATTGGAAAAGAAAGCCATAACAACCTACCTGAGACAAGCGAGACTGTGTCTTTCTCCCATGAGACAACAGTGATGTATGCCTCCACAGAGGAGGGGATAATGCACTTGAACACTGCTACATTGCCTCTCATGGCTTTCTGGTCCTCCACACGGACTGTATAGGGTTCCCGTAAAACTGAAGATAGAAGAAAAGGTTTTGTTAAACAGGTCGTAATCACACATCCCATCCATTGGTTAGCCTTGCAAAGTTCCCCCAAGAAGGTTATTGAGGTTGTGAATTTTTTTGTCTCAGTAAATGATACAGTTCTGCAAGGTTGACTGCTAATTAATATGAAAGCATTCCCAGATCTTTTTATTTCATCAAAATCTGCAATTTCATCATATTTCTATGTTCTTCCTCTACCTAATTCTGAGGGCAAGGAGAAAGACTTTTGTAAGAACTGCATATTTATATGGGTAAACGGTGTTATGTCTTGTGTTACTCGTCTAGTTCCTCATACCACATTTCCCATCACAAATTGTTTTCTGCTTTCTATCAAAGAGTACAGAGTACATACAAGCACTGTGTGTGAATTAGACATCCAGAGGGTAGAAGAGAAGGTCAGTGTCATTTAGGATTTTGAAGAAGTGAGAACTGAAGGAGAAAATCGATGAAGACGACAGCCAGAGAAAAAGCAGGGTGTCTCAGAAACACAGGAATGATAGTAGGTAAGAGCTACAGTCAATTGACCAGCACTGAAAGAAATAGGTTAATGGCAAGAAAACATAAACTATGATTCAGAGTTGTGTTAAAAAGCAGCATGGGGACACTTAGATATGATTTGTTTAGCATCTGGAAGAATTAATTTAATGGACAAAGATTTAAAAGAACGATTGGAGAAATCCTTCACACCAAACTAATACTGATGGGATGAGATGAAGTTGCATTGGTTAGGAGAATAGAAAGAAGGAAAATCCTGGCACTGAAACAATTCAATGAAGAATGAGGGGTGAAAAATCCCATGAGCAACAGTTAATGGAGAAAGTGGTAGAGCAGAGAAGAAAAAATGTTGTCTACTACAAGAAGTAAATGGGCAAGACAGGAAGGACAAGCAGCAATGTAGACTCTCCACAGGAACATAAGGTCAAAATGCAAAAAAGAAATCACCACAGCCAACATAGTTACATATCTTGAGATGGTGAACAAAGTTATGTATCTTGAAGTGACAAACACTTTCAATGAAAATAGGGTTGAATGTATTGGAAAATGATGTGTGTGTCTGAGGCATGTATATGCCTGAGGGTAAAAGCTATTGGGAAGAACAACCCCAGTGCAGCAGTGTAACCAAGTCAGCAATGCTGAACTGCCACATTACAGTGACATTTCTTGCCTACATATCCTGCCCAAAAACATATACCAAGCTCTACCAATTACATTTAAATACATTGATTCTAGACTGAAGAGTCAGTAAATCCTTTGCAGAGTTTACAAGTGTGTTTCTATACACCATGAGCACAGGAATTTCTAAAAGTCAGCTCCACTTACAATACATTTCAAGAAAAAAAGGCAGAGTACTGAAATGTAACTGTAATTTTCACAAATGCAAACATCATGAATTTTTCAGGTCCAGACTATAGCAATATGACAGTTAAGAACTCTAACCAAAAGTAAATTTAATTATAAGTTAAATATTTTTTTTAAAAATCAAAACAAATCCATCTATGATAAGATAGACAACACAGTTTTTAAAAAAGTCAGTATTTTATTTTTAATCAAAGATTAAGTTTCTTCATCACTTCTCTAAGTGCTGAACTGATATTATAAGCACCTTTAATGTAGTGACTTTACAACATTGGCTGCCCTGTGATGAAGCAACCCCCTAATCTTCTTCTACACTGGAGGGAATGGCACGTATATCATTTTAATGAGGCTGACTTTTGTCTAATGCTTGTGCTCCAACCATCATTTACAGAAAAGGCTTGTTTAGCAGCAGTATCCTAACACACTGCTAAAGATATTTGTATTTTTTCAGGACAGTTGGCCATTTTGAAGATCTGCCCAGTTGATCATTTCAGTAAAAGCAAACACAGAAAATATATGTAGGGCACAAAAGCTGGAAAGAGATGTATTCATTTTCTTGTTTAAAAAGTTTCATTATTGGGGTTCCACAGATAAATGGGTTAATGCTGAGCAACGCATATAGCTGCATCCTGTCATCTGTATTGTATGCTTTTACAACTAAATGAGCATCATTTCAGAGTCTTAGCTAGCAGCGTTGCAAGTTTTAGCCTCCTCTGCATCACTGCATTAGTTTAACTAAGAAACAGAAAAACTGGAATACTGGAAAAAACGCTGCCCAAAAGGTGCTCAAAATTGAGACACATTAACAAATCCACAAAGGACAAAAATAATACTCTGTTCTTTCTAAATATAAATCTGCCAGACAACTTGTCCACAAATCCATTAAAGTAAAACCAAAAGCACAAAAAACTGAGTTTCAAACAAAGTTGATTACTATATATTCTTATGAATCTTTTGTTTTCAAATATTTTTTATCTGTGGACAGGTAAACATTTTCCAGAAGAAATACAGACCATGCAAACTCCACACATACGTAACATGTGAACTTGCCCAATACTAGGTCACTTCTTAAGCAAGAAAACCCACTTTTCTAGACAAATTTTAATAAGACACATGAATTTCATGGAAACGTGTTTTTTATTCTTGCCTTCTAATTGTCTACAAACTACAAATCTCTGAATGAGAATTTATTGTTAAGAAGAGAATACATTTTCTTATGTTAAAAGAGAGTCACAGACAAATCCACTAACTATTCACAGTTTTCCCCATATAACTTCTGCGAAGGTGTATCTCCAAAGGAAAGCAACTTCTCTTCTGAGAAAAGACTAGCATAGCTCCAACATCAACAAAGATGTTACACAGATTTGCATTAGCCAAGGGTCAGCTCCCAGACTAGCTTTTGGTTTTTTGTTTGAATATTTTCATTAACTGAAGTGGATAGACAAAACCTTCAAAAACTATGCAATCATATGTTTATGTGCTGTAACAAAAGGCCTGATTTTGATCCCACTCTAATTCTCCCAGTCTGCACACAGTCAGTATAGAAACCAGACGCAAAACCATTATGCTCATTTGAATCTTTTAGCTTAAAGAGAAAGCACTGCCTACGGACCAACATCAGTGGCTGACTTGTTACACAGGACACAAGTTTCTCTCTCAAATCAAAGCACAACTGAATACAAGCAAACAAGAAGGGATGTGATTAGGCAAAAATTCCTCTTTTCTTCCAGTCCCTATACAAAATCCAAAGACTACATCTCTTTCTCTCACAGCTCTTTAATGAGTAAGCATGGAATGATTAATTATTATCAGTTAATTTTTCCTTATACTTGTGTAGAAACTCAACTGATTATGATCTTTGGAAAACTAACTTTTCACCAACAAAATAAATCAGGAACAGAGGGAAGAATCTTCTATTTTACTTAATATTGTGAAGAGTTCAGAGGTTACACTTCTGGCCAACCTCCTTTGATTCCCAGCTGCTGCTACTCTTTGTCTGAAACACCCAAGTTTCCTCCATCCTCAAGCCCATGTGAACCCAGTAAAAGGCGGTACTTACCAGCCTTAATGTGAACATCCTGACTTCTGATTTTCCCTGAAGGATTTTCAGCTGTGCAATAGTAAGTGTTATCATGGATTAAGTTATTAAAGCTTGAAGGAGGGAAGGGGAAAATTTGGAGAGTGCCATTGGGGTGGACGTGGCGGATCCCTGGGACATCGTAGATCTCCTCGCCCGTTGCTAGGTACCATCTGAGCGTCACAGGGGGGATCCCTGCTGCTGGACAGGGTACCAATGTCCCTGTGGTGCTAGCAAACACTACCTCTTGCAGAGATGCATTGACAAAATATAGACTGGCGTGTAGATCTTCACTGAAAACTGCAAGACAAAAAAGAAAAAGAACAGACCTTGAAAATCCAAGAAATTTCAGCTACACACAAAACAATTTTACTTACTTGCCACAAAATCAAACACCCATGCCTAGGGAAAGTAGTCAAAACCTCTGGATCTAATGAAAGTTCTAATAAAATGTTTCTCATTTCAAAGAAAATATAACCAGATTAACATGTTAAGTGGTTTACATCCAAAAGTAAAATGTGAAATCCCTTTCTTAGTAGTGTAAATTGAAAGAGATCTGAGCACTTTTGCATTTGCTGATGCCATGTTCTTTGTAAAGACAGCAAAAATGCAGCAGTAATCTACTTCCATGAAATTTCTAGCAACTAAATTTCTGCCTGGAACACAGGCAGTTTCTGTTAGCACTATATAGTTATTTTTACCGTTTTTCCATGGCAAAATGATTTATAAAGTAATAAAAAGAACTGAGCAAACAATGGAAAAAATCCCCATAATTCCTTAGTAATAATACATACCTATGCTTAATACAGATATAACTTAATAAATACATTATATAATTTGATCAGGTTTTTCTAACGAAGACCTATAAACCTAGGTACAAAGCACTCTCATGGTAAACTTGGTTCTGCCATCCATGTGACTGTAGTCCCCCTCCCAACATTAAACCACAGATTCTGTAACACTGAAAAAAGTCAGTATTTGTCAGAGCACAAGATTAGCCCTCATTCTTCTGAACGCTTCTGACATGGGCTATTCAGCTATTACCCAGAGGGCCTGAAGGCTCCAGGTGGCTTGAAGGTTTCCCAACATTTCATCAAAAATACCTTCCTAACCCACTCTGTCTGAGAGCATATCAGCATAAGGCATAATTTTTGCTTTCCAGTAAAGGGAAACCAATACCATCACTCTGCTGTACATTTGCATACACTGCTCGCTTGTAAAAAAATTGCCAATTTTGCTTGACACGAACACAGGAACATGCATATTTCACTATATCCTGAATGCAGTAGATTCTGACATGATTTTCTAAAGCAAGTCTGGTGAGGAGTAAATTTCTGAAAAGGACACCATAGTGCGTCAGGCCCAAGTGAGCACTGATGAGACAGATTTCAGGGTTAGCCTTCATTTGCACTAGATGGCTGCTATTGTCCTGCAGAAGTAAGTTGCAATCCCAACGCAAAGTCATCAAGTGCTGTGTCTAGCTCTGCCACGTAGCCTTTTGGTAACTCGGAGCACAAACTGGACTATTTTTTCCTTCTCTCTTTTAACACCTTGAGAGATACAAAGTGGGAAGATATTATCTTCTAAATATCATTTCTGGTATTGACCATCAGGAGAGACCACCTCAAAAGAGAGCAGGATTAGCTCTGGGAATCCCTATAAAGAAAAAATTAAGAGACACGCTCTTAAAGCAATAGGGAAAGGCATCTGGCATCCAGGAGGCAGCCAGATAAATGGGCATCACAGAGCAGGATGAAAGGCACTTGAACATTCAGAAACAAGAAATTTCAAGCACTGGAGCTGACAAGTCCCTGCATATAGATGATACAGGTACTAGTACAGAATAAAGTCCCTTGGAAGAAACAAATTCTTCCTAGTTGGTGCAGCCCTAGGAGAAACTTGAGTATCTGGAAAGCAAAAATAGGCATAACAGGACTAAGCACAGGAAGAAGCAAGGCTGAGTAAGATAGTGTCCCTTCTACGTAATCACATTTCTAATTATAGTCATACGATAACATAATAGAGAACTAAAAGAAAAAAAATTGGCATTGTTCATCTGCTGTACAAGCTATTCTCTACAAATACAAGCAAAACAATCAACAAGTCATTTTAATTTCTATTGGCCACCAAGATTTTCACATAGAAGTAATAAATACAGTTCACATTTGACAACTTTTATTATGCTATAAAGATTCTTAACAGACATTCATGTAAAAACGCTAGATTTGCTGGCTGAGAATAAAGAGGTGAATACAAAATTGCAAATGCCACAAAAAATACAGAATATCAAGAACTATGTTTGACACTTCCATAGAATCTAACTTTCTAATCAAAATGCAGCACAGCTGAACTAGAGACTCATACTAGCAGCACATAACAATGAATTTTTCCAGCTGCTTTGTATCCCCTGTAGAAGCTTTCACTACTTTTGACAAACTTTCCATCCATCAGCCTATACAATAGTGCTTCATTTTGAAACTGCATCTGGTACACATTCATCTTAATGGCAGACACAAATACACTAAGATCCCTGGAAAATAATTGCAGCGCTATAATACACACGCATATACACAACGCTGACAATCCAGATGCGTTTTGTGGTGGAAAACAATGTGTAAGCTACTTGGTTACATTCAACAACAAAAATGAGATTTCTTTGCAAAGTTCCATAGGAAGAAAGGGATTAGCTGAATAACAGAACAAGTGATATATCAAAACCTAACTGAAACTGAGACAAGTCAAAGATGATATGTAATTATATGTCACTTAATGGTAAAATGCAATCCAACTAAACACCATATTTTCCAGTGAGCAGAAGTAAGCTCAGACTTAAAATTGCAAGGGGGAGCAGTAGGGAAAGTTGATGGAAGTTACAGATATAAAACAGTAAAGGGAAATACCTGAAAAAAAAAAAAAAAAAGGGTAAGAATACAAGAGGGGGGATCAGCGGGATTCTACAAACTGCCTAAACGCTATTCTGAAAACAAGGCCTTTGAAGTATTTTGTCTCCAGAACAATGGCTACAATTGCAAGGGCCCAAGCAAACAGGTTCAGGCCTGCCCCCACCACCTGCTCTGCAGCAATGAACCTCTACAAGGCCTCTAAGCCAGAACTGAAATGGCTTGCCATTGAGTCCAACTACACTTGGCCTGGACAGAGATAACATCAGCATTTTCAAAGAGGTGACATCAGTTAGCAGTCCAAGGGGAGGAAAGTCAAAGTTTCCTCCTCAATAAGGTTTATTTATTACCAAAACCAATAATACTTGAGGGAAATTGGAGGAAGGCTGAACCTCAGCAGTGCTCAGTGGACGCTGCAACTGAAATGACAAGGTGACAAACTGCACCTGCAAGCACTTCAGGGCAAGGAGGCAAAGAACTATGCCCTTAACTGTGTGGTTGAAGGAGCACATAAACAGCTTATCAGCTGAACAGACACAGGACAAGAGACACTTCTTGAATCTCATGTTAAACAGATACCATTATCTTACTCATACAATGAGCATGGGAAAGAAGGAAAGATGGATACATTTTCGTAACTTTAGTCGAAATTCCTTAGACTCAACTATTTGAAGAGATAAGGTGAACTGACAAAGCCAAGGAAATTTCTCCTGCTTTTCAGGGGACAATTTCTCCTGCTTTTCAGGGGAGACAGCACTGCCATGTCATTCCTAGCAAAGTGCTGAATATGTCATCCAGATACAAAATTTCTTTTAGCAGTTGAGAAATCTCCTTTCAAGCAAACTGGCTTATCTCATGACAAGCTGGTCAGTTGGGCTGCAAATCAGTCATACCAGGAAACAGAAAGTGAGACTAAGTACTGTATAGCCAGTCTGAGTAGATGTAACCAGACTGGAAAGAGATAGGTATAAAGATCTAGGCGGTGCTTTGCATTTGCTATACCTGTACCTATTGGCATAGCTAAGACTAACCACTTTTTAGTTTGTATAGAGGTGACCTTTACACTCTATGGCATGTCACTCCTTCCTCCAGGTCTCCAGGGTGCTGCAGCTCCTACATACATACATGCTGTGCACTTGAGGGTCTTCTATAAGGGCCTAGAAAATAATACTTCTGCTATTACTGCCTATAAGGGTATCATTTGTCAAGTCTTCATTGTATTTTACACAAGACGAGACAGGCTGAAACTGATGCTTCGCAATCCTCCTTTTTAACGGGTAGAAGGAGGCGTCACTAAGACATAAGAAAGATGCTACATTTGAACTCCCATACTGGATCAGGCTTGGGTTCTCTCTGTGTATAATCTCTTGTCCTGGAGGGATCAGTATCAGCTGCAACAAACAGGTGAACGAAGACATGAAAAAGGAAACCCTGAAGCTATTTGTCCAAGGGAGATCATCCTCTTCCCTTCCTCCACCATTCTCTATGTCCCCCTTCAGACTGGTTCACCTTTAAGAACTTTTACCATAATGATGCCAAAAGTGAAAACTTCCATGGAGTTTATGTGTAACGTAAGAAAAATTTCAACTGTTCAACTCGGTGCTAGAATGCAAAGCAGAGGCTTGGTGTTGTGCATTTCCTTTTCATCATGTTCTCTTTCATAGTTCAATAAATTAACACATCTGTGATTTTTGAAGCCAGCTTTTTGTGCTTCACATTTTCCAAAACCCTCTTTCCATACTGTGCAATTGACCACTTAAAGCCACAGTTTTTTCTTCAGTTCTTGAAAGAACTGAAATACCTTTGGGCAACAGACAACTCAACATGTTCAAAAATATTAATAAAATGTCTCTGAACAATTAATAGATACTTACATTGAAATTACCTTCCCTGTCCTTTTCAAAGGCTAAATACTATTCCTGTAATGCTTATGCAAGGGGAAAGTTTGGTCCTAAATGAATAACAATTCCAAAACAAAAGAAAAATTATTTCTCATTCCTTTGATTAATCAAATACAGCATGACATATTTATATAGATAAAAGTATGAATCAAAAGAAAAGTCTGGAGCAAAGAGATCACTGAAATTATTTTTAAAAAAAAATAAAAATCAAATTAGAAAATATAAATTATGTAATTAAGCAGTTGACTGCTCTCCTGCACTACAGCAGGTTTATAGCAACAGATTTAACTGTCTTACAGTGGAACATCATGTTTGCCACAGCCCTGGACATTAATTTTTTCTCTCCTTTTCTGTTCAACGATGTTATGATTGATGAACTGAGCAACAATCAAGTATTTTCTTTAGATTTAATAGATCATATAATTTCTTTAGATTTAATAGATCACACCTTAAAGTTTAAGAATTTCTCACTGTTAAATACCACAATGTAAACACAAGGAACCTACAGGCAAACTCAAGGAGTATAATAAAAATATAAAAAATAAAAATAAAAAAGGACAGCATAAAGTCTAAACTTTGTCTCTGTTGGAAATCAGTGACCTGCGAATACCCTTTTTTCAGGAAGCTTCTTCCTGGTGCTGATTCTTGCAGTCTGCTCTTGGAATGGTAGACACCTGAGACCCCTTTGTAACAGGATGGAATAACACTCCAGCAAAAGCTGACAGTTGAGAAAATTTGCTGCAGGAATCTCCTCAGCCACATAAAGCAGGTGCAAAGCAGGATGAGACACAGTCCCTTGAGCAGTTAAATGACTAGGAACACAGGTAGTCTCAGCAACGCATCAAGCTCCAATCAAAGTTTAAGAAAACCAAGAAAATGTCAACAGTCTGTGTACCTTCTGGAAGATGCCTTTTCCTAAGAGACTGCAGGTATTCTGCCTAGGTTAGAAGAGCTGTTTCTCTGAACCTTCTGCGCAGCTAATGTAGGATGACAAACACAGTTTAAAGTCAGTTTATACTCCATTTTGGTGCCGCAAATCACTCACTTGGTCCTTCATCTCCACCAGTTAGAGATGAGGACAACTCTTCACGCCTCTTCAAGACCTCAGTTAACTGAAGAAGGCTAGCACAACTGCCCCAGTATTTTTAGCTTCTAGGTGGATGTTTGTGTGTGCATTTACATGTCCTTCTACTGTGAGTCCAGTCTGTCTGGCACACGCACTAGCCTAAAAGTATCACACCTTTTGCCAGACCTCACACCAGCAATTTTACAATATGTCTCCAGGTTTCAGAAAATTTAAAAACAAGGTCTTTTTTGTGGTTTTGCTTTTGTTTTGCTGAGGGAGGTGGCACATAAAAAGCAATAGTAGAATCACAGCAAAAAAGGTGAAGATGTTCCCCTTCACTCCCAAAAGGGTGGGTGGAGAGGCAGGAAAGAGAGATTATCTGCCAAAATGAAAGGAAAAGGAAGAAGCAGCTAACAGGACTAGTGGAAGTCAGAAGGATGCTAACACCCAAGGAGAGATTTTTAAAGGATCTCCTCAGGATCCCATATCTCATGAGAGATCTGGTATCAGCGAGGCAGCTCCTTTTTCACTGGCCTGAAATCAGAGTAGGAAGCAGGCAAGAAGACATAATCTTGATCATAACCCTTAAAAAAATACAGCTATTAGGTAGAGTTTATCCTTCCTTTGAATGCCTTTGCATCTTTTTTATTTAAAGCCAAGAAAACAGTATGAACATCTACAGAAGAATATTCCACTTGGCATTACTAAAGTATGCATTTGCTTTTCAGAGGTTGAACTTCTCTGTGAAGTTTTGGGACACAAATATAATAAGATAATTGAGAAATTTAAGGAACAGAATTTAGGCCCCATTTTCCATGTGGTCAGTGAAAAATATTGAGATCCTCATTACCAGAGGAAAATAAAATAATAATTATTCACTGTAAAAGACAAATATTTTGTAAGACAATTTAATGGAATGAATGTAAAAAGAAATCAAAGAAAACACCCAAAATATTTGTAAGAAACTGAGAAACTGGCTGAAGACATCTAATCAGTATATCATGTTTAAGCAAACTGAATTAACAGGATCATACTACAGGTCAATTACCCTGTTGACATCCAAACAATATAGTGTGCTAGGATAATCTTTTTTGCATAAACACACACAGAGAACTGATTTTCAAACCAGTAGAAGAAGCATTACAAATGCAATCACAAATATGCAGATTAGTTGGTGCAGAACGCTGTCAGAGAAAGACAGTCTGGGTGGGTGGTAGGGTGCAATGCTAGTGAGCTATGTCACTATTCAGCATGATTCTTCCCCCCCAAGATTCCATAATGTATCACCATGACTGAGATTTAAAAAAAAAAAAAAAGAATAACAACAAAACAACAAAACCAAACAACAGAAAGAATAAGGCTAGATAGGCCTTTTCTCCTTTCCTCTAATACATCTCACCTCACCAAAGTAAAAAAAAAGACTCTTATTGTAAAAGAAGAAAAAACTGAGTCGACACCTACAAACAATAACTGTTATTGCCACTCAATTAAGTAACAGGCTATGCAAAGTGACCTAGAGATATAACTTCAGCTATTGTGAAAAGATCAGAGTGATGAGGCATTACAATAATCCATCTGTGATCATGTCTCCCTCTAGGGGTTTTATTTAATGACTAACATATAATGTTGATAAATATACATTTTATTAGAGTAAGGGTAAACCAAATGCCCTTTTACAATTTTGGCTTTGATTCTGACTCCAGACAAGAATTTCATATGCACCTTTAAATCAATAAAGATTGAATATTCCTCACTATTTGAGGGGAGGGAGGGTAAAACAATTCACACAAGGAGTAAGTCTCAGTTGGAGGCAAGACAGGCATCTTCAAGAACAGGGAACAGGAAAACAGCACTGGATAAAGATGCTCTGATCAGACTCCAAAGTAAATCTTACTAAAAGGAACAAAAAGAACAAAGAAAGGGGCAAACAACACTAAAGAAAAATGATGAGAGAATGTTAAAATCAACACAAAATAGCTTTAAGATGGAAAACTAAATCAATTGCACAAACTGATTTGACATTATAAATATAATTAATAAAGAAATTAGTGTATTAAATTACTACACTAGTAAAAATGAATACAAAAGCACCAATGAACCACCACCACGACAGCTTTAAGTCAAGTCAAGAAAGGTGTCAAGGGAAAAACTTTTGTTTGCTATCAACCAGTTTGATCTCCTTGATCAATATTACTTTCTTGTAAACTGTTCAGAAAAGCAGAAAAAAACCACAAAAAACCAAAAAACAATTTTTTGTCTACTGTTGTCATCTCCTGCAAAAAGAAAGGTAACTGCACTGGTTTGGCCACAGGTGTTTATGAGAACTATGGAGAGAAAAACCTTTTTTTGTTTCCCCCAGAAGAATATATCTTCCAGTAGCAAGTGCTGAAGCATCCATTGCTCTGACAACACAAAATTTTCTGATACTTCTTTACAGAGGCCTCCTAAACACTGAACAAGCAGAAGTTTGAAGAATCTTTTTCACCAGTTTTTCAATTAGAAAATGCAACCTTGTCCAAACGTGAGCTTTTCATGGGTGAGCTGTCAGTCGATGTTGACAGGCTGGCCTGCTAGGCTTGAGACAAGCCCTAGCACCTGCAAAAACCTCAATCGGTGCATGGAAAGGGCAGAGACCCAGTGCACCTCAGAGCAGCACTCTGAAACCCAGGGTCTCTGAATTTGACCAAAACACTCCATGTTTTCTCTTTGTGGTGGCTACCAGAGCCCCTGATGAAACCAGATGACAAAGTGAAACCTGACCGCTCCCTGCCAGGCATTCCTCCCTGTCTGGCATCCAGGCACAGTGGCAGAGGGTGCCCCGGGAGAGAGGCAACAGGGAAGACAGTGTCTGGAAATAAGGAGATGAGGGGCCACTGCAGGCAGAGGCCTTCCCTCCACACCTGGACCTCCTCCTCTTCCCACCTACTGAAGGAAGAGTGTAAGGGAACAAGAAAGGGTTGACAATACAGCTGGAATGGACAGCCTGGAAGAAGCCTGGAACAGGCCCGTTATCAGTCATTTACGTCTTCCTCATACAAAGAAAGGCTCTCAGGGAATCAGGAGAGTGTTAATTTGCAAAATGTAACATTCCAAAATTGTCCTCATGTAAATTGTTATGATTGCTACTGAAGTACAAAGCAATGAGGAAAAAAAAAAAATCAGAATAACATAGTCTACAGCAAGGATGGATGAGCTGGTTAGTTTTTGCAGTTTTAATGTATATGATTGAGTAATTGGTATCATTCAGAAAGCCAAAATTCTTTCCGCAGTATATAATCTCCCAATGCAGAACTGCTTCCCATGTAGTGTGTTGTATAATGGTAGCCAAGTATTTTAGGGCCAAACAGCATAAAATTATAGCATGTCCACCAAAAGGAACAAAAAAATAAATTATGCTTTTTCAGATTGCTACTCTGATTCAATGTGCCAGCGCTCAACCTTTTATTCCAAAGGGGTATTCATTTGAATTGGTTTCAAAATCAGAACTGCTAATGAGGATAATTAAATATACAATTGTTTTTGCTTACAAAAATGATCACTACAGAAAAAAAAAAAATCACAAAGTGTTTTATTATCATTCTCACAGGACAGAAACTTCCGTTAAACCAAAGGAGGCTGCCACAATTAAAAGAAAAGGTCCCTAGGTGAAACCATAAAAAGAAGCGGAACTCACAAACAAGTTGCAACTCTGGAAGGGGGAGAAGTGTGGGGTTTGGTGGAGTACACTGTAGAGACCTGAATGCACAGACAAATGCTCAGTGGCAAATGCAATAGGTGCAAGTGACAGAAGCCTTTAATCAGCTAAAAAGGAATAATGGAGTAATCCGTTTGTCCTCACTTTTAATTGTGTGTTCAATAACAGATTGAATGAGAGGGTAGATATTCATGTGGGATAGGCATTCCAGTTTGGGCTGCCAGCTACCAGAGTAAGATGTGTAAGTAAAGTTCTTCACTCTTATTTAAGCAAATAGAGAAAATGTTCATTTTACTTGAAGCAAGAGCCAACGCATAACCTCAACTCCACTCATTCCTATTCTAAAGAACAGATCGTGAGAACACCAAAACCAACCAGACAGAAATAAGAGATTTGGATTTGGTTTTAATCACAAAAATATTTTATGAGCAAGAGAAATAAAGATAACTAGCTGTGTCACAGAGTTGTGAAAAACTGAATTAATCAATATTTGTATAGCTTTTCTTCTGACTGATTCACAAAATTATCACTTTTTCCATAAACAGAGTCATTACTCACAAGGATTCACTGGCTGAGATCTAATAGCTTTCAGGCTGGGGCTTGTCTGCAAATGCTGCAGCTGACCCAATACTTTCTTCAAGTGTCCTGCCGGCCACCCACATCACGTCCTATAAGGACAATGGAGTTTTACAACTAAACAACAGCAAAGGCTAGCATAATTCTCATTGGACCTGTGCAGAAAAGAGTAAAAATTTTTAAAAAAAAATCTCTTCCACACAAAGATGAAAGTAAAACAGGTCAATATTTTCAGTGAAAGTAGTAAGTGGCAAGATGCTTCACAAAATTTTATCAGGGTATATTTACACCAAAGCAGACAGCTACAGATGAGTCCCACAGTCTGGTCATTTCTGTTATCCTTCCACATCCCAGATGAATGCTCTAATACTCATGCAAGCCAGAACCTGCAAGATCTTTCATCTGGATGCAGAAACCAGCCAGGACACCCTTCTGGGATGGATTCTTAGTCTCTGATTTTTCACGTGGGTGACCTCCACTTGCTGTAAGTGAGCCCTACTGGCAGAGTTAGTCTCCCACCAGACCAAGTAAGCCTTCCAACCACCAAACTATAGGAAACTAGAGGAGAAAAAAAAGCCAAAATATCAAGAGATTTGTAAACCCCAACCTCTCAGTTCTGTTATTCCACATCACAGTTATTACTGAGTATCCTCAAAAGTGGCCCACAAAAGCTAAGTCAGCTAATTCCTCTCATGCCCTCAAGAAGCCTTAAGGAGCTCTCAATAGTAATGATTACAAGTTCAGCAAGCTCTTGCATCTACAACACGGAAGCAATCTTTGTTATCACAGCTGAAAGTTGGCTCTGTTACAAGTTTCTGTAAATCCAAAGCAGGGTTGAACATGTACCACAGAAAGCTCTATCCCAAAAATATGAGAGGAGAGAAAGAAGAAGGAAAACAGAAGGAAAGATCTGGATGATGCCCAGCTGTATCCCACTCCCCCTCTGTGCTCACCCACTTGGGGGGAAAATTATGTTCTCCTTGGATGGACTCACCATTGGGAGAAACCATATTGCCCTGAAAGAAAGATAAGAATGGAGGTCTGGGGTTTGGCTAAGCCTACACAGCTTCTACCCAGACACCATCAGTAAGCTCATCCAGGAAGTACAAGAATCTGAAACACATGCTGACAGACATCAGCATATGAAGCACAAGAGTTTACTGTAAGAAGTCATAATGAAACATTGCTAAATACCTTGGCATTAAAAGAAAATGCAGAAAGAATTAGGTCAAAGCTTTGGTGGTACACTGTTTCCAACATAGACACCATTTTGCTTACCTGTTAGTCCCTGCTAAAGGAAAATGCAAAACCTGCCCACCAGGGCAATGAAGATAAGCAGAGCGTGAGGATAAGCAAAGCTACCTCTGCAGCACTGTCTGAAAAACAAAGTTATTCCAGACACTACTAAAGAGACTAGTAGTACTGAATTGTACTGTATTTCCTAATTAGAACATGCTGAACAAAACCTGTAGTCTTAACCGTCCCAAGTCACCACCATCCTCACTAGCACGTCAAGGACAAAATGTAATGTTAGTGTGGTGCATCATTTGCATCACACATCATACAATATTGTGGTATAAAAGCATTTCCATTCAGAAAGCATATCTTTACTGTCCCCCACCTCCCCTCCATGGTTCTTTCCCTTTCATCTCAAGCTTAACTGCAAGTGATTTAACCAAGAAAGAGTCTATATTCCACAAGTCTGCAGAAGCAGAACAAGTCAAGACACCTGAAAATGCAGAAATTGAAAAAAAAAAAAAAATCCTGAGTCACAGGCAAGACAGTACATACCCTTGCAAATGACTTTGAAGGAAATAAACCTCTGGGCTCAGTGGAGCAAACCCTTGCCTGTATTAGAAACCCCTTCAAGAGCACGGCCACTTGATATTTGGATTTCCTGGTCTGCTGTACATTTTCAAACCACTGTAGAACATGCAGCACATCTTAAACATTTTGCCGCACTAACGCTACTTCACAACTGTGCTAGATTTTTCCACCCACAGGGACAAGTTCTCAATGTGACTGTATTCTTTCTGACAGTTTGCCTGTCATATTAGATAATGCTGGCTTGGGCTGAGTCACAGCAACAGCCCAACTGCAGAACAAGAGCAGCCCTTCCCATGTGCCACACACAGCACCAGCAAAGGATCAGGGAGTCGAGAGGGCACAGATGTCTGTCTTGCTCAAGGGATGGTTCTCAAGTAATGCAGTGTTCAAAAAAAGGGGAGGAAAGCGGGGGGCAGGGAACAACACAAGAAACACATAACAATTACTTCTGGACAGCACAAACAGTCAATACCAATAGATCTAAGCAGATAGTCTCATTTCCGCAAAGCAAATAGAAGTTGTACATAATACTGACTATTTTAATAATGAAATGGTTGAAAGGTTCCTGAAGTGATTTGGCCTTAGTAAGCATCAGAATATGTAGGCACTAAGTAGCTCAAATACTACAACACAACAAAGCATAATGAAGAAAAGAAGCATTGGTAGTACTTGGTTATTGCTTACATTTTTCTTAAACTCCTTCTGTGATCACCATGATGTACTAACTTTTGTTTAGATCTCACATGAAATGAAAACAAAACACACTGGCATTCATCTCTACAGCTATAGAAAATGAGAGCTATGACAAATTACTGCAACCTTAACAAAACTACCAAAAACAAAACTAGATTTTCATTTTACCTATCACTTGGAAAGTAGGAAAGGGAGAAAAAAAAAGGCAAGAAAAAAAGCAGATCTGAAATAAATTTTTAGGATTTAATTTTGTTTCTTAACAAAAATCAAATTATAATTTATGGAATGCTCAGTATTTGAACAACTGCAGTCTAGTACTCTGTCATGGGTTTACTATACAATTCATCCAGTATAGCATGCACAGAAAATATTAGTGTTTCAGAATACACACAATCCATTACATTTCTTTTACTCAGTAAGAGGTAAAATCTCAGAAAGTTAGGTTTTGCGGGAGGAAGAAAGGTTTTAAGAAGAAATTAAACAGATCTAAAATACATTTAAATAACATCTTTCAATTTTTGTATAGCATTGAAAATGGGGAAGAGATCCTACCAACATTTAAAAAAAAGTTCTCTAAGAGTATGTTAACATGCTGAATGATCCCAAGATAACATTCAGAGTTTGGAAACGGCAAGTTTGGCATGGTAATCAGTTGAGGAATAGAAATACCTATGAAAATATAATGAAGATGGCTACAGAATGAGCATATAGTAACACATTTACATTTTAGGTACTCTTGATAAAATACAAGACTAGGTTGCCTTGAAGGCCTCTTTGTTTACCTGAAAAATAAACACATGAAATGCTGAGCTGTGACTTGCAAATTCCTGGGTCCTGTTTTAGTCCCTCATCAGGCTTCCTGTATCACATCAAGGCAATCACAAGCCTCAAAGTCCAGTTTTCTTTGAAACTTCAGTGAAATCTGAACACTGAAACACCAGTAACAATTTGTGCTTGGTCCTTTCCTGTGCTTTCCAGGGATTTAAAATATAAATAATAACGTATCACTTCCTCTCTCAAGTGTGATGCGAAAAAAAGCCCTTGCACCTTCTTTGCAGCAAATCACCTAGGTTTTATAAAACATCATTAGATAAAGTAATGTGCACCACAGCTGAACTTACAAACATCTACCAGTTCACTATGTGATTTTAATGTCTTTATATTGTGGACTCAGCTTTCCTAAGTATTTATCTTCTTCAATTATATACAATAAAACAGCTGGTCTACAGAAGCTTTTTAATAAATGTATCCAAAGGTATAGTGAGTAGTATCAGTGATCTACAGTGAGGGACTGACCTAACTGAAATATTGTTTAAAACTTACACAAAAGTAACAGCAATATGTATCTCTCACTACATTGTTGTAAGTTCAGTCTAAACAAATCTGTTCTCTTCCAGCTTCCCCAGCAGAATACTTTACAAAGACTATGTCTTAAAAATAACTGCATGGATTCATTTATTTTGTTATCACTTCTGGCAGTAGAATGACAATGTTCTACATAAATCTTAGTGAAAGGAAAAAGGATTCTTAAGTCTTCAGTTTCTTTAAACAAAAAAAAATCAATACCATTTTTTGCATAACAGTAGAAAAGGATGTTATATCAAATGTCCATATACCTATCATCTGTGCTCCAACAGTGCCTGATAAAGAATGTTTAGGGAAGAGCCTGTCACAATCCTTTCCTAGCGGTGACAGCTAATTTAAAGTTCAACACTACACAACTAACTAGAATTACCTTTTCTGTTTGCAGTGTTCTGCACTCATTTTCTTCCCCCACATGCCATTTTATTCCCCATTATTGCATGATCCTTTTAACTTTCCAGCTCTACAGGCTGGGCTATCTTGAATACTGTTCCATCAGAAGACTTTAACATTTATAAGCTTATTCAATTCATTTATGCATATGTTGAACAACCTATAAAACAGCATTTTCTCTCCAGCATGAAAATCGGTTATTTGTTTCCTACTTCTTTTCTAGCCTATCATTAATCTACATGAGGACCCCTCTTAGCCCATGGTATCTTTCTTTCATAATATTTGATACTACATTTTGATTAATTCTTTCTAAAGATCTACTTATGTTATACTGACTACATTCTCCTTATCCAGCTGCTTTGATTCCCTCAGAAAAACTGTAATAATTTGCAAGGCATGGCTTTCCTTTGCTAAGGCTGTATCAGACTTCTTCCCCAGTACACTACATTTACCCGTGTGTTCTAAAAACTTTGTTCTTAATACATGTTAGCTTATAGTTCTTTACCTTAGTCCTTTTAAGCACTCAAAGAAAAATAGCAATTCTAAGTCAATATAAGTAAAAGGTTACAGCAGTCACCATTTATTGAAGTAATTATACATATATTTTTATTTATAATTTTTCAAGGAATCCCATCCACGACTGGTGATTCATTGGCATTCAACAGATGAGTTCCTTCTAGAATTTCTTCCACTTGCAATGACCCTTGAGGTACAAGGTGCACAGACTGATTTGGTCTCCTAGGTAAGCTGTGCAGCAAAATTTACCACGCTTATCCCATCAATGCACTGAAAAACTGTTCCTGTGAAACCTACCCATTTGCAGGCAGTTTAGGTCTTGAGAACTGCCGGTGCAGACAAATTATTCAACTCATGTGCAGTAGGTCTAACATGTCTAGTTTGGGATCATCTGTACGCTGTATCTGGAACCACAGAGCAATCAGAGACTGACAAGCCCAACCTTAAAATGTCTCTGCTGGTGGGAGTATTATAACTGAGCATCAAAGAGAAGGTCACTGCGGACAATTCATATGGCTTTTCTACAACAGCTTTACGTCACTGAATACTTCCTTTGTTCCTTTATCAGGTTCACCTAATCTTTTATGCATAAGGTGAGCTATGTCTCAGGATCTGTTTTGATCTCCTTCACTGTGAACAGACATTTCTCTTGGTACGGTTTAATAACTTTTTTCTTGCATGTTGGGACACAATGCACATTGAGAAGGATGCTTCTAATAACTCTGTGTACTCTCTTGCTTAACCACATTCAGGTGGGGTGTACAGGAAAGAATGCACCAAATGTCTAGCCCTTTTAGAAGTTTAAAAATGATTTTAAATTAATTTTCTAGCATCCCTAGGGATTGGGTTGCTTTGTCCCAGATGCCCATTTTCAAATACTTGGGTTATTTCAGAATTTTTTAGGTTCACTATTTTTCACCTTGATTTTATCACTATTTCTCTAAGAATGAAGGATTGAACATGGATGTTCTTCAAGACTTCAGCCCCGGAAGACAATTCACACAAATCATGCGTTCTTCCACACTTGTCAACTCCCCATATCTTTAAGTTTCAAATCATCTGTTCCCTTTGTCCTGTTTTGGTTTGTATCATGCCCTAACTTACCTTTAGAGACTACCCGTTCCTCCCACAAATCCTACTCCTTCCTTTAGACATAATTTTTTTTCAGTTCAGTTATTGAGGTTGGGCAGATAATAAAAGAGCCTGCAAGAAAATGTTTAGAGGTCCTACTGTTCAGCTTTTTATTAAAAGTCTACTTACAGCGAGTCTTTCCCTATTGTTTCATATGTTGCTGGTATTTCTTATAATGTTACAGCTGCAGCTCCTACATCCTCTGCCAGACCAGGGCACAAGCGATGAGGAAGCACCTTCCCTGGAAGCTCCCAACCACAGCATGTACCCTTCACCCATCAGTTTCATGGGCAGCATTCAGTGCAACCAAGCTAACCCTAACGAGCTCCAAATACACCTTTTCATTCATCAGTCACATTAAATCATAATATTTAAGGCTTAATAAAATGACTGTATGTGGCAAAATAGCTTCTCCCACATGCACTCCTGCTCCTAATCAGTGCTAATTAAGTATCTGCATCATATAAATCGACAGCAATGTAGATTCTGAAGCAGAGTTTAAAGTGTAAATAATGATGAGATAAAAGAGATCTTTTGAGCAAAATCAAAGTATCAAGTAGTCATTATGTGTAATCACTATCACAATTTAATGACATTTTGTGCTGTAACAGGAATATGAACAGGAATTAAAGTGCCTAATATATTACCTTTTTCTTTTTTTTTTAACCATATGTTTGTCCCAGCTGGTTAACAAGACATCAGCCTCCACTTGTATCTTCAGCAGGTCAGTCTGGTACAAACACATTATACAAGCCAACTGCAGTGGTAATGGACATGAGATGTGAGGAGGCCATGTGATGGCAAAGATTCTAATATTTATCCTTTTAAACTTGTTGTATCTCTAAATAACAAGGTTAAGACTGGAAAGCTACAATGGGAGTCTGCTATCCCTTCACGCAAATAAATCCACACCTAATATATATGGGTAGCCACAAGCAGATGTGACAGAGTAATACACAAACCCTGATTAAAGAGCTAAAGGGCAGGCAGATGAAGGAAAAATAAGAATGCTTTGCTCCCAAAGACCTGATAAGCAGCAAATCATGACAGAGTAGAAGAAATCAAGGAGAAATTCTATCTGCTTTTAAACTTCCTGTATATTTGTAAATGCTTTTATTTTATGACCAAAGGCTAATTAAAATAGGAATCCATTTTGTCCAGCATCACAACCTTAGGAGGCAATAGGTTTGCAACCATCAGTAAGTTCATTGATTTGAACAGGTTTCTTAATAACAAGTATTTCAGACTAGCATTTCACAGAGGATCAAGTCCTGAAAGTGGTATTATTAATATTTCAATACAGCATCAAGAAAGCAGCATGAGAACAAAGTAAATAAAAAAGAAGGATGGGAAAACTCAGTGATGAAAAATACTGACTTCCAAGCTGTCATTTCACACAAAACTTTACATGAAGGGGGCAGAACACATAGAATGTGTTAATCAGAAAACACCTTATGTAATCTTTAGAAATATCAGACTGCACAGCAGCATCAGTAGAGTTCAGAGCAGAGACTAATACCACAGGCGTCTCTAGGGCCTGTTTGCAGAGCTCTTGTACGAGACCACATGAGAGTCACCTCAGTTTTGAGAGTTAATCCAAAGAAATTTTTTTCATCTCTGCCTTTCTCTCTTCATCCAGATTTTTCAGAAGTTTCCCCTTTTCTGCATGGCAAAATGGGGGGCTAGGAGAATTGGAATATCTTTCTCACCCCAAAAGCCGTGCTTCTTGAAACAGACAGATAATATCTCTATTCCATCATTCTGGGAATGGTAATGTGAATGGTCAGAAGGTATCTGGCATTATTGGTTATGATCACCTTAAGCCATTTCCTTGCGTGAATTGAACACACAGGTAAAAAGAGCTGATCACTAAATTAAGAAAGGAAGAAACTATAATATTCTCCCTTAGTGACAGAGTTGTTGAGGAAAGAGTTAAAAAACCCAGAAAAAAGTACAAATACTTAAATTTTCTGATCAAAATCTCTGAAATTTTTCACTGTCCTGCATCACCTGCAAAGGTGTAGACTCCAAACACCTCTTACATTAAAACAGGCAAATTAATGGCCAAATGTACAATGCTTGGTAACATAAGGATTATTTTGCAAGATCAAGCTAATGGCCCACCTGCAGTGCTGCATGGCTGGAGATGACAGTGCAAGAAGCCACAGACATACAGGTGCATAATCACTCCCTCACAAATTTTCTTCTCTGTAGTTAAACTGCAGGAGAACTGATAGTTTCTATTCCCTCCATAATTTGTTTGCATCAGCGGACAACAACTTGGGATATTCTGGCTACCAGTAGAGAATTTCACTCCCTCTTTGGTTGTTCTAAGGTCCCCAGCTTTAAAATAAAAAATAAGATAAAAGAAAATGCCACCCAACCAAACCACCCCATCCCATACCCTACGTACTTCACATCCAGATTGTCCAGTTAAAACTATTCTCAATCAAACATTCCCAGATAAATTGTCAGGAACTATAGCACACAAACAGCTAGTTTAACTGTCTTCTCAGCAAAATTCTGAACACTTTGGTTTGCTTTATTATTCCATAGTGAAACTGAACACTTGGCTTAAGCCTGTATCTATTTTTAATGGCCTGTTTTTACTCTCCCATTGATCTGTTGTCATGTTTAATCAAGACAACAAAGAAAGAGTAGCAAGTAGGGTAAGCTTCAAGTACTGCACATTTAATTACACAAAGGACTCGGTGGGGAGGAAAGGGATAAATTGACCTTTGTATCAGTTTTCATGGGCTTAGGTGTCCTTTTTAGCCTCCCAGAATGTTAACCCTGAAAGTGGGAAAATAAGTGATTCTATGTCCGAATGGAACAAAAGGCCACTGTGGGGAATGCTCTTACTTTTGCATATGATTTTCTTTAGAATATTATTATCAAATAAAGAACTAGAATAAAAATTTGAGAATACAGGTGACTGCAGAAGGGTAGAACAAGAAACACAGTGGCAAGCATATATTTTTAGGTTTTTCTAGTCAATGATTCACCAGTACAGCACCTCCCTATCCTGAACAAGATGCACGCACACACACACAAATGTAAGAACTATTTTTCACATTATTCAAAACACAACAACAGTGGGATGTATCATTGCATGCAGATGTACCACATACAGAAACCTGATGCTTTCATTGTTCAGAGGATATGGCAGTTTCAACAGGGATTTTTAAAGGGTCTTAAATTCTGAATTTCTTATCCTTAAGAAGCTTGGAAATAACTTCTTTCTTCCAGACTCCAGCCCTTGCGATTTTTATTCTGTGCATATCTATCTCACTAATAAACAAATGCGATTGGTCAGGTGGGGAAAAGGCAAGCAAATCATGCTACACAGATTACAAGCACTACAGCAAACTGAGTATTTTAACCAAATGTTAAAAGCTTAATTAGTTTCTGTCTTTTTAAAATGTACAAATAAAATATCAGATGACCACTAGAACTACTTTGGGGGTGGTATGCGACCCCCAGTTTGTGGTTGCCAGCAGCCTATCTTCAGATGATGTCATGAGTTTCCCCTTCATCTGAAATGTTAAACATAGAGAATAGATCTTAGATGCAAGAAACTAAAAATGTTCAGAAGGAAAATAGCCTGAATTACCCTGTGAGACCTGTGTAAACAGGAAAAGCTAAGTTACAGTTTCAGAGTACTCAATAATGAACATCGGTATTGTTTATATGGCTGAAATTTGTTTTTATCGTGATAGCAAGCACAGGTAACATTCATAACAGAAAGCAAGGGCATACCTAAACAGCTTGTGTGGATAATAAGCAGCAGATTTAGCAACTACATTCTGCCAAACCTCTGTAAATACTAGAATTTTATACAGACTTTCTACAAAGCCTGAGTGTATTAACTTTCAATAGAATGGTAGGATGATTCATTAACCATGCAAAGGACAAGAATATATTATATTTAATGTTAAAACTGGGGACAAAATAAGAGCGACGAATATATAAAAGTCTTAATCTCAGTTTGCTATAGACCTCATTATTGAAGGAAACAATCCTTCACAAAACAATTTTTTATTACAGCACAGTATTTATTAGAATTGCAACTGTATGTTTTAACCATGTAAGAGGAGGGCTTCCCTATGGAGGATAAAGACCTACTCAGGCATAACTTCCTGCAGCAGACACCAGAAAGTTCCTTCAAAAGAAGCAGTCTAAGAGCAACTATCTAAGTAAGTGGAAAAAATAAACTCAGAAGCAACACTGTTTTCAGGTCTGCATAAAGACTCTGGAATTGGTGTAAAGGAGGGAAATGGAAGCAGATGGGCCAAAACTATGTTAATTGTCTGAGGATTTCCTGGAAGGATTAAGGTAGCTGCAAACTCCACTGTGGGCACTGCCCAGTCTGACACCAGCATGCAGTTCTAGTCATACAAAAGAATAAAAACGTGCAGCTCCCCTCTCAGATCAGGGCAACATCAACCTTTATAAAGCACAAGAGTAGCGACTGCAGCTTTGCACAGGCCCATGCAAAACTCATTTTGATCCATCTTCCATAGCAGCAGTTTTACTGCAGCACAACCATGTGTGCAGCATGCTTTGATGCTCAAGCAGGTTTAGTTGCTTGGAGCTCTCCTGTGCTGGGGCTATTCTGCAATCACTGCTACCAAGGAAACTATTCTGAAGTTCACTTTGCAATGCCTACACTCAATTATTTTATAACTTCTGATGTACCTTTGCTCCAGGAAGCTTAGCCACTGATGACACCAGTCTGGTGGCAAACCATACAACATCTGTCTTGCTGAGCAAGTGATGAAGTAAGACACTTATTCTCATTCTGCACTAATAAAAAAACCCCATTTTGCTACACTACATAACTGAGGTGCTGAAGTTGAACCAATTCGAAAACTTCTCACAAAATTTGATTTCTGTTTTATTTATTAGCATGGTCACCTAAGGCATCATCTAAACGGCATTTAAGATTAAAAGTTAGACTAAGATTTTAACTGTACAGTTCTTAGACCTTTGTAGAAAGAGCATTATGCAAATGATATTGCAAGTAACAGTACAGGATGGAGTACAGGGAAGGCTCAAAAAGGGGGGAGAAAGAAAAATAAAAGCAAAACAAGCATAGCAAGTGAGGCACAAAACAAACATCCTGGAGACTAAAAATGACAGAACATTGCAGTCAGCTCACATCCTCACAAACACTAGCCCGGCATTTTAGGCAGGAGGATTCTTTAGACATCACTTTCTAATTTGAATTATAGGCATATACACATGTGCAAATAAATGGGGGTGCTAAGAAGCAGCTCTAAATAAGTTTAGTCCTCAGCAGGAAAGCATGAATTTTGATCACTCAATGAAACAACGTTAAGAACTATGTTTCCTTATATATACTGCAGGCATCACCTTGGACTGCTCTCAAGACCACATCCATATACAGGAAAAACTCCCCTGCCTCCTGCATGAAAACCTTCTCGGGTCAGGAGTTGTACATTGTTATTGATATAACAGCAGCCCACCTGAGAGGCATGTGCGTCATGACATGTGTGAAGATGGATATTTCATACCAGACTGACTTACATTTTGGGGGAAATCTCATGTCTTTACTCAAATTTAAAGTACAGAGATCTCCATCAAACAAATGTAAAGCATAATTTGATTAATTAAACAAAAAAAACCCAATTTACAAATTGAGATATATTTATTTCTTTTTATCCTGGATTGAGTGGCAGAGGTTTTCAGTAGCAGGGGAGGGGGCTACAGCAGTGGCTTCCTGTGAGAAGCTTCTTGAAGCTCCCCCAGCTCCAAGTTGGACCCTCCATTGCACCAAGGCCAGGCCAATTAGCTGTGCCTCTCCAATAAGGTATTTAAGAAGGGGAGCCCATGCTGCAGCAGGTGACTGCATCCAAAGAAGGCTGGGACCCCATGGGAAGAAGGTCTTGCTGCTGTAGCTCAGTGCTGGGAGGATAGCAACATGCAGGGGTGATCCACAACACCAGTGGGAGTGATTCATGTTGGAGCTGGTTTGTGGAGGACTGTCTCCCGTGGGAGAGGGACCACACTGGAACAGAGGAGGAATGCCAGGAGTTCCCCACCCCAAGGTGGAAGAAGGAGCAGGACTGACCACATGCCCCATTCCCTTCCCCCTGCGCCACTGGAAGGGAGGAGGTAGGGATATCAGGAGCAAAGTCTGAGTCTGGGAAGAAGAGAGGTGTGGGGGAAGGTGTTTTCAAGATGTGGTAATGTTTCTCATAGTCCTACTCTGTCTGTTAAGTGTTGTTGTTAATATCTGTATTAAATTTATGGGTTTTTTTCTTCCCCTAACAGACCTGTCTTTTGCCTGTGCCTTACGGGATGGCATCATTCCCTCCTCCTCCTTCTCTCAAGTTCCTGGGTCTTTTGCTCCCCTCCTTCTCAGAGCTGGGGGGAAGGGGGAAGTGAGTGACTGCATGGACCTTAGTTGCCTTCTGAGCTCAAACCATAACACCTTTCTTTACACTTGTCTTTTTTCCTATCCATACCTAGGTTTAGTTCTTTCTGTTGATCTTATTTTCTATTTCTGGGATCCTTCCAGTCAGGACAATTAGGAGATTTGCCCTCCATCCCCTCAGAAAACAAATAGAGATTTTATAACCTCACCCCATCCTTCATTTTTGACAGGAATTTTTCAGCCAGCTCTCCATCCTATAAAACCAGCTTGTCCTCTTTTGTATCTGCTAAACTCTCTCTCCACATTTTACGGTTGTGAGCTGAGCAGGCTGTATACTGAGGAAAAAGGTATTTCTTTTTCATTTCATTCAGTGTCCTGTTGTTCCTGGCTCTTAAGAAAAGGCAATTCACTTTATCTTCTCTATGCTGTATGTTTTCTACATCTTTCACCTTGGTCATGTCACCTCTTCAGCTAAAGAACTGTAATTGTAAAAGTAATCATACTATTGTCTCTCCCCATCACTTAGAAGTGACCTTTCGTTTTCAATCGGTTGTATTGTGTCTCTGGACTTCTTTTAGAAATGGGGTGAACAAAACTCACTGCTAGATGAATTCAGGACTCAGTGAAGTCAAGTGGGAGTTCTGCCATTGATTTCACTAGTGCTAGGTATCATTCAGTATTTACGGAGTCTCGTTTCTGCTTGCCATTTATTCCCTTCTGAATATACATGCCATTTCCTCTTCTGATAGCACCAACAGCAAGCCTTCCTTCTACCGCCAACGTCTGTTTGGTCTGCTTTACTTGCAGTACTATCTCTTCTTTGTCCACACCTTGCATTTCTCTACTTGGATCCTTACTCATCATCCTGAGCAGAAAGTTTTGGTTTTGTTTTTAATTCTTCCTGTCCTGGCAACACCAGTAGACTGCTCAGGGTTCCTGAGCAGAGGAGAACAGGCAAGAACTGTTGTACAAAACACACTAAATACGGCAAACAATCCTATCCAGTGTCACTGCCTTGTTTGAGAGCTACCAGGAGACCCACTCCCCAGAAGATCAGTTTTGACTCCATTTCTCCACTGTCTCTCAAGTAAGGAGGCAAAGAAGCCCTGCCTACATAGACATCAGGTACCAGTGCCATATATTTCCCAATCAAGCTTCAGCCACTTGTGCAGAACAGGGACAGAAAATGCATGGCATTAAGTAGGAGACAGAGACATGCTCTGTTTTGCAGAAGGACTCCTTGCCTGACCAGCACTGGTTTGGCCAACACTGCCAGCTTGCCTGCCCTCCTTCAGCAGCCTTGTGGGGCTCACAGCAGAGGCAGGTGAGTCCCTACCCATCTCATACCCACCTCTGCTTGGTCATCATACCTCCATCCCACCTGTGCTAGCAGAGCAGACTGCTGTGGGGCCAAACACAGACAAGGAGTACAGGTGCCTATGGGAGGATAGGGAGGTCACCCAGGCTGGGCACCCTAAGCCACTTAAAAGATATGAGATACACCGTGATGCAAAACTGAATTTTGGTGCCTGAAGAAGCAGGACTTTTCACACTTGAGTTTTTCCCACACCACTAAGGAACTTCAAGGTTCCTTTACAGACCATGTTAAGAAGTTGTAACACAAACACTGATAGCTGAAAACTAGGCAAGAGCACTCCATAGACAAGAGTTGTCTGTACATACACAAACAGCTGGTAGGTAAAGAGGGGGAAGTCAAGAGTTTTAAGCACACTCTTAAGTTTCTGCATTTTGAAGGCCCAGGAAACATCAGTCTAAGGCAAATGCAGCATGGCCTCTGATGCATTCAAGACTAAAGCCTCAGAAGCTCAGATTCCATTGTGATTTTACAATGTAGAGTCAACATAAACTAACATTTTTCACAGAAAATGATCGTTACTTCAAAGAAATGCCTAATGCTTTTAAGAAAGACACTCTAGTTTAAAGACAATGCAATTTTACAAATAGATCATTCTTAAATGATGTGTATTGTTTACACGGAACATACATTTTAACTTATACCTAGCTGACATTTAAATACCTTGTTATTGTTGACTTCTCTTTCTGACTACACACAAACACATACTTTTTCCTGGTCTTAATATCTCACTGGATAAAACTTCCTCAGGCCGATTTGGCATAATGAGGAGAAAATGCTTTGAAACCAAATGAGGGGAAGAAAATAATAAGGCTACACACATTATGCTTTTACTAACTTTAGTGGCAATTAGGCAAAGAAATGATCTGCCTAGGGAGGGAATTGAGGGACTGTCTTTAGACGTGTTAAGAATATGATCGATACAATACTTGAGGGACCAACACAAGATGAGGGGACATGACAGAACAAAAAGAAGGAAAAAGAGGGAAAAAAAAAGCCAAACCAAAAAAACACATTTCTTGCTCCAATTAAAGGACAGACCAAATGACCCAGGAGGTGGAGAACAGAATCTATGCCCAGAACCTAAAAATATAAAGCAGCATTTTTACCTAGCTATAGGAAAGAAACAAATACAAAGCCAAAAACCAATAACTGTTCTTTTAAAACACTGAAGCTCACCTGGTGTTAAAGGCAGAAAGCAGCAGCTATTTTTGTGTTTCTAAACCTCCTTAATGCATTTTCTAGTGGTTCATCTTCTAGCAGTATGCTTTTTGTGCACTGTACTGCAAGTGACTCCACTTAAATAGTAAGGTCTTTGAACTGACCTTGTAAAAGTCTTCCCTCAGAAATGCACAGATAGAAATGAACTTTAAAGGTCAGCCTTATAGGGGAGAAAAAAAATCTGGTTTCCAAGCTGCAGCTTATATGCACAGGTAAAGTGTGACTGTGTTGCTTGCAAATGAGAACTATAAAATGGAAGCAGACTGATTTTCATTTTAGTTAAGGAAACCTAAGCTAAAAGTCCTAATAGATTCCTTATCATTTTGCCACAAACAGACTTTACTAGATAAATAGTCCACTGTAAGTGTACTTTTCACCCAAATCAGTCATTTCAGATTCACATGCAGAGCCACTGTAGACTTAATGAGAAGACAGCACATGCACCTTTCCTCCTAAGACCTGCATCCTGTCCTACACAGCATCACTCAAAGAGTCGCCTACAGCAATATGCCTATGCCAAACTTTTCCAAGGTCAAAAGGGATCATTTCCACAGACCAGTGCTATCAATACACAGTACAAAAAAAAGGTTTGCAGAGCAAATACACAGCTTTTCTCCAGCTGGCCCCAGACTGTGCATAAGGGAGAGGTACACGTGCCTTTCCGTGTCTCACAGCACAGCCAGCAGTGGGATCACTACCGGCACAGAGGGTGCCAGTGCAGCAGCTGGGGAGATGGAGAACCACTGTGGTCTCTCCACACCTTCCCCATCCAGTGCCACATCCGTCCTTCCTCTCAAATGTCATTGGCCCAATTGAGGAGAAAAATAATTAGTTTCACTCTACTTCCTGCTAATTACAGAGTGTATAATCTGCCAAACGATGTACACGCTCATGTTGGCTGTGGCCTGCTGCCTCCCCCTGCTATCACAGGCATACTCACTCTGAGGCAGGCAGCGAATGGCTTACCAGTGACAGCTGGCAAACCAGCCTCTGGGAATAAAACATTTTAGCACTTCATAAATTTCTAACAAGGTTTCAAATTGCTTCAGTTTCCCTCCTCTCGGCTCTGTCAGCCTAGTAAAGGAGGGGGGGGGGGGGGGGGGAAAGGAGGTGAACACTAATTAAATCTGCAGCAGAAAAGTACAACTAGTAAGATAGTTCATTATTTTTAATAAGTAGCAATTAGACTACAACTCTAAGGAAAGCTGGATTTTTCCTGCGATCCACTGGCAGCATGGGAAAACCAAAATATATTCTTTTGCCTCAAATTTTTAACATATGAACAAGAGAAGTGCTTTAAAGTGCAGTTGCATGACATGTTTAAACTTAATGGAAGGTGACACACAATGCACTAAAAACTTGAAGGGAACATGCAGCATAGTTGGCATTAAGGTTTCATATCACTATTCAGATAACAAATCGTTTACAAATTCCTCCATGAAGCTGCCATCAGGTTAAAAAGCTGTATTATCATTATTATTATTATTATTGATTAGACAACATACTACATTACACTAAATCTGACATGCTGTCCATAGGAATATAGCTAGAATAAAAATAATAGGATGTAAACTGCTATTGATCATATTTATAGCGCACTACCTCACAGGTGTGAGCCAGCAACTCTCCTTTCATTATGAATATAAAAAACAGAGGGTTGGATTTAGAGGCCAAATGTCCCAGAAAGCCAAATATTTATGCATTTGACAGTACAGAAAAGTTGCAAAAGGTAGAGACTTTACGTGGAAAATCAGATTATGGGAAAGAGGTTAATAGAAAATGGTACTAGGAGAAAATAGAATAAATATGTTTAATAGGAAATAAACACCACACCAGAATAATTGTGTCACATTGTTAGAGCTATACTTCTCCTTTGACCAAAACTGACCCTTTGTACATGTGTCCTTAATTTGACTAGTAGTGGAAACAAAAAGCCAGTATCTGTGAACAGATTGATTCATCTTCATTAAACTTAGCTCTGCAAAGAATGGGGCTGCTTTCCACTTGAGAGGGAAAAAAAGAGCAGAAGGGGCAGAAAGGTGCCAAATCTGGGCTGTGGCACACATAAGAGTCTTCCAGTACAGTGCAAAATCCTGCAGGAAGGAACTGAAGACAAAAAAAAAAAACAAAAAACAAAAAACAAAACACACCACACAAAAACAACAAACCCAAAATGAATACACAGCAGAGCAGATGCTTTTATTTTGCAAGAAGAAAGAATCTGCCATCAGGACCACCACTTACTGTGTTATCTTCTCAGCAGAATTTCTAAACACAGATGTCTCTTCCAGTAAAAGATATTTGCCTGAAAATATGTTTACTTTTAAAGGAAAGTTGAATATTGGCAGAAAAAGGCATGCTGTCAAGTATTTGGGCATCTTCATTAGAAAAGGTTAAGGCACTGAATGCCTTCTTTGCCTCAAGTATTTAGTAGCAAGACCAGCCTTTAGGAATCCCAAGCACCAGAGACCAAGGGAAAAGGCTGGAGCAAGGAAGACGTACCCTTAGTGGAAGAGCATCAGGTCAAGGAATACTTAAGCAAACCAGATATACATAAACCCATGGGTCCTGGTGGGGTGCACCCACAAGTGCTGAGGTGGCTGGCCAGCCCCACATTGTAAGGCACACTTGATAATCTATGACAGGTCACGGCAACTGGTAAACATAACTGAGAAATAGAGGAAAGCAAATGTGACTCCTATCCTCAAGGAGAACAAGAAGAAGGACACAGTGAACTACAGCCCACTCAGCCCTAGCTCCTTCCCTGGTAAGGTGATGGAGCAGCTAATCTTGGAAACCATTTCCAGACACAGAGGACAAGAAGGTGATTAGGAAGAGTCAGTATGGATTTACCAAAGGGAAGTCATGCTTGACCAGCTTGATAACCTTCTACAGTGAAATGACTGGCCTGGTAGACAAGAGGAGAAGAGTGGATATTGTCTGTTTAGACTTCAGTAAGACTTTCAACAGTCTCTCCCATAACATCCTCATGGAGACGCTGATGATGTATGAGCTAGATGAGCAGACAGTGAGGTGGGTTGAAAACTGGCTGAACGACTGCACCCAGAGTGGTGATCAATTGCACAAAGTCTAGTTGGAGGCCTGCAACTAGTGGTGTATGCCAGGGGCCAATATTGGGTTCAGTCCTGTTCAAGACCTTCATTAATGATCTGGATGGTGGGGCAGAGCATACCCTCTGCAAGTCTGTGGCTGACACAAAACTGGGAGGGGTGGCTGATAACACCAGAGAGACATGCTGTCACCCAGAGGGACTTTGCCAGGCTGGAGAACTGGGCTGACAGGAACCTCACAAAGTTCAGCAAGGGGAAGTGCAAAGTCCTACAGCTGGGAAGGAACAACCCCACACACCAGTACATGCTGGGGGCTGACCAGCTGGAAAGCAGCTTTGTGCCTTTACTACATACAGTGCCAGAGAACCAGGGAAAAGCAGACAGAACTGGAGGAATTCAACCAACTTTGTTCAAGTACTGCAAAGAGTTTTAACTGAGGAAAAACTTATCCGCCTCATAAGTTCAAGCCATTTGGCCCCAAGCTTAAGATAGTATTCTAATTAAATTACATTATTATGTTTCATCTGTAAATTAGTTTCACCTCTTTTTTCTTCGTTTAGAAGTCCGTCCACAGAAACTAAACAAACTTTTCTTCCTTATTTCTAGCATTTAATTTACTATGAAGAACTCACAATTAATCCAATTTTATTCTGTTGCTGTTTCATCAGAGACACACACACGCAGGAGGGGTGTTAAAAATCAGGGAAGAAACAGAGAAGAATGTTAAACATAGGAAGAAAAGAGGAAAAAAGGAGGATGAAAAAAGGGGCAGCAGGAAGTGAAAACGAAAACAGGGCAAGAGAACAGTTGGCATGAAAATGCATGCAGCATTTTGGCTGTGGCTAATAGGTCGAGGGAGGTGATTCTCCCCCTCTACTCTATTCTCATGAGACCCCACCTACAGCGCTGTGTCCAGTTCTGAGGCGTCCAGTATAAGAACACCACAGACCTGCTCGAGCATGTCCAAAGGAGGCCACGAAGATGATGAGGGGGCTGGAGCACCTCCCCTGTGAGCACAGGCTGGGAGAGTTGGGGTTGTTCAGCCTAGAGAAAGCTTCAGGGAGACCTTAGAGGTGCCTTCCAGCACTTAAAGGGGGCTACAGGAAAGATGGGGAGGGACTCATTATCAGGGAGTGTAGGGATAGGATGGGGGATAACAGTTTTAAACAGAAAGAGGGTAGAATTAAATTAGCTATAAGGAAGAACTTCTTTGCTGTGAGGGTGGTGAGACACTGGCACAGGTTGCCCAGAGAAGCTGTGGCTGCCCCCTCCCTGGCAGTGTTCAAGGCCAGGTTGGACGGGGCTTTGAGCAACATGGTCTAGTGGAAGGTGTCCCTGCCCATGGCAGGGGGGGTGGAGCTGGGTGATCTTTAGGGTATCTTCCAACACAAACATTCTGTGGTTCTATGATTTCTGTCAGATTTTATTTATAAAGAGATCAGAATTCCAGACTTAGGCCAACTGACCTAAATCCAAACCCTTTATTTCACTGAAATTTCTAAAGCATGGACCTAAGAGTCCTCAAAAGGACAACTTCTGAAAAACAGGACCACCACCAAGCATGACCTTATCACTTCGCTGTGAAAGTGAATGACAAATATATTCTATTCTCACTTCTGCTCTTAGTTTGTCATTTTACTCAAGAGACAGTTCAACCAATAGATAGGGAGACATTCAGTACTAAATTGTGATGCAGACCTGGCTGCAGCACTGTATGTTTTCTAGTTGTAGGATTTCAAGTAAAGGAGGTGCTAGTCATTTCAGCCAAAGTACTGCAAGTGCAAGTCTGCAAAATTTAAGCAAGAAATAAGATACATTTAAAACAAAGAAACAAAACCAAGAATCAAAGGCCATTGGGACAGTGCACCAAACTGTTTACTGAACTGCTAATCACTTGGAGTCTTAAATCAAGACTGGCTGCCTGTGTAAGGTGGGCTGCTAATAATCAAGCATTAACTGTATGGAGGGGAAAAAAAATCTTAGAAGAAACAAGTATTAAAAAAAAAAAAATGTTCAGGAGACCTGGAGCTGCTCAGGAAATAAATCTTCTGTGTTATTAAATAATGGAAGAGGCAATAACGATTTAAAACATGACCTCCTATTCTCCCCAGATGAGAGTACAAAGGAAAAATTTTATTTTGCTCACAAGGAGAAGAAGAAAAAAAAATAAAAAAAAAAATCAGAGAACATTTTTATTCTGACCTAAAAAAAAGTTTTGTATTAAAGATGGCACAAAAGAACATGTTAGCTTTATTCTGAAAGCATATGTAAGAGTTCATCTGCCCTCATTTTTGTTGCACTTTTAAAACAAGCAATATAAAAAAAAAATGAAACTTTACTGAATAAGTTGTTTAATTAGAATTATGTTTTTAATGTGTAAAACTATTTCGACAAAGTTTTGACAAGTTAGACCTGGAGCAAGTCTCAACAGCAAATAAAATTAAGAAAAGTGAGTGTATATTAGCAAGGGGGAAGAGGACATTTTGGGTTTGCTTCAATAAGAACAGAATGTTCTTTTCCCTCATTTTTGCAGTTGCTAAACTAAAAACCAAAACCACCCAAAACAAACAAAAAACCCCACCAAAACCACAAACCACCTCACATCATGAAAGTGACCCTACCAAGGTGCTTCTGCAAGGTTCATTATTGAGTTTTTGAGGAAGCAAGTCCAAAGTCTGTCTGCTTGAGCACCACAAACCATGGGACAGACAACTTCAGCATCAACACTGGCAATAATTTCTATGCATGTGACAGAGTGGAGGGAATTCTCATCCTTTCTCCTCATAACAAAAGTCCATGCCCTTACGCCCTCAGAAGGGGCACCCAACCCAACCGCTCCACAGGTACCCAACTCACAGCCCAGCCCACCAAGATGCCTCCACATACACGTGCATGCCCACTCCACCGCTCCAGTTTAGAATCCCACCTCTATGTACATCCCACATCACCATCAGCCTCTGAGAGCATGGGGGGTGGACACCCAGGCACCTCTCCTCATCCACCACCACCCATCTGTCCCTTCACTCCCTGCAGCCAGCTCTGGGACAGAGATGGGGATCTGAGCTTAGCAGATCCCACAGAGAGACTGGAGCACTGTTGTGCACAGCACCACATTCAGTTCTCCATATTGCCGACTCAGATGCCTTTACTCCATATCACTGTGCACCTTTAACCTAATCCAATGCTACGTGCATTGTTACAGCTTGCATTGCCTCTGTATTAAAATGAACATGTATACAAATTGATAACATTTTTGTTTCAGCCTATGGATCTTCCATTTTAAAAACAAGAGATTTTGCTCTGGAGAGTGTGCCCTCTTACTGATCAGAGCAGTCTCTTTTTGCAAGCAAGAAGTCAGTAGAGACATTACAGGTTAACACCAGCCAAAGTTCACCTTTACCTAAATTCTCTCATCACTGCATAAGGTCACAACAAACTCTTTCTGGGTCAGTCCAAAGCTTTTTCTTTATCCTGGAACACATGCTGCTTCTAATCCCTGGTCTCATTATAGCCAACAACACATACATAGGCTTAAGTAACCTGCATTACATAATCGGAGAGATGCTGTCCTAATAGTTTCCTGCAGAAGCACCAAGGAAACGTACCCATTAAGAATGAGCAACACACATCATCTCATCATCAGAGCAAATTAAATAGCGGGACAAATGTGTAAATGGCAATATTCTGTGTAGCACAGCCAGAACAAAAATGTAATTGTGTCACTCTTGTCTAATCTTCCCAGGCAAAGCCACAATGTTCTCTAGTGCAAGTCCCATATGCACAAGGATGACCCGAGTCTGGCAGCACTCCCACACCAAATTTGACTTTCATCTTTGACAGGCAGCAAGACTGAACATATTAATGGGTCTGTCTATGGGCTGCCTGGTTGCTGGTGCTGCCTTGCATGTGAATGCTGACCCACAGGGGTGCTTATACACCCTGTGCCCCCCCTCACCCAATTCCCTCCCCTCCTTACCCTCCTCTTCCACAGCAGTGTACAACTGAGTGGTGTGACCAGCACTGGCACAATGCTCAGATGAGGCACATCTTGCAGCTCAGCCCTGCCATGTTGCACCCAGCCATTGACGCCTCTGGACATGTACATACAGCACACCGCAACTGTGTCACTCAGTCCCACAGCCCACACAGAAGTTATGGGGTGGATGGAATAGGGTGGGCAAAAAGCAGCTAGCCTGGATATCTGGCACATGAGTTTACAGCCAACTAAGTTCAGGGTGTTGTGCCACACTGATGCACTGGTTTGGTTTTAGGTATATAAATTGAATTGCTCACCAGGGTGGGAAAATATCAGCGGAGGAAAGCAGTATGGCTGAGGCCAGTGCATAACAGTAGCACGTACTACAAGTGTCAGTCTGAGATGAGTTATCACATCTACATGGCAGAAACAAAGACTGAAGATCTCATGCTTGCTTTATGTGGAAACCAGTTGCTTTGCTGGTCCTGGCTTTTTTATGCTAAAACCCACATTCATTCCTTCTCTAGGTGCTTTGACTTTCCTATGCCCTGCCCTGAAAGAAATGCTTCTTCACTGCATAACGTTGTATTCCATCTGGTTTTTATTGCCTATAATAATCTTTTAATTCCTTGACCTTTCCTTAACCCAAATTTTCCAGATCCCAAATCTAATTTCTTAAAAATAATTAGCTTAGAAAATCAGAGTGCATTCCCATCAAAAATACTAACAGATCTTACTGCTAGCTGTTAAAAACACAGCAAACCCTTCCTTAGCATGAAGATTCAGGCAACAAGTTAACATGTGTAGAGATTCTTCGAAAGTTTTGCCAAACTATTAAAATACCACAAAAAACAAAACACCAACCTTTTCCTTACATTGTTCACCAAATAAAACGCAAAGGTTTTCATCTTGTACCAGCATCACCTACAAGTTATCACAATAACTATGCAACGGAACATATTTTCAACAGGTTCAGTCTACTTAGATGCAGCCCCCCTCTAAGGGACATATTTGCCTCATCACACTGCCATTACTCGTACCAAGCTTTGGCTAAAGGATAGGGACAAAGAATGTTTAAGCCCAGGTGAACCATTTGTGCGTTCCATAAATCTACATACTGAGGGCTTTCACTATGCCATCAAATATTAATAAATGCTTTTAGGTTATTCCAAGTGCAGAGACAATGATTTAGAAGTATAAAACTACTAAAAGTTGCTCATTTAAAAAGCTTTCATTCAAATCTTTTATTACACATGAATTCTTGCCACTGTGAGGGATTCAGGATTGAAATGCTGCCTGGCCATCTAAAACAGAAAACTGAGCAAACTTAAAAAGATATATTTTATTAGTGCCTTCAAACTCCATGGGCAAACCCAGAGAAGTACAGGTCCATGGATGAACACAGCAGATGTACTGTGAGAGAAATCTGATTACCAGGTAGAAGGACATGTGTGTAAGGCAACCAGAATCTCATATACCAACAGGAATATTCATACAGACAAAAAAAGCATCTACTCACTATTCAGCTTACACATAGACGTTCAAAGACATGTTGGATATCTTACTATAATTTACAAAATATTATTATACCGTTCTGTTGTTACATTATGAAGGTGAGATGTGTTACATGCCCAGGCTTCACTAATCTTTGAACAATAGAATTAACAACAAAATTTATCACAATTTTAGCTTCAGTTTAATCTAGGATGTGGACAAAAATTGCTGGAGCTACAAAGCACCAGAAAATATACACTGGTGATTTGACTTAAAAGAATATTACCACTTTTAATATTCATTTAAGTAGAACTTATAAATTTTTTTCCCTGATGTTAATGCTCGGTACTAGCAATGCTTTAGGGTACTGTATTTTACCCTGATGAACACATACATTAAGGACTGATTTTAAGGGAGATATTAACATAACATTTACTGCTATTTTAAAACTGAAGTTGAAACACAGGAGAATGGAGAAGGATGGGAACATGTTTCCAAAACGTAAACATGATCTTACCAGGACAGCTTTTGAGCAATAATTTTATGACGTAATTTTAAGACATGATTTTTTGTCTTCAAGAACATTTGCAGAGTCTCCTGCAGCATCTGTGCCCTTTAGAGGATGCAAGGAGGAGGCAGACAGAGGCTGTTCAAAGTCCTCTCAGTGTAAAACAAATGGTCTTATCAGGGACAGTGCAACTATAAAGCAGTAGAAGGCTGATAAGAGAACTAATGCAGATGTAAAACTGGGAATATTTTAGGGTAAAAATCAACCACTACCTTAACACGCACTGATAAACTGCTTATGTGATTAGAATGTCAGACGATACAGCAATACAGGCAAATTTTCCACCCTATTTCCTGAGGTTATATATTCATTCCTGCACTAAATAGGTGAGCCCCAATGCCAGGATAAGCACTGGAATCATTGTAAGTGCACTGACACATACCCTTCTGGAACAAAACTGTATTTACATACTACTAAATTGAGTGTTTGCCCTTGCATTTTGAAACAGCTGTTTAAAAATGGATATTGTTATAAACACAAACAAAACAGTTGATTCTTTTAAAAGGTGCGATTGAAAGAAAGCAGAGAACAACAGTGTTTTATCAGTTTTCATGTATATTTCAATACCATATTTAACAAAATTAAAGTGTCAAAAGGCGGTGGACAAATCTCACACAGAACTAAAATAAAATGCTCAGTGGTTTGGTTTTTATGATACTCTTATACTCTTCAGAAAAAAAATGCATCTAATTTTCAACAATTCTGTTTATATCTAATTTCTAATGCACAGAAGTCAATGGAGAGATCTAAATACTGTTCTCCTCCAAGCATTATTATGTCAGAGAAGTGAACACCGAAGAAGTAGGAGAGATGTTTATATTGAAGCATAATATCAGTAGAACAAAGGTGGCTGTGAAAATATTTGGGGTGGAAATTAGAAGACTGTTTTAAAGCCAAAACAAAGCAAGTTCTCTCCATACAGGTAAAAGGGACAAACAATCCAACCAGTAAATTCAAGAGGAATATTACATGATGATAATATGATTGCCTGCCGTCACAGAGGGCTGGAGCTGAAGAAACGGGAATTATCTCCAGTTTCAGGTTCTCACAAATATCACACAAGAATATGACACCGGAGTCACAAGTGAAACAACCACACAAAAGCCAACATCTACATTTAATTCAAACTAAAAGTACCCTTTTAAAATTCAGTAAGCCCACAGAAGAAACTTTTTGGGTGTAGGGACATAGTCCACACTACTCTGTGTACCAAGTAAGCTAGATTCAGACAAATATTTCACGACCGGAAAAACTAAACCATGAGTATGCTGACATACTTCTCTGAAAGAAAACAAAGCAAATGAACAAACAAAAGGAAACGGGCATTGAATGCATTTACACTCCAAGATCCCAAAAGGTTAATGGGGTCTGGCCTATGCTGAACTTATTTATGAATATGCAATAGCATGCAATCAATATACAATGATCCCCTGGGCTGAAGCTAGAACCTGCACAACTGCTTGCTGGAAATCTGGCTGACATGTAACAGCCTCACATCAAAGCTGTGAATAAAATTACTCAAGAGGCATTAGGAGCTCCATTCACTGCCTTTGGAAGAGCCCCAAGCCAGAACAGCAAAAAATAACCTCTCTAAGCATTTATGCTGCTGTAGGTCCATGAGGTCAAGCACAGAGGATCTAACATACCAACCTGAGGTAGTATTTAGCAGATTCTATTTTCTATTTTTCAATGGAGCATGGAGCAGAAGTCTTGGCTATAATTTAGAGTTTTTCTTCCATTCATTAATACTATCTGCCTTCCTACTAGCAGTCAGTTCCCCTGCTTTAGTCCAGCAGCACCTGTGGATGCAACCACCAAAGAGAATATTCTCATTCACCCCTTAAGAGAAAAGTCCAATTCAATACAATTTTACCATATTAATCAGAGGTCATCTTACCTCTATAAACAGAACATAGTTTTAAGGAAAAAAGAAAAAACCAAACATAATGGGGATGGAAGTTATAGCCGTGATTAGAAACTTGGGTACAGACTTCAACAAAGGTCTCGATTATCTCCAGGCTTTCAAGGTTTTCTTTATATAATGCTTGAACTACACTAAATAAAAGGACAAAATGAAAAGGTAAAAAGTTCTTGTTAATAATTTTTTTCTGAACTTCTGAAATCTTCACATCATTGTATTTATTCCTAGATCTATCCTCAGCTTCCCAAGTGCTTTGATTTAATTTGGTCAAATCTTCATTCATTCTCATTTTATCCATTCCATTTAATGTTTGTTACAGAAAATACTTTGGCCTAGACTACTCAGTTTGTACTCTCCTCAAAACTTTTTTTGTCTGTTTTCTTTTTCCATTCTTACTTTGGAGTTGCTGGTTCAAGTTCAGCAGGGAGAAGAAAAAATCCACAGGAGATTTTCCTGATTTCTGCCCTGATTTGTCAGTCCACCCTAGTGTAACCAGCACTGTTGTTTCAGCGTGCTTGAAGATTCTCCTATGAAATTTAGCAATATCACAGTATTTCTTATTAATAGTAAGATTTCAACATACAGCTACAAATTACTGGTTACACCACATTTTGAAAATATACCACTTGGAGACTCACCATATCAGGACTACTTGACTAGATTTGCAAGGCTGATGAGCATTTGTTTGTATAAACTACCAGCTGAAGCTAATTTTCAAATAGAGCTAATCAGAAATTACTATTGAACCCAAGAGTAAAGAGACCAGCTCTGTAACTGGGTTGCTCACTAGGGATGAAAACAAATTCATAATAAAGAGTTCAACTACATGATTTTGTGTAAGTTATTATTCAATGAAGATTTCTTTCCTCATTAAAAGCAAGCAAACAAACAAACCCCAGAAAAGCAAAACAACAAGACACAACCCCTTCCCATCATGCAACTGGAAGAATTATTATATGAGGGGAAAACTATTCCCAAGACAGTTTATCACATATTAAATCCAGCATCACAGTGCAGCCTGTTGGTATGCAAACCCTTGAGCAGATGACCTAAGTAGTACTACCCATCCTTAAGAAAAGTTTTTGCAGCTTTTCACACACTAGTTAGTAATAGGGGCTAATTGTCAGAGGACACTAAGAGGACATTAAAGCAGCTGTTGAACTAGATGGCTAGTACATTGAGGGAGGTGATTCTCCCCCTCTACTTCACTCTTGTGAGACCCACCTGCAATACTGTGTTCAGCTCTGAGGCACACAGTATAAGAAGAACACAGACCTGCTCAAGCAGGTTCAGAGGAGGCCAAAGGTGATCAGGGGGCTGGAGCATCTCCCTTATGAGAATAGGCTGAGAGAGTTGGGGTTGTTCAGCCTGGAGAAGGCTCTGGAGAGACCTTATAGCAGCCTTCCAGCACTTAAAGGGGGCTACAGGGAGGGACTCGTTATCAGGGAATGTAGTGATAGGACCAGGGCTAACGGTTTTAAACTGGAAGAAGGTAGATTTAGATTAGATATTGATGCCTTGAGCAACAAGTAGAAAGAAATGTTCTGTTACACCTTTTAAGTTCACCCTGATATGACTGGTCCATGTTTGCTTAACATGTATCAAACCTTCAGAATAAGCAGACACTGAGCTCAGAGAACCTGGAGTTGCAGTCAGCACCAGCGAATACCAGCCAACTGTATAGAAGAAAAGTGTGTAGGTTAACCCACTCTGCACATGTTCCAGAGGAGAATTCGACTAAAGGACACCCCTTAAGACCACCAAAGACTCCCACAAAAGACCCTAAGAGACTTAAAGCGCATGTGTAATTAGGATGCAAATATTACAATTAATTCCAGGGGAAATAATGAACCCGTTACCTAACTTCCTAAATACGTGTTCTTAAATAAAAACATATAAGTGAAAATGGACAAACATCTGCCTGTCAGTCATCCTATAGAAAACATCAGGAAAGATATGTCCACCCCTCTGGAAAGCAATAGAAAAACTACTGCTTATTTATCTGATGCTGAAGTTTCACACCTGAAATACACATCTGTATGCTAATCACTCACTGCCCTTAAGACAGCTGTATAAATAACTTCACCTTATTTTCCTAGGTATCATAGTTATGTATGCCTTCCTGTTCAATACTGGTCTCCAGATGCTGCTCCTCTGATTCCATCTCTGCTAATTTTGATCTCCTCTTGGCCTTATTCCAGTCGAGTTCTAATAAAATCTTTGTTTCACACCACATTCAATATATCTCACTTCCAACTGTCCACAGATGTAAGTTTATAAGTATTTTGCATATACACAGATGTAAGCTTATAAGTATTTTGCATATCCTATAGTGATAATTCCCAGTGAACAGGAAAATTGCATAGCGGAAATGGAAAAACAAAACAGGAGACTATTTACTAAAAGGAAAAGCAGTAATTTGAAGCAATTAGGCCATATTTTGTGCTTGAGAAGAGAGTCATCAGCATACAGATATTACAAATACCTCTTTAAACTTGAGGAAAATAAATAGAAAGCCATAAAGACATAGATCTATGGAGAAATAAATATAGTCCTAACTAGCACCCATGAAATTATTAAAAGCAAGACATAGGAGTAGAGGATGTAAAAAAACCCATCAGCATCAGGCAGCGATATCAGCATCATAAATTATTTTTATAGCTATAGACAACAGACATGTTTTTCAAGGTTCAAGATCTTCCAGTAGAGCCAAATGAGCTCTACTGTTTGGGTATTAAGAGCGGTATGCAAGGTGGAATCACTAAGTAGAGGGAACACAAGCCTGCTAGTTCTATGCTCTCACCCTTAATCTGTCCGGTTCCTGCTACATTCATCATGACTGAGTCCAACATAAATAGTTTCACAAGGTCAAAAATAAATGGAAAAAACCCTCATCAGTAATACCAAGGAGCCAGTTAGGGCCAGAGGAGAGGAATGAATCATCGTTCGTTACTCTTGAGGAAATGGGATATTATAATTAATGGGGAAAACTGCATCTATTTCATGCATATAACATGAATGCTAAGGGAACCAAGACATTTTTGACAAATTGGACATCGCACAAAACATACTTATTAATTCATAAATTAAAAATACATTCTGTTACTCTATCAAAGGAAACTTTGCTTGTTTCCATCTCTCTCAGCAATCTTTTTTTTCTTTTTCCTTTTTATCACCCAGGTTGGTAAAAAAAACCCAACACACCCTCACATTTTTGAAAGAAAATCATAAAGGACTTCACATCCATCTTGAACCATCATGCCTTTCTGCATTTCAGATTGAGTTGAAATTTCTAATTGAAATGATTTTTTCATGAGTTAAACTATAAAGGAGAAATAAGTGATACATTTAAATTATTTATTCATCTTATTTATAATTAATTAGGTTTTTCTCTGTGCACAGTCAGGCTATACTAGAGTGTTTGATTTTTAAAAACTTCTCTATCATCAGGCAACAATGGATGACTGCTTTTCTCATGTCACTGTTGTTTTAGTTTGCTCTAGAGATTCAGACAACTCCCATTCACATCTTGGTCGGCTTTAATGCATTAACCCTCTCAAGTCACAAATGACAGCTGGAACCTTTTCAGTGAGAGGAGTTAGGCAGAGCTGTGTGCCAGACTGCATGCCTCCTCTCCACTGAAGGACAACAGGAGAAAGTTGTACCTAGGTGAACAGACCCCAGGACACTGGTTTTGAGCAAGGTGAGCAGTTTCTTTTCTTCACCTAAGGGGCAAGAATAAAAGAAAGCAGAGAAACTGCTTACAAAAAGCATGGGTTGTGAGAACTTTTGAAGGAAAATAGGAATAAGGTCTTCCAGACCATTCTCCCAAGACAGGGCTTTGGAGACGGCTCCATCCCACACTGCACGCAGTGAGAGAAGCAGCAGAACTTCCCTGTGTGGTGCAAGTGGGGCCTGGGCAGGTGACACTGGGAGCTGCCCCTGGGGGCTGCCCCCACCAAACCAGCCTCAGCACAGCCCAAGCACTGAGTCCCGCACTTGCTGTCTTACTGCATTTGTCCTAGCTGGAAGGAAACGGGGAGAAGGGGGTTTGCTGCACATTGCCGTGGAGAGAAGAAATGGCTGGATGGGGGGGTGGTAGTGGTGGTATTGGGGTATTTAATCCCAGGAGGGCCATCTTAAAAAAAATAAAGAACGAACTGTAAAATGTTTCCAGTTTTACCTTTTGCCCCCAATTAAAAAGATTAGCTTTAAAATCCTAATTAAAAATACTGAATATTTTTACACTTAAAAACAAGAGATCATGTTTTTGAGCTTTGCTCCCTGATCTCAAGGGTCAGAAATATCGCTCTTTAAACAAAGGCTGACAGATATATGTAATCACAGAACTCCACACACAGGTGGGCCTTTTCAAGGAAAGGGAAAAAGTATTATGCTGTGCAATAAAATCCAAGGCAGCTTAAAAAGGGGTTTTTGTAAAAGACAAAAGGTGCTGCACTTACGGAACAAGACAATCTTTAAAAAGAAAGAAAGAAAGTAAAAAAAAAAAAAACAACCAACCAAAGAAAACTTAGGACTGGATAATTTTGATAAATGTATAGAGGTATTTAAAGAAGGGTTTAGAAATTGTTAAACATCATTCTCTCAAGACATCTAGTAACAGTGAGACAAAGGCTCTCCTGTATAAACCCCTAAACTCAGAATATGAGGTTTCAAGTAAGTGGCAAATACTGCAAACCTCGTACAATCTCAGCATGCAGTAACACAGTTTTTCATATAGGGATACTTTAAGATTTTCTAACATTTTTAATACCATGCCTAAATTTTACAAGTCACTTAAAACCAATAAGACTTTAATGTGAAGATCTGCACCATTGAATTGAGGGTGGGAGGAAATCAGCATTTTATGATAACCATCAAAAAACCAGTAACAAAGATAGCCATGTCTTACAGAAACTGCAAAAGAGTATATCTCAAGAAGTTTTACAAAACATCATGAGGAGCTTCAGCTATAGCAAAGAAAGGAGCAGGAAGGAGCAACAAAGCTGCACAGCTCCAATGGTGCTCACTGGGCTGGTGCCTGTTGTTTCCCTCTTTGCACCAGGAGGTGACCTGTGCACGCTACTGCTCTAAGGAAATAAGCTTACCAGTCATGTAGGACTAACAGAAAATTGATGGTTTGGGTGTGATGTAAGGTGCTGCAAGCTTGCAGCAAAGGGGTAGGCTCCCCCGACCAGCAAACAGAACCATGGTGTGCAGGAGAATGGTTGTGCTGCTGCAGGGAGGAGGAGAGGAGGACTGAGTTTCTTGATCCTAAATCAGCTGAGCAGAGGAAAAAGTGGCAGCATCCCTGTGCTCTTCCAGCTCAAGGCAGGCTGCATGCAGGTAGCCCAGTGTAGCTGGAAGGTGTCCTTCACAGCCCCAGACAGCACGCTGAGCTCTGGAGGACAGAGCTTTACGTGGGAAGCGTGAAAAACAGTTTGGTTCAGGGGGCTCAGCTTCACATTTGCCCAGCTGGCATCAAGCCCAGAGGGACCCTGACAGTGCAAATCCAACCTCAATAACCTAGGCAGTCCCTATACCACCCCTCTGATCCCCTCAAATTACTGTCCTGTGAGAAATTTGCTCCTTTTTCTTCTGTTGGACTCAAACTTTACCTATCCATACACCACTTCACAAGACCACGTATCCCCAGTCCTCACCTCTGACATCTTTCATGTAAGAAGGCCATGGCCACAGGACCTGAGCTAGTAGGAAGCATTTCACAGCAAACCTCCTACAGCTTCCTTTCTCACTGCCTACCCTGCTCACCAGCATATCAGAGCTCATATAGGTCCTCTCCATGGGAGCTCAGGGCTCCCCAGTACCAGGGATCACTGGGTCCTCATGAGGTTTGAAGCCCTGACTGTTGCTGCCTGCAAAGGCTCACTGCACCATTATCTCACACACAGGTGAGAAAAAAAAAAAAAAAATATAATTACAAACCTCACCCCTTCCCAAAACACACAGAGAGAAAAAGCTTAGCTTTACCTACCATCATTACCTTTTTAATATAGCTCCCAAACACATCCTGCGAGTAATCAGTCGAGTGTCAAGATGCTAAAAGGTCAGCAGCCAAACCAAATATAAAATGAAGGACAATGAAAACAGATCACTTCAGATTTGGGAGCCCATCTTTCCTCAACAATGTATGTTCTACTGGCACAGCTGGCTCAGAATTTTTAGCAACCATGAACACATGAGGAAAACAACTCTGTGGGACACAACTAAATCTGAACCCAAGGTGAGCAACACGCCATACTGCTAAATCTTAAATGCAAGAATAATTCAATTATTTAAAAAAATAAATAAGGTTTTCACCCCTTCTATGCAAAGCTGCAATATTGCACTATTTCTAATGTGAAAGTTATATAGAATTACATGCAGTTCTTCCTTCCCTTAGGGGGGGTCTATTTCACCTTTTGATGTAATCTTGTTTGATGTTTCCCTCACCATATTAGAAATGTTTTCAAAGCAGACAATCTCCTATTACATCTTCCTCCTAAAATAAAGGCTTATTATGGTTGATGCTTTATGTAGGTCAAGAATAGTTTTACAGATCCTCATGTAAATAAGACTTAAAGCAAACAACCCATAGGGATTCCCATGCCCTCAGGTACTACAGTGTTTTAATTCGGTTGGTTACACAAACCCTACCTTTCCAAAAACAGTTTTTGCTTTTTCTTTGTTAGAAGCACAAACTTTCTTGTTCCATGGCCTAAGGGCTTCTTTTGTTTGTTTGTTTAGTTAAAAAGCTGTGGTTTTGGCAGTCTGCCTGGTGATGGTGTACAGCGCTGGAGGGATTTCAAGTGCGCTCCTATCATTTGCAGGTATTTTTGTTGTCACAGATTTAGTGTTTGATTCTGAACCCCATGTTCTACCAGCAGCTGCAGGAGCCACCCTGAAACATGGAAGAGCACCCCTTGTTGAGGAGATGACTTATGCTTCCCTCTCTCACAGCAACACCCTGGCAAGTAGACCTATACGGTGGATTAAGGTTTTATACCAACTGTGATACGTGTAATTCTGTTGGTTACAAGGCTACAACTCAAGGTGATCAGCCACTCAGATTTGGCCTCCATTTTTTAAAAAAACGAAAGAATGCAGGGCAGGATGGAAAGAAAAGAGGAAATTGTCATGTGATATAGGTACCAGACTTCAGCTTACACCACATTACACTTCTCAACTTTTAAAAACCACTTTCAAACAGAAATAAAGTTAAATAATACTGTGCAACTGAGCAGTCATAAACATTTGGAGACCCCCTGTACAGCAGCTTTCAGTGTCCAAATAGTTGGAGGTATCTCTGAAACTCAGAAAACGCCCAATCAAAACATGCATTAATGGCTGGGACAAGATGAAGTAGTGTCCGACACTGATGCTAACCCAGTGGATTGATGTTGCAATCCTGCTGAATTTTGAGGAGTGATGAAACAGATAATAATATTAATTAATAGAACAGTGTAAATCATACCAGGAATAAAAATGTAATTGTGAACTCTGTAATGCAAGATTTATTTCACCTAAAGGGTTGACTTTTTAAAGGACTTGAAGATGATGTAGTGGAATTGAGTCACTGTGTCTGGATATTGGCCTCAGACTCTTACAGAGACAAATCTCTCAGTGAAAAAAAAAAAAAACCCAAAAAACAAAACCAAAAAAATAACTTCCCTTAGGTAAGGGGAGCACGGGCAGGGGTGGAAATCAATGTCCTTTCTGTTGGAAGAGAAAGGCTTAAGAGGATCATTAAGTTTTCTGTTTATAGAACAACATTTGCAGAACACAGTCCAGTGCTATTAAGAAACAAAACTACCTGTAGAAAGGAAGGGACAGCTCCCTCATGTCTAGACACCTTCACTAGAGAACTTTAGAGGAAAAAGCCTTTTTGCTTGTTTGTTTGTTTGGGCATTAGTTTGTTTGTTTGCTTTAATTAGATCATACAGTTGACCTGCAGTCCAAATAGATACAGATGGGACCACAACTGGCAGTTGTTAAGTCTTCTCACTGATTTTTAAGTGCTGAAAACAATGAGATCCTTCATACTAGATCAAATTCTATGGTTAGAAGGAAGAGGAGAGGAAAGCATCAGGGGAAGACAGGAAGGAAATCCACTCCCCAAGAAAAGTCAGTATCTCTTCAGATCCTTCCCCCCAAGTGTATTCAAAATATCACAACACTCCAACCAGTCATTTTCCTTACTTCTATTTAAGAGCTCAAATCTCCATTGTTTTAAAGACCAACAACAACATTTAAAGCAAATCAGTGAAGTTTCCTTTGGAGAGATGATGTATTTGCAAGCAGCTATGACGCAGTCATACTAGTGACACCTTCGGCTTCCTCAAATGTTCAATCTGGTCAAGAGCCAGATTACTTGTGAAAACAGGTATTTTTTTATCACCAAGGGCAACTTCCCAGTTGTTCTGCTGGACCCATAAAGGCACACGACCTACAGGCTGAGTGAAGACCACAAATATGGATACAAAACAGTGACTCTCCATCACACAGTAACACCTTCAGGTTACTAAGAGTCATTCTTAGAAATAATTAATTGGTAGCATATTACAGACTCCAGAAAAATCATCCATCCATCATCCACCCTGTCATTTTGACATGATGCTGCCTCTACAAATCATGTAATGCACATTTATACATCTAAATAGTTTAATGCTTTAAAACAGAGTCTATTCTTCCACTGATAAATAGATTTAGCTCATCAATATTAACAGGAGCTCCAGGCAACATAAATACATATATAATCTGGATTAACCAACAGAAGAGCTACTGTGAATCAGAAGTAAAGTTTAGTTTTATCCCATCTTCCTCTTTTCTCTGCAGCCATCCAAATATACCTTTTTGCCACATTTTGAGATTGGGAAGCAGCAAAGAATTTTTACTGGTACAAATGTAAGCATATTTTGTCGTTGTTTTTTTTTAAAAAAAAAAAAAAAGTATAAAAACATCAGTAATTTAGAAAGCAATACCATTCTGTTAAAAGGATACAAATACTTCATTTTTTCCAAGCCTACCAAATATTTGTCATAAACAAGCGTCACACAGAGGAACATGCCACTAGAGACTGCATGTATTTGAAACACTCACATTAAAATACAAGCATATTTTTAAAAAATGCACAGAATGATTTAGATGTGTCCATGTTAATTCCAGGCAGATGAAAAGTTGGAAGAAGACATTACTTGTAAAAAACAGCACAGTTTTGCTGGTGATAGCCATGGCTGCCACATCCTATCTAGCTGAGAGCCATCCCACTGTGGTTTGTGTCTCAGAACAACAGCAAGTGACCCGTCAGTGCAGCCCACCTCCTCCCACAGAGCAGAACCAGACTGTGTGCTGGGGCTGGCTCATCACCGACTAACCTGATAACCCTGATCAGACTGGTCAGCCAACCAGCAGGCATCAGAGCAACTGCTTGCACAACTCCCACTTGCCAGAACTGGTAAGCGTGTCAGTTCTGCATTTGCTGGTTAGGTGACAAGTATGTGGGTGCAAGTTATATTGGGTTTGTAGGTCAAAACTGTTGACATAATGATACAGCTGTAGAGGCAGAGGAGGACAGAGTTAAGGACTCAAAGAAATGCTACTCTCTGGATCTGTGCCTGTTAAGGGTGGTGAACCATCATCTTTCACCCTCCAGACACTGAGAAGCATCAAGGCTTCAGGTTCATGATGGAGCCTTTCTAATTCTAAAGACTAATTTTGCCCATTTCTACTGATACATGAACAAAGTTTTCATCTTGTTTGCTTTTTAACTCATTCAGTGTCTTGGAAGCTACATAAGTGTCCCATAACTTTGTCTTCAAGGCTTTTTTTTCTACAGGGAACAGAGAAGAGGTCAAAAGAAAAGGAATGCAAAGAAAGAAGAGAGAAAAAATAGTTCTTTTGACAAAGAACAGAACTCATAAGAACCATATTTTAAAGAATAAAATCTAGAGTTATTGGAAATGTATATGTCCTGACACTAAAACTTTAACAACTGTCAGCTCAATTATACTTGTTTATAGCAGCTGACAAGCAAGCAAAATTCATCACTAATAGATAAATTTGCCCAGCCCTTGCGTACAGTGCAGAGCACCTCAAGACTTCTATGCAATAAAAAAAAAAAAAAAAAAGAGAATTAGCATTTTTTGTGTGGAGAAAACATTCCAGCAAGAAACAGATTCAGAAATCTATTCGAAAATACCCATTTCTCCTCTACTGTGTCACAGCATTTGTCTGCTTAAGTAGTTCATTCAGATATTTTATACTGTGAAAAATAGCTTGCCCCCCCTTTATTTGCCCATGTTAAAAATGTTTTGCTAAACTTGGCAAACTGGACATGATCCGATGCTTGGCAAAGATACTTGTTTTGGATGTCTCAAAGCCTTCTACCTTTTAATTTAACCGTGGAACTATATTAAATTATTGCTACTGAATTAACATTAAACACACATACACATTAACTGCACAGGTGATAAGTCAGAAAGGGAGTAAATCTTAGTACCAAACAGTGTTTCTGTGCAAAGGAATATCCAGCTTCTGTAAAGAGTTTATAAACCTCAATAAATGGCACTGGCTTCAGACTTGACAGACCACCAAGCACAAGTCAACCGTGAATTCTCTCATTGTCAAATTTAATAGAATCGCAGAAATGGGAGAATCCTCATTCTGTGCTGCAAAAATTCAAAGTCACAGCCTGCTGCTCATTTCTTAATTATGTAAAAACCTATTTAATGCTTATGCTCAGTATGCCATTTTCATTCAAATAAAACTTTTGGAAAGTATTCTTAAAATGGAGGGAGATAGTTCAGTCAAGAATTAGTAACAACTGGTGGCTTTACTTTTCACATAGTAAAGAAAAAGGTTTTAATTAAATGAAGTGCCATAAATTTTCCAAATTGGTTACCTTTCTCTCTTTTTTTTTTTTTTTTTTTTTTTTTAAGTTCTGTGAACATTTTTGTTTAATCGAAAAGATTTGGATAGAGCCTTTCTTCCATTCTCACTTCTAATCACACTCTTCTATACTGTAGTCAGTATAGGCAAATTCTGAAGCAAAGCCATTTGTCATAAAGTAATCAAGGAACAAGAATTCACTGGGACTTAATTTTTCCATAGCTAGTTAAAAAAAAAAAGAAAAAAACCCCACAAAATCAACAGAGTGACAGAAAAAAATTTAAACAATCTACAGAAAAAAAAACACAAGAAGCCTTACTCAATTTTTACAATGGAAAAGGCTAGTTCATCACGTTGAGAAAGTTCAAAGTTAAAAAAGGAATCTGAGTCTTGAGATGTAATTTAATCTTTACTACTCACAGCTCTCTCCATTGCCAGCCTGAATATCACATGCAAGTAATAGCTTAACATTCCATGTTAGCGTTCAGTCTAAATACTATGGAAGTTATTTTTTTTTTCTAATATACGTTTCTACTAAATCTTATAACAACAATACAGGTTACCCAGCACTAGAAACACGCTATGCCTCATTATTCATTTTAACTCTCTCTTCTCTTTTGATGCACAGCAAAAAAATACCTTGTGTAGGCTCATTCTTATTTAGATGTACTATACAAAACCACAGCATTTTTAACAGAGCCATCATGCCATAAAATATTTATAAGGACAAACAAAAACAGCATAGCTCTTTGTAAAAGCATTCATTACCATGAGCTTTCTCCAACTCCTACAGAAGTTGATTGAAAGAATCCTGTGAGTTCAATAGGACCGAGACCAAACTAAGAAGGCACATGTGCTGAACATGCTCAAATTTAAGTAAGCAGCACAACAACAAAATCTCATTGTACATTCCTCTCAAATCTCCTTACAGACTAAAAGATATGTCTAAACAGCAGGGTAACAATGAAGAGGGTTTTTCCATAGTATCTGCATTTCCTTTGGTTCAGCTGGTAGTACCCAAGAACAATAAGGATTTAAGTTTTGTACAAGACAGATTCAGAAACCTCAGGCTAAACGGACTATGTCAGAATTGAGCAAGCCCGTGTGGAAGCTGCTAAAAGGCAACAAACACCACTCCTGTTAAAAGGAAGGGTGGAAGAGAATCCAGGCATTTTAGACTACAGTATTGCCCAGAAACATCCTGTCTCTTAATACTGCTGCATTTGCATTCAAAGACATGTTTTGAGCAGAATGTACAGATATGTCAGAAAACCTGGCTACTCAGAAAGCTCAAGATAAAGTGTCACTGCATTTAAACATGATCTTTTGTTATTAGAAGGGAGACAATGACAAAAAACAAACAAACATAACAACAAACCGAAACAATCCATTTTTCAGGATGAGAAGATGGGAAAAGGAGGAGTAAGGAGAATAAATATCTTCAGCAGCTCCTAAAAGGAAGGGGAAAACATGGACAGCCCAGGTTCCTGTATTTCCTTAGGTCAAGCTAGTGCCATTCAATTGCTTCTAACCCTCTGTTCAAGAACTGAGGGACTGCAGGATTGAGCCAGGACAGACAACTGATGCCTCCCAAAGTTATGGATAAGGAGCTGAAGCTGGCTAGATTTTGCAGCCATACCGTTGGCCTAGCTTTCCCATGTAACAGCCCTGTAGCGTTCTCTTTACCCCAAGAAATTTCCCTGCCCTTCACTAGCATAGGTAGGGATCGATGGCCACAGGATCCCTCTTCTAACCCACAGGAATGCAGAACAAGGTCCCGTAGTGGGGAGGAGCAAAGAAGGTTCTGCTTGGACACTGACAAGCAATCTTATGTTTTGTTCTCTTCTTGGACCTCACAAAATATCCTCTGGCATTCTTGGAAATAAATGGTTTCTTCCCTCCTACTCTTGTGTTTCTGGTCTTCCACAGAAGAGGGAGGTTAGCTGGGTATGTCCACCAGGCCAGGCTGAGTCACATCCATCTTAGCTAAACCCAGCATACCTCTCCAACTTAGCAGGAGCCAGTTCACTACAGCAGAAGCTACAGCCCATCCTAGGACTCATAAGGATTTTGGGAACAGCCTCCACTACTATCTGGATCTTTCGGCAATGCATTGGTTTTGAAGAGCAAGGAAACAGTGCAGGAGGGACCAGAAGCAACATAACAGTTAAAATCTTGTTTCTGATTTTTTTCCTCCAACTATGAACCTGCTTTCTTTTTTGAAGGTATCTCTGAGAAACTGTGGCATAACAACATAGACAGATGAGGGGATGGAGTGAGAAGGGGAAGAGCAGTAGAGTTGAACAAAACAAAGCCATATTTGTACATTCTGTTGCTTATTCCATAGTCTCTACTCCTAATTCATCATCTTCTTCCTGGGTATGCAGAAGTTCCAATGAGAGACTGTAGGGCAATCAGAAGTTTAAACAAAGATCTTGTGTGAAACTGAGGGCATTTCAACACAAAGGAAGGACAGAGCAAGTTGCAGTACCTGCAGGACATGGTTAGGGAAATTCAGTAGGTCAACCAAGGAGAGATCCTATATAGAGAATGTGGAGAAATTATATGAATGAAGGCTTCAAAGGCTTGTATTTAGCAAAATAAATAGAGATGGAAAGAAAACATCATCATTTGTGACCCAGCAGTGAGGTGGAATTTGCCAAGAGTTCAACACATAAGCTGACATGACAAAGGCTCTTCCAAACATCCTAGATACAGAACAGAGCTCTTACTGATTGAAAATACATGAGAGGAAGAAAAGGACACGAAGTCTATAAACAACTGATAATAGGGTCTTAAGAGTTGACTTTTTTGCTAGCCCAGCATAGGTGAGACCAGGTGCAAACACGTGTGTGGCCTGCTGCTGAGCATGGGCTTCCACTCTCTGTTCTGGCAGTAAAGAGAAGGGACTGCAGGAGCATTTCTTTCTGTATCTTTACAGAAGGTTAGCCAGGCTCCCTGCAAGGAGGCAAACGGTAGGATTTTATGTCCAAATCTACTGCAGTGAAACAACACTAAAACTTAACACCAAAGATGTTATTACCATTTTGTTAAATTTGGGCAGTTTGGGGCAGGGGAGAGGAAACAATTCTCATTCTGTAACCACAGAGTTGAAAAAAATACAGGAATAGTAAATATAGAAAAAAGGTCCAACCCAAATTCACTTTACTGTCTCATGGTAAAACCCCCCCACTGTACTGACCTGTTTCAGCCTGGAGGCAGATTTCTGTTCCCAGCTGCAGAGCACGAGGCACCACAGCCCTGGGCTGAACTGCAGTCCTTCCTCAGATATGGGCAACTCAGCTTCACAGATGAAGCTTGGTCAGTGAAGATGACACCATCCTTCCACTAACATGGTGCGTTCCCCAGCAGCAGCCTACACGGCACCAAAGCAGCCTTTAAAAAGGGCATGTGTAGAGGGAGAAGGGAATGGGGTTGGTTTTTTTCCTTTAAAAAAGAAGGGTGCAGCTACTAGCCAATTGACTCTGGTTACATGGACAGTGGGGGAACACAGATTTGAGACTTTCCTGATAAGCATCCCGGGAAACAAATGCAGTTGCCAATTGTCTGTGGGTCACCAAGCAGTATCATCTTTAATGTCCACAATGGCACTGAAATTTCATTTCCTCAACCCTCAAATATGAAATATTGTATTCCACTTGCCTTCTGGGGAAGCACAGTAATTTTTTTTTCCTCTCTCAAATCCACTGCCTGCTGTGACTCCTTAAATATCTATTCAGCCTTCTCTCTCCCTTAATTTTTATAGGATGCAGCCTAGGCAATCTCTATGGCTAATAAAAAAACCAGATTTTATTAAAGAAATGAATGCACAATTCTCCCCTTCGTTCCTCTTCTACCTGCACAAAACCTAAATATCAAGGTGGTTTCAAGGGAAAAGCAATTGTTTACTTAGGGGAGAGGGAAGAAGAAAAAGCAGCTCTAGTACTGAATCTGTTGTATCCCATCAGAAATTTAATCAGTCCCACTACCAATGTATTTTTCAGCAACGTGCATGCCTGGGTGGGAAAAACAAGGTAAAGAAAGCAAATCCTGAAAGCTAATCTGCAGGTGGTTTCAAAGGAAGCAGGGTCAAATACTCCCAGGTTTAAGACAGCAACACTCATGTTCTATCATTCTTAATTTTTGAACACTTGAGTTTGTTGTCCCGTCTACCAGGAGGGCACCTTTGAAAAAAAAAAAAAGGTGACTTTCCCTTGATAACTACTTGTCAGCTAATTATATGTGTGCTTCCAATTACCTTTCTAAATTTGCTTATCCTCCAGTTTCCAAGTAAGGCAGTACTGAAATTCCTTAGAAACAGAATGTGACATCATAAGAAGGTTTTGCAGAAGCTCTCTCTGTATGTCCATTTATATTAGTCTTATCATCCATAACAAGTGTTTAAAAAGCAGAAAAACAACCATGATGCATAATGCATTGTGTCATGATGCATAATAATTAAAACCCCTCCCCCAGCTCCTGAGGTTTAAAATCTTTCCAAGTAAGCATTTCAGCGTAAAGGCTTTGACAAAAACTGCCATTTAGGGACTTTCAAATTTACAGCTATGCAATTTGTCATCATTTATATCAGCAAGAAGGTTTAAAATAAAAACAACAACAAAAGGAAGACAATACCATGCAATTCTGCACTTGATGAATCTCCTGTTGACTAAAAACCCCTATGCCTGGCAGTCAAAAAAGTTATTAACCTGCCAAATTACAGATGGAATTAGTTTATTTCTCCCCCAGAATTCTTTAAGCAGAAGAATATAGAGTATCCCATGTTCAAGTATTAGCAAAGGTTACTTGCCTTTAGAATATTGATTAGCACAACCCTTGTGGGAATTATTTCACTTTTCCAAAGCAAATTAAAGATCTGAAAAGCAATTCTCAACTTAACTTCAAATGCAGTTATTTAAAAATGGATGATTAACGCAATTACTGCCTGGCGCAGAGAGCATGGCTTTCCAGAGGCAGCCAGCAGAATTCACAGTTAACACTGAAATCAGATTACCTTGAAAGAGCTCCCTTGATCCAGGGAAGAAAAAATAAAACTGATACCTGGGAGCTTATTTCTCACCTGAATAACACGTATTTCCTTCTAAGCCACAAACTGTATTGCAGTTAGATGTGCACACACTCCAACTCAGGTTTTCTAGGTTTTTCAGAGTAAAGTACACAGGAGCAATTTATTTACTTGCACCCCTATGACTTGTTCTTCAGTCACCTCTAAGGTTTCTGAAGAACCTGCTGAAAACTGCTAATACCGCTTAAAATAAGCATTTCTGCAGGCTATTTTCTTTAGTAATGATTCACTCAACAGAAAATTAGTTTTTTTCTTTTGGACTTCCATATAGCAACCACCAGCATGGAGGATACATGTCACATTCCTGAGCACAATTATACTAACATCTTTTAAGGAAGTCTTTATTAACTGGTGAGAAACCAGCACCCATACAAGCCAAGCAAATTTCCCTGACATCACATCTGGAAACATAGCAAAGCCGGAATTTGAGCTTAGGTCTTCTAAATTCTAATGCCTAGCCACGTAATACTGTTCTTCTGCTGAGTTACGGAGCCATTAAGATCAAATACAGTTTCAAAATCAATGCAGAAATATTTTCACTGAAACTTTATGTAAACTGCTACTCAGTTTTAAAACACCAATACATACTTCCGCTAAAATAAGGATTTGGTAACGCTAGTAATACACATTTCAGAAGTAATTATTTTAGTCACATTTTTTCCTATTTCAGGTTCTAAAAATGTACCAGTTTTAAATCTTTACCAGATAGCGTAAGTGATAACAAGCTGTAAATCCACAGAACTAAAATGTTGCTGGGAGCACTACTTATGACTTGTCAATCAGTATGTCTAAAAGTGTATCAGTAGTCTATAAAGTGGTGGGCTTTTTCTTCAGTCACATAAATCAGACCACAGACCATGAACACAAAATTGCAAGAGCCTATATGCCTTCTTTTTCAATAGTTTTGTGAAATGGTCATATAATAACTTTATTGAACAGATGTGATGACTCAGTGATCACTTTTTGCTTTCACCGAAGAGAAGGGAAAACTAGCAAATGTGAGCTGTTATTTAATACTATATAATGTGGTGTTTCATATTCCAGTCAATTTCTTAATGAACTGGGCAAGTGTGGAATGCCAAATGCAATTGTTAGCCAAACCTCAAAGCAGTCAGCTGCAGTCAAAACCAAGGAATTCTTTGTCACATGTACTAGAATATTTAGGACTTTTCTGTAAAAGGACAGTGCACAAAATCAAGTACTTGTATTAATATTTATTACTTAGGAAGATCTCAAGAGGTTAGTATGCCTAAGACTGATTATTTCCTGGATTCTGGAGTACCACAGCTTTCTATGACATGGAACAAACTCTGTATTGCCCATTCCAGGCAGAAGGAATTTCAGCTTATGACAGGGAAGCAGTGAAAATTTGCATATAAAGGGAGCTGGAAAAGCATTTCCAGCTGTACTTATTGTTTAGGGGGAGGAAAAAAAAAACAAAGTACATATAAAGAGGCCTCTTTCCAGAGGCATGACTGCACATTCTTCAGCTGTTAATATTTGCCATAGTATCATCCAGAAATGAGTCTTGATTTTGCCATGGTACTTAGAGTTCATTGATGGTGGTTATAACATTCTTATCCTAGAATAAATCCCAAAAGATCCCTTACATACATAAAAAAGTGTACACTCAATCACCACCAACTGCTCATCCCCAACACATGCAAACCAAATGTATAATGCCTGAATGGCTCCGACAGAGGAGAACAGGCCTAACAGATTCTTTTAGGAGCCTATTCCTTATGTGGTTTACATCAAATTATGCAGTTAGAGGGCTAATGCAACCACTTTTAATCAGATAGAATAAACTGGCTAGGGTCTCATAAGTGAGAGGATTAAAATTGTTTGGACACACTGACTAGTAAAAATAATTTGACATTTTCACTATTTTGCTAATGTGTCACTGTTGACATGACTTGTCCCTTGAGAACATCAGTTGTGAAAGGACATGTTTTCTCAAACATTTGCACCTTATGATCATGCACAACTAATTAAACACCACTTTGCTAGGACCTTCACATTTGTTATAGCCTGTCATGATCAAAAGTCATTCATGTTAGCGGTCTTATAGAAGGTACACGTGTTCATTTTAGAATTGCATGACAGACTTTGTTTTTGAGGCTTTATAAAATATTTTTTCTATATTTTCTCAAGGAGTTTCATTTGCTAGAGTTGCCAGTAAAACACAACTGGTCCCAGATGTAAGATATCTGGTTGATAAAATTAAATCTCTTCAATTCTGTTTTCTGTGGAAATTTCATTGATCTGATCTGTGATCTCTTCTTTGCCAGAAAGCATTTTTCTGAATATTCTTTCTAACCATTCCTCCACATACACACCTCAAGCTGATGAAAGCACAGGCAGAACTTGAAAGAAATATTGACTTTGTAGATGCACATTTATTTTCATTAAGTCAGTTTTTCCAAGAGGGAATAAAAGTAAGTCACTCCAGGTGTTTGAATCCAAGCTTCTTTCTGGCAGAGCTAAAGTAAAATTTCTTATTCAATTTTAGTCATCTCTGAGGATGGATCATTGCTGAGTATTTACATTTCTGGTATGACTGGAAAAGGACAGAAAGGAGAATGTTAGGAGAAAAAATAAGTTAAAATACAGATAAATTTCTGTCCTAACTTTCCAAGCAATTTATTGGGACTGACAAGTGTTATGAGATGGCACTAGACACAGCCGTAGGAAGAGAGGGGAGGACAGTAGGAGGAAGTAGACTTTCCTCCTAAGGTGAGAGCTAGTACTGCACTAGCCATTGTTAATGCAAGAGAAAAAGGCAAAAGACAGGAAAATTTTAATTTCTGTGCCCTCTAGCCAAGAAAATCTTCCACACATGGGTGGTCCAGTGTTTAAGTGCATACAGTAGCTAAATAGTTTTGATTCACTAATTCAGCTTTGAAAGTATAGCATATGGGTTATCCAGCGTTATTTGCTGGTTTTTTCCTCTCTCCCCAGACAATCTTATTTCTGCTCTGTTTAGTTGTTGTTTCTAGGCATTAGTAATTGTCATTCATGGCAAACGCAGTCAGCTGCTCATGGACCCAAATTCAAGAGTTAGCTGCAGGCTTTTTCTTTTTTTTTTCTTTTTTTTTTTTTTTGAGAAAATATCCAGGTTTGTGCCAGAGGACCATTTTCTCATGCTAATACTGTCCTGTCCCTCCCTCTCTCTTGAGATATACAGAGAATATTATTGCAAACAGCAGAGAACTGAGATACCTGCAAGGTACAGGAGGTTTTCAGAGAGTAAGACTGGACAGAACTCTAACTGCATGCACTTTTTCCAGACTATGCATTCACAGGAGTTGGAGGCAGCCTGAAGCTGCACCTAATACAAGCCATACTTGCAAGCAAAAACAAGACAAGGAGGGGCTTGATAGTATTTTCCTAAGTATGCCATGTGTCTACTGTCCAACACACAAGCAGCAATTTCTGGGAGAATAAAACAATAAAGTTTTTAGCAGTCAGTGATGCAAAGTAGATACACAGGTAGGCTGGCAAGTTGGGTAAGGGTACCAAGAAGAAACTTTGTTATGATGGTCTCACCAGTGTTGCCACAGGCTTCAAGTCTCATGAGAGGGAAGGGACTGCCCCAGCTTGCAGACCTGTTCTTTCTCTTCTCTCCCCATCAGGTGCAACTGTGTGCAGCCTTGACCATGCTACTACAATTCCAGCAACTGTGAAGAACAACCTGATCTGAAGCAACCCAGCTGATACTAGCTATGAATCAGCACACTCGACTGTAATCAAACAAACCAGTCAACCCCAAATACATTGAGAAAGTGCAAAGGTCAGGGAGAAAAATTGAAAGAGTGAGAAAGGTTTACATCCATTAAAACCAGTCAAGGAAGCGTGACTGTTTCCCAAAAATAACTCTAAGTGTGCCAGGCAGAACACCAGTGGTCTGACAAATTTGCTAGAACTAAGGGTTGTTTCAGCATACGCCTGCAACAATGAATATAGAAATCTTCAATGCCAAGTTTGAAAAGGAAGAGAAAGTTCATCAAGTTTCTGTGAAAGTCTTAGGAGACTTAAACTGAAGTCAGAACTACATGTTATCCTGTGTCTGTCCCGCCCACCCCTGAAGACAGACCCTCCTCAGAATCCCTCTTTATATGTTTGTACCTACATGAAGCTGTGAAGTCAGACTAACTACAGTCCAGATACATTTGAAGCAAAGCTCAGGATATTTAGAAAGAGGATATAATGCTTAAAAAAGCAACAGCTCGTCTTGTGGCCCCGCAAGGTGTCAACCTATCCACTGTTACTGGTCTTTCTATGAAGACATCACAGGAAAACATTACTTAAGCAGTGATGCCATAGCAAAGAAAGGTGTTGTATTTTTGTGTACAGTAGGTTTGGAGAGGTTTCCCCTTCCTTCGTAGTTTAGGTTTGCTTTTCCAATGCAAATCAGTACTGACCTCTGCTGCTAGATTATCAGCATGTGTACTTACTAGGGAAAGAGCAAGGATTATGCAATAACACAGAGATGGCATTTCCAGAAGGGTATTCATGCTGCAGAATATGAATTCCTCTACATCCAGAAGCTCTAAGGATGTTTATATTCACCCAAGAACGTGCTTGCCAGGTGGGCATAGAAAGTATCCCCATTACACAAACAGGGAAGTGAGTTAAAGACTTGAAAGGGGATAGTTCGGAGTACCTCATCCTGCATAGCCATTTCACTAGTTTCCTACCTGGATATCCTTCCCCTACTCCAAGATCACCTTTACAAAGCTGACCTCTGTCTGCTGTGGAAGACCATACAGAGGACGTTTGCCATAAAGAAAAAGAGCAGGCATACAATTAGTTCACGTGGAATACCTAATGTACTTCCCACACACATTTTAGCTTATTTTGCATTAACGTCCTCAGGTCACAAGCTTAAGTAGCTTACCCGAGGCTAGGCAGAGTCCAAGGACCTGTCCACATGGGGATACTCAGGAAATGAATCTGAAATTAAACTTTAAAAAAGAATGAGCTAAGCAGCATCCTAAGCTAGCACTTTCATTTAGAATTAGAGCCTTAATTCAGCTTAGCCTAATTCTTTCAGTTCTAAAATGGGGATATTGACACAAGCCTACTTCCATATCTGTTTATCTGAATCGGTTGAAGGCATTACTGCTTCCAGCTAGTCATCACTGCTTTCCAGATGGAGGTTTCTACCCCACACAACCATTACAGCAGAGTGATTCATGTGAGGTGTCCTGCTCACAGACAACTTTGTCAGCTGCAGGAGGTTTGCATTCATCTGGCCTCTTACTGAAAGGGATCAGGGACACACACAAACCACTACTCTTGGGATAACCTGCTATGCTGGCTTTGGCTGGAATAAAATTAATTTTTTTCATAGTACATAGTATGGGCTGTGTTTTGGATTTGTGCTGGAAACAGTGTTGAAAATTCAGGGATTTTTTGGTTATTGCTGACCAGTGTTTACACGGTATCAAGGCCTTTTCTTCTTCTTGCACCACCCCACCAGAGAGCAGGCTGAGGGTGCATGAGAAGCTGGGAGGGGACACAGCTGGGACAGCCAACTCCAACTAACAAAAGGGATATTCCATACCATGTGATGTCATGCTCAGCATATAAAGCTGGGGAAGAAGAAGGAAAGGGGGGACATTCAGAGTGATGGCGTTTCTCTTCCCAAGTCACCACTACATGTGATGGAGCCCTGCTTCCCCAGAGACAGCTGAACACCTGCCTGCCCATGGGCAGTGGTGAATGAATTCTGTGTTTTGCTTTGCTTGTGCATGCAGCTTTTGCTTTACCTATTAAACTGTATTTATCTCAACCCATAAGTTTTCTCATTTTTACTCCTCCATTTCTTTCACCCATCCCACTGAGGTGGGAGGTAGTGAGCAAGCAGCAGGGTGGTGCTTAGTTGCCAGCTGGGGTTAAACCACACCACCTCCAAGGGCAGTAACCCTGTAGAAGTACACAGCCATAGGTTGAAACTTCTTAAATCTTTGCAGATGTTTACAGAACAAACATCTGCCCACAATCTGGTTGGAGGAAGTAGGCAAGTGGGACAATTGCCTGGGATACTCACTCGTCTGACCAAGGCAAAAGTGTAAATCGGTGAGCCAAGGGTGAAAGCGAGACTTACAGGGTACGGTCCCTAGCAAAGGATGAGGCTGAATTCATTGACAAGGCACAGATTTGCTTAAATTATAAGCTATTATTGGGGTCTCGGTATTCAATCACTGCTACACAACTGCACTTTAAAGACCTACAGTATGAAGGTGCTTTTGGCCTCTATGACCTTAATTATGGAGACTCATTTACCCCATGTTGTTTTATAGCTGGTAATAGATTGTAACATGCCAGTCACGTCACAGGTAAAATTGTTTCCTAGACAATCTGAAAGGAGTGAAATAAGATGTTATAGGAGCTCTATGAATCTCTGACAAGAGACAAGAGTAAACAAAGGGAGGGAGAGACAAGAGAAAACATCCTTTACATCCCTATTCCCTTGATCTACCTTCCCACACCTGGGGTACAGCAAAGCAATATCCCCCTAGACAGGTCTTGGCAACCTTGTGTTCAATCTGTCTCACACTTCCCCAGAGATAAAATCAGGAGAGGGAGAGGGGGAAAGGGAGGGAGGTTGCTCTATGATGGGGCTTTTTGCACTATAGAATGGAAACAAACCAAAGGATTTAAATTTAGCATCATCTCTCTGAACTCAGACCACTCATTACCATCGAATAGTGTCTGTCAGAGGAAGCCACTGGTGTTCTGAGATAGCATCCTACCTCCACAGAAATGGAGAAGTCAGTTAACACTTCTAGCTGTGGAACACCTATTTATATTTAATATTCAAAGCCAAAGTACCAAAGAGGTTTTGTTGGTGGTGTTTTTCTCCAACATGTAGAACCTTGTCACATGAAATAAAATAACCTAAAAAAGCAGGACACCAAAGACAAAGAAAGCAATGCTGCAGCTAAGCATTAATCTCTTAGCAGCACCAAGGTTATAAATTCAGTGTGTTCTCCATGCTACACCCTTGCTGGAGATTATCTGCTACAGATAGCATGCAAAATAAACCTGGATGAAAAGGGAAGGAAAAGCAGGTAGCAGGAGGAAAAACAACCTTCCCTCTCCGGCCCACTTCACTCCCCCTCACCCCCCAAGAGAACAATTTTTTCTGCAAAGAAGAGAGTTTTCTGGACAAAATATATTTAAGCTTTGAAAAGGGAAGGATTATTTGGGGAAAGTACCACTCAGGATGGAAACAGGTAGAGAGTTTAGCTGTACTGCAGTTTTTTGTCTTAGTAAATTGTGAATGGGACATGAGGTATGTGTATATGAACAAAAAAAAAGCTTAGACCTTTTTTCGCTTCTCTTATAATCCTCAGGAACATTCAGATCATCTAGGGAAAACCTATATATTTCTGGTTCTCTTCAGCAGTAGAGTAGGAAAACAAAAAGCTCTTTCCTCTGTTTCCCAACGTCAAAAGAAACTGTAGTGTTTTTAATATAGAAAATCCATTAAGTATGGGAAAAGGCAAGAGCCTCATATCAAGCTGCAGACAGCAACGCTCAAGCACAAGGCATTCAGGCGATGGAAATGCATTCAGAGCGTTTAGCACATAGGATTAATCGAATTATAATTTAATCATCTGATCAAACACTAATTAGCATAATCACTTGAGGGGAAAAGCTGCTAGAGGAACAGACGAAGAAACACCTTGGGCACCCGCACGTTTTAATGACGCAAGATCATGCACAGATTTTTTTTTTTCCTTAATAAAACACAACAGAGATTGAAGATCACAGTGCTGAAGAAGCAGTTTAAAAATTCCAGTCCTGCATCTCATATAATTCTCAAGCACAGAAGATGTTGAAGCTGGGTCTGCAAACTATAGTTTATTCAGATTTAAGAAAGAGCTGTAAAACCACAGGAACACTACACTACCCTGGTTTGCTGTATGAAGACTTGAGCATGAGCACACATTTTTAGCCCACAGTGTTTCCATTATAATCATCCCTTACTGTTTCCCCCCGAGTCTCTCACATGAATGTTTAACTATAGATCGCTTAGATGACCTTCAGGGATACAGCAAAGTATTAGCGTCCTTTTACAAACTGCATTTGAAGTAATTAGTCTAAATCAGCTGGGTTTTTTGGCTTGGTGCGGGGGAGAATGGGAAAGCAAGAGATATTAAGGGAGCTTTTCTGTGTAACGTTGTCTAGCTTTCCTGGTAAAATCATGCTACTTTTCAAAAGCAGAAATCTAGAGAGACTAGAAAATCACCCCTGATGTTTACAATAAAATTACACTTGTGTCTGGAGAGTGAGCAGGAAGAGATGTATGGACAGAAGGAAGCCAGGAAGACTGTATGGGAAGGAGGAAGGGGAGAAGTAGGGCATTGCAGGGGAATGGACCTTAGGGGGTATCTTTTGTTTGACTTTTTATACAACATAATGTAATTTAATTCTTCTTAATAAGTGTTTAGCTTTCCAAATAGATAATTCTTCTGAACACTAGAAACATTTAAATGTAATGAACTGCAGCACCTATGGATCAGATTGGACTTAGAAGAAGTTTCCTACAATATTATGTAAGGAAACAAAATGATGAGCTGCTTACCTACATTTTAAAGACACCAGATCATACAGGCTCAACTGTGAGCTAATTTAAATTGATTACATCCCTCTTACAGAGCTATTACTAATAATCCTTTCAGCTTCTCAGAATGATTGTACATTAATAAAATAGGGTAACCAGTTACAGCATGGGGCCAGTTTACTCCAGGATTTCTCCGTACTGGGCACCCTGCTATGTGCAGTCTCTCACAAGCACAGCATTCAACTCTCCACTGCAGGTGACGATTCCAGAAAACATCCCAGCAACAGAGCTGTATATCACTTTAAAGCATTGTCATACTTTTAATAAGAAAAATGACTGATAAATGAACTAATAAAAGACAATAGATTAGTTTCTCCCTGGCATAAAGGTAGAACCACCATATGGCATGCATTCCTGGCTCTAAAACAGAAATCCAGCATACATGAAGTCCACTTAAATAAAAAGTAAAGGTAAATTCATCAAAAAGTTTTAAAGTTATGTTTTTCTAGCTTGTTTAAAATATCTAGCTTTAAATTCTTGCTTGTTCCGTTCAAATAAATCTTCCTTTCAAGCGAAAACTTAAAAGCAAAACCAGGAGATTTTGCATCACCTCACAAAAACTGCAATATGTCAGACAGGGGAGTGACATAGAGCTAGTAACACTACTTGAGGCTGCACCACAGTCAGAGATAGGCTGGAACACAAGACAACAACCACCGTCTCCCCAAACCCATCTCTAAACCTCTCTTCTCTTCCTGCCCTCCGAGAGGGCAGCAATCCTGAGCCAAATGGCAGCATCCTGCTGATATCAGAAGTGCAGCTACCCATACCTTCCACTTTCTGAATTTATAAGATTACCAGCACTGTGCCATGTCATAATGCTTTAATTTTCCACTTGCTAACTATTTAATGTGTGCTACTTATTTCAGATAAAATTATCTGAGCACAAGGCCAAATGCATGTGCCTTAGGAAATGCCAGAGCTATGGTGCTCAGCCAACCTTAATCCCCTACTCCAATTATTACAATGTGCATACACACCAGGGACTAAAAGTAGCAGAGACCATGTGAGGAAGAAGAGTAACTGCATTGCATAGTGGACAAACAAGGCTGTTAACTTTGAATGTGGCTTAGACAGAAACACAACATACTGAGCTAGAAAGTTCTCAAAACTTCTTGAAATTAAGTAGCAGTCAGACTACTATTATTTAGCTGTGGAAAAATGTTTTTAAAAACCTCATTAGTTCATTTTGTAATTACTAAAAATCAGCATTCTTCTATAGAAATGCATTTTGAGATGTGGTAAGAATACTGTAATTGCTTTTATTCACTAGGGACTAACTTCTGAACATAATAAATATGCCCTGAACTGCTGCAGCTAGTGTCTTCAGACAGGCATTTCTTTTCCTCAGCACTATCTTCATGTGTGCCACTGGTTAACACATTCAAAAAGCCCTCTAGCTTTGTCACTAGTGAAACAAACACAGCTTGAGTGCATGTAGTACTTTAGCAGGACAGTCACATCTCTCTGAAGTTGCACTGCTCCTTCTCAAGCATGCACACACTAGCTAAAGACAAAAAAACAGTGAAGAAAGGAAGGAGCTTGGCCAGGATTTTTACTCTAGACCAGGATAGAAAAGCTAAAACTTAAACCTTCCTTTCTTCCACAGGGGGAAAAAAAAAAAAAAAAAAAATCCACATTCCCTACTCCAGGCTGTGTTCCCACCATATATACACAGTTTTCCTCAGGACTTGCTAAGCAAGCAACTTGCTAAGCTTTACAATTTGCTGTAGAGACAAAAAGCTGCTCTCCGGTAGGGCAGCAATGTGGTGCACTGGCAATGTCCTCCTCCACCCAGCAGTGCTCTCAGGAGACCGCATCCAGAGAGGGCTCCAGGAGCAAGACTGGGTGTTGAGGCACATGCGCTGAGCAGACCCCATTGCACCAAACCTGCCAGTTCCAGTTCCCAACAGCTGAACAGCAAATCACGACTGCTAGTGCTTCTCTGAAAGCCTGACAGCTCAGCCTCTTTTTCTGAGGATTAATTATCTCTCTCCTGCCCAATAAAGGAGCTCAGCTCCTTCCTTCTTCACTCAGACAAGGGACACGCACATCCTACCCTACAGCCACACTGACATTCATAGGATTGCTCTCTGTCCTTGAGCCCCCTCACTCTCCCAAATGCATTTCTTGACTCAGGGGAAAAGCTTTTAGGGATGAGAGAAATACTTTTGCTACCAAAATAAATATAAATATCTGTAAGAACAAGGTAGAAAAAGGAGGGGTTGTAGGCCTTAAATTAAGCCTATATCACAGATGAAATCACATGAGAAGACACAAATGAAAGAAAAATCTGAATACTGGCAAGTGAAGGACAAGGGACACTGGGAGTCTGACCTCCCCCTTGTTAGACACAGCAGGAACCTGCAGAGCACCAGCTTCATCCCTAGCACAAACCAACAGCCAAGATGGAGTCATGAGGACCAGCACCGGGGAGTCCAAAAGCCACATGCTGTTTTGTTCCCCACCCACGGCTTCTGCTCACAAGGGAACAGGCTCAACCTTGCCTTCCTCACTGCAAACTAAAGCTGGAACTTCAGAGCCTCCCACCATAAACTGTCCAGCTCAGACTTAGCCTTCAGAGACTGCCCTCCTGCTGTCCCACAGGGCTTCATGCTCTTTGAGGGCCCTTCCTCTTCTTATCATACCTTGTAATGCTGTCTGGATACCCGTATAGTTTCATGCTCACCCTTCTTCCTCCCTTATCCTCCCCACAAAAATCCTGTTCATACCCCTCTTCCTTCCCTCTCCCCTTAGCATCCATTTTGTATTTTTTTAAATATACATTTACAAAAAGCTGAAAACAAAGTTTCGTGTTGACATGACAAAAAACATGGCAAGCATTGCCCATCACTCAAGTCCCACAGCAAGATGAACCTTACTCTCTGTGCTTCTTCTCTTTTCCCTTGCAGTGATAAAAAATCTGATTTCTAGAACCCCTATACAACAGGGGTATGGAAAAGGTTGTCATGGTGGAATAAAAACCTTCAAGTCACACCACAAAACTAAGAAGAAAGGTACAAAGGAAAGCTTCCTAAATATATGTAGCTAAAATCATGAACTAGTATAAATAATGCAAGTATTACTATGCCAAGAAACCTCTACATTAAATGACTACATACATATCTAGAGAACTTGTACTTCAGTGACAGTCTCCTAGATTAGTTCCTTTATATCATGACATTGCAAATGCCTCACTTTATGCTTTACAAGTACAGTTGCAACCCAAATTATAGTTGACCTGTCTAGAAATAATATGAACTGGCTTTTAAACTGCCCCACAGAAAAGCCACCTAATGGGAGGAAAAGAGCTGGAAAATGTGTAGTGCAGGCAGGACTTTATGGATGGTGAACCACAGGAGGCCTTTTCTGTTTAAACTGAGGGCCACTTAAAGCCTGGTTTGCTTGAATGACATCTCTTCCACCAAGATCCCATTCCAGGGACATCAGAATCGGCTTTTCATAACAAAAAGGACTTTTTCAAGGACTTTCTCTGTCCTTAGCTCAAGCCAGAAGCGGTCTAACAGCATGTCACATGCCCAACTTTTAGTTTTTAAGGGACTGACTTGCTGCATTGACAATATTTTCCTGAGTCAGGGCTAAAATTACAAACAACATAATTCCCCCAGAAAACTCCAAAGACTTCAGAAGGTAATACTGTAAAACAAAGACAAACAAAAAACCCAACACACAATGATTGCTGATAGAAAAACACAATCACAGAAGAGAATTTAGCAAAAGCCAGAGCTTACATGATATGCATCACCTTTCCACAGTCTGGGACAAAGCAACCAACTAGCATTTTGGTGCACTACAATCGTACCATGCAATTTGTGCAGTCCAGTATACCCTGTAATAACAACATATGGGTTCCTCCAAGTCTGCACCTTTCAGTATCCCAGCTAGCCTTCTCTGTCAGCTTAAACAAGAGCCACATGTCAAAGACTTACATTTGGTATTTGAATTCCATACTAACTACTAAATCTCTAGGAAACTCTACTGAACAACAACATATTATCATGGGGATGCTTCTAAAGAACAGAACTGAAAACAAACACTTCCATCATGTCATTTAATTCTGTGACACCTATAAACTAGGGCCACGGGGGGCTGCCACTCTAAGATGTTGAAGAACAAACACCCTTAGTGTGCAGGCTTAGCATAAACCACTCATCTGCAAAACCACACGGGAGGATTTCACGCCAACAGATATTTATATAGATAGAGAAACCCTACAATCTTATTTATAGAATCATTGTGAGTAGGTTATGTAGATAGGCAACTATTTGCAGCTACAGTGAAACACAATTCCAGTTACATTGGAAGATCCTTGGTCCTCTTAAAAATAATTTTTCTGGTGTTCTTAAAACATTGGAGGTCTCCCCAAAATTTACTCAAAAAATTACTTTAGATGACAGAAGGTTACTAAGAATAATTTTTAGCCTACTACAAACATAAATCTTAAGCCACAAATCTTCTGCATTGGATTACATGTAATTAATTGGAAGAAAATAGCATCAGTATACTTGGACAGCAAAGCAAGTGCCAGATTTTCCATACACAGTAGATTTTAAGCAATTACAAGCTATATTGATTTACATATATATGTGTGTCTTTGTATAAATATATATATATATTTAAAAATCTCAAAAGGGATGGTATCCCTGACATACTAAAGAGCCACATGAGCAGTATGGTTTTTCTTCAACTCACACCATAGCATGCATGTAGAGGCTCTGAATGTTAACCAGGCAAAAAATTTCTCAGGTGGTCCTCATATGTGTCTTCGTCACATCGACAAATAGTAGGGTGCTGTTTTCAGATGTGTTCTCGGGCTGCCCCATGGCTCACGCTCCTGCACTTGTGCAGGCTTCTGTCCTTCTGGAAGCTTCAGCAGAGGCACATCAGTGATTCAGCTCGGGTCGCCGGGCTGCTCTCTCCCTCAATTACTAGGAAGCTCCAGGGAGGCTGGTGTTTAGTATGGAGGTGACTCTCCTTCTCAAAGCCTTTGCATTTAAAAATGACTTTCTATAAATAGGATTGCTGGCTCACTCTTAAATCTTACTCCCTGCCTTCTAAGTAAAAATAGCTTAAATAGGGATGCTGGGGAGATTTGTTATTATTCTCCGTCATCCTGTCTGTCCATCCATTTACCTTCCTTTCTTTCCTCAGTATGTATCATAACATCTGTTGCCCACTCCACTATGCAAGATATATACTAATGTAACCTATTCTCTCTTTTTCTGATGTGTAATTCGATGCCCTAATGGGAAAAAAAAAACCAAAACAACAAACAAACAAACAAAAAAACCCCAAACTTATGAGATAATAAGAAATTTGTAGTGAGTGGCAGCATAAAAAGAAAAGTGATGGCAAGAAAAGCCCACAGTGCTAACAATTACCTGAGGAATCTGTGGCTTGTTCTGTAAGAGATTCTCTTCAGTTCTCTAAAATATTGTGCTGCAAGAGGCTCTTACAAAATACCTCTCATTTTATGTTATTTTATTTTTGAAAATACCAATTGTTTGATGAAATGTTATGAGACAGGGAGGTGAAGACTGAGGAGACAGCGTTTCTTTTGAAGAATAACATAATTTGAAATCTTAATTTCATTGATTTCAAAACAGGTTAAAGGAAAAGAAGTGCTGATTAAAAAGGATTGTGAAATATCCCAAGCTATATTGTGAAACAAGTAATTTAAGTGCATACACCTACACATTCACTTTGAAATAATGAAGTATTCTGATCTACAGACCTGTATTGCTTAAATGGATTTTTTTTTTTTAGTACTTCTAGAGTTTCAATGACTCAAAAGAAATTTTTTTAAAAAAAAAAAAAAATGTACCTTAGAAAAATAAGCTGGAATTAGCGTCTTTCTCACTGTAAATCTGAAAGAGTCCTAGGTTAAGAGGTTGATAAACAGTGTGCTCCAATTAAAATCAAAGGCTAAATGAGTGGTATGTTCAAACAGGCCTTGATCCTATGCACATCTTGTTAATTAGAGTAAACTTTGAGGGGAAGGGAAAGACCTCCATCTATTTTGTTTCTCAATCCACTACCCTGACACCACACCACTCCCCAAAGGTATTTAATTACTTTTTGCTTTTTTTTTGTCACTTCAATGTTTATTAAACAGGTAAAGGAGATTATTTCCCCACTCCAAACAAACTCCACACCTGAGAGAGCAGCATATTTGTTAAAACAGTCATCCAGGCAAACACAAAAAGTCGAGGTCGAACCTGAGCCCCACTGCTCCTGTAACCAGAACCTTGAACAGCTCATGAGCTGGAGGAACCTTGCATGAGCTACTCATGCCCACAAGATTTTCCCAAATAATTCAATTTACCAGTATAGTATATGACAAAAGTTTACAGAAAAACAAAGAATAAATTAAACCCAGCTTCCAAACTTTTCTGGATGCAGCAGCACTGAAGAGATGCCACTGAAACCACAGTGCAGAGCTGTAAACTATTTAAAAAGGGTTATGGGCTTCTTTTTACCGTTCGTGAAAATCAACTTCACTTTAAACTGTTACCAAAAACACCTCCATCGGCACACGCGACTGCTCTTCGGTGTTATGGAAAGAGGATGCAGCGTCCACCAGTTAAAGTATAGTGACCATTGATAGAGAAATGCAGACAAAATGCTTCCTTCGGGCACCGTCTGTTCCCACCGCTTTCCAGAAACATTGCCAGACTTGTGTGGTTTGCTGCCCACTAGTGTCCTGTGGCACCGGCTCTCCGCCGCCGCACAGGCAGCACGGCAGGCTGCCAGCCCCACGGCCAGCGAGCCCAAAAGCCTGGGGATCAGGACACCCTGGGCTGAGGAGGAACACTTCTTTTGAAATGGGAACAGATACTTCGAAGGTACTCTGTCTGCCTAGCTATAACAATTTTTCTCTGTTTGGCATTTGGCAATTAATTAATAGCTATTTATAGCTCAGGTAACACCAGATTAAAAACACCATCAACTGTACTATGCCATCCACAAACATGTATTAAGCTAAATGCTTTCTGCACATGCATTAAACTTTCTAAGGTACGGATTTGGTTACACAATTCCACATAAGCTATTCACGTTATTACAGTCTGCTTCTACAAAGAGAGCTGTTTGCTTTTTTCCTGAAACGTTTCTTCCCCAACACTGAGTCACCATTTTCTTTGGAGAGTGTCATTAGTACCACCATTGCTTTCACTACTCATGCTCCAGCCTAACACCTGCTCTTAGTTCAGTGTGATCCTTCTCAGTCTTCCAATATGATGCCAAAACCTGTATTGATAGATACAGGGCAGAGAAAGGATTCAAACAGCACATAATTTTAATGGAAATTTATTTTTAGTGTCATCTGTACTGTACTGGGTGCCTCCTGATGCTCCATTGATTTCAACAGAACATCTGTGGACAACAGGCATATAAGAAATGCAGCCAGAGAGAAGCCTGCAAATGGGCTCAGCATACCTACAGCAGAGACTAAATGATAAAGATGCTCATATCTGAAAACAGCATCCTAATTCTGAACTAACTTTATCACAGTAATTACAATAAAGAGCCAGGATTTTTAAGTAGGCCCTTCTCCCCTACCTCTCCTCCTCCCTTACCTTCTCCCTCCTTCTCTCCCTGTCATTAGTGAAATGCCCCCTTACTAATTACAAACTGGTCACAGTAGACTTTCACCGTTCATTTTATATGCTTGTATCTGGAATACTTAGGTATAGTAACATGGACGGTAGTACAGATATAGTAACCCTGAAGGTAACTCAGAAGTATTGCGCAGGGTTGTAACTGCATGACTCAGGCTTTCAAAGTGGTGAATTTAGCTGCATAGCTCCCACTGATGTCTGTATCGTCCCACACACTTACTAAGGCTGCAATGCATTTATGATTAATAGTTACCTATATTTTCAAGAAAATCACAGCAATGAGTTTGAAGCCTTTACAATCTAAAAACTTCAACCAGGTATTTGGGAAGGTTTTGTTTCAGGCTTCAGATATACTAATTGTATGTAACGGCATGTCAGTATTTTATTGCCCCCAGAAGGAAGCTATTTCACAAACATAAAGCCTACCCAGTGACACTGCTCATATCAAATTTGACAAAATGTATTTGTGCTGAGTGACTGGAGGGAAATGTGGGGGCCAACCTTGCTATTGTTATTCAGATTTTTTCCATTATCTTCAACAGAAATTTAGCTCAAGACAACTATAGGGTTAAACCCATAATGTGTGGGTTTATTTTTTAAGGTATTTCTCGCCACAAAAAGAAGAAAAAAAAAAAATCACAACAGAAAAACACCACCACAGGAACATTAAAGTATGTAAGATTTGTTAATATTTAAGTTAAAATTAGAATGAGATGTAACACATAACTGAAAACCACTCATACACGTGCTTGTGTTTTAAATAAATGTAGTATGGTTCCATAAGGGGTTCAGAAAAGGCAGTGGCAGAAGCCAAGCAACCTTCAATAGCCTGCCACCCCACACCCCCCAGATACAGTCATAAAAGAATACTGCCTCTCACACAATGGAATTTGGATAGTTATAGACAGAATAATGAAAGTAAATGTGTACGTGACATATCTATTTATATAGGCAGTCATTTCCTTCAAAGAGATACATAACTGATACAACACTGCGTTAAAATCTGAAGTCTTTTAAAAATATTATTCTCTGACTCTTGACTCCTGTATGATAGTCCAAATAAGTGTTACTGATAAACAAACCAAATTATTCAGTCTTAACAGGAAGGTAGGTGCCAGTTCCAAAAATTTTCTTTAAAAAGATCCTAAAGACATATGCATTTTGACATCAAGTATGATGTCAAAAACAAACACACTTTTTAAGTTGCAAAGAATCACTGAACCATCCACTACATATTTCTACAATGCTTTCATCTTAAAATATTACCATACACAAACCCATTTTATTTTAGCAATCTAGATTCACAAATGTACAGAGGTTGCTCTGTGGCAATACAGAATCTATGCAGATGCATCTATCATTTACATGTTATACACTATTAAAGCTAGAAAAATCTTTGGGATACAAATTCACATTTGACTGCGATCCAAAAAACACATGGATACTGAAAGTGAAATTGCTACTGACTTCATAGATCAAGGAATAAATGAAAGTGATTTTCATAATATTTCAACCTCATAAAGCAAAAATTACTCTGTTCTTCAAAAACCCCTGGAAAGGGGACTAATTAGCTTAGAACATAAAATTTATAGCATCAGTACGGTAGACTAAAACATATGCCTCTTCTTTTTCTAAAAGATACAAGATTTCTGGACAGAAACAGGGTTCTTTCCAATGCAAATCTAATTTTAAATGAATAGTGCTGGTAAGAGCATATAATTTCAGGCTGATTCTGCCTGTCTTATTAAGAGCAAATCTCTCCCTCCAAGGTATCTGGCTGAAGCGGATAGAGAGAAAGGCACAGCGCTGCCTGTCAAAAATAAATAAATAAATAAATAAATAATGTTAGAACTTGTTGCAGTTGTGTCACTGCTAGAAGAAATGCAAAATTTTAAAGTTCATAGTTTGGGGGTTTTCATCCATTTTGCATTCTGTGGCACTCGGAAGACGAAAACGTTTTAAGATAGACCTAAATACACACTTATGATTCACCTCCTGATTTATGATCTATCTGGCTATTTGCACTGGACTTGCCATGCCTGTCAATGTATTTTCTCATCCAGCGTATACTTAAGACGACGTGAAGGCACCCTCATACAGCATTCATTCCTCATGCTCTGTCAGAGGTTCAATTATTTGTATCTTCCAGGAAAATCTTACACTTTGCCCTGTGCTTCTCTCACATTCATTCAATACAAAAACCATTTTCCTATTCTACCTGCTTTGCCTATTTTGAGAGCTGTGCGTTTAATCTTTCCGATTTAACTGTCAGGATGTAATGCATTACAGGCAAGGCTATGTTCTCAAATCTGAGAAGAACGAAGCAATGTAATAGACTAGCTAGAATCCCAGACTACAGCATAATTTGTTTTCTGTCCTTAAGACTGCAATGCTAATGTGCATTTTAATAAAAGTTATGCAATTCGAACATATTTTCATCTAAACCATGGTTTTCAATCACACGTATCTAAATGTTCCTGATTACCCCATCTACTATTAAAAAAAATCCAGAAACTACAATAAATGTTTGTCAATCAAATAGTTGGCAGAATGAAGAGAAAAAAAAAAAAAGAGAAAAAGGGTTTACCCCTATTCTATTGCTACTCTAATTTCCCCTTCCTAAGTTTATACTTGACTGAAAGTGTCTTCAAAATTTTCAGATGATGTAATGCTTATCCGTGCATATTTTTACATAAATGAGTGAGAAAAAAATTCAGAGCAGGTACCTTTACAGTGAAATGATGAAAGGTAAACATTTTTAACATATTACTTCTTAAATACATAAAAAGAGAACTGTTAGGTGAAAGCACAGGGCGATTTAAAAAAAAAAAAAAAAAAACCACAAACAAAACCACCAAAACACACCACCACAAGACGTAAAAGGAAGCAATATCTCAATGAAAACGCTTCGGATGAAAGCCCTTCAAATTATCCCCGTGTACGCGGACAGATTTCTACAGCACTTAGCAAAATTCTGTACTTTTCCAGCCAAGAAAGAAGGAAAAAGCACCTCTATCCCTCTCTCTCCGAGCACCGTCTTATTCCCAATGAGGCAGACATACAGTAGCGTGGCTAGGTTATGGGCTGTCACTTTGCTAGGTAAGCTAGTTTAAACGATTACAGAGCGGTTTCGCCCTTCTCCTCACCGCTGCCGACAGCCAGCGCGACGCTTCAAACACAAAAGGCACGACCGCGACCCGCTCCCCTTCCCGGCCGGCAGGAGGGGGAGAAGGAGCCCCGAGGCGCGGAAGGGGAAGGAGCCCCGAGGCGGGGGCCGGCAGCGCTCACCATGCGAGATGCTGTGGAGCAAGGCGACGGCCAACATCCACATGCCCCCGCCGCTCCCCGCTGCCCGCGCCGGGCTGGGGCTCGGGCTCGCCCTCGCCCGCCGCGCCCGCGGCCGGGCCGGAGCTGCCGGGCAGCGCGCAGCGGGGCCGGCCGCCGCCTCCCTCGGCTGGTGGCTGCTCGGAGCCCGCGGCGCCGCTCGTCCGCCCGGCGAGCGCCCGGCTCGGCTCGGCTCGGCTCCGCTCGGCTCGGCTCCGCTCGGCTCAGCCCCGCCTGCAGCCCCGCGGCTCCGCCGACTCTCGCCGCCCGGCTCTCGGGCGGGGGAAGGGGCGGCCGGCGGCGGGGGCGGGAGGCGGGGGCGCGGCGCCCAGGTGCGTCCTCCGGCTGCGGGAGGCGCCCGCAGGTTGGCGGGGGCAGGGCCACAGGTGACGGCGTCCTCCGGCGCGGGCAGGGCAGCCCCCCCGGCAGCGGGCAGCGCCCCCCCGGGCAGCGGGCAGCCCCCCGCCGCGGGCAGCCGGCTCCTCACGCACCTCCCCGCGGGCCGGCGGCGGGCGGGCACATCGCTCCGCTCCGCTCCGGCGGCTCCGGTCACAGCGAGCCCGCTGCCCGCCGCCCCCGGCTCCCCGCGCGGCGGGGGGGAGCCTTGACCCCAGCCCTTTGCAGCCTCAAAGCACCGCCGAGTCGCCACAGTGAAAAAACCCAAGCCCAAGAGAGGAAGGCAGCGGAATATCCTGCCTCTCGGTAGTGGGCTGAACCGCGTCCGTTTGGCATCAGCCGAGTTGTATATGACTAATGTGTTGACAAGTCGTGGGGGGGGACTGGAGGGGGGGGCCCTTCTGGAAGGTCGCAGCCCAGACAGGCGAGCGCATCAAGTAATTGACTAGGATTCTGTGTGAAACTGAAAGAAAAAAATCGCTCTATCTACAGTTCCCGGTGCTTACACAGCTCCAGATACTGTTTGGCCTTTCACGTGTTTCTTTTTCTGTGGTAACAAATTTTTTCCCTCGTAGCGAAAGAGTAAATTACAGTGTCTCTAACTAAAAGCAATTTCTGCATCTATTCTTTCTTCACATCTATGATGTGAAGGCTGGTCTAAAAAAGAAAAGAAAAAGAAAAAATATTAAATGAAGAGCTTAAAAAAAAAATCAATATTGTGAAATACATAACAGCATTAGGGCAACTCTGAATTTAAGCTGTAAGATGAAAAGCAAACACAACAAAGCAATAAGGAATCTCAACTGGCAGAATCCCCAGTGTATTACCAAACAGGATCGCTTCACATTTGGGGTCTTCACAGGACTTTTTTTTTTAATTGCTTTATAGCACCAGACATTGCCATGCTGCCAAGACTCAGTCTTGTGCACTGTAATGAAACCTCAGAAAGGATGTCACCCCAAAAGACATTGGGATAAACACGTGCAGAAAGCTCAGCAAACACATCTGGACTGGGAAGAATACCTGTCTCAAGATGTTTCTAAAGCCATACAGAATGGACCAAAAAGCACTCCCGAAGCACTGTATAAGGCCCTTCATTCTAATTCTTGAGAAAACCAAAGTCACAATTGAAGCACAGTGAAAGCCATCATGCAAGTATTTAGTTGCCTGCATCTCATTTTGGCTGGGATATCAGCTAGGAGAGACTGAAGCCCTGAAGTGAAAGTAGGAGAGATGAGACCAATATTGGGCAGAGACTAGCTAGCTGCTCAGGGTTGCCCTTAAGAAAAAGATGTGGGTAACCAGGGAAGCTATTCAATGGAAAATAGCATCTGATGCTGTTAAACAACAATTAAAGAGAGAAGTACAAATGTCTTGGGGGGGGGGGGAAGAAAAAAAAAAAAAGGAATTCTCTTTTATTGGGAGTGAAGTTCTGTTAAAAAGGACAATACTTTAATCTCTTTGCTTAGAAGAGAGCTAGTGACTAGCAGAAATGCATAAGTATTCATTTGAGAGCCATTTTGGAGAAGTTCATGACTGATTTGTTCAGGCAGCTCTTTCAGAATTGCTTGTTTCCCATTTTGAAGCCCAAAACATGTTTGGGGCTTAAGAGATACAATGCTATACCACATAGAATAAATACTGTCTTCTTAGACTTTCCTACCTCCTTTACTCATCTACATAATGCTGGTAGCCCTTGACAAATTTCAGTCTCAAGCAAGTTTCTGTGTTTCAGTTTATTTAAAACAACAGCAGCTTCAGACTAAAAGAGTCAGTCTTTAATTTTTTCTTCTGTGGCACCAAAAGGCACGGGACCAACTTTCAGCAGGTATATAACCTTTCTTAGCAACAGTCAGCCAACTAGGCAGCGTAATCATAGTCCTGAGATAGGTTTAAGGTAGTGGGGGGAGAAAGCAGGACACAGTTTTGCATGAAAGCAGTGTTCACTGGTTCTGCTGCTCAGGGAATAACTTGACTGAAACATAAATTAAACAATCTGTCAAAGTGGAGAAACAAAACTATATGATAACTTCCACACAGAGTACATGAAATCAGTCAGAATGCTACTTTTCAAGTCTGAAAAATCAAGCATGACCAGGCTTCAACTGCAATCAAGACTAGTTAAGGTCATCAACCAAGGAGAATCCTCTTTCATGCTTTTTTATTTGTTTTATTAAAATAGAATGTGCTAGATTAAGTTACTGGAAATTATTCTTCCTAAAACAAATTCAATCACTTTCCAGCAAGGTATCTCAATTAGAGTTTTCACACAATTATATCTTCTCTGGAAAAAAATTTAAAAAACCAATCCTACACAACTCTTACTGTAACTGTGATTAAGGGTCAAAAATCTTAAAACAGGCTTCAACTGAGTTGTTAAACTGGATTTAGATCTTGTACTGGTTGACTTTATCAGGTTGATCATCCTTGCTTTCTGCGGCTACCAGACAAACTCTGTGAGGAAGATCTCTTGAAGTTTACAGAGATATGGCAAAAATACACATCAGCTGATGATCACCCTAAATGTATCTCAGACTCTCAGCATTTCAGATTACATTATACTGGAGGAAGCACAAGGCAAAGACTTCTGTATTAGGACCTCATGAAACCCCTATGTATTTGAACCATCCGATTCCAATGAAGCATCCAGAACATCAATATGCTTTCTGACAGTTCTGGCCACACACATTCAAGTTGCCCCCCAAGCCACCAGCATGAAGTACGTACAGAAATACCACTAGCATGATCAGTCTGACAACAATCTGCCCAGCCATGGGCCTTTGGCTGAGCACACACAGAAAGGGTTAAATGGCAAGGTCTGCAAACCAATTTTGCAGTTGTGTGTACATCATATTCCCATATTAAGTGAGCAGACACACAAGAAATGACCACAGTAGACCAACGTGCCAAGTAAAAGATGGATGCAAAGTGCCCTTGTGAAAATTAAGTATGTTACAACGATCCAACTGGCTGAATATTTCACATTCCCATATTGGAAGATGATGTATCTGGTCTATAACTTCTGTAATCAATCTTGCAGGAAAATTCTTTTTTTTTAAAAAAAAAAAAAAAAGGAAAAAAAAAAAAAGATAAAATGGCCTGTCTACAATAAGTCTGCATTGATTTGGACTTTAAAAAAACAAAGGAATCTTCCAAGGAGAGACTGGGCTGGGAGCAGCAGCAGTAATTGGTTCTATTCAGATCATGGATGGTTTCATAGGGGCTTTAGGGAACTCAGTCAAATATCTGCCACTGAAGCATTCAACTATTCAAACAGAGCCCTTCATTGTCATTCAGGATGCAAAAATCTCATTTGCAATTTCAGCTTTGAAAATGGTTTTAAAAGTACCTGAGGGAAGAAAGAATGGGAGGGAAGCAGAGAGAAAGTGAAGAGAAAGCATGGTGAGAGAGGAAGTTCTCAACAGTCAGAAGACCCGGGGAAAAAAAATAAAAAATAAAAAATGAACATACATTAAACCAGAATCTAAATAACTGATCAGTCCAGTTTCTGGAAGAGATTATACCTTGGCTCAGTCATCCCTCGGTTTCAAAATCATTCTGTTTCTCCTCATTACTGACCTCCTTCCCAGACTGTAGTCTTCTTGACTATGTTCTTTCAGCTTAGTTATTTGAAAGAAAAAGTTGGCTACTGGTTTGTAGACTAGGTAGAGATAACTGCTAGGGACTATCAGCTAAGTAAACTGATTTCAGTTGTAAATTTAGTTATGATTTTCATTTTAATAAGATTTAATAATGTTTTCAGTTCTACTGAGAAAGGAGTTGTAGTCCCAGTTAGCTTAAAAAGAAAACCAAAGCAGAAGCATACCATCCTGAGATAATAACAGGATAGGAACAAAACCTGGAACATTTCAGTAAGCAATTATTTTTTTTCCCCCTCTTAATGAAAATATGTGAAGAGGCATCATGCAAAAGATTTGTGAATATTTGTCTGAAATAAATACCAGTGCAAAGCATTCAGATCCCAATCTCTGAACCAAAGACTTTCTATCTTCTTTCTGATTCAAATCTATTTTAAAGCTGAAGATGACAAGTTTGAACAACTCTTCCCCAAATTTTCAGGTAAACTGAAGTTCTCTCACTGTACCCATAATGAAGGAAGATAAACAAAGAGTGATAAAGGGGCCAGAGGGTAAGAAGGGAAAAGGAGAAGGAGTGGAAAAGCTTTTCAGTAGTTTCCATCAGTCTGGAAACAGGAGAATCAAAAGCCTTGTGAGAACAGGTTTTCCTCACAAGACTTCATGCCCGATTTGATACTAGAAAGATTCAGATAAATGTTGAATGCTTGTCAAAACCAATCACTAAACCTTCTGATATTCACTGGCTACCAAGCTTAATGCTTATATCTATAAGCTCACAGTCAGCCATTTTTATCAAAGCAAGCTATAAAAATTAAATATTTTCCGTGAGACACTTAAGAATTTAAAAACAATTTCTAGGTCTTTAAGTACCATTATGAAGATATGAGTTGAAATGCTCTATTTAGTACTATGAAGCTGGGAATACTCAAGATGGACAAACAAAATCTAAACATCTGCATGCAATTACTTGTAAAAGCATCTATACTACTGATACCTATCTAGTCCACCCCCAACATAAGGAGAGTAAGTACAGTTTTCTTCCTATACTTCATCTGAAGCCACTGACTACTCCAAGCTGATAATGTGCAAGAATATTGTTATCTGGCAAAAAAATGTGCTCTCTCGCATGACCTGTCCTTGCAGTATACACACAATTAACCATTCAGTCTCGATACGCTCATGAATTAAAGCAGCAGCTTTCAAAACAGTGTAGATGGCTTAGTACACATGAAGCTTGAAAGCATAAAATGGAGATTTGGTTGGGTTTTTTTTCCCCCCCTGGCTGAAGTTACTCTTTTCTTCTGCAGCTTGTTCCTGGGATTTCAGTGACATCTGAAAGACATGAATGAGCAAGCTTATCTCATCAAGTGGTTCCGTGAGCACAGAATCAGTGAAAAAAAGAATTTCCTCTGGATATTTGGTCAGAAAACTGAAAATCTAGGGGGATTCTTGGATGTCTATTACTTTTTTCCAATGGTTTTGAGTGGGAGTGGGATTAGTCTCTCTGTCCTCTGCCCAGGTGAATGTTTATACACTTACACACTTACAAAAGCAATGACTTAACTATATTCTACTTACACCCACCTAACAAATTGATTGAAACTGGCCAGCAAGTCCGAAAGTTATAAGAGAGAAGGAGGAGAGGAGTTGACAAAGACATTTCTTAGAAAACCATGCTAGAGTAAATCATGGAAAAATCCAGTCTGTGGGAAGGATTTTAAAACCCTGTGTATGATTCATGTTTTCTTGAGAGAATACCAGATTTTTCTATTTAAAACAACATCATCAAAACATAGGGCAGTGATTTTTTTTTTTTTTTCAGTGCTGTAGATGACTTCTTTACATTGCACCTTGAAAAAAACAGAAAAGGTAAGATTCCTGGCCGTTTAAAAAACTGACAGTTAACTAAAGGAAAAATATTCCCATTCAGAGGGGAGAAGCCAGGAGAAATATTTTTTTAATTTTCACATCTTCATACAGACAACTTTGTTCTTACCATAGAAAAGACGGGGGGGGGGGGAGCATATAAAACAGCAAAAGATAAATGCTAGGAACACAGCACAGAGTATGTCAGACAACTGTCTTGGGTGAAAATCTGAGCTCACAGAAGGGCAGAAAGGCTTCTATTGGTGCTAATTGGTTCTCAGAAGGTAGCATAACTTGACATACAAGCATTATGGTACTGAAAGTATCCATTTGAAAGTCTCCAAATAAAGATGAACTAACACCCTTTGTGTATCTGATGTATCTATAAAGATAACGGAAGACATTAAAGACGACGGCATTAAAGTATTTTAATGCCAAAACATGAGTTACATGTATTGAAATCATAGGCATAGCTCTGCCACACTGTACATAACAATGTTGTATCATGAAAAGGCTGAGTCAAGAGTACTATTTCATTTCTAAATCTGATTTTCAATTATTTGGATTAGGAGTCAGAGCCTTTTAACAAGAGATCTAGGACTACTCTGGGTTTGGATACAGGCATGTATATGCACACATAGCTGCTTCTTACTAAAAATTGGGGGGGGGGGGTGTTAGGAAATTTGAAGGAATATCACAGCTTCAGCAAGGCTTTTTTTAAAAAAATGAATGATGGTTTCAAAGCTCTGCAGACCTCTCTTTAATAATTGTTACAGTGCAATCCATTAAGTACTGCAATTATGTGGGAAGAAGGTTATCCCTGGTCCTGAGCCAAATTCTGCTCTCTATTACCTGCCCAGGATGCCAGTGGCTTAAACAGAATACCAACCACATAAACAAAAGAAAAATGGAACTATTGGGAGCCAATACCCCACTGACCAGAGACAATATGCGGAAGGCACCAGGAAGAGGAGAGCTCGCCATGCCTCAGAAAACACATGGTGTCCTCTACATTCTCATCTTCCTCGCGTGGCTCCCACCTGCTTCCAAGAACTGATGAAGAGGCAATATCTCTGCTTGCAGACTGCTGGGAGCAGATGTGAGCATGGCTCTTCCCAACCTCGGTGCAAAGGAGGGAGCCGGGCGGGGGGGGGGGCGGGCGGGGAGCAGCAGAACCGCAGAGCAGCTGTGGAGCAAGGAGGCAGGGTTGCCAAGCAACAGCCTACCATAGGGGGGGGGGGGTGTTAAAACGGGGAAAGGAAACAAATAAAAATTACATTTCCTCATGTGGGGCAACGGTAGCCCTTCCACCTGCTTTTCTTCCTGCTTCCACTAAGTTACGGGTGTGGATTTGGCCACAAGTGTCTCTTGCACCGTAAGCTCCAGTCAGCTCTTCAAGGAGGTTGCAACAAGGAGAACCATAAGGAATACTTCCTTAGTCAACTTGTCATGGGTAATACAGCGAGAACAGTAGCAGGCAGTCATAGGTTCTCTAGACATCCTGTCCCAGGACTCAGGAATACAAAGTAAAAGCAGACCTTCCCCATTCACACATCTGCATCAGCGACGTTACTTCTGGCACACCATAGTTTGCCTTGGAGAGAATCATGCACAATGTTCATGAGATCTTTTCCTCCATACCATATAGACTTTCTGTGTGACACATGGAGCTTCTGTATTATTTCCATATAAAGGTCTTGCTTCTATTCTTTGAGGCCATAAACATTTGATGGCATGGCATCAAAGGAGGAGACCGTCACAAAAGCTTTAGGCCACACGTGTTCTGGTGAAAAGGGACTACCTTTTCTAGGGTCACCAGAAAAAGGGAGAGGGGATGGAATATATGAAAATAAAAATTCCTGACAGCTCATGGGGCCAGACTACAGACAGTAGAAAGACTTTCATGGAGGCTGACCTCAGGGATCCCAAGCCCTTATCTGCAAGGACAATCTATCACTGAGCCAGGTCCTCATAGCCATGCACCACATTACATCTTTCATCAAATCTAGCAACTGGTTCCTGTTGGAAAGCTTTGCAGTGCTGTGCCTCTTCCCTGATGCCACACTTTATACACATTATCACAGAGCACTAGGAAACCACGTTTACATACCACTGTACAAAGAAATTGACTCTATAATGCATTTTCTATAACATATCATTGTCCACATTTACACAAAAACAAAAAACTATGAAACTGCATTTGCATTTACTTTTGCATACAGAAAATAAATTTTACTAATGTAAATTGTTCACAGATAAGATAGATACATTTTTCACATTTTTCAAGTCATGAAGTCATCCAGAGAAATGCAAAAGGTTAAGAAAGAGACACTTTGCTCTCTCTCAGCCAGGTGCCCTTAAATGTGCTTATTCTTCTAATTATTAAAGAGATGTTTTCTTCCATCTTAAAGTGGTTGTCCAAAGTAGAACAGAAATTCCACCGTGGAAGTCCCTGTTCCTCCCTCTCCATTTATTATGCAGAGAAGCTACAGTGACTTGCACCATAAACACTTTAAATTAAGCGAGATGAGCAATGTCCGTAGCAGCCAACTGTTGCCGAGTTTTTAAATAGCAGCAAGCCCACGGGCAGGATTTGAAGGCAGCTAATGGAGATCTTGTCTTTTGGGGAGGAAATTCCTACACAAGAGCAGAAAAGTACTTGACTGTAAGTCTGGCAAACAAGTGGAAATTGATATACTGGTTAGAGATGGAAACTGACTCCTGGTACTTCATGGGAGAAGTCTGTTAGGGCAGTGCTATGAAGGAACTCATCAGTAGAGCAGAGCAACATGTGGCAGAGAGGCAATGGGATGTCCTGTCCAGTGAAAGGTTTCATAGTAAAATGAAAGGCTGAGTAAACATGAGTGACAGCAGTACATTGGACTGGTAGCAAAGGAGAAAAAAAATCACAATTGTCATGTCATCACTGGTGACAACATATCTGGATTACTGTGTATCCATTCTGGGCTCCTCAGTCCGAGAAAGACACAGACATATTGGAGTGAGCCTAGGGAAGGCCCACAAAAATGGTTAAGGGACTGGGGAATCTGATACATGAGGAAAGGCTGACAGAGCTGGGACTGTTTAGCCTGGAGAAGAGAAGGCTCAGGGGGACCTTAGTAATGCATAAAAATACCTAATGGGATGGTGTAAAGATGATGTAGCCTGGCTCTTCTTGGTGGTATCCAGTGAACAGACAAAAGGCAATAGACACAAAGAGAAAACAAGAAGCTCAATTTAAACATAACATTTTACATATATAAAAATAAAATTTATTTGTACAGTGAGGTTGGTCTAACATGAGCACAGGTTTCCCCACAGAGTTTGTGGAGTCTCCATCCTTGGAAGTATTCAACACCTGACACGACACAGTCCAGAGCAATCTGCTGTAGTAGTTAATTCTGCTTTGGGCAGTAAGGTTGGTCTAGAAGTCCCAAGATCAACCTCATGGATTCTGTTGCAAAACCCCTGACTTCATTCTCCACAGAGAAGCTGGTCTGGGTCCAACACATACAGGTGCTGCATTACTTCTCATTCATTTTCCTTGGGGGTTGTTTTGGTGGGTTTGTTGGTTTTGGGTTTTTTAAAGTATAGCCACCTGTCAAAAGTGGTCTCTTCACCACCAACAGTTATTTTTAGATAATAGTGGCTCATTTAAAAAGCTTACATTTACTAACAGTTACCACAGTGGGTCTTCTCTGAGTTTAAGTGCTTATAAAGTGACTGCTACTAAGCAAACAGCATAAATATCACCTTTGCAAGAGACAAAACAGGCAAATAAAAAGAGCTTGCCTGCCTTACCTGGAAAAGGCTGCATTTTAGTGGAGCGGGAAGTAAGTTGAATATGCATTTTCCCCACTACTCTGAAACAGTTCTTCCAAAACTACAGACAAAAAAAATCCCCACATGCCACCCCACACCTCAAGATACAAAGACAGCCTGCAGGCCACAGTCATATGGAAGGGAGGACTGGTTGTTTGACACATGGCACGGAATGCCAATGTTCATCTCCAGAGCAAACAGAGAAGCCCATTTTATACATCCTGTTTTATACACAGTTGTCACATCCTTGCTGATTCATCTCTTCCTTAAGCATACTACTTCCTCTCTCCACACCTTATATTCCTCTCACACAGAATTCCTTCTTGCTTCTGTCACTTCTGTCATATATATCTGGATCCTGTCTGTTTCTGCTATCTCTCTGAAATGATACGACCAGAACACAATAGGCGTTAAGCATTTTTTAGCTGAACATTGAGCCAGAAGTCTTAAAAAGATACACCTGTCTTGCATAACATCTCCTGTCTTACACAGCACTGTTGAGAGAATAACTCCTTACTATTTTGGTCTCCCCGCTTTTGCCCCATTCACAGATTGAGAAGATTTTCTACCAAAATAGGTTTATTTTAGAAAAGAACCCAAAGAAAATGCTAGATGCTAAGGCAAGCACATATTCCTCAGGGGCAATATATGCATCAATACTCCATATGATATAATATAAAACAAGTATTTGATTTCACTTGACTGAATACTGTGTTATTTTCCTGATCTGCAAGTCCTCATTTCAGTTACTGTTGCAAAGGTATTTCAAAGCTGATTCACTGAATTTTGCTAACTCTTAAGTTTAGGTATAAGTTTAAGGCTGATCAAAAAGTTAATTGATGTAATAGCTCCTTTTTGGAAAAAGCTGAATTCAGTGTATTTGAAGCATTCTGCTGTGTAACTTCAGAATTTCAGTACCGTTTCTTGACTAGCGTATTACAGTAACTAGCAAATTACCATAACAAAACAATTGTTTGAGAATAGAAAAACCATAACAATCTGATTTCTTTTTTTTCCCCCCATATGAAGTTTGGGTTTACTGTCAGTTTAGAACTGAAGAAAATTATAGTGTTAGCATTTGTCATTAAATTAAATGTCTGTTTTTCAAGTAGTTTTAATTCTCATGTCAAAATCCTAATCTAGAACTGTAAGAACAGGTTTTCTAAGTTTTCATTTCTCTTTCTAGATTTTCTTCTGGATACATCCAAAAAGAAGTCCGGTGATCTCACTTTAAGCCCTAAGAGATAATTATCATAGACCATGGCACACACAGATCTCAGCACTCTGAGTTTTCAAAAGTGATCAGCAGCTGTTTCAGGTCATGACTGATGGGAGTTGGCAAAGCTTTGTGGGAAAATGGCAAAATGCCTCCATGTATGTGTCCAGCTGAAGTGTTATAGACTTTTCACATAAATAACAATCAGATTCTTCCAAACAAGCTTTAACAAGATGGAGGGGGGGGGGGGGGGGGGGGCGGGGGCGAGTTGTTAAGGGAGATCTCATTTGTCTTCAATAGTTCATATTAAGAGATAAATTCTCAAGAAGTCAGTACTTCCTAATCATGAAACAGAATTTTCCTCCATGCCTTGGAAGTCTGCCCCAACCATTTCTTGTACCCAATATACTTTCACGACTGCAATAAATATTTTTAAAACCTATTTCTAGATTCAGTTTCTTGGAAGATATGTTTCTATAAGGATTAATAGAAGACTGTTAGATAGAACCCGCCAGAAATAACACGTACAGCTACACATATAACCTTTTAAACACACAGGAGAGCACAAACTATGACATTCCAAGTACCATATACATTAGTTTCCTATGCAGGGTGACAAATGCCATAGAGCGAGCTATTTCTGTTTCAGAAGAACATGTTCTAATGCCAAACTGAGTGGGGGGGGGGGGAACCGACGACAAGGGAAGAAAACGTCCTTAGTGCCCCCCCGCCCCCCCTCCCGCGAAGGTTCTTATGATCTTTGTAAAAATGCTGTTAAGTTATGGGCTGTCACTTTGCCAGGGAAGCTGGTTTAAATGATTACAAAGCGATTTCGCCCTTCTCCTCACCGCTGCCGACAGCCAGCGCGACGCGTTCAACCCGACAGGCACGACCGCGACCCGCTCCCCTTCCCGGCCGGCAGGAGGGAGAGAAGGAGCCCCGAGGCGCGGAAGGGGAAGGAGCCCCGAGGCGGGGGCCGGCAGCGCTCACCATGCGAGATGCTGTGGAGCAAGGCGACGGCCAACATCCACATGCCCCCGCCGCTCCCCGCTGCCCGCGCCGGGCTGGGGCTCGGGCTCGCCCTCGCCCGCCGCGCCCGCGGCCGGGCCGGAGCTGCCGGGCAGCGCGCAGCGGGGCCGGCCGCCGCCTCCCTCGGCTGGTGGCTGCTCGGAGCCCGCGGCGCCGCTCGTCCGCCCGGCGAGCGCCCGGCTCGGCTCGGCTCCGCTCGGCTCGGCTCCGCTCGGCTCAGCCCCGCCTGCAGCCCCGCGGCTCCGCCGACTCTCGCCGCCCGGCTCTCGGGCGGGGGAAGGGGCGGCCGGCGGCGGGGGCGGGAGGCGGGGGCGCGGCGCCCAGGTGCGTCCTCCGGCTGCGGGAGGCGCCCGCAGGTTGGCGGGGGCAGGGCCACAGGTGACGGCGTCCCCCGGCAGCGGGCAGGGCAGCCCCCCCGGCAGCGGGCAGCGCCCCCCCGGGCAGCGGGCAGCCCCCCGCCGCGGGCAGCCGGCTCCTCACGCACCTCCCCGCGGGCCGGCGGCGGGCGGGCACATCGCTCCGCTCCGCTCCGGCGGCTCCGGTCACAGCGAGCCCGCTGCCCGCCGCCCCCGGCTCCCCGCGCGGCGGGGGGGAGCCTTGACCCCAGCCCTTTGCAGCCTCAAAGCACCGCCGAGTCGCCACAGTGGGAAAGGAAGCAAGGCCAAAAGGAAAAATAATTGCAACCCGGTTTACTGTAATATATAACGGTATTAGTAGTGCCAACGGTACGTGCGCAGAAAGTGCATACTTCATCGTGATCGATGCCTTCTAGATGGCACTCTGGAGGGACCAGCGGGAAAAAGTATTAGATTGGATTTTGTGTAGGACAGTGTTTACTTGTTTTTAAGGACGTTTGATCAGTCGTAGAAAATTGTATTTTTAAAGGAAGTATCCTGACTATTGACCTTTCTTACCTGCAATATCCTTGCTGAGTTGTAAATCTTTCAGTGAATGCAATAGCTTGATTTCCCATTTATACATGAGTCAATGAGAGAGCGTTAGAGATCTCCAGAATGTAATATTTTCTCCTAGGCAGGTGACAGCGCTAGTTTGGCTTGAGATCCAGACCACAGATCCTAGATCTGGATCCTGCAGACATTTAGCTCATCCTCTGCATTGGAAACATGTGAAATATCTTCTCTTCAGGTGCTCACGCAGCTGAGCAGCAGGTTAAGGTAAAGGAATATTAAAAATTATTTTGCTTAGAAGGGAACTGTAGTCATACTGAACAAGAGACTGTGATAACGGTATAAAACTCCGCAACAGAGCAATAACAACAACAACAAAATGTGGAAGATGTAGTACTTGAAAAAATGAATAAGATAGTAGATGCAAAATTCTTGAAGCTTTTAAAGTATGGAATTAGTTATGGGTTTAACTTTTGGACTAGCAAGGAAAATTATCTTCTGGAATATATTTTGCAAGGAGACAGGTCAGTTCATGTATACTTGGATAGCCAGAGAGTAAGCTCTTGCAGCGATAGAAATATCTGCACTGGAGAACAGGACACATGTTGGGGGGGTGGGGGGAGTGGGGAGGGAAAGGGGAGATCATGCTTACACTGAGTAAAAAGCAGCAAGTTCTGGATATGTGAGGTGCAAGAGAGAGACCTGTCAAAAGCAAACTTCAAAGTTCAGCTTGGAGTAGCTGTAATGCTGGAAATGTTGTTGGCAGCGACAGAGAAAGGGGAGGGAAATTAGGGACAACTGAAAAGATGGATATGATCTTGGTGTCAATATGATTAGCTTCTCAACAAGATATTTAGAGATGTAGCTGAATGATTTATATATACTCTCTATACATGTGGTGGGCATATCTGGTTTGGGTTGCAGAGGGGGCTGCAGGTTGCCCTGTGTGTGAGGAGACCAGGAAGTGCCTCATGCTGGTCACAGCGGTCCAGCCAGCTCAGAAATGGGCAGCACTGCCCCATCGTGCACCAGTACTGCAGCCAGTCAGAGCAGCTTATGATTCCATCTCTTCAGGCAGGTTTAAGAAAGGGTGGTAAAAGCTGGGGCAGGACTCAGAAAAAAGGAGATGCAGGACACACAAAAGGAGACATGAGAGGAGGTGTGCCTCTGAGGAGGCTGTGGCCAGTGGATAAGTCACACCAGGGCAGGGACACTCCCGAGGGAACTACAGCCCGTGGAGGAATCCATGCCAGAGCAGAGGAAATGAATAAGAAATAAGAAGCCATGAAAGAAAAGAGTAAGAAGGAGTGGCAAAAAAACCCACTCTACACAGTGACCCCAGCCTCCTCTGCTGACCATTGCATCACTGAAGGGACTGAGTGTAACATGCAGCAAAACAAGGGCGGGGAGACTAAGAAGGGGGAAGAGAGTCATCTGGACTGAACTTGAGTCTTGGGAAGGGGAGGAAAAGTGTTTCCTTAAGTGTTTGTTTAACTGATTGTCATCTTTGTTTCTCAGTACCCAAATCAGTGACTACAAGTTTATTTTATTAAATTGAATTCCCTGAGTTGAGTCTTCCACTGACAATGTATTTGTAGCCCTGCAAGCAAATGTAATTCCTTATAATATCTGCTGAAGAACTGATGGGAAAAAAGAAGGAAAAGAAAAATCATCAATTTTCAAATTGAGGCAAACTGCAAAAACATTGAACTAATTATTTGTAAGATGCTAAACATGGACTCAGTTTCCTCTTGCTTCTTATGGAAATTAAATAAAAATATCAGCAAGCTTTCTATAAAAAAAAAAAAACATTTTCTTTATTGTGGGATGGATAGCAGGAATCTTGGATCCAGAAACATTTTCCTTGGTATTTTGCATATACTTTCCTCAAAAAGAAATAGTGATCAGTTGTGAGACAATTACTTTCCTCTTGATGTGAAATGATCAAAATGGCTTGTTAAATCAGCAAAGGGAAAAACCCCCAACTTGTCAGAAGGCTTAATTGTTCATTCTTATATTAAATACTTTTGCTGTTGGTTTTCTAATTGTATAACTTGGAAGTTCTACTGCAAATGCTTTCAAGCAGACAAGTAGTCAATGTCTAGGAATGTATCTTAATGCTAAAACATGATGATTCTGCATTTTTTTTTTTTTTTTTTTTTTTTTTAATGAGGAGAGGATCCTTCCAAGTCCTCATTGTCTTTGTGCCCACTATTTTTCTTGGGAGAGACTTCCCAGTGGCAGATGCACAGTCTGATTCTCCAATAAGCGTTCTTGAAAACTTCATGCTGCTTGGGTAACATCTGAATATGTGGAATCCAGCTGCACAGGCAGTACTTTGGGCTTCCTCAGGGTGGCTATACAATAGTTGTACCTCTGTCACGAAGAGATGTGATCCAAACGCTTCCTCATGACTTACCTCAGATACTTCTATTGACTTCTCAGAACCATGTCTTGACTCTTGACAACCATTCATATATTTATCTTCCACAGCATCCCTGTGAGTTTGGAGTGTGTTGTTATTCTTAAATCAGAGAAGTAGAACTGAAGCACAGGGAAGCCAAGGGCCAATCCACTAAGGGATTCAGGTACTGAAATAGTCAGTATTGCAAAAACCAAATTCTAAGTGGGCTTATACATATTGGAACTCACAACGTTATGTAGTACCCAGTATCCTGGCACTTCATATAGAAGAGCTAGGTATAGCAGAATGAGATTCAGGGAAAATAAGTGGAGATGTATGTCAACTGTTGAGAAACACCTAAAAGAGAGGTGCCCTAACATTCACTGGGCTGTGGCCCGGAGGTGTTTTATTGGCTGAGTGCTGACACCACATCAGTCCTCTCTCAGGAGAAGCAGAAGAAGATATGATTGACTTCTGCACTTGTTCTATGCCCAACAGGGAGAGACCTGGGTTCAAATTATTCTCTGACAAATATTAAAGAAAAGGTTGATCCTAGTTACCCTATCTTCTTTGTGGTAGTTCACTTGCCTAGGAGACTTACACCTGTTCCTATTTTTTTTCAAAATAGTACTTTTCCATACTTTCTTCACATAGCAAGACCAAGGGCAACTTAAAAGATGTCGTATAATGCCATAATAACCTCATCTTCTCTGAGGGAAAATAGTTGGAGTCCTTCTCCAAAGAAAGCAGGGATGTACCGGAATATGAATCTCCCACTTTCAAAGCTAGCTCTCCCCGTAAGTGTGTATGGGGTGGCAATGGGGGCAAGAGGGAGGACGCTTCCTCTACTCCATTTCCATACTTCTGTTGGCAGAAGTGCAACAGACTAACATGTGCTGGGGAGCAAGTCAGGGTTTTCATGTCTGCAGCACCTTCAAGACATGAGCATCTTCATGCATGCTCTGGGGCAGGAAAAGCCAGGAGGTGACTGTAGGCATATCTATTCCTACAGTGATACTCCGCTGCTGAAATTGTTTTTGCACAAAAACATAAAGCAAGATACATAATAACCTGAGAACTTATGGAGACTCTTCCACTCCCTGTGATTTTCTAAACATAATTTTCAATTTCTAATTCATTAAAACCTCCTCGTAGTTTGTTCTCAAGTCCTTCTGTCGTCTGCCTAGCACTTTCTTTTTTCTGAAAGCATCCAAGTCATTACAAATGCAAGTACAACTATATATATCTCTCTAATACTATATATATTGTTATGGAGATAGTTCTAAGAGATAACATTATGAAGGATCTTATGAAAGATCTTATCTTCATGTGAAAGCTATTTTAATACCTTACCAAAGGTAACTGGGGATCAGTTTTACCCTCTGTAGTTACCTAAAATCACCGCAACCTTCTCTTCAGGCTGGATGAACAACATGCACTACTGTTATCTCAGGTATTCTTGATTCTAAATCTACCCATGTTAAAAGAATGAAATGTGAGGAGCAGGGAGGAAGGAAAGAAAGACGGCAACAGAGAAGGAAGGAATAGTCCATACCCAGCTAACTCCTCCCTGTGTCTGTATGTCTTACAACACATTTTAGTTGTCTACTTAGCTATTCCCCCAGATCCTTCCTCACAGAGATTTATACCGTAATTCCTGGATTCAAGACCTCTTCAGAGGGATAGGAACATCTGAAACCTGTAGCCAGCTGGAACAAAAGACAATTCAATAGGTGAGCAAGGCACCTTTCCATCCCTAAATGAGCATGTTTTCAGCAATGAGGTTCTTGCTCAAGGCTGTTGTCTTTCCCCCTCTCCCTAGAGTGTCTGGGTCTAGTTAAATGTGTCAGCATGTGACAGGTTGTGCCAGGGTCTTTCCTCACATCCAGGCCAGTCTCACATTGAGCCCTGCCATCTCACATTCAGAAAATGGTTACACAGATGATAAAACACAATCTTGACAACAGTTTCTAACTAAACATGCAAAAGGAGCAGGTGTAATTTTAGAAAGACCTGAGTTATAGACCTGAACAGCAAGTGGCAGGTGCACACTCTCAATCAGGGATGCTGATATAATTTCTGCCAAATCTTCCAGTTGTTTTCCTCAGTCTTCATCAGAGGATCAGCAAGCTGGCATTTATCCAAGTCCCAGCCTCACTTAGTCTCCAACCAGTTTGTTCATTCTAAGTATCAGAGTTGGATTAGATGGTTACAACATCAAAGCTAGGTGTTGTAAGTAAGCTTACGGTAGCACAGCCTGTGCTTTTTATTTAACTCATCACTCTAGCTGCCTTAGCTGCACATTAAACATACGGGGGGGGGATCACTTCAGACTGGTGACTTCTCATCAAGCAGAGCCTCAGAACAAGTAAGGAACTGCATGGTATCATTCCCCGTGATGCCAAAAAGCAGCAATGTGTTTTTTGCTATCATTTCCTAAATAAATTTAAAAAGAAAATATAGCTGCATCTGCTATAGCAAGTTGGTCCAAGAAGTTTAAAAAAACCCCAAAGACAAACAAAAATCCCCCACTGCCATCTCTACCTGACCACTACCAATACACACAGCTCAGTTTCAGGCTTTACCCAAGCTTGAAACAGAATGACCAGTGTCTTTCATAGGACTATCACTGACATGGGAAGGTTATCTCAGACCAGGCAGCATTAGGTGTTTGTCACAAGGAACTGCTGCTGAGGTGCTATTACTGCTATAAATTACAGTGCAGAGTTGTCTTTCTGAGTATGCCTCAACCCCCCTTCCCTTTATCATCTCAGAGTACTCCTCGGGTTTTTAGAGCTGTGTCTTACCATGGTTCTTCTGTGGAAAAGAGAAAGACTCAAAAATAGGGCGAGACATTTTGAGCAGAAGATAGCTTTTTGAGCAGATGTTTAAATAAATGTTTGCTAAAAAAGACAGGCCTCATTCTCCTGAAATAAAACATTATCCATATCAACTAAGAGCAGATCCAGAGTGTTTTACAGTGATTCTCAGCAACTGGAAACAGTAGGTGGTACCAATAAGGAAATAGCATGATTGAACTTCTAATTTCCTTTGACATGGCAATAACCCCAAATGAATCTGATTTCTCTTCAAAGAGGCAAAGCTCAAGGCAGTACTACATGTGGGAAACCCTTCACTGGGGTCAGTTTTTTCATGTTCTGGTTTCATATTGGAAAAAAACAACATGTGAAGACTCCACTTAAGAATACCTCAATAATAAATTGTTGGTGGATCAGTAGCTGATTCATGAATGAGGTCTGCCTTTATTAACAGTACCTTTTTACAATGATGCTGTGAGTGTACAAAGTTTTTCAGGAGAATACAAAGGATTTTGGTTTACACAAGAGAACATGTTTCTCCATGAATAAATTGGTTTGGGGCTCTGTCTGCTCTCACTGTCCTGGTAGTGCCTTATAGCTAAGAGGGCTGTGAGCAGACTGCCTCACTTTCTCTTGGTCAGTTGCCTTCAGAAGTAAACTGTTCAGTAGACAGACATGTCAAACTGACTAGCAAATAGTCAAAGTGTTCAAAACCAGAAAGGCACACACATACACACACAAACCACAAAGGAGAACAATGTCATGGGTCAACATCAGATGAATACTCTTTCTAGTTGACTGGCCAAAATCTTGGTGGCAGGACGCCAGTCAGAACTATAGATAGTTTATTATGGCTACTACCCGACCACTTAATAATATTTTATTGTGCCTGAACATGTCCAGGCAGGAAAGTACCTACTGACATGTCTTTACTATCTGTCACCTCATGATGGATGTGAAGAACCTTGACTCTTATTTGGTTCCAGTGTTGTAACTGATACTGTAATTTCAGCATTGTGTACCCACAGAGAAACATTTGAACACCTGAACCCTACCACAATGCAATGTACTAACAAGGGAAAGGGATCTAACTACCAAATAAAACCACTTGAGTGAGTAGCATGGGACCAAAGCCCTAGAAGAGGTTGGAGCTAGTAGCCCCCAGCCACAAATTTCATGTCTCTGTACCTCAGTGACTCCACTTGCAAAGCTGAAGGAGAAAAACTTTTCATTCTTTGTAAAGCAGTGGAGCTCTCCTGATAGGTCGTTGGGATCTGGGACATGGCACAGGCTGACACACACTGAAGAGAGGAATGAGGGAAGGAAGCCTGCTGAGATCAGGTGATTGCTCAGGCAGGCAAGGCTTGCTAATGAATGTACCAAGAATGTGCTTGTCTTTCAGGTTTTTATGAACTCAAGAAAAGGTTTCTCTGGGGAATTTATAGACTTCGGTTCTGTGAAGCAAAGAAGATGAAGGCCATGATCAATAACTTCGGAGTTTTATAGAACAACATAAAACTTAATGTGCAAAATACAGCGATTTTATGAAAGTTCACTCCAGAACGTGGAACCTGCTCCTCAGAAAGTACCAATGTAGACTTTGCCACCTTATCTGAGGTGAATACAAAGCAACAAGCAGATATATTCATGACACAAACTTGTAATACACACGAAAAGAGAATTAACAGCACATAATAGATCCTAGTCATGCCAAAACAGCACTGGCTCCAACAACAGGCATGGCCACAAGGACACAGCCTCAGAGTCTCCTGTTATGAGGCAGCACAAGTATAAACTACAGCACTGGAAGTTTGGGCCTGAGACACATGCACAAAATATTGTTGTTAAGTAATTACATTAAAGAAATGGGCTTAGTTAACTCATGTAGTTTCTTGGCTGCAAGAGGGCCATGCTTTTTTTTATGCTATTTGTTTTGCTGGCCTCCTCACTAAAGAACTGATGGAAGGTCCTTTTCCCTGGCCTAATTAGGCAAAACTAGGTCTTCACATTTGCTGCTTTTGCATGGCTCAGATTTCTAGGTGTCCCATTAAGACCCACAGTAGGAACATTGTTTCAAAGCATCGTCCAAGACTGAAATTTACCTCAGCAATAACATCTATGGGGAGGGACAGTTATTTCTTTTTTCTGTTGCCTGATTGGAGCAAAACAGATTATTAACCCTCATAGAATTACTGATTTACCAACACTGCCACTGCACTGTGAGTTCATTGCTCCAGGTAGAACGTAATAACTTAAATATGTATTGGTTAATAAGTCAACATCAGATTTTAATATTAATAGCCCCTTTGAAACTGATTCTCACCAAATATCATAGTTAGTGGCTGCTTTGCTAACATGTTAATGGGTCATTAACTAAAACCAGTCATTAACTGCTGCTGTTACAGTTTCCATAAGGATTTATTAAGGCAACTTCATGTATTATTAACAAGAAAGTTTGTGGTTCTAATGTTGTGAAACTTTGTGTCCCTCAGGCTTCTCCTGATACTGTTTCAAAGGTAGAAACATTTGCCAAACAGGTACTTGTATCATTCAGTTCAGTTCAATTCGTTAAAATAATATTTCTTGCTCTTAAAATTCCCTTTTTCCATGTTCACTCTTCTCAAGGAGAAAGTGGTTAAGTATAAAAGAAATGTGAATGTGTGAAAGTGTTCTTCTTTTAAAAAGAATAAATTTTTTGGTTTTCGTAGCTACTAAAGCAAAAGAAAGTGGACCTGCTATATCAAAAAAGAACAACTTAAAATGTTGGGTCTATCACTATGATTAAAACCACTAAGAGGAAATTCTTCCTCACACAGCATATTACTAAACCATGAAACTCATTTCCACTAGAAGTCACTAGGGCCAAGACCATATCAAGGTTCACCATAGAGTTCAAATTTTGTATGGATCTCAGGAATCCTAAGCCTCATACTCCCATAATTAAAGTCTTAAATTCTAGAACATGAGGATTAGAATTGCCTTAATTACTGCCTGTGGTAATTAATTCCACAGTCTAAATAAAATCTGTAATTATTATAAGTCAGAGTGACATACTTAGGGCGAAAGTTTTATATTTACACATTATATGGTTCTTCCAATTGACCACGGATTATTTGGATAAGGTCAAACCAGTATGAGAAGGCTTATATTCCCTTACACTCCTACATTTTCCTGACTATTTTATTTTATTTTATTGGTGAGATACCAGAAAACAAGAGTTTCACACTTACAGCTCATCACATTCCTAGTGTTCTACCAATAATTTAAAATACGCTGCACTGACAGTTTCCATGTGGTGACATGGGGGGAAAAAAAACTTTTCCCTCCAGCCTGTAAAATCTGATTCAGGTCCACAACCAGCTCTGTTCCACCCTACTCCATGTCCTTGAGGACAATCGCTTTGACTTCACCAGGCTCCTGCTAAAATGTGCGAAGTTGCAGGAAAGAAAGGGGAGGGACAAGAGTTTTTGCCTCACCTGAGTGCGCTGCAAGAGCTGAGCTTTTGTGGCTACAGTTAACTTTTCAAAGAATTTCACTAATTGCTGTATGTTGGACAGTGCATGAGTGAAGGCGGTTGTCATCAAGAAGTACTGAACACTCAGATTCTTTCAACAATATATGTTTAAAAATTATATTGTCATAAAAATTGGCAGATTTTATTTGCAGTCAGTTTATGTGAACCCAAAGAAACCAAGCCATCAAATCACAGTAATTTACATTGTTGTGAAATAAAACACTGATTTACAGGCTGCTAAAGATTTGTAACCTGGTACTAACTGGTCCAAATTACATCTTGTATTGCTATGTGTGGGTAAGCTAATATTTATGAATGCTGAGTTTTCTCCAAATGGCCTGGATTTATTTCATCTCTGCAAGGCAATGCTGTAGAGATTCATCTATGAGTATTGCAGCGATAATGTCTTAATTTATATCTCTTGGGGAAAAACAGAGAAACACCAGGCTTGTGAATGATATCTGATGATAAAACTTCATGACTTCCCGTTTTTGAGAAATCATCTGTGAAATGTTCTTGTATATAAAAAACAAAACAAAACAAAACCACCCAAAAAACAAACCTTCAGTGCTATCCCTAAAGCACCTTTCCCCACTGAGAATCCTAGAGCTGAATGCTGATTCATGGAAAGCCTGGTTTTGTTCCTGATTAATTATAACATCTATAGCAAGAGCTGCACTGCTTTTTTTATTAGCAACTGCTAGTTAACTGAATAACTGGTTGCTCTCAAAATGTACTGTACCTTTGTAAAGCAAGAAGTAATCTACAACAAGGAAGAGAAAGTGTGGTGTATACAGCTGCTAAACCTACATGCTTTTACATAAGCCAGTGTGTTTCTAGTGATAAAAATCACAGTCTTCCAGATCCAAATAAATCCTTTAAATTAGGAAGACCTATGTTTCATCATTAGAAATATCTTCTAGCCTCGCAAGATATGTAGATTTCTTTCTCAATAAAGGTGCCCTGGATCTAAAGCCTTGAAAAAATTCTGAAAACATGAGTTTAAGACCACTTTTAACAAGGATGAAATTTACCATCCAATATATTATAAAGCTAAAAAACCCCCTCTGAATGCATTTCACTATGTGAAATAATGTCTCACAAAGGATGTGGAAAAAGATTCCAAGATTCACAACATAAAATAGCCTTCAAGTGAGTATTTCAGTACCAGGCTCCATCAAAGATAGGTCACAGAAACCCATTTGGTTTACATCCATTCATAATCCTCTAGTACCAAAAAAAAAACCCAAAAAAAAAAAACCCACCAAAAAAAACCAAACCCAAAACCAACAACCTAAAACCAAAACCCTACCAAACAAACAAACAAACAAACCCCCCCCCAAAAAAAAAACAAACAAAAAACCCCCCTACTTTCCATTTTCAGTAAGAATCCTGAGTATGAAGCCATCATCTCACCTCCAGTCAGCAAACCACCAACCACTAGTTTTCATGCTCCCCAAGTCTTGTTCATCCAGATGATGATGATATCATATGCCTGTATTCTTATTCTCATGCTCTCCTTTCTATGGAAGGAAAAATATCCTGCAAGATTTATGAAAACCGTCCTCTGCTCAATCTGTTCTCAGGTCTTCTCTCTGTCACAATACCTTGATGATGTCATGATGATGTCATTTATTATTTAGGAAAGAGATAATCTCTAACTTTTGCTGAATTCTTTTCTAAGCATTCCTTTGCCTTTCCAAAACACCTTAATCTGCTTTGTTTCCTGTGCCTACCAACCCTTCTCTGTTTAAAGTGCATTGTGTGCTCTCTGCAACCAATACTTTTTTTTTTTTTTTTCTCTAATAAGCCTAGTACAACATGTACCTGCTTCTTAGTTAGGGCTTAAATGATACAATAAATGAGTACAAGTCTACGGGAGTTTACCTATACATATGTGGCTTTGAATTATACTGGTAATGATGAAAGAAATTCGGAATGGGAGATTAGTAGGAAAAACCTACTCTACTAGCTCATCAAGACAAAAATGCATTTGATGTCTTTTGTGTAGAATCTATCCCATCCTATACTACTTTGTTGTTAAAACAATGGCAATCTCAGACCGCAGTGGTAGCTGGAAGAATAGCTAACAGAATATAGAATTTTTCATGACAGCTTTATATTGACTCCAGTGCTTTGTACAAGCTTGATTTAGGCCAATGCCACCAGTCTAGTCATGTGGGGACAAGTCTTCACTACTCTGTATCTTGTATAGGTCATTTTCTCTGAAGCAATGTGCATACTGACCATTTTGTCTCATTCTGTAAAGATGCTGAACGTAGAAGACAAGAGGACAAAACCCAGCTCTTATACTGTTCAGTAACTATCTCTCCAAGTAGTTTAAATCAAAGGAGTAAAAAGCAATGTGGAGTCACAAGTTTAAATTATAGCATACCAATTTACCATTCAGAGATTCACTACATGATAATAAAATAATACTAAATCACATGTATTTTTATGCCTGAGATTTATAAAAGAAGTTCAGTTAACAAAACCACCACCCTTTCTCAAATGATGAGGATGTTATCAGGGTAGTCTGCTTTTATTTTATCCAGACTGTATTAGCACCTAAAAAGCTCAATTATAATCAATGGCCAAATATGAGAGTAAACAATCATCCTTCCCCTAATTTATTTACAACCTAAGGAGAAAGACCTATCTACATGGCCACATGCAGACAGTTCTGTGTTAATTCTACCCATCCCCTGAGCTGGCCAGGTATGAGTCAGCTCCAGTCCAAAAGCCATAAAGCACCATTAATGAGGCACTGAGAGATAGGTCTTATCACTGTGGACTAATTACTGCACTAACAAGGCCAGGCGCCGATTCACTCTGGCAAGGTTTGAGTCTGGGTGAAGTTAGGCCTGTCTATATCAGAGAAGAGGTATGAGAAACACTATTCACATTACTAGGACTAATCAAGCTTTTTGCTTAAGTTGGTTCTTTGCAGAAAAACAACATAATAATAAAAACTGAAATTTCACAGAAAACATTCTTTCATGAGAAAATTCAGAAGAGTTTTGGGTTGTGCAGGAAATGCAGCCTGGGTTGTGTTAGGAAGACCATTGCCAGCAGACTGAGGGAGGTGATCCTTCCCCTCTGCTCAGGACTGGTTGAGACACACCTGGAGTGCTGTGTCCAGTTCTAGGCTCTCCAGTATGAGAGACATGGACATACTGTAGAGAGTCCAGTGAAGGACCACAAAGACGATTAATGGACTGAAGAATATGAAGAAAGGATGAGAGAGCTGGGATTATTTAGACTGGAGAAGAGAAGGTTCAAGGGGGGATCTGAACAATGTGCAAAAGCACCTGACAAGAGGCGTGAAGAAGACAGAGGCACTCTTCTCTGCTCCCCAGTGAAAGGGCTACAGGAAATGGGCACAAGCAGAAATACATGAGATTTCATTTAAACATGTTAATTTTATTTTTTTTATTGTAAGGGTGAAAAAACACTGGGAACAAGTTTCTCAAAAATGTTGTTGAGTCTTCATCCTTGGAGATACTAAACACCTGACTAGACATGGTCCTAAGAATTCTGCTGGGGTTGACCCTGCTTTGAATAGAGGGACTGGACTCAATTTCCAGAGCTCCTAGTAACCTCAATTATTCTCTCATTCTGTAATTCTGTAATTTCTCCAAAATAAAAACATTTAAAGAAAAATAATAATTTATAGAAAAATTTTGGTCACTGGACAGAAATAGCCAACACCAGAAGAAAATTCTTCTATGCTAAGACAGAAATGAGGATGATAACATTAGGTGCACCTTTTCTCTCCAATGCAAAGAAAGCTCAGCCAGCTCCCACTGCAACATCCAAAATTAGATGAGATGAATTCCAGCCTTCTTCAACAAATCATAATCAGCACCCACATTGCTGACAGGGGGTGAAACACACAGCAATTAAAGACATGCTATGTGGCTTGATATAGAGCCATATATCCAGAGCTAACTAATTGGAGAAGCACCATGCTAACAAGGTAACTTTGCTTTTGACACCCAAGCTAACTTAGGTCAGTCTCTGTGACAGGGGTTTTTGCTGAGTGGCTGTGTTCTGAGTGGTTTGCTCTGGTCTGTCACAACCCAGGAGCTGATTTTCATTCTACACAATATCACAACAGAAGCTAAACCAGAAGACTAATACTCTTTCCTATGTGCAAAGACTTAGTGATATATTAGTGTGAGGTATGAAATGCTCAAGTGGCAGCAAAGCCTAGTGCCGCATCTACAGCTCAGCCCTGCGTTTACGGAATGTTCTGAAAAGAGAGAAAACAGGTTGCCAGAGAGTTCAATTTGCACAACTCTTCACAACAAAATCCTTAATTTGACTGTTACTGGAAAATAGATGATCACGTTATACACTGGCATGAGGAATCACACAGAGCAAAATCTGTGGCAGTTAGAATGTGGCTATACAGCTACTCATGCTTGCATAATCTTATTAAACATTTTCATTCATTTCTGCTTGTTAAAGTAATATGATGACTTCCTCTAGTTTCAAACATAGCAATGAAAGGAAGCTTCACTTTCCTCAGCCTGCTGTGCAGCTTTAGTGCCAAAGGCAACAGCTTTTTAATCCAAAGCAAGAGTTACAAGATGAAATACATTTACCAGAATAAGGGAAAAAAAAGAAATGAAAAAGGGAAATGGGCCCTTCTCACCTGCCCATGTATAACCATGTGAGCTAAATTAAAAACATACACTGTCAGCTGGAAACTCATTTGCGTGAAGAACCGTTGGCAGGTTTTGACAGTGTATGGGTAGAGCAGGGTTACAGAGCTGGGTATCTTTCCCTTCCTCTCGGCTGCTCAGTAGTACAGAAGTGAGAGTTGAGAAGCAAATCTATTGCAAGGCCACGACAGCTTTTATGAACGTAAGTCATAGGATTCAAAGGACAGTGTGTAAAGGAGAGAGGCTACTTTGGAGTCCATTTATAACACAGAGCAGGACAGAACTAGATGTGGAACAGAGGCCCGTGGCTCTCCCTCAGGGACTTGCTGCACAATGAAGGAGATGAAAATTTTGAAACCTAAAGATTGAAATGTAGCAATCATGAAAGTGCAGGCACCTTCTCCTCCAGTTCGCTCTATCCTCTGTCATTTCAATAGATGGAAAAGGGTAACAGCAGTTTGTTCCCCACTGCTGCCAGCATTACATGGAGCATACAGCTATGCATTGGGAGTGTTAAGGAATTAAAAGTGAATTGAAAATGATCAATGTGCTTTGGTTCAGTATCACCAAATTAAAGACATTTTTACTCAGTGACTTCAATGGAAGAAGAACTAAGGCCTGAACAACAGTTCTTCAGGTCTTATTCCTTTACTATCAACTATAAACATTTTAAAAGACTTGAGCTATAATTACCATTTTTAATTCACTTTGTCGGCTCAGTTTTACTGGTGACACAATAATTTCAGCCTGTCTCTCCTCACCAGTGTGGCAGCACTTGCATCCACCTGTTTTTGTGAGTCTCTAGAGTAAGCAGAACTTGCAGAATTATTTTCAAAGACAGTAAAAGGAGGCAATATGGTCCTCTTTCACAAGGCACTTGTACCTATTATTACTTAGCCAAACAGGTAGCCTTCACCTTTCTGGGTTTAAACTACTGAAATATGAAAGGGCTGCTTCTCACTTTGGAAAGACTACATTTTCTGATGTTTACAGTGGCCTTCAGGAATGGGGAATTATGCAGGATTCAGCAGTGATTATTCCTGTATTCTGCATATGCTTCCAGCACCTTGTCATACCAGCATCTCCTACAGCTTCTCAAACTTTCTTATAGATATGTCAGTGCTCTGCATAAATTGCTAATCCTCTCTCTCATGACCCATCTTCATTCAAGTTAATGATTTTTTTCTTGATTTTCCCCTTTTTTAGTTTCCCAGAAGAAAGAAATCAGAACATATATTAGATGCTTATTTTCCTGAAAATATTTTTAGACATTAACTGGAAGAAGATTAACTCAATTTTTCTGTATTTCAGTTAATTACTCTCCCCTTGCATGTACTGTTCAAACTGTCAATTTGAATTGTGTCTTGCTGTCTATTTGCAAGTCATTATCAGGTCACTAAAGCAAGCAAAACAAACTCATAGTTGTAGGATATATTTAGTGAATAGGTAGTAATGCTCAGATTTATTGAGGATCATTTAAGGAGGTGAATTTTTCCCAGTGAATTTTTTCTTTTTTTCTTTCTTTAAAAATGTCAGCCTTGTCTCAAAAGCTATATTGAGCTTGTCTCTGGGATGTATGTAGTGTTAGCTCTTGTAGTTCTCAGATATTTAGTTTACGATGTAAGTGAACATTTGATTAGAAGTTACGATTTCTTTGTGTAAGGATGTAGTAGAGAAGAGAATTGTGGTCACACCAGTAATGACTGATGGAAGCAGAACAACTGCCAATAAGGGACCTGAATTGATTTTTTAGGTTGCTTTTTAGCAATGGCCTCTTTAAATTTGTGTGGGAATAGATGTTAGTGTTGTAGGGAACAGGAATATATAATCTCTCAGGTCTTTATGATCTCTCAGAGATCACAAAATTTACAGTTAATTTTAATTATATATATATATATATATATAAAAGGATTTACCATATCCACATACTGAAAAGACATGCAAAAATATTCTTATCTCAAAACCAATATTCTACTTACATTTTACTCAAGAAATTGAGATCTTCCACTTGATTTGCAAAGTACTTCCAGAGAGCTGTACGCAAAGTGTTGTGTAAGAGACAGGTATTACATAGTATTATTGTTACTAATGCTGTTTAAGGGTGTTGTTCATACAGTAGGAGAAGTGAGTAGACTAAGAATATAGTCATGGGGGTCACCAAAAAATGAGCATTTTTTTGTTTAGGAACTGGCACAATTATATATTTCTCTACTAGTTCTCAGATAAACTTGTCTTTCCATCCCTCCTGTCACATCATCAGCCCTATGTAGTGGAGTACACCAAGATTAAAGCTGATAGCTGAAAGACATTCTTCTTTCCATAGCAATCTGCAGAACAACTGCAAAATAACTGTAAATTGCCATGGAAAGAAGAATGGGAACATATCCTTACATTTCCCCTTTTCACATTATTCCTCCCCCCCCCACCTTCTCTCAATTTCCTCACAACATAATAAGATGCTTGTAGAAATTACAAATATTAATTGGGGGGGGGATGGAGAATATTATTCTCAGACATGCAAAATATGTTGGTGGTGTTCAGAACAGTTTAGTGTAAGTATAGCACTGTTATTAGTGAGAAAAAGCTAAGTTGACTGCTTATGCAATTAATTACTTTCCAGAAAATTCAAGTTAGTGTAAGAAAGCAGTCATCCACAACTGACCGACACACAAACATGTAGTCTCCAAAACACCTGGATGTTTTGACTTGACACTTTTTTTGTGATATGGTATGACAGAAGGCAAAGCTGAACAAGCTAAAACCAAGAACATACACTCTAGCAAACGGACAAAGAAAAACTGTGCTTATATCTCCATGTAGTAACACTCTCCTTTTTTAAAAAAAAAAACAACATTAAAATCAATACACCAATAACTGCTAAACTACTTGGCTACTCTTAACTGTCTTTTTTCCCCTAATGCCTACGTTCTTCTCTCTACCTGTGTGCTTAAATCAGATGAGTAAGATTATGAATGTACACAAAGACTTAAGGATCTGGGCCATCAGATTTCACATGTTCATAGGTAGGATACAGGAATCAGAGATGCCATTCTGTGGCATAATTTTTGCACTGCTGCTTCAGTCTAGAGGGATCAGACCACAACTTGACTTCAGAGAGGTTACAGCAGCCAAGAGGAAGCAGCAGTGGGTTTCTAACAGTTAGTCTAAAAAGTTGATTCCAGCTCACATGGTTTGCCTAGAGAGTACAAACCAAACACAAAGATGCTTTGTGTTTTTGTGGTCTTTTGTGGTCTTTTTTTACACAAACATCTAATAAGTGGAATGTGTGGTCCATTCAAGGACCACCACCTATATGAAGTTCAAGGGCTAATAAAGAAAACTCCAAAACTAAAAGCAGCAGTATTTATAGCTTCAGATGATGAACCAGGCCCTCAAATTGAGGTCTATGACAGCTTGATGTTTTCTCTGACTTCACAACACATAGCATACACTGATCAGTGTTTGCATATGTTGACTAGACAAAAAGCTTTCTCTGAGATCTGAGATAAACTGCTGTTCAAATCCCAGAATATTCCTCATATACATTACAGTTCCTATTTAGACTCACCCTTAGCTGAAAAATCAGTACACATCTGTCAGAGGAGACATTCAAGATACACCCACATTGATATTTGGAGTTAATCTTGCAGCCACCCTCAGACAGCTCCAGTAAAATAAGCTACTCTTTCTTCATCAGATCTGAGATAGAATGTGGGATTGAAGTGTGAGATTAAGGTTGATCCTACCTGTCAAAACAAGTATTGACAACCATGGTGCTTCCTATCTTCTCAGTATGTGTTACGTCTCCCTCCTGAGATTGTAGTGTATCTGAGGAACCTGGGTATGGAAGCCAAAATGTGTTTGCCCTGCCATGTGTAGCTTTATGTTCCTCCACAGAGTCCAGACAAGCCCAGTCAGAATGAGAGGCATCATACTGAAAGTTAACTAAAAGCTCCAGCTGCATGTGAGGTTGGACTCACAGGTTCCGTGGTCAGGCACAAAGGAGGGATTGTAGCATTCACTGACCTATGAACTACAGAAACCCATTTCCAAGAGTGACAGTGGTGTTAGCTATGTTATCATATAATCACTGGCTGCACTTGGAATATTACTCCTTTTAGAGGGTCTGAAGGAAGCAGCGAAGCCCAAATCTGAGTCTTCTATGGAAAAAGTTAAAATCATATAAATGTTCCCCTGCTGAAGAGGAAATCATAGTTATTATAAGTGTCTTGGTTCAATCTATAGTGCATTCTTCATAGTGAAGGTGAGTTAGGTTGGATTTTCTTTTTAGTCAGCTTCCATGACTATAAGTGAATAGCAGATGGGAAAGTCTTCATGGAAGACTGTAGTGAAATTACTAGTGTAACAAGCAGTTCATGATCAGGACTTAGAAAGACTGTACATGAGCATTGTACATAGGCATCACATTACTTACTGTGTGTATTTTAAAAACCATGATCTGCAATGGTACACAGACAGTAGTCATTTCAGTAGAAGAAACAGTAGAAACAAATGCAAGTTGAAAAGTCTTGCCCTAGTCGCCAGCGCTGTTCGGATTTGGGGCTAAAGTTTGGAGACTCTCCAGCTGTAAAACTGTGATTGAGCTGTGTATTCTAAACAAAAGTTTTCTAGTTTTCTCTTACTTAATAAATGGATTCCCATGAAAGAATAATTATTTCTACTTTAGCACATTGTAAAATGGAAGCTTCCAAGAGTATTAACATCTTGAACATTTCTTTTATTGAAGCAGTACTGATTAACTGATATAGAAACCTGTTTTGTTCTTTCTGCCTCCTTCTAAAATAGCCTCTTTTTATAGTTCTACTTCTTTTTTTTTTTTCATAGGTTTGCATGAACTAAAATCTGAAATCTTTAACTACACTATTTGAAACTAGGCAGAGAATTTTTCATTAGCTCACAATTACCTGCTAATTTACACTTCTATTCTGCTACCATCTGAAAAACTCAGTTTTCATAGTATAGGCATGAAAATAATTTAAATTTATTTTATGTTGACAAAGTTCCCACTGGAGTTCAAGAATCTGTTTGGACTAGAAATCTGTAAAGTGATAGCAAGGAGAACATACATGAACTTCAGTAAAACCAATATTGCTTAGTGCAATAGTCTCTTCAGTAACTGCTTTGCAGTTTTTTAGCATTTTATTTGTTCTTTATTTTTTGTATTTTACAGAAAAATACCCCAAAACATTTTCACCAAGCGGATATAATTTCACTGAAAGAAATACAGCATACAAAAGAAAGTACTAACACAAGATCAGAAAGAAGTTCATCTTTACAAAATAAAAGCAAAGCTGTGTTTTCCTGAAAGGGAAAAGTCTAATGCTTCTTCAAGGAATGACAAGGAAAAAAGTCAAGAGACAGCATTATATATGTATACTGAATATACCAAAGAATAATATTTAACATTAGATATGGAAATAGTCGTTCTGTTAGTGACAGGAAAAGCACACAGTCTCTCCTCTGTTGCCTGATATGCAAGTCTGTACTTGATACCTTGAATGCATACACACTCACACACACACGCAAACACACACATGTACATATAATTATACATACCAGGGAGAAAGGAAATAAAAGAAGTGCCAGAAGTGCATTCCATGACAGCAACCAAGCATGACAAAGGAGGAGAGAGATAAGAAAGCTCAGAACAAATATTAGGTTAATTAATTTTATAATCAAACTTTTTACAATGGATTTTTCTTATAAGCAAACACTGAAACATGTTTTGAAATTTAGCAGCAGCACAAACCAAAATTGTCACAGGTCAAGTAGTCTGCACTCTTCACTGTGGCAAGGTACATCTCCACCAGAATTCCCCAGGCAGTCTACAGATTTTACTTTAAACTTTTGTAAATCTACATGATTCCATGAGGAACTAAGTAAGTGGAATCACTGTGGCATAAACCTCCAGTAATTCAGGGGAAGTTCATACCCAAGAGATGAAAGGTTATGTGTGAAAAACTCTGGGTAATGGGCTGCAGAATTCACATGGCAATATAAAAAATGAGAAATACATAGACTGTAAAGAATTCATATGAAAGCACACCAATCTACCATTGAGATAATATTGTTTTTTCTGGTTTTGTTGATAAGCATTTTTTTAATAGCCAAAAATTAATTTATATACATGTCTGATTTGTAAAATAATAGTATGTATATTATTTTCACAGTACTTAGCAAAGCCTAGCATTGACAGGCTTTACTAAACAGCACTCAAATAATCAAAATAAGGTAAATGAATGATGGAAAAAATAAAGAAAAATATTTGAGAGTAAACTAGCACGTTTTCTCAATAACTGCATGATTATACAGTTGTGGAAAATTTTTGATAGAATTACAATAAAATGTTGATGCCCTTTTTTTATGAAAAATAGACATCTTTTTATCTGGCTGCTGCACAGTGTGAAATAATACTAACAATATATAAACCTGTTAGCAAACCAGCACAGAAATGTATCTCATCTCTATCTTGAGAAAATCTGTGCCTTATTTGAGGATAATTTGTTCCTGTCCTAGGACCCTGAATGCTACATTTATTATTTAAGAACATTCATTTATGTTCTTAATTTCCTTAAAGCAAATTTTACAATGGTATCAAACCCTGAATTTTAACTCCATTGTATGAAACAACTGTCTTTAAGGATTTGAACTCTCAATAATTTTACTATAGTTTCTAGAAAATGATCTCTTATTGAATGTAAAACATACATTAGAAGCAGGTCAGCAATTTAGTTTACCTTAAATATATATTATGAGATTTTGTCATAATTTTTTTACCTTGAACCATGGAAAATTACTCACTAGAGTAGCATTCTTTATATTCCAATTAGCTTATTTGTCATTGCCAAGACAACTCTAATATTAGCAACATCCAAATCACCGAATTTACCATCTTGGTTGTTTTGTTGATCCTGAAACATTCTCAAAAAGCTGCTCAGGGTCAAGTTATGTCAAAACAACATCTAAGGAAGGAAGCTCTTGCACATTACAGATCCATTTATATGCTCAAGAGATTCCTGAAGGTCAGCTGCAAAGCTCTGACAAACAAGCACTCTTGAGACGCCAGGACAGTGAAGAGTTTGCATGAGTTGCCTTAAAACTGTGCATTAATATATTTTTAGTGCTTTTGAAATCTTGCAGCCTTACATCTCAGGAGACATAAGCTCTCTAGCTGGATAATAAGACAGGCAGCATGAACTGCTCCACATATGTACACTAGTGTCCCTCAGACAGCCATAAGCAGACCCAGTGATGTTCATATTTTGGCCAGGAGTATTAATACATAAAAAGTACAACTTTTCTTGAAGCAGAATTCTAGCTGATAACCTAGGACTGTTAAGTAGTGGCTCAAACCCTGCTTCCAGTGAGGATACAGGGACAAGGATGTGGTGGTTTAAGACCTGCCGGGACTGGAGACCACGTTGCCATTGCCCCTCCCACACCCTCGGACACAAGTAGGGCACAAACCCTGGGTTAAAATAAGAAGAAATTCAATACAACAGTGTGATAAACAATCTGAACAACAACAGTGGCAATGATAACAACAATAAACAGTAATAACAGTAAGCAAGACAAAAGATATACGGAGAAATACTGCAATGGTTACAGACAGCTTGCTCGTGTGCTCCCCGCGACCAAAGCCACAAAAGAAAAAGTTCCTGCGCTACCACACCTGGACCTGATGTCAGCATGGGATGAATAACCCGGCTGGAGATCCCTTCCCCCGCTCTGCTGGGGAAAATTTAACCTTATCCGAGCTGAACCAGGACATAATCCACCCCTTCATTCTATACCATCTGCGTCATGTCCAGCTGCCATTTAGCAGATAACAATAACAAAATAACAATTAACAAAGTCACAGCATAATTCACGGTATGTTCTTACCCAGAATCAAGTCCCTCTGTGGTACGTCCTGCATCACCCACCAGGTACACCCAGGTCCTTGAGAAAAAGCAATCCCATGGATGGGTTTGCCTTTACCTTTGCCTGGCACAGGACTAAACCAGACCATTTTCCCCAATATATTCTTCATGCACACCACAGGGACTCTATCCCCATCTACAGCACGTGGAGGTTTTGACTGAGCCGGGCCAGCTCGACTGGCAGATCCTCTTGTCTTGACTAGCCAGGTGGCCTTTGCTAGATGCATGTCCCAGTCTTTGAAGGTCCCACCTCCCAGTGCTTTCAGTGTGGTTTTTAACAGTCCATTGTAGTGCTCGATCTTCCCAGAGGCTGGTGCGTGGTAGGGGATATGGTAGACCCACTCAATGCCGTGTTCTTCTGCCCAGGCATTTATGAGGTTGTTTCAGAAGTGGGTCCCGTTGTCTGACTCAATTCTCTTTGGGGTGCCGTGTCGCCACAGGACTTGGGTTTCAAGGCCCAGGATGGTGTTTCGGGCGGTGGCGTGGGGTGCTGGGTAAGTTTCCAGCCATCCAGTGGTTACTTCCACCATTGTGAGCACGTGGCGCTTCCTGTGGCGGGTCTGTGGCAGTGTGATGTAGTCGATCTGCCAGGCCTCTCCATATCTATATTTCAGCCATCGCTCTCCATTTCACTGGGGCTTCACCTGCTTGGCATGTTTGATTTCAGCACACATCTCACATCCGTGGATGATCTCTGCAATGGTGTCAATAGTAAGGTCCACCCCTCTATCTCGAGCCCACCTGTATGTTGCATCTCTACCTTGGTGGCCCGAGGTTTCATGGGCCTACCGGGCTATGAACAGTTCACCTTTGCGCTGCCAGTCCAAGTCCACCTGAGCCACTCTAATCTTAGCAGCTTGGTCTGCCTGCTGGTTGTGTCGATATTCATCAGTGGCCCGACTCTTGGGTACATGGGCATCCACATGGCGCACCTTCACAACAAGGTTTTCCACACGGGCTGCAATGTCCTGCCATACTTCAGCAGCCCAGACGGTTTTACCCTTACGTTGCCAATTGCTGCAACCATTTCCACAGGGTATTTGTCACTTCTCATGAGTCGGTGTAGAGGTAGAGCCTTGGCCACTTTTCCAGCTCAGCAATATCCAAAGCAAGCTGGACGGCTTCCATTGTCGATGTTTTCCCACAATGCGACAAGACCCATCAGCGAACAGGGCATATCGCTTCTCCTCATCCAGCAGCTCGTTATATGGTGGGGCCTCCTCAGCATGTGTCACATCCTGTTCTGGTGACATCCCGGAATCTTTGCTCTCTGGCCAGTTCATGATCACCTCTAATATCCCTGGGCGGCTGGGGTTCCCTATTCGAGCCCGTTGTGTTATCAACGCAATCCATTTACTCCACGTGGCATCTGTTGCATGATGTGTGGAGGAGGCCTTTCCTTTGAACATCCACCCCAGCACCTGCAGTCGGGGTGCCAGGAGGAGCTGTGTTTCAGTGCTGACCATTTCTGAGGCAGCCCAAACTCCTTCGTACTCTGCCAGTATCTCCTTCTCAGTTGGTGCATAATTAGCTTCAGAACCTTTGTATCCCCGGCTCCAAAAGCCTAGAGGTCGGCCTCAGGTTTCCCCAGGTGCTCTCTGCCAGAGGCTCCAGGTAGGGCCATTCTCCCTGGCTGCGGTGTAGAGCTCGGGCTACTGCTTGGGCAATCTCCCGTTTAATTTGTTCAAAGGATTGTTGTTGCTTAGGGGCCCATTCAAAATCGTTCTTCTTACGGGTTATGTGGTAGAGAGGGCTCACAATCAGGCTGTAGTTCGGGATGTGCATCCTCCAGAACCCCAGAGTGCCCAGGAAAGACTGAGTCTCTGAGAGGTTGGTGGGGCCATGGCTGTTATCTTGTTTATCACCTCCATTGGGATGTGGCAACGCCCATCTTGCCATTTTATCCCTAGGAACTGAATTTCCCTTGCAGGCCCCTTAACTTTGTTTTGTTTAATGGCAAAGCCGGCCTTCAGGAGGATTTCAATTATCTTCTTCCCTTTCTCAAAGACTTCCTCGGCTGTGTCCCCCCATATGATGATGTCATCAATGTACTGCAGGTGTTCTGGAGCCCCACCTTTCTCCAGTGCAGTATGGACCAGTCCATGGCAAATGGTGGAGCTGTGGTTCCACCCCTGGGGCAATCGATTCCAGGTGTACTGGATGCCTCTCCAAGTGAACGCAAACTGTGGTCTGCACTCTGGCGCTATCGGAACGGAGAAGAACGCGTTAGCAATGTCAATCATGGCGTACCACTTGGCTGCCTTCAACTCCAGTTCATACTGGAGCTCTAGCATGTCCGGCACAGCAGCACTCATTGCTGGCGTAATGTCATTCAGGCCACAGTAGTCCACAGTTAGCCTCCATTCACCATTAGGCTTTCTCACTGGCCATATAGGGCTGTTGAAGGGTGAGTGAGTTTTGCTGATCACCTTCTGGCTTTCTAGTTGACGGATCAGCTGATGGATGGGGACCAGGGAATCTCGGTTGCTGCGGTACTGCTGCTGATGCACCATCTTGGTAGCAATCGGCACTCGCTGCTCCTCCACCTTAAGCCGCCCCACCACTGAGGGATCCTCTGAGAGGCCGGGTAAGGTGGACAGCTGTTCAATCTCCTCCAGGGCAGCTACACCAAAAGCCCACCGGTACCCTTTTGGGTCTCTGAAGTACCCTCTCCTGAGGTAGTCTATGCCCAGGATGCACGGGGCATCTGGGCCAGTCACAATGGGGTGCTTATGCCAGTCCCTCCCAGTCAGGCTCACTTCAGCTTCCAATACGGTCAGCTGTTGGGATCCCCCTGTCACTCCAGAGATGCAAATAGATTCAACCCCACTGTAGCTCGATGGCATCAGGGTGCACTGAGCACCAGTGTCCACCAAAGCCTTATATTCTTGTGGGTTTGATGTGCCAGGCCATCGGATTCCCACTGTCCAGTAAATCCGACTATCCCTTTCCTCCACCTGGCTGGAGGCAGGGCCCCTCTAATCCTGTTCATCATCACTCACTTCTTGCAAGAATGATTTACTGGTCCCCTCAAGAGGGTTAGACATAACATTGGCCATTCTATTCTGTCTGGGGGATTTCTGACTGGACACTGGAGCTGCGCTTTTCTTGGAGGACTCTCCTTTTGTGATGGTCTTCCCTTTCAGCTGCTCTACTCTGCAGCTAGGGCGGCAGTGGGCTGTCCATCCCACCTCCTCATGTTTTCTCCATGGTTGCGGAGGAAAAACCACAGGATGCCTCGTGGTGTGTGCCTTCTGCTGCCTTTCTCTTGGGTGGGGAAATGTTTACTTCTAATGGCTGAGACTTTAGCCCATGCAGGTGGAATGTAGGACATGTCCTCTTCCATTTTCTGGACCATCTGAGACAATTCCTCCACAGCTGAGACCCAGGAATGTTGAGATGAAGGGAGATTTCCCTCATATTGCCGGAGCTTGCCAACCACTCCATCCACTGTCAGAGTGTGGGTGTCTGTCCACCAGGACACTATTGCCAATGCTTTCGAGTGTGCTTCTGGTGCGCTCTTCAGGAACTTTCGCCACATCAGGTGTGTGCAAGGGGCCTGATCTGGGTCCATGGGTGACTGCTCATCATTCAGATCACCATAGATCATCTCAAACACAGCCAGCTCCCTGAGGTTCTGGATGCCTTTCTCAATGCTGGTCCATTTGCCTAGCTGACATAGGATATCATCCTTGTAGGGGTGCCTCTCCCTTACACTGAGCAGGAGTCGCTTCCAAAGGCTGAGGGTTTGAGTCTGTTTCCCTATTTCCCTATCAACGCCAGCGTCCTTGGCCAAAGATCCCAGCTGCCTGGCCTCTCTCCCCTCCATCTCAAAAGCACTGGCTCCATTGTCCCAGCATCAGAGCAGCCAGGTGCAAATCTGCTCGCCTCCCAGGCGGCCGAAATCTCTCCACATATCTCGCAGCTCAGTCGGGGATAGAGATCGGACAATCACCACTGGCCCTTCCTCCTGTTCCCATGCTGGGCCTGGCTCATCCCCATCTCTCACTTTGCGAGCTGACTTTCTGGTATATTTTGTTTTCTGTATCGGGGCAACTGATACCAGCACTGGCTGGCTCTCTGGCTCAGTCACTGTGCTGGTGGAGGCGACCGAGACTGGTTCTGCCTGTACAGATACAGTACAAGGATACTGTACAAGGAACTTCACTCTCAGATTCTCTAGCCTTTTCTCCCCCTTGAGGGCAGTGAGTGGTGTTAAAAAGGACACAGTAGGCATGGGCAAGTCCCCAACACATTGCAGCGATTTGTGTCTCCTGGGTTTTGCCAGCTTGGTAACACACCTTTTCTAAGCACTCCATCAGCTTCTCAGGGCTCTGCATTTGTTCAGGAGTGAAATTCCAAAGCATTGGAGGTGCCCACCGGCTCAGGCCTTTGCCCATCTTTTCCCACACCCCTTGCCACTCACTATTATCTGACCTTCCGGGCACTGCTATTGTTAGAGAAGTGCCGCATGGCCAAAACCGAAATCAGGCAGGCATTCAGAAAGCATTGTGCCGCAGTCACACTGTCCTGCAGGCTCCAAGGATAATTGAGACTCCCAAAAATCGAGAGGATCTCTTCCCCTGGATCACCCATAGAGGGGGTGAGACCCCTAACAAAAGCCCATGCAGCAAACAGGTACCGGCCCTCCCCCCCGCCATAGCGATAGAAACACATTATAAGCAGTCAGTAGCCAGTACATCAACATAAGACCCTTTATACATTTTCCACTGATAGCAAACGCCACCACTGGGATAATACACTGGATATAAGGATTAATCCAGCCCCACCACACAAGCAAGTGGGCCAGCACTGCAAACATTTTCTTATCAAACAGTACAAATACAAACAGAAAAATTACACCCAACAGATTGCTCTAACACACTCTAGTCAGGGTCTGTCCCTTTTTGATTCTTATTTTAACCCTCTTGTGCCCCATGTTGGTGCGCCAAAAAGGCTGAGGTGGTTTAAGCCCTGCTGGGACCGGAGAGCACGTTGCCGTTGCCCCTCCCCCACTCTCGGACACAAGTAGGGCACAAACCCTGGGTTAAAATAGGAAGAAATTTAATACAACAGTGTGATAAATAACAATCTGAACAACAACAGTGGCAATGATAACAACAATAAAGAGCAATAACAGTAAAAAAGACAAAAGATATACAGAGAAATACTGCAATGGTTACAGACTGCTCGCTCGTGATGCTCCCCGTCACCAAAGCCACAAAGGAAAAAGTTCCCGTGCTCCCGTGCCCGGACCTGATGTCAGCATGGTATGAATAACCCGGCTGGAGATCCCTTCCCCCACTCTGCTGGAGAAACTTAACGTTATCCTAGCTGAACCAGGACAAGTCTCATTTCCTTCAAATGTAACAAAGATTGGCCAAATTTGAGTGACTGAAAACCACACTCTACAGCCTGCACTGAGACTCTCTGACTTTCTATTAGAGCAAATATATTTTATGCTAAAGTGTTTGAAACATTAGTATATTTTACATTTATTTGCCCTCACCTAGTTTAAGAGGGTTTAATCTTTTTCCTTGGGGTGATAACTTCACTAACTTCAATCTTTCAAGCAGCTGAGAAAGCACTGTGAAAAACATCAAGAATTCTTAGGTTTAGGGAAGAGAAAGAAGAATTGACCTTGAAAATACAGTTTTAGGCTACAAGTCAGCAACGTTTTGTTTTACATGTCTCTGTTTAATGATTAAAACTTTTGAAATGACTCTTGGAAATACACATTTTTAGGAAAAACTTAATTCATATACTTGCACACAAATCTCACAAAAAGACCCACAGTTCAGCCCAAGTCTGATTTCTTCTAGCACCATTTTTTGAGCAATAGCAAGGATGCAGGAAGAAAGGATCCTGCTTCTGACCACAGAGCTGAAAGGGCAGCTGGCTTCAACAGTTGTTATAAGTCATCCAGAAAAACCTGGGACAGTGTTTAGTAGCCACAAAACATCAGAGTTTACCAGCTGGGCATACACTTCCTCACATTTTCCCCATGACTCTTGCTGAGTTTTATGGGTGATCTCTCAGTCACCTCATACCACCCAATGTCATAGGGAGGACTGAGAAAACAATTGTCCCAGTCTTTTTCTCCTCCTTACTCCTCTGGGATTTGGTTGCTCTTGCTCCCATGACGTTCACACCAGAGTTGGATATTCCCCTGACTGATTTCCACATTGTAATAAATCAAGATGCATGTGCATTATCAAAATTGTTCACTTAGCCCAATTTTTTTTTTTTTTCCAGGAGACTGAGGTTGCTGGGTCCAGCATAATGATGAATTGCAAGCTGCTCCAAAAGCAGAGCTTTTCTGATTAATATATTGTGTGCAGCAATACACAGCGAGTAAGTCACCTTGGGTCTGTCTTCATTGGGGTTATTAACTATGTCAGAATACGTTAGCTCAGATGATCATAGTTTCTCCCACCAATTAGATACAGCTGCATGTTCTGATGTGACTGAGTATACAGATTTAAAAGTTGCCTGCCTCAAAAGGCAAAGGAATTCACTTCTGAGGTGTAGAGTAAATTTATGCTTCTTACTAAGCATGTTGTGATTCAGAAACAGCTTTTCCATCAGTTTTCTCCCTGTGGATTGGGTAAGAAACTCCAACAGCCAGCTGCTCCAAAGGGACTTCCAAACAAAAAGTGTCCTGAGAAATTACCCTGCATGCCTGTGCTTTGTATCCTGACGATAGAACAATGCCAAAAAAATTTTTGGTTCAAGCTGTCACTCACACACCACCATACCTTTATTCACTGTAAGTAGCTTTCAGGGAAATATGGTGTTCAGGCAGAACAAGTTGGATTTTCCCCCCTCTCAGCATGGGTTAGTTAAAAGGGAATTGAAATAACTTTATTAAGAGAAGGAATATTTTCTTCATAGGGAATGTCATAACTTTAGATCTTTTTTTCCCCATTTCAAAAAGAATTGGAAAATAAAAAAAAAAAAAGATAGTTATTGCCCAGCAGAGAAAGATTAGAAAATATATTGCTGGAGGTTGAGCCACATGCAATGAAAATAAGACACTAGAATGATAAACAATACTTAAGTTGAAAGTTTTTTTCTTTCCTGACCTCTTCTGGAAAGACCAATAAGATGTGCTTTGGACAAATGGTCATGGTGCTTTCCACGAAAGTCTTGGTTTCCAATGAAAAAGGAAAACAACCCCTCAGAACACCTTTCACCATCACTAATATTCTATGATACTATGATAAATATGAGCTTGCTACCACTTTTAAGTTATTTTGATTTCTTAGAGACATCAAGATATCTGATATCCAAACCCCACTGATATAATCTGAACTACGTAATGTGCTTTTTCCACAGCAAAATGTTGAAAGTGATTTACAGACTGTTATCATAGAATCATGGAATGGTTTGGGTTGGAAGGGACCTTAAAGGTCGTCTAGTCCCAATCCCCCTGCCATGGGCAAGGACACCTTTCACTAGACCGGGTTGCTCAAAGCCCATCCAACCTGGCCTTCAGCACTGCCAGGGAGGGGGCAGCCACAGCTTCTCTGGGTGACCTGTGCCAGTGTCTCACCACCCTCACAGTGAAGAATTTCTTCTTTATGTCTGACATATATCTAACATCTTTTAGTTTAAAGCCATTACCCCTTGCCCTATCACTACACTCCCTGTCAAAGAGTCCCTCTCCATCTTTCCTGTAGGCCCCCTTTAAGTACTGAAAGGCCTCTATAAGGTCTCCCCAGAGCCTTCTCTTCTCGAGGCTGAACAACCTTAACTCTCTCAGCGTGTCCTCATAAGGGAGATGCTCCAGCCCCCTGATCATCTTTGTGGCCTCCTCTGGACCCGCTTGAGCAGGTCCATGTTCTTCTTATGCTGGGGGTCCCAGAGCTGGACACAGCACTGAAGGTGGGGTCTCACAAGAGCGGAGTAGATGGGGAGAATCCCCTCCCTCAAAATGCTGACCACACTGCTCTTGATGCAGCCCAGGATACAGTTGGCTTTCTGGGCTGCAAGCGCACATTGCTGGCTCATGTTTGGTTTCGCATCCACTCATATCCCCCAAGTCCTTCTCCACAGGGCTGCTCTCAATCCACTCATCCCCCAGCCTATATTTGTGCATGGGATTACCCTGAATACATGTACAGGACCTTGCACTTGGCCCTGTTGACTTTCATGAGGTTCACACAAGCCCACCTCTCCAGCCTGTCCAGGTCCCTCTGGGACATGGCCCATCCCTTCCCTCCAGAGTGTCGACCGCACCACACAGCTTGGAGTCATTGGCAAACCTGCTGAGGGTGCACTCAGTCCCACTGTCCACGTCACCAGCAAGGATACTAAACAGCGCCAGGCTCAATACTGACCCCTGAGGAATGCCGCTCATCACTGCTCTCCACTTGGATGTTGAACCATTGACTGTGACACTTGGAGTGTGACCATCCAGCCAATTCCTTATCTACAAAGTGGTCTATCCATCACATCCATGTCTCTGTTTTAGACAAGAATGTTGTGTGAGACAGTGTCAAAAGCTTTACGCAATTCCAGGGAGATGACGTCAGTTGCTCTTCCCTTATCCACCAATGCTGTAACCCCATTGTAGAAGGCCAACAAATTTGTCAGGCATGATTTTTCCTTAGTAAAGCCATATTGGCTGTCACCAGTCTCCTTATTTTCCATGTGCCCTAGCATAGTTTCCAGGAGAATCTGCTCCATGATCTTGCTGGGCACAGAGGTGAGACTGACTGGCCTGTAGTTCCCTGGGTCTTCCTTTTTTCCCTATTTAAAAATAGGGGTTATGTTTCTCCTTTTCCAGTCAGGGGAACTTCACTGGACTGCCACAGCTTCCCAAATATGATGGATAATGGCTTAGCCACTTCATCTGCCAGTTCCCTCAGGACCTGTGGATACGTGTCATCAGGTCCCATGGACTTATGCAACTTCAGGTTCCTCAGATGGTCTCAAAACAGATCTTCTCCTACAGTGGGTGGTTCTTCATTCTCCCAGTCCCCGTCTTTGCCTTCTGCATCTTGGGTTGTGTGGCTGGAGCACTTGCTGGTGAAGACTGAGGCACAGACCTTGTCATTAGTTCTATGTAACCTCTTTCTGCTCTTACCACAGATAATGATCAACAGGGCGTCTTAGAGAATAGAGAATCATACAAAGTCCCTTGAAGATGGATTCATCTACAGGACGGGGCTACAAATACTATAGATTCTGGATATGAGTAAGATATATCAGTTCAGTAGAAGTTAATTTTTTTATATACTAATAACAACAACAAAAATCTGATTATTACAGATGGCATATTAATAAAACACAGAAAGACCTTCTTTTACCATTTTTGTGAAATCTCAGAATGGCCACAGTGCAATCTATGTTGTTCTTTATTCTTTACATTACAGGAAGGACTACTTAATAAGACCAGGTTCCTGGACTGAACAAAAAGTCCTGCCTAGGAAGTTGGCCTGCAGCAGATGCAGAGAGCAAGGCATGCATCAAGCCAGGACTCCCTGTACACCACAGCCTACTCCTGGACAATCTGTAGCTGAAACACTTCCTGCCCCAGAAATCACCTCTGGACCCTTTCATTACACCAAAAAATGGCAGTTCTGTAACACCATAATGGATGACAACGAGACTTTTCTGAGCTATGGCTCTAGCTTCTATATGAGACAGTAAGAAGTGCATTCTGAAAGAAAATGTCTCCTATGAGATTTTTGAGATATGGATTCCAGAAAGATAGATCTAAGACTGCTCCTACTGCCACTCCCATGGTGTTCAGTGCAGGGCCACATCCCAAAGCCCTAGCACACCCAGACTGCAGACCACTCTCCTTGACTTGCTGGAAAACAGTTCTAAGTCATATTACTTGTAACTCTCTTTTATCGAAGAATTTTAGAAAAGCTTCCTACTTAATCAATTCATTACCAAAATTTGTGACAAGGTTTTCAATCTGCACTAGCCTTGGATTTTCTCTTGTCTGCTGGTTTAATGACTCAGAACATCCCCATTCATGATGGATCAGGTCTCTCTTAGTCTCTTTCCTCCACAAGATTTAATAGGGAGATAGACCCCTGCATTTGAAGTAGTCCTACAAACACAGTTACAAAATTTATTCACAGTATTCAGAAGGTCATGACTACATTCAAGAACATGAAAGAGATGTAAAATAACAAAATTAGCATATAAGAACTATTTTCCTTTGGTAGAGAAAAGATAGTTGCTAAATACTTCTCATGCAATAGACAAAAAGACATAGAAATGTGGACTCCTAGGGTTTTTCAAGTCCACCTCTGTTTATTTTCTCAAGAACTATTAGCTTCACAAACTAGTGAGTGTTAGTGGCAGAGTGACCCACCAGCTGCCATTTTCTGGGTCTGTTGTTTACCTTCCTGATCCAACTTCTCCACCACCAACTTCTTCCTGCACAGAACTGAGGCTCGTCCTGTATTTGTATCATTTTCACATAACTAATTTTTTTCTCTCAGTTCACAAGTTAAATGAACCAACAGTCTAATGGGTGAAAGGACAAACTTTTCTTGCAACGGGAGTAATGTGCTTCATTGGGGATTTGCATCTACCTTGTAGATCTAAATCTTGCCATAATCACGCTCATTTTGAGAAATGTTGCATATCTGTATAGTCAGAAGGAACTTGGACATTAAGAAGTGGCACAAGAATCATGGTGTATGTAAAATGGGGAAATAGCAGAGATGCAGTTTGTACCAGAGCATGAAACAACAGTTATAACAAAGGGGATTTTTTGGGGGGTTCGGGGATCAGAAGGGTTTTAGCTGTGGTCCAACCAAGCAACTCAACAGACTGAACAAATGAAGTAAGGCAGGGAAAAAAGTTGAAAAATCACCATGGCACTAAAGAAGCATATTCTGGAGGAGTGTCTAGCTGGCAGACTGGGAATTGTGGCAGCCCCAACTGTAATTGGAAAAAGCAAAGAAGTTTGCACTGCCAGATGAGAGGCACCACCAGAGGGAAACTGTGTAATCAAGATACAAGTGAAGGCTTGGCCATGCACTGAAGAGAACTGTTAAATGAATAAGCTAATCAAGCAGCTGACCATGATTTTAATTTTCCAAATAATAATCTTAGTCTCTTAAGTAAATTCTCTGCTTTGATAGATAAAATAAATTTGGCACATTTTAAAGCCAGAAGGCTCAGAACTTAAACTCAGAATCAGGGATGCCAAAAAGTATTGCTAAAGCAGTTTCATAAAACTGCATATTTTCCTTAAGTCAAACAGGTAATACCAAAGCTTTGGACTTCTGTTCACAACAGGGGATTCAGGATACCTTTATTTCTTTGATCTGCAGTTATAAACTGAGTTCCTCCCTCAATTTCCTGTGAAGAGCCCATTAGAGATAATGTCCTTTCATCAAGAGGAAAGACTGTTCTTCATGAGTCTTCTTTCTTGGCAGATTTAGTGTATTTTGATACAATCAATTCTCACAGCATCCCAAAAAAAAAAAAAAAAAAAAAAGGTATTACAGGGAGATGCTTATTTAGTTGCAGTAGATGAAAAGGCCAAAATATTTTATAAAGTTCAATAATTAGATATATTACTCAAGAACATCACCAGCTGTATCAGGTTGATTAATGTTGTTTGAGGCTTCACTGAGCAGAAGTTATTTAGTTTCTTGAGTCAGGTCAATCTACAGAATACCCCTGGATTAAATTCCAGTTTATTTTGAGACTTATCTTCCTATTTCCTCTTCATTGTAACCAAAATGAATTTCATAAGCATTTGTAGATAATGACCTGTATCTCTCTGTTGATCATCTCAGTCTTGGGTCAGATAAACTGCATAAGTGTTGTTTATGATATTCTGTGATGTTATTTTATGGCCTTTTGCATTTTATTGTTGTATGTGACAGCATGATTAATATGTAATTGATAGATAGTTTCATTTTGCACAGAAAGAGCTTGATAGGCAACACATAACCCCAACCATTTTTGTTTCTGGGTGTATCTTTTAAGCCATCTCAACCAGCTACTATTTTGAAAGACTTCTTATATTTTTCTCAGTGCATGTGGCTTGTTAAATATATACTGTAATTGATTTATTATGGAAATAATTTTTCAACAAAGCAAATATCATGCATGGCAAAGCAGATTAATTTCCTCAGCTACTATTTTCTAGTGTGGCATGAAGGAACAAAGCAGAAGATATCCATCTCCCTATATATCCCTATATGTAGAAACACTATGACCTCAGGGCCCAGAATTTGCTGCAGAAGAATGGTGACTGCACAAGGCACATATTTTTTAATGAAATTTGATTTAGAGCTATGATCAAACTAGGGACATTTAAATGAAAGATTTCATGCCTTCAATGGGGATCCTAAACCCAGCTCCTGACATACTGATTAGCAATTTTTAATATGAAAATATGTTTAAGGAAGGGAGTCAAGGTATTGAAGACAAACCAAAGACCTCCCTCTGTGACTACAGATTTGTTATGTGAATATTTATCACAGTTTCCAAGTCAGGTAATTGAGAACAGGTAGCCTCTGCTAAACTAAACCAAAATTTTCAGCCTGCTTTCATCCCACTTCAACCTCAGGCACCTACCTGAGGTGTCTAAGTCAGGAGAATATTTGCCCTAGGCTCCTGCTAAAGTCAATGACAAGATATAGGATAAATTGCCAGCTGGAAGTATCTATCTGTCTTTGACAATCCTTGACAATCAAGGATATCTAAACTTCTAACTCTACATCTTCTACATAGTTAAGTGTCTTATGTTAGTTGGGAGGAATCCAGACTTTCAGTCATAAGGAAAAAGTGAAAAGAAAGAAATGTCAGTGTCTGATTCATCAAACATCTCCCCACTGTGCAGATCAATCCTTAATTATACTATCTGCTTGAGAACAATTTCAAGCCTTTGCCTCAGGGCAACTTTCCTGAAAATAAAAATGTATTTCTTTGAGAGGAATAATAAAAAAAGCAGTCATGATCCTATATAATTCATAGATGGTTAGCAGTTATGATCGATACAAACTGAAAATACAAACATAGCCAGCAATGTCTCTTCTGTTTTTAATAATGGTTAATTATTTTTAATCAAAAACATGGATTCCACATATTTTAATACACTTTGATAATTTATTTGTATTTTGTTTCTGAGGCTTATGAAAAAAAATTCAGTTGACAGGTTTTTCTGCGATCTTCCCCATTATAAGAAAGTGCACGCTCTTTTAAGCCTCAGAAACAATTAACATTTTGCAGCATTCAAACATGTAGAGCAGTACAGTCTTACTACTGAAAAGCAGATTCATTTATGTTAGTCAGCAACTTTTCAGTCTTTAGAGAAACCTGGTGCTCCTCTAACATATCTCATACTGAAGCAATTAACAGTGTGCTGAACTGGGAGGGGCTGAGCCTGAATCTAACACTGTCCTTCATATAATGAGCAGAAGAGACCAAGAGCGCGCTGAGTTCACAGCAGGGAAAATGGGCTGGTTCTTGATCTTCCCTATACTGAGTGACTTCATTTAAACCAACACACACAAAAAATGGGATCATAGCCCAGGAAATCATGTTTACTCACAGCCTGAAAAGAAAGTCAACCTAATTCAGCTCATCATGGAGGCAGAGGACAAATAATTATCTTCCATGCTGCTACTGAATATGGGAATAAATGCTAGAGGTACAGTTGTATTGTAAAGAGCAATGACTATCAAATAACTATGCTTGTGAGTTATCCTTCTAGACACTATTTCTTTCTGAGAGTCCTTTCAATTTGAGATATATCTGTGATTCTGCTGGGGAGTAAGGTCATAACTGCTCAGTCCCAGGCTCTCAAAATGAAATAACAACATATTTTATAGTGATAAATTATTAGCCACACAATCACAATCAGATACTAATAAAACAGTCTGATTTGCTAGGATGAATTGTTTTTGCTTTTTTCTCTTTCGCTTTGAATTAGTTTGCATTAAAACTTGTAACAGCTATATTTGTCAGAGACAGGGAATGCAAGTGAACCTGTTAGCTAAGCTCCCTTTCAGTCCCTGGACAATAGCCAGGGGACACTTCAGTAAAACCTTCTGCAGTTGGTGGGATAACTGTCTCCTTGCCTCAGGGAACCTCAGCATTAAAGTTATTAAATAAAACAGCCAGCCTGGCAGTTGGCTATGAGAAGCAATTTATACCATTGTAAATGGATTAGTAAAATGTAATTTCTTTTAACGTTTCCGTTTCAATTATTTCAAATAGATGTGCAATTATAAATGTTAAGGAATTGTTTAAATGTTTCTCACAATGGAAAAAGTAAATATAGGTTAGAGTTTCAGACTCCCAGGTGAATTTTCTTTTTTCTGTTTTCTTTATGTTAAGGCTTTTCATGTACTGCTGTAAAAGTTGCCCATTTGGAGACCAGGAGAAAAAATATTTGTGCTCCTGATGAAATAGGGTATTATACTAATCAGGAAAGTATAGATTTGAAATGTCTTGAGGACCAGAGGAAAGCCTACGGCTGTTCTTATCCTACATTCTCAGCTGGTATATTTTGACATCAAGAGCCTGGAGCAGTGCATGAGATACCAAGAGAGAGACTATACCACATATCTGTTTGTGTGAGAAGCGGGGGGAATCTCTCTTGAAAGTACACCTCTGTGGATTTTCTCTGAGAAGGGTTAATTAATATACATAGCTAGCAGCTCAGAAACTATCATACTCTCTTATGATGATTTCAGCAGTATCTCACCTGATGTCTATTTTTTCCTTTTTTTTTTTCCTTTTTTTTTTTCTTTTTTTTTTTTTTTTCCTATGGTGTTGCAGATAAGCAATAAGATATAACAAGAAATATGACTACTGGCATGGGATAATCATGTCCTTGGGGTGTGATCAAGCATCAAGAATAAATGAGTGCTTCTAATCCCCCATGGGTGCGATTACCTCATGATAGCCATATCCACTGAGAATCAACGTTGCTACCATGAATTGTTTGCTTTTATATTTAAATGCATTATCCAGGCAAGTGACCATACTCATCTCAAGCTGCCATTTTGTGTCACACCACGTAGAAGAGGTGCAGGCTGGTTACAGCCAGTCCCCTTGACACCCTGACAACATAGCACAGCAGAGCAAGGAAATTTCCACCAGAGATTCAGCCGGGTGCGCAGACCTCCTGCCTTTCAAAAAAGCTCTCCACAACAGCAACGCTTGTAAGCTGAATTAAAGTTGCTGTAGACTTTAAAAGAGGGGGTGGTGAGGGGCAAAAGTAGGGCAGCAAGAAATAACGGATGAGGCTAGCTCAGTTGAAAGCAGCCGTGGAGAAGCCTGAGGGCTAAGATGGCAGTCATCATCGATTCAAGGGGAGAGAGATGTCAAGGACAGGGAATGTCAAGCAGGAACAACAATAAGGCATCATAAGGGTGCTTAGCAGTGCCAAGTCTTCCAAAGACAGCACAAATAAAACTACTGGACTGTTGTGACTGGTCTGTTTGCTGCTTGATATCACAAAAAAATGTAAAAAAAAAAAAATAAAAAAAAAAATTACAGTGTACATCTGTCCATTCCCTCCTGCCTACACAAAACTAATTAAAAATATTCTCTCTCTCTCTTCCTCTCACACCCCCACCCCCACTGGCATCATCTTGAAATAGTCTTTGCAAACAAAGTTAGATACAAGCAAATGCTCTACATGGAACCAATCATGTCAATATATAGATAAGCAGTAGCAACACACTGGCCCTGAATGAATAATCAAATGCTAAAGGAAGAGCTGCAGGAACACAAACACACTCCAGGCATCTGCAGTCTGCAACACTGTCTATGGTATGTGTGTATTCCTGAAGCATTAACACCTGCCTTTGGAGGTGATAGAATTTTATGGCACAAAATGTATTTATCCAATAGGTTTTTACACATACTTTACTGCAGCTTCTCACATAGGTGAGAGAATGAATTATGTTTCCGCTGATGTTCACACACCAAACTTGCTGATATTTTTAGGTGAATGTACACACACATGCTTACACACATACACATAGCATCTTGAAGGTACGCTGAAGACCAGCTTACCACAGTATCTGTTAGGCTGAGTTTGTTGCTGAAAAAATTACAGCACTACAAGAAAACAGCAAACAAAATTTTTAAGAAGTTGAATGCATAGTAAATATTTTCAATGGTTTTGAAATCTTATTTTGTTTCATATTGAACAATTTAAAAATTATCCCTAAGAGAAATAACCCTCATCACTTAGGTCATAGACTTGTACTAGAATCACATAAACCCTGAAAATCCCTGATCACAGAGGAAGTGACAGATCTGGGACTGCAAAAAATGCTGAACTTCCAGACATGATTATAAAGGGAAGTCAAAAGCCCCCTACATTCATATTGCTTAGAGTTATGGAGCACTGCAGGAAACTAACACAACTTTAAAATCTGCTTTGGTTTACTACATTCTCTGAAACAAAATACCTTTGTTTGACTGTAACTTCAGTGAAGAAACCTTTCAATAGATTCTTTCCAACTCAACTGAGGAACTCTTCTTCTCTTGCCACCCAAGAGGTATATAGCATGTTCCTGACATACAGAAGTTCTTCAGCAAAAATTATATAATGAAGTCATATATTCCTGATGTACAAGTCTTTTTTCATTCTTTTCAACTTTTGACGTGTCAAAATGTATGATACTTGCAAGGGAGGAAAATACAATCCTTGGTAGAAGAGCTCATTTTCAACCTTTCTAAGAACAGTGATTCTGTTTCATAGTAAATATGGCAAAATGTTCACCCAAAATTTGCACTTACCTGGAACTTCTGTGACACTACTCATTACTGTGACATTACTTCTGGCACAGCAGCAAATTCCACTGCAATAAACTGAAACCAAGGAAAACCCTCCTTTTCCACTTACTGCTCCACAGTGCATTTGATTTTCTGCATATCTAGGAAAAGGAAGATATTACTGTCTGAATAAATTAGTTTTCTTAGTAAAGTGTTTTCCACATACATGAAGAAATATTATCCTTATTGCCTACAGTCTTCCAGTTCAAAGGGAAAAAAGAGGATGGAAAAGTGGAACACAAAGAAACACTTGATCATATTGTCTCTTTCAAGCAGTGACCCTTTATGTAGCTATTACCAGAGATTAGTTTGAGTATTCATTGACTGCAATTGGACAGGCTTAATAAACAAGACAGTCATATTCCTCAGAGGCTTTTGGCCTCCTGTCTCAGGGCTAGAGTCTGTCAATCAAAAACTCCCACACCAGATTAGAGGTTAAAACTTTGTCATCCCACACCTGGGGCAGTCAACAGAGAGGAGAAGGGTTCATGGTTCATCCTTCTGCCTTAGAGATGACAAGGAAAGAGAATACTGCTGCAGTGTGGGCTAAGGTGGTTTTGAAGAAGGCAGATGGAAGATGCAGTTGGTTCATCACCTTTTGATGAGTACTTTGGAGGATGTTTGTGCCTAAATCCTCACAGAAGTAAGGAGAGATGCAGAAGCAAATGGCACAGCTGGACACAAAAGCAGTGGTCAGATTAACAGCTGTGGTTACAAAAGAAGACAACAGAGGAATTCTGAGTCATGACTCATGAATTTTAAGCACCAGTTGGATGAGGCTAAACCTGTGTAACCACTTGAGCTTCGTTACCATGAGGAAAAAAGAGGCTGAGTGTCAGGAGGCAGCACAGGCCAGGACTGTGGGTCTCTCATGGGTGGTAGGGCTGGACCTGGAAGCCAGGCGTAGGCCAAGCCTGTGGTGATGAAGCAGGGGCTGGGTCTGAACCTGGTTCCCTCCATGGGCATCATCCTGACCCCATGCATGGGAAAATATCCTGTCCTATCCCCAGAGAGGTGCCCAAAGTCCATGGCTGGGGCTCTCCCCTAGCGTCTCTTGGCTGCCTTCTTCCTGGCTGGGGCATTGGAACGGGCCCTGGGTGCCAGGTCCTGACCTGCTGCCTACCATGGGGAGCTCCTGATGCTCCTGGGCCCAGGGGAATCACCAGTCATCACAGCACCCTGGCAGGGACAGCCCTCAGCTGCACTGTGTCTAAACTGGCCCTGTGCCCCAGCAGCCAAATTTCCAGAAGTGGGGGGAAGCCCGCAGGGACCTTACACTCAGTAAGTGTAAGGTTATTATCCAGCCAGTGGAAATGAAATAAAGCTGAGGACCAGGTTTACTGCATTAGGCTAATTCTGCTGTCCATCCACACCAGGAAAAATTCAACCGGACTATTCCAGCACCAAAACATTTTCTGGGATACAAAGGCACAGCTCTCTACAGAAGCAAAATTTCATCTATAACATATATCTAGAGCATTTTGTGACAGAACAGGCTTTCCTTCCTGTTTTCTTTCCTTACATTATTTCTATAAGGTACTTGCACAACCCTCTTGCTTCTTTCTAGCCTGTGACACTGCCAAGATGGGGCTTTAATGGATCTTGCTCTCCATGGCCTGTTTCAGCAGAGCATTGTGCACCCTCACATCTCCCGCATTGCACAGAGAGACTTCACTGGCAACATCAGGACTCTGATTCCCAATGGGTTCTATTAATGTCTCATCCTAGCTCTCATTTTCCATCTGTGTAGATATTCATATATCTTGGTAAAACTAAGTAAAAAGCTCTGTGGGGCTGGCTTGTCTGGAGGCTGTTTGTCTTTTCTGTACAGCTGCAGGCAAGCATCTGTAAAGTTGAATATTTGCTCTAAATGAAATGTCTCTCAGCTAGAACTCTATTTCATGTAGTATTGCTGGTACATACAAGAGGTACCTCATAAACAGAAAAAGAAAACTGTTTGGGACACTGGTGCTACTGGTAACAAAGGTGATAATTGTTCTTTCTTGGCCTAATTTTAGATTGTCTATGTTTCATCTTTGTTATTATTAACATATATTTTTACTTTATGCTTCAAACTGTCAACATAATCTTAATTAGAGATATATCAGTTACTATCAGATATGCTGGATATGTTTTTTTAACTGCTGTGTGAATATTAGGGATTAACGAAGCACAGCTGTGGACAGAGATGACCTTGAATCACAGAAAAACACAACTTTAAAGGCAAATGAAAGGTAATCCAGTTGATTGTCTCTATCCCAAAATAGGGTCACTGTTAATATCTTGTTACTACTAACAGATGGTAGTTTAATTTGTTCTTACACATCTCTGTAGTTGAGCACACTGAGACTTTTGCAGCCATTTCATTTCTGTGTGTTGTCTGAATATTGTGCCCGTAACATGCACGCTAACACAAATATTTCCTGTGACAACATTAACTTGCTTTGTCTTACCTTCACCAGTGTGGACATCCACTATGCACCGTTTCAGTACTTGACCTGCTTAGATGGTTAGCATCTAGTCTCCTGGTTAGCCTCAAACAGCTCCAGTGTCACTAGTTAAGGCATAGAGCAGGGTAGCACAAGCCTCAGCAAATACCACTGAAGAATCTAGATGCTTCCTAGAAGAGTAATATCTAAGAGATACTTCTGGTTTTACCTTTAAGTTAAAATTTGCAAGTCCGTGAGCTGTACAATCAAATCAACAGGAAACCTTGACCTCTTGCACTGCAACCAGCAGAAAAAGCAGTTTCTACAAAAATATACAGGAAATTAGAGAAACTGCTACACAGCTACATACAAAAGGGTAACAACTTTAAACTCTAAACCCAGGCATGATCAGACATAGCTATCCAGGGGTGAATATCTCTCTTTTCTGCTAACAAATCCTTAAGAAAAATATATTTAATCTCACGTTAACTAAAAATAACTGGAACTTGCTATGTTGGTTGGGTTTCCAAAGCCTCTTGTCTCATGTATCAGTTTAGAGTATTGGATTGGGAAGAAGGATTTTAGTAGCTTAATTACATAATAAAATTATTTTCAGGTTTTTATATGCATCATAATAGCTACATTTACCATTCTGTTATAAATAGTGCTTAAGGACATCTTTCGTTCAGATACTTAGAGATTTTTGCATAGAACTCCCAGAGGTAAAAGTCATGATCTTGCTGAGTTTGAAAGTTTTCTTTTCCAGCATCTTATTCTTCAGGCTCAAAGGCCTGACACTTTTTAAACTCTTGGCATTCTCTTCAGTAACAAGGTTGCAATTTGAATGTGCTACATGAATTTGGCTTCAGTTTGATGCCTCACTGAGGCACAGTCTGGCTGAGAAGAGAGAAAAAATGAATATGAATGCCAACCATCTATTGAGATAACGAAGTCAAAAAAATCGGCAGGTCTCAGGCTGTAACTGAGAAGGAGCACTACCCCATAAGTGAGAATGAATTTTTTTTGCATGAAGTGATAGAAATATAAGTTGCCAGTGATATAACAAAGTTATATAAATTTAGCAACAGTAGTTCAAGAGAATTTAGCCTAATCTGGTGGCAAGACAGTTACTCACTATTCTTTTAAGGGCACTGAATGATTTCATGAACTGGTTTAATATTTAAACAAACATTCAGTCCTGAGAGGAAAAGAAAACCATACAAACCTAAGGTTAATAGAGACTAGTCCCAAGGGAAGTCTTTTATCCCTTGATCCTGTCTCTTAGGCTTCAACGTTCTTGTGTTTCTATGCAAATGAGCTGCTTACAAAATCCAACTCTTTCAAGTATGTTCTAAGCGCTACTGTCTATGTCATTTTACAGTAAACACATTTTCGTTGCATAGCAATATGTTTCTTTTAGAAGATGGGTAAATATGCAAAATGTTTCTGTAACTATTTGTCAGATAGTCAAACAGATTTTTTGTCTATCCTCAGGCCCCTTTTATGTTCACTCTCTGTGAACATATGCGACAAGAGCTCTCCCAACACAAACACTTGAAGGAATCAAATTGCAAGCTCTTTTTCTACTAACGTTTGCACAAAGTATATGAGAAGAGTATATCTTATCATGTAATGGAGTTGAAACACCCTGTGAATTGTGACCAGCTCTTATAATTCCTGATTTCACAGGAACTTGTAAAGTTTTGTTGATCTTCATGCTGGTACTATTCAACAATATAAAGATCTCATGAAGGAAAGTGACAAATGGAAGCCAAAGTCCTTGTTAATATGTCAGCAACCAGATGTCAACGAGACTATCTCCCAGTTTTCTTGGAGTCACTCCAGATGCAATATGTGAAAAATGAGCAACTGCTCAAATCGTAGCACAAACAAAACTAATATGCTGCAAAGAGAAGAGAGACATGCCAAAGGACTTACTGCTTCTGCAGCATGTGCTGTTATTGAGGGCACTTGTTCAGGGATTAGTTGATTTTCAGCTTCAAAGACTCTTTGCACTTACTGCACTGATAAAAGTCAGGTTCCTTAGTTTCTTGAGTTGGTGACAAGCCACAGGCTGTAGTGGGCACACACCTCAATAACCAGCTCACCAGGCTTATTTGAACCACAAATGCCCTGTGGAAAGATGGTACTTTATTGCAAGTCTGGGATGGAATCCTAACTGAAGAGAGCTTTGCCTTGAAGCCCATGAGCTCAGTCTGCCTGCATCGTGCCTTATTCCTGTGATGTCTCCATGTGCAGAGGTTTCAGTCTACCCAACGCTGAGGATGCAGAATGGGTATGGCCTATGAAGTCATATGAACAACGCATGTCAGGAGCTGTGAAACTGCAATGAAACAGGCTCTTGTGATGTCACTGGTACAGAAGCTTTTGATTAATATGAAATTTTGCCATTCTCCACTTAAAAAAATGAAACAGCCATATTAGCAAACATCTGGATCTGAATCATGTAGGCCTCTACCAAACTGAACCTCAGACACAACTGTCCTTTTCACATGAAGGTTAGTATTATATTTTTTATTATTTGGGGTTTTTTGCAACCTAAGATAAAGCCCTTAAGCCTCTGTAAATCTTTTTTAGGAGAAAAATATATTGTTGTTGTTGATCACAAATAGCCTCTTTTAAATGTCCTAGAAGACAGAAAAGAAAGGACAGTCTTTCACTCTTCCTTTTCTTTCCATGCCTAAATTCCAGCTTTGGTGTTTTAGGTGGTTGTGTTCCTTCATTAATACTTTGATAAGATATAACAGACCAAAGATTCAACCATAATTATTCTTAAATCACATCTTCAACAACATCTTTTCAAGAGTTGTACAAAGAATGCTTTGATTCAAGCTTCTGTGTACAAAAATGAATGAGACCTTTTATGATGAGTGCTTACAAATGCACCCAGGAAGACGCAAATGATGTGACTGGCTACAGGCACGCCTCCAAGCTGCTAGGAATTACTAAAACAGTCATTCTACTTTATTTGGGGGAAAGTTTTTCTCTTTATGAACTAATCAACTAGTCTGCCATTCTCCCTGTGATTCAAAACACAAGGAAGTGCTATCTTCACATAAGTTCCCGGAATTTGAGATTAGCGTGGTAAACACTCAAGTGTTTCTTTGTTCTACCATCATACAACCATCGAAGCACAAATATTTTTTGTATTAAGATACCAGTCAACACTTCTAAATTCTTATCCTATAGGAACTATACATTCATTCAAAGCTCCATGATATACTATGACTAGACTATGACTAGATATACTTTCTATACATTCCTATAGGAACTATACATTCATTCAAAGCTCCATGATATACTATGACTAGAAGTCCTGCAAGATGTATACATTATTCTTGCCAATTTTACAATAATGCTTACGTGATTAAGCAGAGGATACAGACTTAAAGCATGAAGGCATCTTGCTATGGACAGAGTCTCAGTTTTTTATCTAGTTCCACTCCCTGTCAGTCCTGCCACAAGTAGATACCTATCATTCAGGATGAGGAGTTAAGAGCACTAGTTATGAGAGCAGTTACATCACTTCCTTGTGTGCCTTTAGCCATAAAAAGCTACATATTTCTACTGCCTCGGCAAGATGGACCCCTCAGATTGCAGCAAACATAGGTCTTCTAGGTGAAGTGATGAATATGGATTTCAGCATGAACAGCTTACTATTAAATATAGGAATATTTATAAAGATGAGGAGTAAAAACTGAGAACTTGAGTTAGGATATATTATTAACAACATAAATAAGAACATTATTGAAAATATTTTCAGAGTTATCTAGGATAATGCCAAGAGTATTATGCAATGCAAAGTGGTTTCAATGAAAGTGAAACTGAACAGTGATGAGGACAATGGTTCATCTAGGTTTCAGGAGTTGCCAAGGCTAAGTTGGTCTACATCCTGCATCAAAACTCTTTCCATAAAGAAATGAAGACAGGTCACTGTCACAGGAGACTCTCTCCTGAGGGGAACATAAGTCCCAATATGCAGACCAGACCCACTTCTTAGGGAAGTTTGCTGCCTCCCTGTGTCGGGGTTAAAGATGTGAAAAGAAAGGTTCCTAGCCTGGTACAGCCCTCAGATTAGTATCCGTTATTGATATTTCAGGTAGGCAGTGATGAAGTTGCAACAGGAAGTCTGAGGGCAATCAAGGAGACTTCAGGGCCTTGGGACAACTGGTTAAGGCATCTGGAGGAGAAGTAGTGTTCTCTTCTATCCTTCCAGTTTCAGGGAATGATGAGGGAAGAAACAGGAAGAGCCATCAAATCAATACCTGGCTCTGAGCCAGCAGAATTTTGGGTTCTTTGATCATGGGTTGGTCTACACAACATCAGTTCTGCTGGTGACAGATGGGGTACACTTGTCTCAAAAGGGGAAAGTGCTCTTTGCACAGGATTTATCAGGGCTCATTGAAAGAACTTTAAACTAGATTTGAAGGGTGAATGAGATCAAACCAATGTCACTAGTGATAAGCCTGGCAGTGGCACATCAATTTTTGAGGGTTGGTGTGTTGGTGAGGTCCTTCAGTCTGCCATCTCAGTGGAGTTAGGGGATGGAGATCCACATAGCAGCAAAGACACAATGGTTATTGATGTGTTAGGAACCATGGAAGTGCCTGAGAATGGTCACATAGGAATTAGGGCTTCTCCAAAGAGGAGCTGGAAGCCATTGTGCAGCAGGAAAACTGTGATATAGTTGCAATCATGAAAACATGGTGGGATGACTCTCACAACTGGAGTGCTGCAGTGGATGGCTATAAACTCTTCAGAAGGGACAGGCAAGGAAGGAAAGGCAGTAGGGTAGCCCTGTATGTTAGGGAATGTCTTGATTGTCTAGATCTTGACGATAGTGATGAAAGAGTCAAGTCTTTACGGGTAAGAATCAGGGGGAAAATCAACAAGAAAGGTACCATGGTAGGAGTCTGTTATAGACCCCTGAACCAGGATAAAAAGATGGATGATATATTCTATAAGCAGCTGGGAGAATTCTCACGATCTCTAGCCTTTGTTCTCATGGGGGACTTCAATTTACCAGATGTCTGCTGGAAATCCAATACAGTGGAAACAGTCCAGGAGATTCCTGGAGTGTGTGGAAGATAACTTCCTGACACAGCTGGTGAGTGAGCCAACTAGGGAAGGCACTCTGCTGGATCTGTTGTTTGCGAACAGAGAAGGACTTATGGGTGATGTGATGGTTGAAGGCTGTCTTGAGCACAGCTATCATGAAATGATAGTGTTTTCAATCCTTGGAGAAGTAAGGAGGGGGGGTAGAAGAACTGCTACCTTGGACTTCTGGAGGGCACGCTTTGGCCTGTTTAGAAACCTGGTTGACAGAGTCCTGAAGGACAAAGGAGTCCAGGAAGACTGAACATTTGTCAAGAAGGAAATTTTAAAGATGCAGGAGCCAGCCATCCCCATGACAAGCTAGTAGGGAAGAAGACCCGCCTGGCTGAACAGAGAGATTTGGATGGAACTCGGGAAAAAAAAGAGTTTCTAACCTTTGGAAGAAAGGGTAGGAAACTCAGGAGGACTACAAGGATGTTGTGAGGTTATGCAGGGAGAAAATTAGGAGGGCCAAAGCCCACATAGAACTTGATCTTGCCACTGCTATAAAAGACAAAAAATGTTTCTATAAATACATTAGCAAGAAAAGGAAGGCTAAGGAGAATCTTCATCCTTTACTGGGGGGACAAACATAGTGACAAAGGATGAGGAAAAGGCTCAAGTACTTAATGCTTTCCTTGCCTCAGTCTTTAATAATAAAACCAGTTGTTCTTGGGGTACCAGCTCCCTGAGCTGAAAGACAGGGACAGGGAACAGAATGAATCCTCCATAATCAAAGGGGAGATCGGTTAGTGACCTGCTACGCCACTTAGACATAAGCAAGTCTATGGGGCCAGATGGGATCCACCCAAGGGTACTGAGAAAGCTGGCAGAAGTGCTCGCCAAACAACTTTCAATCATTTATCAGCAATCCTGGCTAACCAGGGAGGTCCCAGTTGACTGAAGGTGAGCAAATATGACACCCATCTACAAGAAGAGCCAAAAGGAGGATCTAAGGAACTATAGGCCTATCAGTCTGATGTCAGTCATGGGGAAGGTTATGGAACAGATCATCTTGAGTGCCATCACATGGCATGTACAGGACAACCAGGTGATCAGGCCAAGTCAGCATAGATTTATGAAAGGCGGGTCCTGCTTGACTAACCTGATCTCCTTCTATGACAAGGTGACCTGCTTAGTGGATAAGGGAAAGGCTGTGGATGTTGTTTACCTGGACTTTAGTAAAGCCTTTGACAGTTTCCCACAGCATTTTTCTGGAGAAACTGGTTGCTTATGGCTTGGACAGGAGTACTCTTCACTGAATAAAAAATTGTCTGGATGGCCAGAACCAAACGTTGTGGTGAATGGAGTTAAATCCAGTTGGTGGCTCAGTTGGTAGCCCAGGTCTCAGTATTGGGCCGAGTTCTGTCTGTCTTTATCAATGATCTGGGTGAGGGGATTAAATGTACCATCAGTAAGTTTGCTGACAACACCAAGCTAGGCATGAGTGCTAATCTGCTTGAGGGTAGAAAGGCTCTACAGAGGGATCTGAACAGGCTGGACTGATGGGCTGAGGCCAGTGGTATGAGATTCAACAAGGCTGAGTGCTGGGTCCTGCACCTGAGTCACAACAACCCATACAACACTACAGGATTGGGGAAAAGTAGCAGAAAAGGACCTGGGGGTGTTGGTTGACAACTAGCTGAACATGAGCCAGTGGTGTGCCCAGGAGGCCAAGAAGGTCAATAGCATCCTGGCTTGTATCAGAAATAGCATGGCCAGCAGGACTAGGGAAGTGATCGTCCCCTGTACTTGACACTGGTGAGGCCACACTTCAAATACTATGTTCAGTTTTGGGCCCCTCACTACAAGGAAGACATTGAGGTGCTGGAGTGTGTCCAAAGAAAAGCAAGGAAACTGGTGAAGGGTCCAGAGCACAAATCTTATGAGGAGCAGCTGAAGGAGCTGGGCTTGTTTAGTCTGGAGAAAAGGAGACTCAGGGGAGACCTTATCTCTCTCTAAAACTACCCAAAAAGAGGTTGTAACAAGGTGGATGTCGGCCTGTTCTCCCAGGTAACAAGTGATAGGACGAGAGGAAACAGCCTCAAGTTGTGCCAGGGGAGGTTTAGTTTGGATATGAGGAAATAATCTTCACTGAGAGAGTTATCAAGCATTGGAAGAGGCTTCTCAGGGAACTGGTGGAGTCACCATCCCTGGAGGTATTTAAAAGATGTGTAGATGTGGCACTTTGGCTCATAGTTTAGTGGTGGACTTGGCAGTGCTGCATTAACAGTTAAGCTCAATGATCTTAAGGGTCTTTGCCAACCTAAATGACTCTACGATTCTGTAAGTGGAATACTAATTTTTATAGTGAATTCAAAAGTTTTTCTTTGAGACTAGCATTAATTTGTGGAATTAAGCCCTTTTACATTTATATCAAAGTGGGATGTGCTGCCACAAGTGAAAGCTAGGAATAAACTTACAAAAATGCTAGAATTTCAAGCAATTATTATGCTATACTATCAGAACCAAATTTTCCCCAGGAAAAAAAAAAAATCTCTAATGCTATTTCAATCCTGGTATAATTTATTTAACAATATTAGACCAGATTTTAGAACATTACCAGGAAAAGAAGGTTAATGCATAAAAAGTTTAACTTTTCTGAAAGTTAGATGCCACCTAATGGCTGGGTAGATAATATGCAGAGCCACCTACCCTGCCTAAATGGTGGATTTACTACCCATAATCAAAACTGTGTTCATTGATAAACTTAAAGAAAATTTAGAAGTACCAATATAAAAAGGCTGAAGAAAGAGCTGTATTGATACCACTGGGTGGAGTTCTGATCAATTTTCAAAGTGATCCAAGCACAGATGAATGTAACCAATTTCACCACCTAAATGTCAAAAGACACTGAGGTCAGAATTGTCCTGACATGACAATGTCCTTGAATTGCTACCGAATACAAATAAGAAGTGTTTAGTCCTTTGATGCTTTTCTCCAAAGGAAGAGACACTTTCTTCAAGACCTGTTTAGGGCTCTAACAGAGTTGGTGATTTTGGTGCTTTTCTGACAATCAGAGGTATCAACATAAACTGACAACCATATGACAAAATGCAAGGACAGATAAGAAAGGGACTATTGCCATTTACTCTAAAGGACAGAAAGAAGATGAATCTATATTTATTACGAAAAGACCCTGTCGGGAATTTCTGCACTTCAAAGGAAATCAAAATTTGTCCTTGAAGAGTGGAAAAACCTGCTTTTCTAGAACAGTGATCTGACTGGAATCCAAATCATTGTTCCAAAAATTCAGACTCCTGCCAGGCTCTGATTTCAGGATTATCCAAAATCAATACCCTTAGCATGCCTCCACAGATTTCTGTGCAGAATTCTCATTCCATGTATTAACTGAGAAGGCTATGCCAGAAGCAAAAGAGAGAAAAGACTGCTCCAAAGCAGCCTCCAGATTTTTAAATTGTTCTCTTGAAAACAGTATCAGGCTGGATTATAGGATTTACAACTGATATCTGAGACAAATTTGCCTTGGTAACTAATTTAATTGTCTCTGTTACACATACAATGCACATGGGGCGTACTGCAACCATAAGAAGACATGGTTTTTATTTTGTCTTTTAAGCTGAATTTAATCATAACCTAATTTACTAAGTTACTTTGTTCACTGGTATTATTATTGCTTAAGTACAAAGAGGTCATAATTCTTGCAGTGCATTTACCTGACAGTAATATGCAGTGTATGAATCTTAGAGTAGTATGTATTATGTCACGACTTTTTCAGTTTATTGTCTTAGTGTTACCTTTCATTCTAAAGATCACAGAATTAGCCATACTGAAGCAATATTACTAAGCCATAGTACTGTCACACTACTATGACATTAGCCATACCAAAACTAATTACCAATTTAAACATAGCTGAGGATTTGCCAGCACCATCAGCACCATTCTTTTCTTACAAGTTCAGTTTAGCTCATTCCCAACCCCTTGTCTGTCCTGTGTTTGCATATCAAGTAACACATGCAAAAGAAAAAAACCTAGAACTCTCCCTTTTATAATACCTATCATCTGTGTGCTTGAGGGGCAAAACAAGGAGAACTTCCTCATAATAGTCTTGCTTAAACTTTCATGCTTGTGTCAAAAAAAAAAGTAGAGTCCATTTTTAAATTCATTTTCAATGCGTTCTGTGTTTCTATTTATGGAAGCCATTCAATGTGTGCAAACACCACCTTCTTTTGAATTGCTATATTTTCATTCTAGCTCAGTAATTAAAACAGATAGTGATTACCCTAACTAAATACAAAAAGCTTAGAGTTTTGTGGGGTTTTTTCTCTTTTCTGTACCTTAAATTGGTCAGTATTTATACCTTTTTGTCATATGGGTTTTGCATTTGATATTGTTTTAGAAGAGTGTCTCTAATCTCCAAAATAACACAAGCAGTACAAACACCTTGCTGCATTTACTGAAAGCACTTAATCAATCTTCTTATTAATTAGTTTCAACTTTCTCCTTAATGGTACTTAACTGGACTGATTTTTTTTTATCTTCCATTATTTTTAACACTAATCCTATATTAAATGGGAGCTACTCTAGCCATTTTGACATTCATACAATACGGTTATTGTAAATCAACCCTCTTGAAAATTATTCTACCTTCTCTGGAATATGCACATAAGGATGCTGTATGACCTTGAGCAGTAACTGGCAAATGACCTTGAATGCTCTTTCTGAATCCTATACTTTGAATTCATAAGAACATTTCTTAAAAGAAACTGTTTACTAATTTAACCATATTGTACTATCCAATCTACTTATTTTTGTTTTGTTTTGTTTTTTTGTTTTTTAAGGATCTTTGATATTAATTAGACAATAATATTGTTTGAGACAGGTTTCCTTCACTAAATAAGCATATATTATTGAATTATCCCTTTAATTCTGATTACTAAATTATGTTAATAACGATCTACTCTTGTCCTGCACTATGGAATAAAAGTATCCTTTGAAGTTTTCTGTGTTCTTAGTAATAGGCTAAATAATTCCACAATGGAATCCTCTTTCTTACTGAAGATGTTGGTTTCCACATTACTCATTATTTCTTTTACTAATTCATTACTAATTACTGCAGTGCCCAAGAGACCTACTCATAGACCAGAATGCTCTGCGCTATATGAATATTGAACAAACAGTAGTTTATTCACCCTTTCAGGTAAAAATGGAAATACTGTTAAAACTAGTGACAGCCATATTTCAATAGCATGTATGCTTTAACTTGTATCTTTCATTTCATGAAGTGCTATTCATCTGCATATTTTTAGAAGCTGTTGGGTTTAATTATTATTTTATTCATTTTCAATTACTTTAATAAACATTGTTTTATTACAAAGTGTAGTTCTATTTTTCTATTTCAGCAACCTTATTTAGCACCCAAAATGGGATAGGAATGGTGTATTAATTTCATGAACATCATTTATCAATAATTCCATATGTTACATTTGTTTATGAATTAGGTTGGTGAGAAACAATTGGTCAATCCCTTCCTACAACTGATCTTGATAATATGACTTGTTTTCTTTTCTTTCTGGTACAATTAACATGAAAATTAATTACTGAATAGCACTTTGATAAATTACTCTCATGTTTTAGAGACAACATCAGATTACAGGCATCTGTAAGGTCACCCCACCAATATCTCTAGCTTGATGGTAGTTAGGCTTTTCCTTGCCAAAGGCCCCTCAGCTCCATACAAAACCCTGTCCTATGGAGCACAAACCTGAGAAGAATCTGCAGTACCTAGTCATCATCACTTTAAAATCTAAATGCAAAAATGCTGGATTTTGTGCATGTTTTCCTCACCCACCCTATAGTTACAGAAGAAGAAAAATGAAATCACAGAGGTCACAGAATAAAAAGCTTGAGACAATATCAAGATGGCATTCTGTCGCCTCTGGTCCCAGACCATCGTATTTATACTTCGGGCAAACACCTGAAGGAGGCATCTTTATTTCTAATTCTCAGAACTGGGGAAAAATAACTTCTGATAGTGGCAAGCCATTTTACACTATATATGCTTAGCTTACAGGGAAAGAGCAGTGGTGACACACAGATTTAAAAAAAAATATTTCTACAAAGTAATGAAAATAACAATGCAAAGATTAAGTGGATTTAAAGAAAAAAGGCTATCACATAGACTAAAAGACTAAATGGAATTAAAAAAAATCAGATTTTATGCTGGGCCCTACACTGGCAAAAGAGAACATTCCAATACATTTTTGGTTGTTTAATATTTCTTCTGCTTTAATTAATCTGTGGTGTTTTGCATTTCACAGACACATGCTATCACTCCTTTGGCACAGCAAGTTGTTGACCATATGCTTGACAGAATGGGGTACTACTCACAAGAAATTTTGCCTACTGATAAAACTATTGTTGACAGATTTGAAGTTGTTTATTTTTTCTCTAGAGAGACATTGTGTACAAATAACTGCACTGAGAGTTGCATGTTTATTGTCTTGCAATCACATTCAGATCCAGCCCAGTGGGTTTACAGAGAGATTTGTTCTGACTGCCACCAGCTGGATTCCAAGAGCCGAGTTTGCAGATTCTTGCATGGGCATCACAACAATAAATCTGGAAACCAAAATTTGTTATAAGGAAGACCAGTTGAGGTGTAAAAGTCTCTTTGGACATTATTTGAGGTGGAGATTCTGCAAGCAAATTTTAGCTCATAATTTTTCACATAACAGGCAAGTGAGAGTAGAGACCTGCTTGCTCTCAGCTGCCTGTATTCCCTCCACAGCATTAGCAGACACGGAAAGTAATTCAAAAAATATTGTCAGAAAATTTAGTAGATCATACTCAGGAGGGAAAGCAGTGATGGGAGATGGGGGAGAGGATTATGAATCACATGTGAGTAATAACACTTCTTCTAAGTGAAGGGAAAAATAGTTATGTAATAGAGAGAAAAGTGAAAGCCATCAAACCTGTAACAAACATTCATGTGCAATGTTTTCTGTTTTATTTTTTACTTGAAGTTTTTGGAACTGAGAAAAGTAATTAAGAAACTATGGAAGTGTACATGTCAAGATTCGATAAGAAACATTTTGTTATGGAGTACTTGGTTTGATCAAAATCTCAGAGAACCTCACCCCTAAGGAGGCTGGTGCCTAATACATTGCAGAGTCTCAATGGTTAAATCTTTGGGGAGTTCATTTGGGTCTCTGAATCACAGCGTATTGACCCATCAAGACGAGGCAATGTTATGCTGCAAACAGAGAGCAAGTTGCCTTTTCCCCCAATAGATTTTGCTTTACTCATTAAAGAGAATTGCTACAATTACTGCCTTATGAAGGTCCTGAGCTTATTCTATAACCCATGAATGGAAGCAGGCCCAACACAGCCATGTGAGGTAGGGAGTGAAGGCTGTTCTTCATGGACAGATGCTAGACAAAGAGTGTTTTGACCACACAGACTGGCATAGCTTCCTCATAGAGCCCCAAAATGGGGGAATGTGAACAACAGCTCCCAATTCTTCTGCCAGAAGCATGCTCTCTCCATATCTGACCAAGATCTCCGTGTATAGACAGAGCTCATGTGTATGTGCTGGGCTGGAATATTGTAAAGGGCACCGATTTGCCCTGCAGTGGAGAGCAGACAGATAACCTGATGGCATTTTAGTGCTTTGGGTAAATTCTAGCCTGCAAGTCCCTCAGGCCTTTACCCACTGTACAGGTGTAGGCCTATGCTTTAAAAGAAAACTCCTCTTTCAGCACTGTATTTAGTGAAGCACAATTCCAAATCTAATTCCTCCCTTGTGTTTGCTGTATCAACTCTTAGATAATATGTGAGAAACAAAAGGCATGTTGTTGTACCAGGATTTTTAAGAAGTTATTCATTGCTATACTTAAGTTGAGATCTGCGAAGAAACATGTGGCATATTTTGAGAATGTGATATGCCAGGTTACCCTAAGTCACAGTGTGTTTAAACAACCACTTTATTCTACCATCTGGTACATGATAGGTTTCTGATAAATACATGCCTGCGCTTTGATTGTGGGATGCACACAAGTATGGAGGCTGGATTTTTCTAAGATGTTTGTCTAAGTCTCAGGCAAACAACTTTGGCAATGTGCAGGAGCTTTCTGTGGGTGCAGCAGCAATCCTTCCCCTTGATTTCCCTCCCTTCAGCCCCACCACCCACCCCCAAAATGTGCCAGGACAGCATAAGGTGAGCTCAGACTAATGCTGTAAGCCAAAGAGGTAACTGTAGCTCAAACAAATGTAGCCAAGTACAAGACTGGATTATGTATAGACAAAATCAGCATTTGCCTAAGGCAACTGACTGCTGAGCACCGCAGGGTCCTTGCTTTGGAGAAACAGAGGAGAGAGAAGGTCTGGTGTTTGAGCAACACGTGGTGCTAACCCTTCAAGTTCGGTCTCCAAAGTCCTCTGCTACTGCTCTCCTGTCTGACTTCTCACTACCCACTCATGTTTGCCCTTTCTCTGTCACAGGAGAAGACCTCGCCCTTGCCCTGTCCCCTTCCCTCCCTCTCACACAGCAGCAACAACTCAGGTGAGTAAAAGCTCCTGAAGCCACAGCAGGAGGAGGATGCTACTGCAGAAGGGAGAGGGGACTTTTGGCAAGGATGTGCAGGTAACATGGATACCTGGGACTTGAGGGAGAAGCTCTAGTACCAGATGGAAAACAGTCACAGGTAAAGAAGCATGAGGTTTTCTTCCAGAAAATGATAGACTGAGGGACAAGAGAGAGAAAAATAGTCCTGTGAGCACTGACAGCCCTTCAAAGTCTGCATGAGACCCCACAAATCCAAGACCTCTTCCAGGTCCACAGAAAACCCAGGAACCCCTCCAACTCTTCCCCTTTTATCTGGAAGTCCTGAAGCTGTGGATGTTTTCCAACCTTCATCATCCAATTTGCCTCAGTGGTTCATCTCAGCCTTCCTCCACTCTTTACTGCCACCATAACTGATGGTCTTCTCCCTGAGGATATCCTCATTTAGCTTTGCCAATACCACTGACAAACCTTGAGCTGGTTCCAAGCTTGTTTTATTTTCCATAGATCGTAACAGTCACTGCAGTAACGTGTTGCTCAGTGCAGTCTGCAAAGCCTGCACACAAACTCGGTAAATGCTCAGATTTTTAAGTTGTGAAAAGATGGAGCTGTGAGGTCAGCTGGGCAATACCAGACTCAGGCTCACTAGTTTGTGGACAGCAATCCTGGTATATTTATGTTGAGCAACTAAGGGCCTTTCTGGCTAGTGATGGTATCATTATATAATACTTTATAGAGAATATTTTATTGATAATAACTCCATGTAATGCAGAATGGATCAGACAGTTGGGGTCTGATCACAATACTGCCATTTTTTTCATTCTTTTTACTTCAGATCCCAAGAATTTGCCTTCTAAGCCTTGCTCTATATTTCAGTCTCAGCTCAGTGCATGAAGCTTCCTAAAAACATAACCTCTTCACACTTCATCAATTTTGTGGTTGGCAAGCATATTAGATAAAATATGATAGGAACAGCCCAACTCCACTGGTCTCTCGCTTTTGGGAAAATTGCCATATTAGATCAGGCCAGTGTCACATGTTGTCAGACATGTCACCAGTGCTGGCCAGTGTCTGACAAGGCTTTAGAGAGTGCTACAAAGCACAAGCAATAAATACCCTTATAACTAAGATGAAAGTTAATTTGTGTTCCCACTTAATTAGTTCCTAATTTATATCCTGAAGTGCAAGTGTTGAGCTCTCATAAAGCTGTGTCCTTTGGAAAATAAATAAGTGCTTCCATTTTTCATACTCTGTTGCAGTTCTTTTCACTGCTATCAGCACGTTGTTTTAATAATATCTTGTAGTAGTAAATTCCACCTTTTTTTGTGTGTGTTGAATAATATATGGGAAAAGAGCCTGATGGGTCTTGTAAGTTGTTATTTATGTAGTACTCTATAGCTACCCAGTATATTAGTGTATAATAACAAAGTAAATAGAAGAATCCACTCCACTGCCTTTGTCAGACTTTCTCTTATAGACCTATCTCTTACAGTCCTATCATGCTTCCTGTTATACATTCAAGGAATGAGCTACTTTTACCTCGTTTAATCTTCTCTTTCAAGAAACTCATTGCATACTGCTAATCATTTTCATTGTCGTTTCTGGGTCTTTCCTACTTCTTCCTCCTTTTTGAGGTGAGACAAGTAAAACTGAGCAGTATTTGAGGTTAGCACATTGTACCCTTCATTATTATTCACCAAACACTGCTATCTGACCTTGGAAGAGTGTTATGTTGTTCAGGTTTGTACTTCTGTCGTTTCCTTAAGTAGCTACGGTTATTTGTGAACACAAAACCATGGAGCTGTTCTCCCCAGCACACAGTGCCTCGCTTTGCTGAAGGGAACATCTTGAACTCTTCACATACATTGACTCATTATGACGGATGAAGTAGGATGTGACATCCCACTTACAGTTCCCCAGCATAAACAGTTGAAATATAACAAGAGCTCCCATCTGCCTCACTCCTTTGCTCCCCCAAAACTGAAAGCGTAATGAAAACCCAAAATCATTCACATCTTCATTCAGAGAACAATTATATTAGGAAGCAAGAATATCCACATCTTTAAGCAGCTATCAGTACTGAAGTTATGTTACTATTATTTCAAACAACAGCAAAATTCTTACAAGCTTTGACGAAAAATATACGTGAAGGGGACTTGTTCCTGATATAATTTTATGTCTACCTGAAGAAATTGTGTCCCCAGGCTGCCTTAGGTTAGAGACTTCCATACTGCATACTGGTAACTGACAGTCCAAACTGAAAGTTATCTAAAGTGGATAGATGGGGTATGCTATTTCTTAGCACAACATGGCTGTAACAGAAATATAATAATCTCTGGGGCTGGAATTCATTTCTTGACCTGATTTTCTTTTGTAATTAATGAACAGCATAACTGTTCACTGAAAGTCTCAATAGAACTGCAGTATATACGAACATTTTCATAGGTACCCCACTGTAACAGAATAAACTGTAATTTTTCTATTTCCTGTAGCTAGTTCCAGAAAGTGAATGCCACCCAGGACTTTAGTTACCAGGAATGGAAAAGTAATTCATGCCCAAAGCAACAGGGGAAAAAAGCCTATAAAAATGAACTTGAAAAAATACCATTTTATGGTGATACATTTTAGGAAAAAAGCTTACAAAACCCAACTGAGATTTAAGTCACATAAGTCCAAAGTACTTTGAGAGCTTTGATGGAAAAGATGTAAAGCATTATTTAAAATCAAATTCAACCTCTATATAGTTCTACAGGAATTTGACCTATTCTATTTCATTTTATTACCACTACTTGATAGGTCAGGGACATTTCTAAGTTATGATAACTAGAAACCTTATAAGCTCTCACTTAAATAAAATTATTGAAATAATTTATTTTTAAAAGTTCATTGTTAAATGTAAAATGAATTAAGCATTTTTTTTCTTTAGTGGGAAACTTACCCTAAAATAACAATTAGATATATATTTTGGATCCTGGTTATGTTTGCAGAAAGCCATCAGCATAGAAACTGGGAGTAGTTCTGTAGAAATGGAGCTGTTATCCTCTATTTTTAATTATGTAAGGGCCTGTGTTAGTGAAGTACTTTCCCGTCTATTTAGCCATGCTGAGAAAAAAACGTTCGCCTGTACAGGGCAACATTCTATCCCTATCTCATCACTGAGTCAACAACCATTTTTACCAACTCAACATCAGAGGGTGTACTGGAATAATTCTATGGGACCAGATCAAAAGCCCATGCAGCATGAAAGATCTTTCACTCATAGTGGTAGATGCTCCCAGAAAGAGCACAGAGCGGTTCTCCCTTGGTGTACCGTCCCACCAAACCAAGAAGGTCCTCAGTCACAGATGAACCTGAACTTCTTATTCAGTAGCCCTTGATAAAGGTGTGTCCATGAATTTGCTGAATCATATTTTTGATCCAATTATGCTTTTCAAAAACAGTTATATTTTATCCTCCACAACATCTTGTGGCAATGAATTCTACAACTTCAATTAAAGGGTGAGAGAAAATCTACTTTTTTTTTTTTTTTGTCTGAAATAGACTACCTAATCATCTTTTGAGGTGTACCCTAGTTTTGGTATTATAAGAAACAGAAAAACTTACTCCCTGTTCACACTGTTCACAGCATTTGTGTTCTGTTACCCTTGTTAGTGCTTATTTCTTTTCAAGATAAAACATAGTGTACTTGAGTATTCTTACTCAGTAGGCAAGCTATTCTATGTCCTTGGCCATCTTTCTTTTCCTTCTCCAGAACTTTTTTGTTCACTGAGGTTCTTTCTGAGATGCCATGACCATAATTCTAAAACGTTTGGGATATACATATAACAAGGAGTTTAGTACAAACACAAGATTTTTCTTACCAGTTTTTGTTTTTTCCTTTCTTCCTGATCCAACTTGCTTTTTTGAACACTATAGACAATGAGATGACACTTTCAGAGCATTATTCACATTGACTTCCCTAAGGACACTTTTGTACCAGCTAATTTAGTCTATCATTATGATTCTACACTTAAAATTATTAGATATATTGGGTACAGTCTTACCCACTCTACCACTTAGAGTAATAGGCTACAACTCTAACTAGTTTTATTACTACTCTTCCATTTACTATCTACTGGGTTACCAGACAATAAGATACAGCAGTATCTTGGGACAATACTTCTAGCAGAGTCAGGCAGCACCCCTAGCCCATATATCAAATGTCTATATCACATACACAGGAAATTCAGTTTACTCATGCATGTTACTGTGCATAAATTTTTCTCTCACAGTCTTAATTCTGTCCCTTTTAGATATTTTCAGTTTAGATTCAGATAAATTATTGTTCAATAATAGGATTTTCAGAGTAGATTATATCATGTCTTCCCACATATTTTCTCTCTATATATTCTTTTCTGACCACTTACCTGTTCACTAGCTGCACCACATATAGAAGTGTATCATTTAAGCTTGAACTTGCTGTTCTTTGTTAAAAGGTATAAAATGGTATACACATGTAACACACGTGAGATTAATCCTTGTTTTAATAAACAGATGCATTACTTCATGTCAAACGGAAATCTCTTGTATAAATAGCCTGTTGTGACAGACTGTTGCATAATTCATTAAAAATATATTCATTTATGCATTTAGATATTTATGGAAACCTTTTTTAAATTAATCTTTTCAATACATTCATCAAACCTTATAAAAGGTTCTTCTGTGCACTGGGTTCTTATTGAGAAGGTAAATTTGCCACTGCTGAACGAATGTTTTGAAAGTGCAGTAATTCAAAAATGTTTTAGGAAGATGCGTGAGGAGCAACCAGTAACATTTTTTTTTACAAATCCCACTATAACTTTTTGTATGATTTGCCTGAGAAAAACTGTCCTGGGAATAGGAAGTGGTTTTGAAGTTGCAGGTTTAGATTTAGTGAAGTGAGGCTGGAGAGCATCAGGTCAAGTCTGAATACAAAGATGAGATTTTCAGGAAGGGGTAAGCACTTGTTTCTGTTTGATCTAGCTAACAAATATTGAAAAGGCATGTTTTTTTCAAGGGTAAGTGCTCCACAAGCCAAACGTGGAAGTCAGTCACTTCAGAAAAAACCCTCTTGGTTTATTAAAAGAAGACAGATGCAAACACTGAAGAACCAGAGTACAGTGTCTACCATGCTGTATCACTGCCTACAGATACTGACAGATACCTATAGTTTTGGCTGAACTGTTCAGGAGCAGTTTGCTGCAAACACCTCCAGTGGAAAATTTTGCCAGTACGCAACGCAAAACTTAGTGCCAGCCCAGCGAGGGCTCCGCTTGCAATGTCCAGGGACACCTCAACAGAAGAGTGCACCAACATTTCCTATGTGTGCTGGGAAGGCAGCTTTAAGGGAGAGCTTCTGAGATGGGTGAAACCTCGCTGATGGGAGGCTGACAGGGGTAGCCCTGATGGGAGGAAGACAGGATGGTCAAGAGACACCGTTGCTATGGCAACACTGCCTGGGAAAGACAAAAGCGGAAACCTGCGATTAAAAGGAAACAGCTGAAACAGGGAGGAAAACGGGGCTACCGACGTGATGCCAGCCCAGCACTGTGCATGCTGTGACTGGCTGACACACACTCATCACCTCAAATGACTAAAGCTGCCAGTCACTCTGTCAAGCAATGATTTCATTTGGACGTCTGGCCAAATGCCAGGTGCTTCTAGATGGCCACAGACTGAAAATGAGTTTGGGGTGTTTGAATAAATTCTTGAAATCATTTTGTGAGGGCATGATGCCCAACATAGCTTGAATGTTTAAATAGGTTCAAATAGATCTCAGAAGTCTTTTGCCAGCCCCCAGCACCAAAGTAACTTCCAGTGGGAAAAAAAAAATACATTAAAAAAAAAAAACAAACCCCACACACAAAACCCCCAAACATCCATTGCACCTACATGAGTCAAACCTGAAGAGTCACTAATTTTTACACATTGTTTCTTATGTGCTTATAGTAAAAGCAGTTGCAGATTGAGTAACCCTGATTTAACCCTTCCATGACACAACAGCCACTGCCAGGATTTTCTCTGTGAATGGATCTGGGCAGAAGAACACCCTTAAAATCACCCACTTGACTTAATAGAAACCCAGAAGATACAGGACACTGCAAATTACTTTCACAAAGCTGAGTCATCTGTACAGAAACTCAAAACTAACATTAATCTGTTGCCTAGACCAGCTAGGAAAAAAAAAAAAAAAAAAAAAAAAATTATGACAGAAACTGACCTAAATTTCAACAATTTGCAGATCGATATTCCCCTGTCAAATGACCATATAAAAGCACAGCAAGCCATTCAGCCTGTGTACTTTCTAGGGCAGTTTTCACAGTCTATATACTGCTTCTAGCCAGAAGAAAAACTGTTTTCTTACATAGAAAAAACCTCCAGTGCAATTAGTTCTCAAGACACTCCAGAGTAGTACAGTCTCCTTTATTGTTACTTTCTACTAAAATCACAGATAAAGGCATCCAAAAGAAAACAGAAAAACAGGAGAAAGAAGAGTTATATATCTATACAATTACATATACCACCCATGGCTGTTTACCTTCTAAAATTTTTACAATACATTTTCACAACATTGTTGAAAATAATGGAAAATAACAGCACTCTTTTATAGCATGGAATTGATACCCAGTGAGATTAAATGAATTACTGAAAATCACTCAGGAAATCTGCACTGGAGTGAAAACTTGCATTTTTCATGTTCTTGTTCTGCACCTGAGGAAAAGGTTAGCGTTCCCTTAGGCCCAGGTACTCTGCAGCATTGCAATATACATGGGAAAATAAGGCTGCAGCAAGCACTTAATGTTGCACAGAGAATGGCTTGATTTTATTTTTTTTTGTGGTTTTGTCTTATGTTTGTCCCAGTGCTCTTTTAGAAAGTAAAATAAGTTATTCAGGCCCTGCTTTTTCATAATCTCAAGGGCACTTGGTGTGCGGATAAGTCATCGATTTTTGTTCTCAGTCTGTTATAGTCACATACATGCAGTAAAAGTAATTTCCTCGGGACTAATATCATTTGTTCTCCAGGGTTTTTCCTTATGAAAACTGAATTTTGAACAATCCTTATGTAACCTTTGCTATTAAGGTTACAAGAAATTGAGATCTATTTGTGAGATGAGCAAGGCATAAAATTTTGCTTCTGCAAACTTTCCTGACAAAGTTCTTTATGTAAAGGAAAGGATGAAGCTTTCTCTATGTGATAAAATTTCCAATTGAAACTAAAAAATCTGTTAAATTACTTTCCCTTCCTGGCTTGGGCACCTATTGCACAAAACCTCTCTTTAATCTAATTTTGACATTCACTCTAAAGTTATTAGAATTCAGGTTTTAGGAGAACATGACTTTTCCCCTCAGAGCAGTAAGAAATATTTCATTGCTATATCAGAAACAAAAAATGCTTTTAAAGGAAAATACTAAAGGTTGTTATACTAGAGCTTGATAAAGGAGTACACAGTAACATGGCTAAGCTTTCAGCTTAACAAAACTGGACTGAAACTTTACTTCAATCATAAAAAAAATATATTTGGCCTATGGGCATTTGTCCACCTTAACTAAAGCAATACTGGATTAGAAGCATTTTTTGGTGGTAACTTCTCCTGACAGACAACTCCATCCCAAACAAACCACATGACATTGACTGCATTCCTGAGGAAGAGCTGGTGGGGACAGACTGCTGTTCTTAGATTTAATAAAAAAAAACCACCCGACCCTGAGCAAAAAGAAAGCTGTCTTCTCTGCCACCTGCCCCCCTCTACCTCCCCTCCCCTCCACTCCTCAAGTCTGTAATGTTTTAATATATCAGAAAGGAAAGTCTTGGGTAGGACATCTGACCTCACTGGATATTGATCTTCTAGTCGTCAACATCTCATTGTCAGCAGCAAGAGTTTTCCTCATTAAGGCACCATGATCATCACAGTGTGCAACACCAATATGATATAACTACAAGGCACAAAAATCAGATACCTGCCAACTGCTAAGTAGTGAACCTTTCTTTGCAGCTGGGCAGCTGCAGTACATCCATATTCCTGTTGTCAGTTGATGTGACCCGAACAGCAAGGCCTAGGGCATAATATAAAAGGGAGTAAAGGACAGTTGATGGTAGGAGCTAGTGGAAGTGCTGCTGTGCAGCCATAGGACAATGGGATGCCTTTATTTAGAGGTGGCTAAAAGCAAGATTTCCTCCAAAATTTCCTTTGTATTCCTATTGAAAAACAAAGAACAGTACCTGGATCTTCCTTTTATTTGTATTGAACATGTTTTTCTCTGCTTGGAGATGATATTTAAGATCTCTTAAAGCTAGCATAATCAGAAATAAATACATTATTACTGTCTGAAATGTGACTAAAACCAAACCAATCCCCTCTATCTCCAGAAGCATGAAGATATCCCGGAGAACGCCCATCCACCCCCATGATTTCATGGAGCATCTCATTATGCCTGGAAGGACTGCTTTGAAAGTGGTGTCTTAGTACTCTGGGAAACCACCTTGCTGTAGTTCCTCACCAAAGGTGGGATCAGTAGTCATATCTTTGGGAAACGCATCTCCTCCCTGAATCAGGTGTCCCCAGGAGCCAGGTTGAACTCCATGGGGTTCATATTTGGTTCGGCATATCCCATGCTCTCTTACACCATCCCATGATAATGATGTGTCCCCTAGGCACTTCTAATCACAGAAGCCCTATGGAAATAAGGTTTGTTATGCCAGCTTGTGCCTGTGAGGTGTTTAGGACAGAGAAAAACCGTTTAAGCACCCTGCTTTGTATAACCTTTCAACCTCAAGCTTGCTAGCCACCTCCCCTTCACCTGCCTGATTCCTAGTATCATGGAAAGTAAAGAGAAACAGGAGACCGAATACACTGACATAGTTATTTGTGGGTTCCACTGTGGGAGAAACAAGATCAGTGTGTGACCAGGAGACATCCACTGAATAATTTTTATCTACTTTGTAGCAGAATTAATGTCTTATCCAAACCGCTTGCATCCAGCAGGACCAAGAACATCAGAAGAGAAAGTACAGTACATCGTGAAACAGTTCTTTTTCCATAGGGAGCAAAGCACATTCCCAAATTATATTGGTAACAATAAACCTCTGAAATAATACAGTACATCTCTCTCCAGTGAACGGCATCATTCTGTATTCTTCAGAGCTGGGTGGAATAAAACTGCACAGAACAAAGGTTTCAAGTTTCCCTTTTTGATGCTCTCAGGCCTGAGCAAAAATAATTAATTTCTCCACCTCCACAAAGGTTTTTGGCAGTTTTGCCATCGGTGGAACACAATAATTGTCGGTAAAAAGAGCCAATTTCCACAGAGAAACTAATATGTGAGAAACCAAGCAGCACATATGAGAACACCTTCTCTTCATTTCAGATCATCATGGGGACAGGAAACTGTTTTGGTTTATTTTTTAAAGGAATGCAGGGCATAAATCTTAACTCACCTCTTGATCACTGAAGGGGATGTCTGAGGATGTGAATATGCACCTGCAGTATGCAGTATGAATTACAGGCCAGCTCTTGTTTTACGGCTGGGTTAGAAAGCTTCAGGACTCCCTAGTTCGGCTATTAGCTCTTTTTGGTACACAAGATGTGATGATGAATGCTCCTCCATGGCTGCAATGATTTGGGTCTGACAATGTACAGGTAACTCAGGCCCTACGTCTAACAGGACTGTATATGGTTAAAGCCTCCCCTCTCCCTCCATTGTTTGGGCATTGTTTGGGCAGCTGTGTAACTCATCCTGGATGCAGGCTGGTAATGCAGCATTAGAGGTAATAAAGATTTCTCAGCACTTTCCATTCTAAACTCCCCACTTTCAGCAGCTTTTGATGTTACTGAGCTGTAATGATCAGGCTACAGCCTTCACAGCCTCTATCAGGAGGTTTTAGCTAAAGCATTCTATATGTGTCTCAGAGAAATACAACTGGTCATCTAGAAAAAAACACCCTCATAACTATTTACTTTGTAAATTCTAACTGTTCTTGTATTGAAACCCGGGAACCTGAAATACGATGGTGAGACAGAGGAAGGTAGACCTGCTCAGTGATGTGCAGTGGGGTTGAGTTTGGCTAAGGGTTAACCTCAAGGGAAAAATGAAAATTTCAATTCACTAATGCAGAGTGACATGTTCCATGTTACATTTGGGCAACTACCATATGGGAGCTGAGCCTGCCCCATCTCTTTGCAGGTTCCCGATGCCAAGTAGAATAAATGCTTGCATTGCCACTAAACAAATGTCACTGTAGGGATGGAGGTGCTAAATGGGATTTCCTCCTAAAATTACTAGCCGTGATACTGAGATAAGAGAAATGAGAACTGAAGACAGGGGGAATATCTCTATTCTGTTCTCAAAACTTCACTTGGCTGGGGCCTCAATGGCTTGAAGAAAGGGAAACATTCCAAATTCAGTGTCAGGCTATGAGGCCTCTCGGGAGCTGGAGGGTGGGCTCAAAGAAGTAGGCAAAAATAGGAAGAGCAGGGAGCTGTGAAACAGGCAGGAGTGGGAAAGGGAAGAAGGCTTGAGAGATAATGTTTAGGATAAGCCCAGAAGATGATGGCCACTACCTGAAGGTCTCTGCTTCTCTTTCTTTTCCGCTCAATACCTGTGTCAAATTGGTGTCTCCAGGCTCTTCTTGCACCAGCTACACATAGCTGCTTCTAGCCCTCCACCGAAAGAAGACCACACCGTTGATATATAACACAATCCTAAAGCTGACCCATTTGTGTATGAGAAGAGCAGAAGGGTGCTGAGGAGGGGAAATATTATTTTGTAAGGTCATTTTGATTTTCAAATGCTAAGTATTGTTCAGAAATACAGCTAGGAAACCCCACTAAAATCACCCAAATCGGAAAGAATTTCACCCTCTTCCAAGGACTCTGCCTCTCACGTGCTGAAGGGCACAGCCTGTCTATGGAAAAATTAGTATGCAGTCATGTAATTAAAGATTATATCATTCCACATACAGAGGGGAACCTTATTTAAAATATGTACCACTAGATCTTAATTCTGGCATCCCCTAAGGTTTGTGGGCTTAACTTCAGAGCCTTATCATTTTTCTAACATTCGGGGGTTGTGGCTTTCTTACAAATATGTATGTATGTATAAACATACTTTTTCTTATAAATATATAAATGCATATATATTTATATATATATATATATACACACATATGTGTGTGTGTGTATATATATATACATTTGGGCCCTGCCACAGCCATCAGAAAAATAGAAACTGTAAGAAGCAGTTCTGCTCCTTAGCTTCTGTGACAATTGTTTCCATCAGTGGTTAGCCTCTTTGCAGAGGGACCTGCTTCTGTCCTGGATTTGCCATCAGATATTAGGAATCTCTGTGGAACGCATCTCATGCTCGCTCAGCAAATCCCTTTATTTTTTCTCTGGGAAGATGCTCATAGGTACTCCATCACTCTGACATTTTTCAGCCAGGATAATGATGGAGCAAACAAGCACAGGAGCTGACTCAGGAGGAAGATGCAAGACTGCAAAGTGGCTGAGCACAGACTACTGTTTATTTATTTATTTTTAAAATCCACACAATAGAACAACACTTTTTGCATCATAAGCAATCACTTTTTCCAAGGCTAGAAGTCACCACAACGCTGACCAAAGGATAGCATCAAATCCAACAAAGGATCTGATCCCATCATTCACTGAAACGATGGCTCAAAACATGGCAGCAAAGGAGTATTTTAAAGGTAGATAAGGCTAGGAGCTAGCAGCAGCTGAGTGATCAGACATGCTTGGATGTAAGTAGGCAAGGAGGAAAGGGTCATGTGAAATTTGAGAAAGGTTTCTCCTCTACATGTTTGCCTGTATGCAGGAAACTTCCTGAGAGTGTAAACAGTTAAATACAAAAATAAAAGATGTAGAAATGGGTTCCATAAAGGTGAATACACGGGGTTTTTTTAATTTATTATTTTTATACCGTAGGTAAACTTGTTAATATATTTTACATTGCGAAGTGACACAGCTTTATGTATGTTCCTTTTTATCTTCTCACTATGATGTATAATATCTGTCAAAACTTGAACGCAAGCTTGCTGTCCCATTTTAGGAAGGAATGGAAGTAAAGTCATAGTGTTCACCAAATCATCACACTTGAAATTTTCCCCAGGGTCATATTTTCTCCTCTCTGTCTCAGAGAGCTTGCCAACTTCCAAAAAAAACCTCATTACTTTTACTTGGCAACTGATATTTCTTTCATCACATTGATAGTTTTACTTTCTTTTGAACAAAGAGACTGGTGTGATTTATATTATATGACTGCAAATAGTAAATTGGCATCCTATTAAGCTCTTGCATGGTTTATGGCATTTTGGTGTACTTTGTTCACATTCCCTTTAATTTTGATTATATTCTTGTAGCTACCATACTATTTCTTAGTCACTGTCTAAGAAATCAAAAAAAGTACCTTTGAATAACCTCAATTACACCAGTGCAACTGCTGATGCAACTCTACAGGGCAGAATTTTCAGAAACACCTCTACACTTTAGTTCAAGTTAATTTTTGTGTAAATAAAGTTTTAAGTGGTCTGCAAATAAAGGAAAAAATAAATCATTTGAATCCACAGCTTGTCAGATAGATCACTCTGGATATGGAAGAGCAATCCAAGCCATTTCTCCAGCAAGCTTAATCACATCTATAATGGGCCAAAGCAAACTGTGACTCTAAATGTCCTAAAGCAACAGAAAATTTTATACTTATAGCAGACCCTAAGTAGAATCTGACCTACTCTCTGTGTCAGCAGATGTTACAGAGTCATGCATAACTCACCAGAAACACAGAGTAATGGAAGTGGGATGGGATCTCAGGAGGTACCTGGTTCAACTTCCAGCCCCACAAGGCAGGTCCAACATCAATATCTGATCAGATTGCTCAGGATCTGGTCCAGCTGAGTGTCAAATCTCATAAGTGTTGCACTGCAAGTAGTCAAGAGTGTTCAAAATAATAAGTTACTCCTCTGTCCTGAAGTCTACTCCTCTGGTGCCAGCTTTCAACATGAGCCTTATAGTAGGAAAGCTCCATTTTGGCACAGAAGGAAACAGCTTGTATTGGACTTGAAATTAGGGCCGCAGTATTGGCCCTCATTTACTAAAGTGTCACATCAGAAAAGCTTTTTCCAAGGACTGTACCAGAGAAGAAACTAAGATTTGAGGAAAAAAAACCTGAGAGGTGCCTCAGAGCTCCTCACATACTGGTGATTAAAACATATTGGTGAACCTAAGCTCAGCTAAGGTCAAAAGCAAAGCTCCTGTTAACTGCAATTAATCACCAGAAGGCCCTTTCATCCCAATTCTACTCCTACTGACAAGATTCTTGCTGTCTTTGGTGACCCAGGATCAGACCTTTCAAAAGCAACTTGGGTGGAGGGGTGGGGGAGTTCTCTTCTTTCACATCTGTATATGTATTTTTAAATTCATGTTGGAGCAACTTTTTATGGCCAAAATATAAAGCCCTAAAAAATAAGTTTTTAACGGAATTGCTGACAGACTGTTAAGTAGAGTGCCACAAACAGCACTGCTTAATGATTAGTTGAACAGGCTGATTACACTGAGCTTTTGTGCTCTCAGCAATGGCAAAAACTCATTTGATTTTCAATACGGCAACCCTCTTGAATCAATATTTTGTATTATGTATTCCATTTGAACTACTTGTATAAAGAGTAGAGTATTAATTTACCTTAATATTTTATTTTTAGAGTTCATATAGCATAATTATATGCTATATATTTTATGTAGGTTTGGCATACAGTTTAACAATAGCTAGAATTTACCTGGTTGGTTTATGGTTACATATGCAGTAAGATCTATATATGTCTATGTAGGTATATATGAAAATGCGTATCTTCATAACTGCAGTTCCTGACACTTATCTCAGATATATAACATATGATTTAGTTTACTTTTTCCTTCTGGATGTCTACCCAGACACACCTTAAAGAGGAATAATTTTCAGGATGCACTGAGTGTTGTCCATAGAGGCATGCAGCCACAGAGGTATTCAAACTCAGTCGTCATTTTTTTAAAGATTAGGTCATAATCATAGATCTCTCTATCTTTCTCTCTCGCTGTTCATCTCCCTGTGTACAGTAACTAGTATGTATGGAAGACAAAAGTGAAATGTGCTTAATCTCTTCAGATTTAAAGAAGCTCCTTTTAGTCAGCATCACTATATCCCGTGCAGCCCTAGTTGTATAATGTCACCCAGTTAGCACAAAAATAACAATCACCATGGCAGTAGAGGTTGATGGAAGTTCTCCTAAGCACAAAGTAATTCTACTTCCTTCTTAACTAAATTACTTATTCCAGTCCAGGTAAACTGACCCTCAGCCAACATATGAGGATTTGCCCCCAAAAGGATCCTTTCCAGAAAGGACGGTCCCTGCTGCACCCTGCCACCTGAACTGTCCACTGCCACGGACAACTCATGTCCTGTCAGGCAACCTCCCACAGACATGGCCTTAGGTGGCCTGGGGGATTCTCAGGCTGGCTTCAGAAAGCAAGCTGAAAGGTCTGCATGATCATGGTGAGCCCAGCATTGGAGAAGACCCTGAGTTAAGTGCAAAGTGTGACCCATGCAGATGTGACTTCAGGGTTGGTACCTAATTAAGGTTACCTGGGACCTGAAGGGCTCTCACAGATTCACAAGTCCACATCTGGCACCATGTCTGGCTGAGATTTATATTGTACAAGTGTAACACGGATGAATCTGTCTGATTTGTCCAGGCAGGAAGGCAAGGCCTCTCATTCATGGTTTTTTGTTTATTTTCCTTTACAATCCACTGATTATGTTATTGGCACTGCGTAGAGCAGTCAGGGCAGCTGAGTTCACTGCTGTTTTACGGCTTTTGGTAAGAGCATTAAGTTCCAGGACAGTGAATCAGTTTCCAAGGAGAAGCATTTCAGTCGGAGCCACACAGAGGCTCAGTAATATATAAGAATTTTTATTTTGAGGAAACAGCATTAAATTTATGAATATCACCCCAGAGTGCAGTATCTAAATATCTTATTTGCAAGAAACAATTTGGCTGAGTAAAATCCTGAATTCAGTGGAAGTTTTGCCATGGACTTCAATAGGGGAGGATTTTACGGGTTTTATCTCCTGGGAAGGAGAAAAGGAAAATCCAAGAACATAAGCCATCTAAATAGTGATTACCTAAAAACACTAAGTAAAAAAAACACTTGGCAAAAATCAAACAAAATTTCTGCATTACCAAAGGGACTGAAAACTATTAAAGGAAATTCTCATGCCTGCTCATTTATACCAGGATCAACTTACAGTTTTCTCCAGGCAGTGATTAAACAAACGGCAGTTTTCCTCCATTCTCCTTGACTGTTGATAAACAAATGATAGTATAAGTGAGTATAGAAAAATGCAGAGCAGTGTAAACAATAACAAGGAATACCTTTTACCAGCAAAGGACTAGATTCAGGACCACACTGAGGCATACGCATAGACACATTTTGATTTACATGTCCTGTCACCACGGGCTTAAAACATATGCCGAAGTCAGATTCCTGGACAGAAAAGGTTTTTTCAAAAGAATTTTGAAACTATCCTTTTCAACACTAACAACTGGCTTCAGGCTTCTCACAGCTATATGTCAAAGCAAACTCAGTTTTGGGGTTTCAAGGAAGTCCTTTCACTGCGTTGAGATATGATTGGAAAGGAAGGTAAGTACATCTAAAATGTTGCTGAGAGACAATCTGAAAGTGCCAAAGGACAGCTGAAATCTCTGGTCTGCTGCAAAATATGAAGTTATAAGTCAAGATGGAGCTATGTGAATAGGGACGAACGGATTGAGTTTTAAAATACAATAGCCAGATATTTTCTAGGTAATGTACTTAGAAACACACTATCCTGTTACAGAAGTTCCTATTTCTGAGTCTTAAAAGGGACTATGGCAAGAACTTGCAGGAACTCCAAGGAAAATCCTGTTTTTCCCAGGTGTGCTTCAAGTCTGAGTAGCGGAACCTGTAACATGGTTACTTCATGTGAGCAGGAAGATGCAGAATGCCCTCTGACTCCTGACATTATAGACTGTACTGGAAGAAAACTACAGGGTACTAAGTGTGAGAGAGGCCTACAGATGACCCTTGGGAACTAGCTCAGGAATTTACCATGTTGTAATCATAGAAAACAACCTGTTAATTGGCAGGTCTTTCTGGTTTACCTTTCTCTTAGACAGCCCTTTTATGTGGGTAGCAAAATGTTCTGTTTGTTGAAACTGGCACCCGGGTTTCCCTCAAGGTCCCAGTATATCTGTTGAGTTAATAAGTACTGTAAAGATAATTTTTTTTTCTTTTTTTTTATTTGGTAGGCTGTGACCCCATTGGGGATTATTTTTACAGTCCTGTGAGCATCGGCTTGAGACTTTTTTAGGTGTCAGGTGATTCAGAGGTTTGTTTTATTGTTTTCTCTGTCACTGTATCAGGAGTCCTCTGCTACGTGACCTTGACAGCACATGTCAGAGCCAGGGTGACAGCTACAAGTCAACACATAGAAACTGACTCAGGCACGTGCAGCTCTCCCACCTCTAGAAGAGAAGTCCTTCACTTTTTGAAAACAAGACATCCCAAAAGAAGGAACCAATAGAAGGGTCAACACCCTTGCAGAAGTGTAGGGTATGTGATGGAATGGCACAGGCTGGCCCAGAAGCTGCCAGACCTGAGAAGAAAGGGACTGAATTTTCTGTGGGGCTTCTGGTCACTGGCCTGAGTAAGTCTCAGGGTCATAAGGGAGTCGTTCTAGGTGTAGCTTTGTCTGACATGGGTGAAAAAAAACCAAAACCTCCGTGCATCCTGTTCATGATATATATTTGAGCTGAATGTAATTCTATTCATTTACAGAGATTGAGTTCCTAGGGAAACCTTCACCTCTCTCTTGTACCATTATTTGTGTGGTTATGCTCCCATTGACTAGTTCTAAATTGCAATTCCTGGCCCATGAGTTTAAAATTATTGATATCTTGATCTCATGCTCAAACACAAGAATAGGGTCATTATTCCATGACTAAACTTCTTCAGAACTTGGCTCAACAGGCTGTTGAGAGTCAGCAGGCTCTCAACTGGAAAATAAACAAAGGGATCTAATCTGTTCCTTGTGTAATGCCAATGTATCTAATGGTATCACCACAGTATACAATCCCCCTCAGTGACAGGATGAACTAAACAATTTTTGTTGTTGTTTTCCAAGAAAAGGGAAATATATTAATACTGAATGTAACTGAAATTGCCCACTTATTCCAATGACACAGTGGTCTGCTTCTGATTTAAACATACCACATCATTTTAAACACTGATGAGCTAGAAAAAGAGAGGCAATTTTTCTTTTCAGGACGAGAATAATTATTTCAAACCTTTGCAAGGAGAGAAGGAGGATATAGAATAGTACAGTCTCTGCTCAGTGCTATTACGTAATGTGATTAAAGGCTCCTCTCTATAAAGCAAAGGAGCACTGAGGAAGAAGGGGAGTTGTATGAACCCTAATAACCTCACCAGAGTCAACAGAGCCCTCTGACTTGACCTGCCTGAGCTATCACAGGAGAGCCATCAGCTCCATGAAGATGAGTCTACCTTACAGAAAGCTATGGGAACTATTATGCGGTGCAGGGGAAGAGCATCATGTTATTACACAAGACTTATGGGGAGTTTAGGGGAGAAACCAAAGGAGGGGAAAGAGAAGGTTCAATGAGGTTTGGTGTGAAATAATCATGGGAAAACAGAGGGATAAGGTGATAAAATGATCAATTATGTTTAAACTCGTAGTTGATCTGTATGCTTGCCTGGCTGTGCAATCTGTTTTGTCTTCTTATTAAACTACTTTTCTGACTATTTTCCTGGGTGAAGGATTGTCTACTTGTCCTGGTTTTGTCCGGGATAGAATTAACTTTCCTTGGGCTGAGAGGGAGCACAGCTAGAGGGCCAGGTCCCAGTCAATCATTGGAGTATTTCATATCATGTGACATCATGCTCAGTGTATATAGGGTGTACATGGACTCTCTCTTGAGCGCAGTTTTCAGTTTTCCGGGTCAGCACGGTGGGACTTTCTGGTGTGGTCAGATTGCTGCTGGGGGGGGGTGGGGGGGTGTGTGTGTGCTGTGTACCTGTTGCCACGCTTGGTGAGCCACTGCTGCATTTTAAACATTTTGGACGACTCCCTACTGTTACTGTTGTTTTCTTGTTACTATTAGTAATTTTTTTTTTTTTAATTCAACCTATGAATTTTCTTCTTTTTGTCCCTCCCTTATTTCACCAGGGAGGGGGGAGTGGGGAGGTGAACAGCCGGCAATTGTCTGCCGGCTGAGTTCAAACGACAACACTATCATGTGTGCATGGGGGTCTGAGTGCCAGCAAGTGTAGTCAGACCATGGTCACAGGGGCCTGTGTGTCTGGGGTGCCCGCAACTGGGGAGACTAGAGTGTGTGCATATTGCAAGGCTGTGTACATAGACATGTGTAATCAACATCAAGCATCAAGCCGGACAAATGAGATCAGAGTCCGCAGTTCTGTCCACATTACTAGGTTGCTTCCAGTGGTGTAACAGAGACTCCACAGAATCACGGAATCGTCTAGGTTGGAAAAGACCTTGAAGATCATCCAGTCCAACCATTAACCTCACACTGACCGTTCCCAACTACACCAGATCCCTCAGTGCTATGTCAAGCCAACTCTTAAACACCTCCAGGGATGGGGACTCCACCACCTCCCTGGGCAGCCCATTCCAACACCTAACAACCCGTTCCATAAAGAAATACTTCCTAATGTCCAGTCTAAACCTTCCCTGGCACAACTCGAGGCCATTACCTCTTGTCTTATCGCTTATTACTTAGTTAAAGAGGCTCATCCCCAGTTCTCTGTAACCTCCTTTCAGGTAGTTGTAGAGGGCGATGAGGTCTCCCCTCAACCTCCTCTTCTGCAGATTATACAATCCCAGCTCCCTCAGCTGTTCCTCATAAGACATGTACTTCCTGCACTGCCTAGCTCCTACAACTACATGAGCATGGAAAACAGAAAGACTTTGGGACCATGTGGATGTCTCATCAAGGGACATTTGAGCCCCCAGGCCTCAGGGGCAGAAGAGGTCTGTGGGCTGAACTCCCCTTTCCGTTCTTTACAGAGGACTTAGAGTGGCTCTCACAGACCAGGGTGGTGAAAGCTCAGTAGAAAATCACTGATCCTGCCACTGCTTGCTGTAAATAGTCTGCAAAGGAAATTCAGTGGATGATTTTTCCTTGATTTTAATGTACTTAATATTTTCAGATTACTTGTAAATATTACCCCAGAGAGATAAGAATATATGAATGGACACACTGGGTTAGACCAAAGGCTTGTCTAGCGCAGTAACCTGATTTCAGCAGTCACCAATACTGAAGCCTATGATATAAAAAAGGCAAACCATACGCAATGAAAGCATACAGTGAGATTTTTCTGGTGCAGCCTCTGCTCTTCAACACACTGTGCTTCAGGAAGCAACCTTGTCGTTTCCCTACCAACGGAACTTGCTTTAAAATCATGAGGTCAAAAAGATCACCTTTGTACTCAGTTTGTACTCTGATTGTTGTTGCCTTTGGTGGGTTCAGTGTCAGAGACCCAAATGCACTAATAGTCCTTAATGTCCCTGACCATCTTCATTTAGAACCCCCACCACTACTCATAGGCCCAGGTTCACCTCTTCCTGGGGCCACAACCCCCTGCCCCAGCTACACCATATCAGGTCACCAGTCCTGCCTCTGGCCCTGCCTCCTGGATGGACCTCAGCCCTACACTGTGATAGCTCATCTTCTGGATGGAGCCCTCAGACGTATCACCACCTAGCCTTTCCCCTGTACCTGCCTTTGACACTGCTGCCTAGGTGGACCTCTTGGCTCCATGTCACAGCCTTGTCTCCAGCCCCATCTCCTTTAACTCCTGGACCCCCTCAGTGGTTCCTGGCCCCAGCTCACCCCCTTGCCATCTCCAGGACTGCTGATGAACCCCATCACCCCCTGGGTGTGTTTATTATGCTCAGACGCTGCAGGACAGCACCTGCTGGTGAGGGCACAACCAGTGCCAGGGTCATCTCCATGCCCATCTCCCTGGTTCTTACATCCTTGCTGCTCCCTGACATTCACATCTGTGAGCTTTTCTCCACAGTCCTTGTAACAAGAAATTTCTTGCTACAGAAAGTAAGATTCTTATGTGACTTCGAAGAAAAAAAAATACCAGCTCTCAAGGCTTTAGATAAAACGTTAAGACATAGCAGCAACCTCACAAAGAAATCATTTGGTTCTATAGATTATGCAGTGGGTAATTCTCAGAAATGTTAGGACAGTAAATCAATAGTAAACTCCAAGAGATATATTCTCAACTCATTATGTAGTGCTTTAGTTCTTAAATTTGTATTAATTTGAAGGACAGATAGCCAGGTCTAGTCCCATGCAGTAAGTTGAAGACAAGTTGACAAAATGTGCATTTTTCTCCTAGTTACAAATAAAGATTATTCAAAAGCCCTTATAGATGTTCTAAATGAGTAAAGAACAGCAAAATCTTTTGCAATCTCTCCAGTTCTGTTCTCATATGATTGTCAGAGCTGAGACAGGAAAATAAGATGAAATGTTGTAAATTTGTCAATATGGTAATTAGAAACCCAACATGCTTTCCTTACCACACCCCTAAAAATGGGCACAGCAGTGCATAACTAAACTGCCTCGGCTCTGGGAGTTGTGATGAAAAAGGTGACCCTGAGAAACAGTACTGCAGGTTGCCTCGTGGTTGCACGCCAGGTCCAAGGCCATGCCTCTCTCTGTCTCATTCCCAGAGGTTAAAGACAGCCAGTCCCAGCTCTGTCTGTGTCCGACCACTGGGTGATAAGAGTGATGATGGAAAAGGTACAGCCCTTCTCTTCCTGTGCACTGGCTCTGCTCTCTCCCTGAAAAGTTTGGGCCCAAAGTGAAAAATAAGAGGTTTGTATGATTTACGTCAGAGAGAGCACTCTTTATAAAAAGAAAGATAAAAGCAGAAAGTAAGAAAAATCTCCATCTCCTCCTAAACACCACCTACCACTCTTGTGGAGAGAAAAAAGGTGAATCCAAGAGGAAAGGGAAACCATGACACAATACAGCATGTCAGGAATATTCTGAACACTGCCAGAAGAGATGCAAAGTTAAAAATAACAAGTTGCACACTGAGACCCAGATTGCATAGGATCAGACTGCTCCTTGCATTGTGTTATGTGCTGAATTTGTCACAGTTTAGGCAAAGGCTGGCATGCTGGGGGCACGCCATTGCATAGCTGAGCAAAAGGGAGTGCAGAAAGTCGTTTAAGCTAGTTCATCACGCGGCATCCAAAGGGCAAGTGCACTCACCTCACCCAGCCCTAACTCCTGCTCAGCCTCTGCAGGGAAAGTCTGCCTCACTCAGCAGCCCAAACAAACAAACAGACAGGTAGCAAAAAGCCCCATGTCCCTGTAACTTTATCCAGAGTAAATACGTTTCTAAAGGTACCTTGCTTTGGCACATCTCCTTTGCCTGAAAGGAATATATAAAACCTCACAGCGGAGCACAGCTTTAGTATAGTGCTGGAGTAGAGGATATTTGCTCACAAAATCACATTAACATCCATGGAACCAGAGCACTTAATTCCCCATACATCGCTTTGAAAATGCAGCCTTAAAGCAGCCTTTGGTGGAGGATGGGGGTGGGGCAGGAAAGGCTTAGCCCGAGGAACAGCTTAAATTAAACTTCTCTTAAAGCTTCCTAACTTTAACATGAATGCAGGCCTTCCCTATCTCCTACAGCTCACAGCAATTCAAATGATCACACGTACAGTGTCATTGTCCTTAAAACAGGGAGAAATCCTCATCTTGCCACACCAGGAGGAAACAAGAGGTTACTGGAGGGATGAGCTGATATGTGTTTACCCAGAAGGGTTAGCAGCCTTGAGCCTGTAGAAAATTTTGCAGTTTTTCTTTATGCATTTTTAATCAATTCTAAGCTACTTACAAATATGTGCAATTACTTTCTGCACTTGGCTTTGTAATAAGATTTAATGACTGTTCTGTAATCCTCTTGGTGAGCACTGATAATCAAACACTATGATTTAAATTTTAGATTTCACAGAGCAGTTTTCTACAAAATGAGGAGAAGTATATTTTTAATCTTTTATCTTTTACTGGAAGTTGGGAATTTTTCAGCTTTCTTATACACAGTCATAAAATAAAAGGCAGGATTGGGCTTTTTAATATCTTTTTCTAATGGATGCCAGAACACCCCAGACCTTGCTTATTTTGTCGGAATTTTCTTTTTCTGTGAAAATGTTTTATCTCCTACAAATTTATGGTCCTATTTTCAGCATTCTTGGGCACCTCCTAAAGTTGATGAGTTATAAAATTATGTATACTTTCCATACAGAGAGATCCCAGATGTGAAATAACCGTTTCTGTATATTGGCACACCTATGAAAAGACTGGCTTTTCTCATAAAATTTGTTGGCTCTTTTTAAAGTGAATTTAGTGCTCACGGAAAACACAGGCCAACGTAATGGCAACTACTCAAGCTATGAATCCACCAAGCCAACAGGGTTTTTTCTTCTTGTTAGAAAATGCAGGACTACTAAAAAAGACAAAAAGTCCAAGGGTCACAGACTGAGCAGTGACCGGGTTGTGGGGTCAGAAGAGACCTAAGGGAAGGAGACATGTTACTGAACACAACCACCATAAATGACAGCAGGCAGTCAGAGGTATGCCCAGAGGTCATAGAAAAGCTAAAGGCAGACTCTGGGGTGATTCTGAACCATCAGGTCTTGGTTGTGACCCACACACACCACTTCTCTTTTCATTCCACTGGGCCAATAATGCAGTACCAATAACAGCAGAGGATTACACCTCGCTTCTTGCCTCAGACAGCTCCAGCCCAGGTAGCAGATAAAGCAGCTCCTCTGCAACACCTACCAAACGATCTTCCCTCCATCAGCCGGCACACTTTCCAAGGCTACTTTCAGTGACAAGAGCAGTGATGAGGCAGCAGGAGGACGTACAGCCAGGCAGGGATTAGTCATGTCTTGCGGAGTCCCAGTAGGATCAGCTTGACTGTGACAGGGAAAGTCAGCTCAGGGCTCTGCCTGCAACCTCTCTGTCCCTTCTGCAGGGCTCAGCTTGACTCATTGCGCTGAGGTGAGAAACAGAGCTTTATCTTCAGAAATCTGTTACAAAGTGAGTGATTTGTATTTATTTTCCTTCTGTAAAAACTACCCTTTTTTGGCAGAGAAAGAGTATGTTGAACATGAGGCGTCAACACCAGCTACTTTTTCACCTACTCTGCAACAGAAGAATGCTGTTCATGTGCAACAGAAACATTTTAAGTTCACAACAACCTTGTGAACCACCACCAAAGCACCAGAGCTGACTCAAACTTTATCCTGCTGCAGCATCTGATAATTTTCTAGGTTTAGATGGAGGAACACCAGCTCCCTGTGCTCTAGCATTGACAATCACTTGCCATTACACCCACCTAAAGAAAGACAAGTTATGGACTGACTTGTGCTAGCAGGTGACTCCTGATCTTGAGACAGGACAGAAGTGACAGAGGTACTTTCCCAAGCAGTGCAGGGAAGGGATCCAAGGCCATGGAAGATCTTCAGTGGAAACTTTATGAACAGTGAAGTTTTAGGAGAAAGCTTAGGCTGATTTTATATTTGACTATTTGAATGATGAGTGAATGAAAGGTCTTAAAAAGTGGTAGATGTGTACCATTCTGAGATATTTGTGTGTACACCAGTGAGTTTTATAGGAGGTTTTTAAGAGTAAAAGGATCCAAGTAACCTATTCTTCTGTGATGTTAATCCACCAGAATAATCAGTGTAGAGCATTATTGTTAACCCTAACTTTGCAACCAAATGCCTGTAGAGAAAGAAAATGTCTCAAACCTCTCAGTGACACAGATTACTGCCATTTCAGTTTTGATATACTATGTCACAGATGGGTCTTACCATGTTTGTGAAGAAGCTGACAGAGACAGCCTAGGTTTTCAGCTAAATCAGGAACAAACCCAAATCTTCTTAGACTAGGAAAAAAAAAATAGAATAAATGCAACAAATCTTCTGTGTTCACTCAATGGCTTTCTTTAAGCTTGTGGACCTAAAATAATTCCCAGCAGCAGACAAGTTCTCCAGCTGTACAGCCTTCTGGGATAGAGGAAGGACTGCACCATACCCCAGTCTCTCCCATTTCTTCACACACCTCTATTTCCACACTCCAACAGTCTCCCTAATCTAGAGAACTAGAGATATGAACCTTAAAAAAAACCAGCAACAACAACAACCCCAAACAACAACCCCAAAACCCAAACAAAACCCCAAACAAATGAAACACACACAAAAGAAAAAATCCTAAACAAAACCCCCACTATTATAAAGAGGGCCAAAAAGGAATGAAAAGTTCATCTCATCTGCTTCCTCATGCCAGTGCTGGATCAGCTCAATCTGTATATTTCTGATTAGCATCAGTTTGACCTTGTATATCTTGGTGCTCCTTCCCTGCAAAGGTGATGATTTTCCCTTTCCTCAACCTTTCATTACTTAGCATATAATGTCTCAGAGTCAGAGCTGGTGTCCTACTGCATGTTCATGTAGCAAGCAGTACCCCAGAAGAGTACTGATTTAAACATCCAGGTGCTACAATAATAATAACAGGTAATATTTTAACTAGAGCAATTTGCACTACTTCAGTAAATCATGAGGGTTATAAAATTAGCATATGTCATTATCGGCAAATTACAAGACTTTTGCTCCTTATTGTGAAAGGTTTTTATATCCCATCATTGTAGGGCTGAATTTTCATTTCCATGCCCATGGACATGAGGTGAGGGTCCCAGATGAGGCCAGTCAGGGCTAGTCAGACCTTTTAGTGTCCTCAGGACCCTGATGTCTATGCTTGAAAGAAGCAGCCAATTTATAGAGCAACAGAATCTAGTCCATATTGAACAGTTTCACCCCGCCTTTTCAAATGTGTTCTTGTAACACAAAGGCTTTTAAATCAGTTATATTCACATTTTATCTACATAATTTCTGGCATAAGAAAAAATAGTATAAGGCAATATAAACTGGGAAAATGTGAATGCGAACATGCATTGTCCTTCAGATGGGATATGCTCATTATCAAGTGAAACACATTGTAGGAATATCTGATTTCAATTTTTGCAGTGAGTAGAGCTGTTGAGAAAGATACTTTATCTGTAATTTGAGAAAAAGGACAGAGTAGACTTCCAATATTTGAGTTAGCTTTGAACTACTTTGTTCAGTATACCTCTCTTTAATTTGAAGGTAAATGCTAGTGAAGGAAAGATTAAGAAATGGAAAAAAAATACTACAAAATTTAGCAGACAGTTTGATTGGTTCTGCTGTTTTAATTTTACAGATAGGCAAGCAGAGGAAACTGAGACCCTAGGCATTAGCTCATTTCTTCAGAAAGAGCACAGAGATTAGACATGTTTGTTCTGTTTAAATGTGTGGAATGCTTACTAGGACTGTATTTGATTAGTATTGAAATTTATTTGATTAGTACACAAGTTGAAGTTACAAGCATAAGATAATGTGGAAATTTTGGTACATTAATAAGTCCTGATAGACATTTGAAAAATAAAAATCTGTATACTCTGTAAGAATTGTACTCTAGTGTATTAACCAATGTGATTAAAAGCGGCTTAAAATAGGGATAGGTGAAGTGGGTAAAATGAGCTATCAACAAGGCTCATTCAAAATGGCTCCTTGAGTCTTTCATCCAAGTGACATTTACAGAGGCCATGTAACCCTATTAGACTAAACTCAAGTCTTCTCTATAATATATGCAACACTGATATTTGCCATCATGGGAATATAGAACAAACCAACCAACTTTGTCCATTTAACTCATGTTGACGAGCCTCCATTTTTATAAAAGTTTCAGAGAAAGATCCAATGGAGTGGAGAAGTCGAGGGAAAAGAGGGGATTTGGGTGACAGGAAAGGAGCAAGGTGAGAGAGAGGTGTTGAGGGGGAGCTACTGAGGTTTCCAAGGGCTGTGCCTATCATTTTCTGTCTTCCATCTCTCACTAAATTCCTTGCCTCCCTACAAGCACATTAGAAGTACTTAAGTCTGGAGATGCCTAGCCAGCCTGCACTGCTGATTCCCTGCCATGGCTGAGAGAGGTGACCAAGAATAGGAAGGAGAATAGTTCAGACAGAGGGTCACCTTCACTGGGTGGTCCTAGCAGTGGACACTAGGCAGAGGTAGCAGGGAACAATGCCGTCCTCTTCTTTTCTTCCCATGCTTTCACCACTGGCACAATGAAGCAACTCAGAGAAAAGGGAGGACTGGAGGCTAGGGCCAGGCACACACTTCTCCCAGAAACCACCTACTTTGCTAATCTGTCAGCACCTAGACCCACCTTCTGCCTCCGGCTTCTGCCCAGCTATGGGAAGATAAAGAAACAACAGATTTTATTTTAGGAATAATATTATCTCTGACCCCCTGCTTACATAAAGCTGTTACTTGCTGTAATAATTCTGGTGTGAGAACTTACAAACAAGCACAGGTGGCAAATGGTGATGGAGCCCTATCTCAGGCCCATATGGTGACCACTGCCTTTGACCTTGACTTTGTTCCTGTCACAGACAAACATTTTAGGTCTGTTTCTGAATGAATAGGACTGAGGTAAAATTACTTTCCTTCCTTCCCTGCTCCTCCCTGCCATTTTATATATGTGTTTATGTGTACACAGTCATATATATTATACTCTTAAAAGAAAACACAGCAATGATTGATAAGGCAGGATAAAGGTTATAAGAATTTGATTTACTGTTTGCTTCCCAATTTGCTGAATTCCTATATCCCCCTGAAATACATTTAATTCTCTTAGTATATATTTGGTAAATGCTTTAAAATTTTTTTACTTAGTGAAAGTTTTTTTAAAAAATTAAAAGGATGTTAATGAGAAGATTGAAGTTCGTGCTGTATCTCTTGAGAGGAAAGGACCAAAACAAAGCCTGAGAAGCATGAAGGGGGAAGAGGATGATGGCTTTTTGTGTTTGCAGAAGTAAACAGTAAATGGAATCTGTAGCCACTGGAATCATAACAGGAAAATAGTGGAATTGTGAACTATTAGGGGAGCTAGAAATTTCTGGTGGGTAGGCACAGCATCTCAAAATGAAATTCTCTATAAAAACAATTACCATCTTGAATTTTCAGCGTTCAATACACAGAGTAGCTGTTTTGCAGTCTACTGTGCAAAAAGTGAAAGCTGATGATCCGTACCATCACTGAATTACAAATAGTAGGGTTGTTAGAAAGACAGAAAATGCTGTCACTTAAAATAATATCTACAGCCTAAGTTGCTTTGCTTTTTTTTTTTTCAAACAAAATTGTAAGAAATTCAAAACTATCCCCCAAGGGGACTGGGTAATGGACAGAAGTGTTCACCAAAAAATAAAAAATGCTCTGGATTTTTTATTATTTCAAACTTTTGTATTTCACATTAATCTTGAAAATACCAACCATTTCAATTAACTGTAGTGATTATATCATCGAACAAATTCATTCAGTTAAATATGCTTGAACTTGAAAACACTGGGAGGAGTCCTAGGAGTTAAGTATTGAAAACCCAAGTTTTTGAAAGCAAGATCTGAACAATATCAAAAATTAAGGAGCAACACAGATATAATGAAGATTTATTTAGAAAGAACTTGTCCCCATATGAAAAAGAAACAGAAAACTAGTTCCTTTGGATGTTTTAAGGATCACAGGTACTACTGACTTGGAAGAGCAGCATACAGATTATATCTTCAAGGTCTTTTCCAACCTAGACAATTCTGTGATTCTGTGATATGACAATAAAGCAAAGAAAGCATCATCTTCACTATCATCAAAATGCAGTCGTGGTGCTCTTGAACACTATTTCACAAACATCCTCAAGACCCCTCGACTGTAGAAAGAAGATTAATGCACCAGTAGCTCTATGATACTTAGTGGCAGTCTCAGGAAAACTGTTGCTATCTGCATCTAAATATGAAAAGAATTTTGAAATTTGCAGTCGGTTTCTTAGACACAACTAAATGACTGCATTAATCTTTTTTAAGCACTTTCAGATAGGTCTGATTGAAATTGCAGTCTAGACAATCTACTGAAACAGCAAAGGACAGATGCAAAAGAATGAGAGTCCTAATGAGAGCTAGAAAACTGTGAATTACACTTAAAGGTCACATTTGGAACAAAATATGCCACTTTATATTTTATGTTAAAATGTCCTATAAAGTCAATCATACAGACTCTGTTCTAATTTTACTTAAGAAACCTTCACAGGTACCTTCATCTTCACTTTTACAGCCTTTGCTTCCCCAGACCTAAGATTTTAGGAAATCATGCTGGGCATAAGTTTCTCTGATATGTTACCTACATAAGTCTTCATGGTACCTCCTAAAACAGACAAATCAGTTTTATTGTGGACCAGATCACCTAGTTCTTACTAAATAGAAATTACAGGATCAAGGCTGGATGCAGCAGGAGTTGTGAAAGAGCAAACTCTGCTCCCATATGACTTCCTTTTATCAGCTTGCATTTTTTCCTACGTCAGCATGAGGCCACTTCTCAAATGGGGCATGAGGACGGCTTCCCAGGGTGCAGGTGTAGCAACATGAAAGGCACTACACAAGTGCAGTGTTTCCAAATACTGTGTCTATTCCTGCTTCAGAATAGGTACCAGCAGGGTTTTGCCAGGCTGTTCATCACCACGTGTATTTGCAGCCCTCTTGGCTCGCCTGACATTATCAGAAATGGATCATGAGGCAGTGCTGTTTAAAAAAAATCCATTTATCGCTGTGTTGAACCATGACGTTGCATTTCAGGTTCTCTATGTAGAATAATTGGATACAAAAGAGAGAAACACATATTTTACTCTACTCTCACCTATTTTTTAGCAGTATCTTAAGTACTGTAGCTTTATACTCATTATCTATTTATTCTTTCATTTCTATTCACTCAGAATTATGAGCCATAGGAAAAAATACATTTTTGCATTCTGGTGCTGCTTTTTTTTCATAAAAGCTTTGTGCAGGTTTTTGTATAGAGACCACTGTGCAGGATTTGTATAATACCTGAGAGTACAGTGTTGTAGACATATATGACTTCCACTCCACAAAACCACAAAGCCAGAATGGGTTTGTATGAGGACTGTGTACCAGGAAACGAGGATATGGAAAAAGAGCTACGGATGGAAAGGGGTTTGGACAGAAACTGAGATTTTTAAACTGAGAAGACTTCTAGATGGGTGCGTTTGAGAGACACCGTGATTAGAGGAGGGATGGGAAAGCAGATCTGCAATAGTAGAGGAAGACAAGGGAGTGGAGGGGATCACTCACCTAGACTGGCTAAAGAAAGAAAAGGAGGGACTAAGATCAGGGAAGTGCAGAGTACAATACCAGGAAAAGTTACAGAGCCTGTGGTAAGTGAGCACCTTAAAACTTTAATGAAAGCAACCTGACTGATCTGTTTATTCATATAGCTCACTTTCTATAATTTCATTATTCTCACAGGAATCAGCAGTAATTTGGAAACCAGCAGAAATGACAGACAGCTGACCCAGAAAAAAAAATATTTTCAGCTTTACTATGCAACATGCTGCATCTAAAACAAAGGCTTCATTAAAAAAGCTGCTCGTGATCTTTTCATAGAATCACAAAAAGACACACACCCCCAAAAATTTAGAAAGAGCTGCTATAGACTGCGTTCAGCGATCAAAAACGCTTTAGATTTTCTGACTGCACAGGGCATTTCAGTTCAATGTAGGAGGGACTACAGACACCAAGCACTCCCCTCTCAGGCTTGTGATTAGACATTTTACCAATGCTTTAGTGAAAAAATCTGATCAATAGAGTATATTACCCACGAAACAATGGAGACGCCACATTTTGTTTGCTAACAGCTTAATTTCCCAGGAGCTATTGATAGTACTAACATCTCTGGCAGTGCAGACAGAGGACATAGCTGGTTAGGCCATCTGCTCCTACAGCCTGTACATGGTGTGCAGGGATAACTTGTCCCCCTTCCCTGTCAAACGCATCCATAGCAGTGCTCTGAGGACAGGGGAGAAATAAAAGGAGCCTGGGGAAATCTGAAGTCATGGTAAACAGAAACCTGATGGGGTTCAAGAAGGAGAAGCACAAATATCTGCAGCTGGGGATAGAGTGACTCTGTGCATCAGTACCAACTGAGAAGTAACTGGCTCAGCAGCATCTGAAAGTTATGTGTTATGGTGGGCACCAGACTGAGTATTAGACACCAATGTGGTCTCATCCCAACTAAAACAAACTATGCCTGGTTGCACTGGAGGAGCATGGCAGATCAAAAGAAGTTATAAATCTCCTGTTCAGCAGTGGTCAGACCACACCTGAACTGCTGTGTTGAGCTTTTGGCACCCCAGTTCAAAAAGGATGTGGAGAATCAAGAAGGGGCCCAGTGGAGGACAAAAGGATGACCCGGGGTCTACAGCAGCTGATGGAGCTGAGCTTGTTTAAATCGGTGAAGAGGGAATCTGGGATGATCTAGTATTAGTCATCAACTACTTGATAAGTAGTTTGACAGAGACGATATAGCCAAAATCTTCCCACCAGGAGGGTAGTGTAACCCTGGGACAGGACAGCCAGAGCAGGTATGGATTCTTCATCAGGACTTGGCTGGTCAAAGCCACAGGTGCCCTGACTCAGCGTTGGTGATTATTCTGTTTATAGGGACAGGAGGCTGGAACAGGTGATCTCCAGATGTCCCTTCCAAGCAACGCTTTTACAGTTCTGTGGTTCAGTTTCTTCTTCTAAGGGCCAAGAAAAAGTAAAAATTAAAATTGCATAGTGTGGTTATTCTCTGGTCAAAGGAAGTCACATTTCAGAGACACTGTGGCTCTGTGTTCTGGTAACACTAGGAGGAGTGGGACTCCATTAAGGGAAGACTTTATGAAAGAGAAACTGGCTGAACAGCAGACTAGGACAGGCTCCTGTCAGGGAGGAACTAGTCCCCCTGTGGAGGCACTAGTGTTAGAGCATTTACAACTAGTAAATTACCTCCCAGCATACCTGAAAGAATATGCATGCCTACCAACACTGGTCTTAACTACAGATGAGGAGCTGGTTGGGGAAGCAGTGACAGCATGCCAAGATCTCCCTTGAGGAGGACAGAGCTCTGGGAGACTTGTGGAAGACCTGTGAAGAGCAGAGGTCTCAAACTGAAAAGACAGGAAAAGACTGAGGAAATTTTTGGATCTGGAGAAGCCAAAGGATTTTACTCATTAGAAAAGCAATGGAGAAGAATTACACAGTCAATTCCACCAGCTCTGAAGGTCAATAAACGCAGGACTTGCTCATAAGGGAACAAGTCTTCTGCAAGGTTCATAATGATATGGTCTGGTGGAGAAGAACATAAATAATTTTGAAGAGGAAATAAGAGTGCATCAAACTCTCATGCAGATGGCTTGGAAAGTAAGGTTCTGGAAAAGGGCACAAAACCCCCTGCTTGTCTAGTTTCATGGTTTTATGTGAACTGTTTCATTTCTGATGGTCAGCTAACAATTGGATTTATAGGAAGTTGTACTGGGAAATCAGTTTAGAACTGAATTTGGGGGAAAGAAAGTCTTTCCTTGCTAGTCTGGGTGTGAGTCTTCTGTGGTGAAAAAGATATGCTTATCACTGGTTTAACAGGCAGGAAGAAAAAATGAGGCAGAAATCTCCTTTATGGCCATAGACAATCACTGAAAAGTCTTGTAGTGGTTGGTCTGTGTTTCTCCTCAGCACTTCTAGATGCATTTAGACTCCTCTTCTGAAAGAGAAGGAGTCTAAGTGAAAATATTTCCTTATTAATTCTGCTCTTTTCTCTGTTCCCACCCTACCAAGGAGATGACAAATGCCACCTGAAAGGTGTGGATGTTCTTACAAAGGTGCAGCAATACATGTATATCACAGAATCATCTAGGTTGGAAAAGACCTTGAAGATCATCTAGTCCAACCATTAACCTAACCCTGGCCATTCTCAACTACACCAGATCCCTAGGCACTATGTCAACCCAAATGTATATATGTACAGGTATATATACATGTACCTACATCATGCATATGTATCATGACATATATGCACAGGCACAACCTTCTCTTCTGAGTTGTTCTGTTCAAGATCAGCCCATGTATGTGCAAGTACATTGTAGGAAAAAAGTTAAAAGGGCAGCAGTGGGTTCCATATTCACTTCCTAGTTTTTGACTCTAAAACTGCAGAGAAGTACATATCCCACAAAATAGAGTAACAGTGGAAAGAACTGACTGATTTAGAGACCATTGTTCTGTCCAGATGTTCTGGTGATGACCAAGGACAATGAAACCTGTGTTGTTTGAGTAGTCACTCAAAAATCAGGGAAAATATATGATACAAGTCTTGCCTTTCACTGTACACAAAACATAGCAGCTGTTCAGATATGTGCCATGGGAACATGTTTTCCAGTGCTTAAATGGGTGGCTTTTCTCTAATGCCAGGTATCGCCACCTTCTCGGCCCTTCATCTTCTGCTGAGCCCTATCAGACTAACCTGTTTTATAGACAGCTATGCTTTCCTCTTTGTCCTTTTCTGGTAATGCTCCAGCAGTGTCTCTTCATTTGGCTTCTCTGGTTTGCTTCCTAGACAAAGGCCCATAGAAGTGGGACTGCTAGCATATACCAAGATGTGTACAGACCCCAGCAGCGTGGAAACAAGCACACCTTTCCTCGGTACTGCAAGCCAAAGCATGCTCTGACACAAAGGTTATTTTTTCTTCTGGAAGAAAGTATATTATCCATGTACTTTGCAGGGATTTCTATCACAAGATCCCTTTACCATAGATATCAAGACAAACCAGACAAACACCTCGATACCCTCCCTTGTCCTCAGTTTCCACATTAATCTTGGGAACACCTTGGGGCATAGTATGTGTCATCTAGGATTGTTCCTCCACCTGACCTCTCTAGATCAGAGAGTCATTACATCCTGGAGCCAGCTTTCTCTGACCTTGTGCAGTGTTTCTGCTATGGAAAGTCATCTTGTTGGTCTTCTCTTACTCTTTACGGTTTTAAACATTAACATCATCCTAGATTCCCTGTTCTTCTTGCTGAGGAAGTCCCACTGAGACAGAGATGTTTGGAAAAGTGGGTTTACATTGGAAGGAGCCCTACATGTGAAGTGGAGGCATTTGTTTTCCCTGAGGTGGGAAAGAATCACAGAATCGCAGAATCAACTAGATTGGAAAGGACCTTGAAGATCATCCAGTTCAACCATTAACCTCACACTGACAGTTCCCAACTACACCAGATCCCTCAGCGCTATGTCAACCCGACTCTCAAACACCTCCAGGGATGGGGACTCCACCTCTCTGGGCAGCCCATTCCAACACCTAACAACCCCTTCTGGAAAGAAATACTTCTTGACATCTAGTCTAAACTTTCCCTGGTGCAACTTGAGGCCATTACCTCTTGTCCTATCGCTTATTACTTGGTTAAAGAGACTCACCCCCAGCTCTCTGCAACCTCCTTTCAGGTAGCTGTAGAGGGCGATGAGGTCTCCCCTCAGCCTCCTCTTCTCCAGACTAAACAACCCCAGTTCCCACAGCCACTTCTCGTTTGACATGTGCTCCAGAGCCTGCACCAGCTTCGTTGCCCTTCTCCGGACACGCTCGAGTCATTCAATGTCCTTTTCGTAGTGAGGGGCCCAAAACGGAACACAGGAATCGAGGGGCGGCCTCACCAGTGCCGAGTACAGGGGTCAGATCCCTTCCCTGTCCCTGCTGGCCACGCTATTGCTGACACAAGCCAGGATGCCATTGGCCTTCTTGGCCCCCTGGGCACACTGCTGGCTCCTGTTCAGCCGGCTGTCAATCAGCACTCCCAGGTCCCTCTCTGACTGGCAGCTCTCCAGCCACTCCTCCCCAAGCCTGTAGCGCTGCTGGGGGTTGTTGTGGCCCAAGGGCAGCCCCCGGCATTTGGCCTTATTGAAACTCCTACAGTTGGCCTCAGCCCATCACACCAGCCTGTCCAGGTCTCTCTGCAGAGCCTCCCTGCCCTTGAGCAGATCAACACTCCCACCCAGCTTGGTGTCGTCTGCAAGATGTGAAACCAGTCATCACTTCATAATTCACAGAGGATAAACAGAGTGGTTTTGTTCCTACTCACAATTTTAACTTTTAAAAAGCTATTGTCTTTGACTCTCTTTTGAGGATGGAGAAAAGGGTTGAGAGAATGGAGGATCTGCTTGATCTGACCATTTCATCCAGGACTAATTACAGTCCCTTAGAGAAAGCATTCAGGGGAGTGATCTTGCAGTGCTAACCTGCAGAAACTTAACTGATATGCCACAGTTTGAAGAAATGTTTTGTCAGCTTATACTCCTTATTGCAGCAGTGTTTGGCATAAGTGATGGATGAATGTAATAACTACCACTATTTCTTTTTACTTCCATGTCATTAATGTGTTGCTTCTTACTGTTAATAAAATATGCACTAAACTTTACAATGTAATACTTCAGCATCATAAAGGTCCTTTCTGTGTGAGTGGGTACTATAGATACCTATAAGTTTGGATGGAAAAAAAAATTGCAAGACAACACCACTGCAAAAAGAATACATGCTGAGAATGTAATGAGTGAAAGTTTCCTGGGAACTGACAAGCCCCAGAGACCAGTGGTCCCCTTGAATCTGCAAGAACTGATAAATCCAGGACCAAGAATTTGCTGCATTTGTTCAAGGTCACTTGCACACATGAGCATCAAGCAATGCGTTGTGTAAATCAGACAACATCCAAGAATGTGGCAGCCACTATACACTATATATGCACTATATGTATAATACCTGCTGAAAGAAAGGACCCTCTGAGCAACTTCCCCCCAAAAAACTACCTAGAAGCCACTAGGACATAAGTATGACCCTCTACTTCTGAGTAAATGGCCTCAGAGCTGCTGCTCCAACTGGGAGCTATGTGATAAGTGTCTGTGCAAGTGAACTGTTAGTGTGAATGTGCTGTGTGAATATTTATTTGCCATTAATAATAAGAGCTTGTTTTTATCGCTAGTAACAGCTTAATGAATAAGCGTTCTAAGCAATATTGGCTGTGATCTGTGTCTCCCTTAACTCACTTCCCTATCAGAGAAAAAGGAATTTACACCATGAGAATGCGGACATTTCATTTCAGTTGCTGAACAACTTCATGTAAACAAGAAGGGAAAAAGAAATGGGGCTTTTTTTTGTTATACTGTAACCTGTTGACAGAACCAGGAAGCTTTATACAAGGACAGTATGATAGTTGGAAGTCATTTGAAGAGGAGAGTGGAAAGGGAACGGGAAGAAATGGGAAGACTGCACTTTCTAAATAAATACAGATGGTGCTTGTTGTTTCTATCATAGCTGTGTTCTTGCTTCCTTCAGTGCACTCGCAATTGCACAGTCTGGTCACCATCTGACATGTTCGTAAAAACTGCTTATAGGATTGGTGAACCTGATTTCTTTTGGTTTTCTTAAAGACTCCAGCACTACTGGGTAACAAAAGAAATTGAAAAAACAGAGTCCACATCAACAGTATGGCTTACTCCTGCAATATACCTTTCTGAGACTTAGTAAAGAAATGCATCTTCTCTAATATCCCCACAACACCACCCTATTGTCTCCCATATAGCATTGTGTTGTGTTCCCATTTATAGTTCAATATATTATTTCATTCCACACAGGGAAAGCCCAGAACATGGAAAGGCACCTGGCACCACAGCTTACCCCATCTGTAGCAGCTGGAAAACACAAAGGTCTGCAGAAGTGAGCATTAACGAGTAACTAGACAGAATGACACACAACTATGGTTATTTCTTGAAAGACAAGATGCATCAGGATGCTTTTTACAGCAGCAAAATGATCAAAAACACATGACAGATTCTGCTTACAGGTATCCCGTGTCATGTCACCCTTCTCTTTGTACAAAGCGCCTTCATTCCCTGGAAATAGTTGTGTCTGATAAAGATTAAAAGAGAGGATTTAAGGCTCGGAGTATGTGTGCATACTATCCTGTCCTGTTCCTCTCTGATCATCCAAAGAGAAAACTCCCAGGCTGCAATCTTTGCAACACTTGTTTCATTTCACATTGCGTTTTTTAGCCCTTCATTACCTGTGGTTTTAGTCCATCTCTGTAATATGGGAGGACAGTATTCTTGTTATTCCCCTTTAAAGCTCCAGTTTTGATTCACAAGCTATTTTATCAGACTGACAGGAGGGTGATCTCAATTCCTTCAAAAAAAAATATCCAGCAAATTAATTTTCTCTCCCTTTACAGTGAAAAAGTATCTGGAAAATAACAAATCCATACTTGTTCATAGTTCTGCTCATCCCCCAAAGGAATGGCAAAAGTTCCTAGGACCATGGTGAAACAAATCCTTTGTTTCTCACTAACAATGGATCCAAAAGGTCATGTGTTCATATTCACTTCAGAGCTATGAGTCTCTGCCTTTCTGACAGCTCCTGTATCTGCTCTGGATGCTGCAGTGTAAGCCAAAACACAATCAGTTCAGTATTAAGGGACTTACCTGGTCAGTGGGTACAGTCACCCCACAATGGCCAGACAGCTTGATCCAGAACAGCTTACTCTTAACGCAACTTCTGCTGATGAGCTTCAGAGCAAAAGAAGGTCTGGAGGTCATACCCATATTAATTGCATTTGTCTATCAGCTGGGGCAGCCCCACTCACCCAGTGTCTTAGATAAGGGGATCTGTACATTTCCATATATCAATTGTACAGAAAGGCTCATATTCTCCCAGCTGCCCCCCGCTACATCCAGATGACTGACCCAAACAATGCATACAATCACTGCTCCTCATGTAGGTTTTTGTGTATTTATGGATTTATCCCCACTGCTGTCCTCAAACATATTTACTTCATTTATAAGACTATAATCAAGACTCTGCTGTAATTGCATATGCCCAGCAAACTAGACTAGAAATCTGAAGAAAGACTGCAAAATACCATCTAGAGAAGAATCAGATAATCTCAGTGGAGAGATCTTTTAAGAATTAAATATGGAAAGAAATAAAGTAATGCAGTACTCGCTGCACTATCTATACTGCATTAAATTGAATTCATTTTATCCTGCTTTATATCATCGGTGTTCCGCATGCTGCAGAGTTTTCTTCTAAAAACGCAGAATTGCACATTCAAGTTGAAAGTGAAAGGAAGAAAACCACAGCTCTTAGCATCAAAGTACAGCATATTGGAGGCCCTCGGAAAAGTCCAGGGAAATGATTTAGGATTGAGACATAACTATACTAACTGGAGGTTTTTGCTAAATTGATTAGCAGTGAAATTAGATACATTAGCCTTTCCCAACTTTAGGTTTCAAATTGACCCAAAAGATTAATTTGGGCAATTCATACATCTCAGAGATATCGCTATTGCCACTGCCGCTGTCTGATCGCTGCCTACAGGAGTTGTCACCACACCCGTCAGACATTGTTCATGTTATGTTTTTGTTTAAGAAAAAAGGTCTCTCTGTACAGCTACAGGGGCTAGAAGTACTGGGCTTGATTCAGCTGTGCAGACCTATACAAAGTAGATGGGAAAAAATCACCTCCTGCTCATCTTGGGGGTAGCTGTTTCTGGCAGTGGGGGGAATATTTCATAATTGCACAGGAGGCAATCACTCCAGACAGCTGTGATTTCCTGCCCTGCCATACATTTCGGCAGTGACTCACTGTGGATTGTGTGCTGCTGAATGCAACCTCTGAATGATGAACTAACTCCTTTTCCCTCTCCCAGAAAGGACCATTGTCCAGTATAAAATGTACCCAGCTGCACAGCCAGCGATGGAGCCAATGCTAACATTTTGAGTTGCACGTGCTCTTCCTCGACACAGTGCTCTCAACCCATTTGAAGCTCAGATCCTCTAGACAGTTCATTCCAAGGTTGTGACTACTGACTAACAGTAATAACTAATTATATTTATGATATTAAATACATCCTCACAAAACTGGTGACCATTAGAGGTTTGCTCACTGAATGTAGCAAGTAAAATGCATGAACTGACATAGATCAATGGGTTTATCATATCAAACACTAATGCAAAGACACAAAGCCTCATTCATGCAGGTACATGATACAGAGGCAGGAGAGAGTTTCCTTGCTTTCCAGGGACCCTTGGTGGCCTGCTAGTGAGAAACTAGCTCTTCGGAGCTCCCTTGAGCTGACATCCACTGAGAGCCAATGAATCTGGGCAGGATGCGTAAAGGCAGAGTCAGAGCCAGCTCACAGCTTGAGGTGGGAACCCAATGTTATCTGACTCAGTGTGAAAGCTCCATCCTCCACTGCTAACATCTACAGCCACAGTTCTAAGTCCGTGCACATTGACAAGAAATCAGTAGAACTTATCTCAGAGGTCAGGAGATGCCATCATGCATGATCAGTTTAGAAGGTCCCCATGTGAATCCTCTAGTGATCCTCACTTCTGACCTCAGAACAGCAGTAGCTTTGAGTAACTACTCGGTGTACCTGTTCTGAGCAGCACCTTTTGCTCTGGCTGATGAAAGCAAACATGTCTTTTATGTTCTTTTCCATTTAACGTGATAAAAACCCCCGGGTATTTATGGGGCCAAACCTGATACTTCCTTGCTGTGACTCTCTTCTCCAGTGAAAACATCCATGTCCTAACCCATGACAATCAAAGTGTGAGGTTTTCCTGCCTCTCCAGATCACAATGCAAATGCTGTTCATGTCTTATGAAAAGTTCACTAAAAAATGTTCATCAACTTTTGAAGAACATTATAATCTTTTTTAGAGAAAGAAAACTCAGATAACTCCTCAGCCCAGGTATTCTGTACATCAGCACTTTGCTCACACTGCTAAATCAGCTCACACTGCAAAACAGCTCTGTGTTGCATATTAGCTTCACAAGAAACATCACGTGAGCTTGGAGTTCAGGCCAGAAATCACGAAGTTTGGATATGAAACGTATTTTACAATATTGCTCAAACATAATAAATAGGCAATTTTTTCAAATCCGTCAACTGACTAAAAAATTATGTGCCATCAGAGGCTGCTGAAAATGTTACCCCTGTCATCATTGCACCTTAGGAACAGTAATTGTTTCTCGAACTTGAAGCCACGGGAAATGCAGATGAGCCATATATACAATCATCACTACCCTCCACATAAAGGGTAACATCATCTATTCCACTCCCACCTTAGCAATTTTAATGACGCTCTCCAGGAAATTCTGAGAAATAAAAAGTAATCCCTCTCTCTCACACAGGACACAGTACAGAAAACCTCCAGTAGTAATAGAGCAAGAATATTAGTAAAGCTCTATTAAAAGGAAAATGGTGACAAAATCTTAGCTGTGCTACTGCTACTTCTGTTTTATGGAGATATATGTCCAGTTCAGCTGGAGTAATCTTTAAAAGACATTAGAATACATTATAGTTGTAGAAAATAATTCATTAAAATTGTAGAAGATCAAAAAGCTGGTAGTGACAGATGAAGTTCAGGTTGAGGCAGGCATGTGTCTCCATCTACTCTACTATCATGCATCAGCACAGCTCCTCTCAGTGTTGCTCAGCACCCGCAGCAATTTGATTCTTGATGTCAGGCTGAATTGTCCGGATGGCTGTCAGAGAAGCCATCCACAGCATGGTGGTGCTTCTTGTTGGCTACTTTTGAAGTGGTGAATGGAGGAAGTCACGAATAACTGCCACATGAATTATCAATCTTGTTCCTAAATTGCTCAGCTTAGCTCTCTTGCAAGCACACTGTCTGCAGTGGTACAGATAGGGGAGAAGACTATAATCTGTTATTATGAATTTTAATGTAATGCTTTATATTTATACCCAAGCTATATTCCATAAAACTGGAATGAATTTCTAATGCTGTAAGTATTATTTGCTATTTTCCATTCTGGTTGCCATTTCATTCAGATGTTCTTTAATAATGTATTTTTATAGGCCTGTACCTCTGCAAGTCTCCTCTGCCAGCTCAACTCTTCTGCTAGCAGTAGCAATGCTTCACAGAGTCCTGTGATTTGAAGTGACCTTGGGACTACCCTTTTCCCTGTTCTCCCCAGACTGGTAAAAATCATAGCATTAGCTGAAAGTAGCTCTGAATTTCCTGGCTTTTGTTAGTTTATCTAGGATTCTCCTGACACGCATTTCTGGCGTTTAATTTCTTTCGTATTTGGCCACATCTTTAAAATAAAAGAGGAACAAAGCACCTCTTCCCAAACAACAGTCAAGAGTATCAACAACCAGCTACACCTGACAGAAAGCATCTCACCACTGAACCTCCAAACAGTGTAGCCATCACCTCATCAACACGATCATCATGTATCTCCAACCTTTGCAACTGTGCATAGATGAGGCTGTTAAAGGTTGCAAAGAGAGTCAAATTTCTTGAAAGCCCCCTGCCACTGACTCCCTGACTCATGACCGACATGCTGATGATACCACATGTCAAGTGTCTTTTCCTTGCCTCCCTCCTCAGGCAGGTACCCTTCTAGCTTATGGAATAGAGTCTTTTGCAAATTAAGAGTAACAAACCCATCATCTTGTTATCTTCCTGGGACTCACCACTTCATTTAAGCTCTAGAACTGTTTTTCCTGTTATTGCCTGGCATCCCTCCCTCTGTGGCAGTGCTCTTTCCTCATCCTCCCTGCCTCATCTCCTCCTTCTTCTCTTCACAGCAGCACATCTACATGCCCCTTAGCGAAAGGTTCTTCCAGCCCCAGATGCCTCACTCTGCCAACATCCCCAAGTATGTAGCCATGTTCATCTCGTACACTTGCAAGGAATGGAAAACACTTTTGGCCAGGTGGGCCTTGCAGCTGCTTTGCCATATCAGCTAATACTGTTTAATGTGTGCCCTTTGTAGTTAAATGCTGAGTTAACATTTCCAAGGAGCATATGGACAAATGCTTGTTCATTTTTATATCACGTACCCAGGATAACGAACCTTTTTCCTTCAAGATAAATACACCTAATTTGGTCTGTTGTATCAATGGTGTCTATTCATTTACCAAAGGACTGAAGAAGACACCAAAATAAATTACCAAAATGTGTTTTGACATGATATAAATTAAGGAAGGTCCCTGTCTGTTTAGTGGTGACTCAGCAAGCAACCTAACCTTCCTGGCTTGACCTCACACAATACAAGCTCCTATAAGCACTTTTAAAGCTAAACAAATACTAAAAAAATATAGAGAGAACCTTAAGAAATATTTCTAAATCTGGTCTCAGGGCTTTGAAAACATCAGTTTCAAGGCATAATTTACTGTCCACTATCACAACAAAACAAATATCACAGATTAAAGCAAAATATGTTCATGAATCCACAAAATATGGAAATAATGCACATGGAAAATAGAAATCTTCCTAACCATCTGGAACCTAAGTATTTGCCATCAATATTAGATCCAGCAGCACTGTAGCTAGTTAGTATTTTGTCACTGATTTCAATGAGGCCAGGAATCACAGACAGCCACAAGTGTTTGGAAATGGAAGCACAAAGATGGATAAGCAGAAGAACTCTCCTCCAGCAATTGTGAGGTTAGGGGCATGCAGATGGCTGGGTGATTTTATTTCTTTGCATGCTAGATAGTAGGAGAGGAGAGGGAGAATTAAAAAAAAAAAAAAAAGAAATTTCCTTTTGGTGTTCCTCTTTAATTACTTTGGATAATACAAAAACTCCTACCAGAAAATTGTTATCATATGTTATGTAAGATATATGCCTAAGCAAGCCAGACCAGGAGTTGAAAGTTTGGAACTCACTGCTCAAAATACATTATTTTGTACCCTTTCAAGCAAAAATCTGCATTTCATGCAAAACACAAAATAAAATCTCTTCATTATGCATCATGCGGGCAGCACAAGCAGGTGCATTGTTTCCTTATGCTGCTCTGCGAGTGGGAATGACCTGCATTTAACAAAAATCATCATGAGTAATAGTGTAGGCTCAGATCTCATAGACTGAAAAAGTTTTGCTTGGAGGCAAGTGACTTTTCTCTAGAGCTCCTCTAAATCCATCCCAAGTTTCTCAAAACACCTTAAAAGTTCCCTCCTTCTCATTCTCTTAGCCACTTAGTTGGTCTTCTAAGGCTACATAGATGGTAACTGGATTCTGATTAGTATGGGGAAATAAAGCAGCTGAAAAATCTAAAATAGCCCATGCCTGCACCTTGCAAGCGAGTTTCTTACCAGGTGGGAAGGTGGCAGTATGCAATCTGGGTATGTTCTCAGTACAATCTATTTTTGACACTCATCGCAGGATTCAGTAGCAAGAGGGAGTAGAGTTCATTTAGTCACCATCCCTGAGCTGCCTCACCAGGAAGCTGCATGCCTCCTCTAGGGCCTGTATCACATTTACCAGCTCTTGGCTGCTGTTTTGGAAACCCTAGAGTCTCAAATGACATTACCTGCCTGTGGTCAGGTGACACCATCTCTGATTCACTGCTTGACTCGAGATGGCCCCAAAGAGAATGCAGGAAGATCTGTTCTCCAGGCCCCTTTTACAACTTCTCAACCAAAAGGAAATCTACATCACAATAACTTTGACAACCGTCTACTGGCCAGACACCAAAAAACCCCACAACACTAAATGAAATACTAGAAATCACAGATTAGTTTCCACTCTTAAATCATTTCATTTAAAGCAGCCTAAGCATTTACAATGAAGGAATGTTATAAGGACATGAAGACAGATGAGCATTCAATATAACCATATAGTCATTTTAATATTTGTACATCACATGGTCTTTTCAATATATATATTGGAAGTGGTAGATGTGTGGTAGATGCCCCACTGACTCCAAAAATATGCTGCAGCATGAAGAGGACAGGTCCACAGTGGGTTGCACATGTGCTTCAGGGAATATTTCCATGGTGGAGCTCAATAGCCAGAGACAAAAAAGGTATGGGAGAAGAGCTTGTGGGAGGGAGACAAATACAGAGGGGAGAAACATGAAGCACGCTGAAAGGAGGGATGCGAGCATGTGCAGTGAGCATGAAGGTTATAGAGAAAGACACCATCTCCATGCAGCCTCTCTGCAAGCAGCTGCAGGCAGGCAGACCCGGTGCTCCTGCAAAGTGCCTCTGCAGTCCATAAGCTCCACACAAATCCTGGGGTCCTCCCACCCGCTGCAAGCAGCCTGCAGCGCTCAGGTGATGAATGCCTTCCTCTGCGAGGGGGGAGCAAGGGAGGGGTTAGGAAATGAAAGGACAGAGATAGAGGCAGGACGGGGTTCACTAGGACAAGGTGTTTGAAATGGACATGTCAGGTAGAAAAACATTGCTGGGAGGAATCTCAAGGTGGAGAAATGCAGTCGACATTTAGGGACGAGGGAGAGACAATATTGTATTGCATTGCAATGACTCGGAGGGAGGGAAAGAAAGACCGAGGAAGCTGTATCTTGCAGGAGAGAACCAAAACATAGGGTAAGCAGCTAAGCCATACAGAAAGAGAGGAAGGGTCAAATATTAGATGTGGGGGTGAGGAGAGAGGAACAGCATGAATTCTTGTAAAGAGTTGTAATAATCAAAACATTGGCAGGGCCTTAACTAGGCAGCCCTGCTGGGTGCCCAGATAATACAGCTGATTTTAATTGCTGATGTGTGCATTTTATGTCATTTGCCTGATTCACAGCCCTTTTATGACCATTGCGTTTGACCACAAATCAACAGTCAGTCATAAAGCATCACACAAATGACCTCCTCCCCAAGCAGGCTGTGTTATTTTTATTGATATTCAATATTTAGATTTTAATGGAGATAGATGGATAGGCATAAGGACAAGAGCAAGATGGGGCACAGAGAAACTGTTTTGAAATAAACAGATTGACAAAACAGAAAGGCAGGAGGCAAGAGACAGATGAATAGTCAGGGAGGTGCCTGCCACCAAGGTAGGCAGATATCATGTGGAGGCAGACTGCTTGGGAAAGGCTGACGAATGACAAAACTGTCAGGCATCAGAGAAATATGAGTATAAAATGGAAAAAGGACAACCAAAGAGACCAAAAAGAAAAATAATATCATACACAAATCCCATTATTTCCGATTCCCCCTTCCTCTACCCACCACTCTGCTCCTCCCCACCTCTCCCCACTTCCAGGTAGCACAAAATAAAATGTTTGATTTCAATACTAGCATGCTATATATTTTCAGATGTAGCATTGTTAGCTAGAGGTCTACCAGAAGATGCATATTGCTTCTCTCCCACCTGCTGTTCATTTCATAAACTGCAATCAGTACACAGTCAGTCAACACCTCTCTTGTTTATTATGTGGTACAGCAGGAGATTTCGTTAGACCTTTAAAGCACTGGACCACATGTCACACATCCCAAGTCATGCCAGTGGGTGAGACAGGAGTCTGTGCAGCACCTGCACCCTGTTTGTCCACAGATCTCACAGACTGGTTTCATTCTCATGTATATATCTTTGAATTGTATTACTTCGCATTATTTCACATTGCCTTGAATTTGTGCTCCCATACTCGCTGTTGATTCACTTGTTAGTGTACACTCATCTGAGAAGCTATTATAGACCCCAAAACTAGCATCAATCTCTGCAGAACAGGAACAAATTACTATTGCACTGTCAGATATTTATTGTATCTATAGTATGACATGGGAAGTAGATATTTGCTCTTGTCAAGGAGAAGGAATCTTACACCCAGACTAGACTGGATACAGGGCCAAAGCTGAGAGGCTGCCTACCACTGATATCAGCAAATGGTTCCAGCCTAGTCTAGAAGCATCCATGCCTTCATTTGCATGTTCATGGCTAAATTCCTCAGACTTTTACTCTTAAAAGCCTGACAAACATCAGCTTTGTGTAGCACATGCATTCCACAGATCTTTCTATACAGTCAATGCAAAGACAGAGGTCTGCCAGGACATGGTCTAGCTATCCCTCTGCTAGTCTGGGATATCCTGGATAGACACAGTGTACATGCATGGCTTAGGCTGTGTCATGCGCTTAGATTCCTGGAAAATCTCACAGTTCATGCACGTGCCTAGAGTGAGAAAAAGACATGGCAATGCTCTCCAAATGTCCCAATGAAGTATATAGGTTATACAGCTGCATCGGACTTGCAAAGCTGTCTGAAGGTATGGTATCCTCTGATGAAAGGTTCAACATGCCATGTCAGTGTACAGGACATGAAGATATATTGGCCCCTCTTTGATGAACAGGGAACTTCTGACTAGAAATTCCAGACAAACATGCGAATTCCTTGTTACTTGCCTTGTGATTTCTAGTTAGAGGACAAAGACTGTGTTTCAAACCTCATTCTTCCTGAGAGGAGTAGGCCAATATAATCTTTTGACTATTTAAGAGATGGGACCATTTACCAGTTATATATTTCACTCCCTGCAGATGTGAAATTATGACTTCAGCTGTAAGGTGGCAGTCAGGTTTTTACCTATGACTCATACTGTCTTTCTGCATTAACGTAAGAAGTTTATGTGCTTGTCAGAGACATCTCTATCTAAGTGACCATGCTCCGCAAAGTCAGTAATAAAATCTAAGGAATATCCTTCAAACATTTTTAGGTAGTAAAACACTATATGACCCCATAGCAAAGTCAGTCTTTACTCATAGATAATAGATAGAAGAAAAAGGCAGTTACTGCTCCCTGACATTCATGAGGCTCATGTGGTTGAGACCTGAGCTGGGAATCTAAATGAATAACTTGTACAAAGGACTCAGTAAGGCTTCATGTAATTTGATTTCAATCTTCCAGGATTTTTTTTAAAGAATTACATTCCAAAAGTTGTATTGCTCAGCCAAACACTTAAAAAACCCAAAAAAAGTCAGAACAAAAGGGACCCATGAAACTATAAATCTGCCTAGCTCCTTATTCATGTAATCACATACTCTGATCTATAAGCTTTCTCTGTACAGGATGAGAAGACTAAGCACGCACTATGGAGAAAGCAGGTTGCAAGAGCTGCCTTTAGTCAGACTTCTCCAGCCTTGGTACTCCTCTGATGTAAGATGATGTGCTCACGCTGGACTATGGGCACGTTTGGAGTTTGCTGACAAAGACCATGTCTGCCCCTATTCCCACAGTATCTTGCATTCTCTTATCCACTGCTAAGTGTGGCAGTGCACTAATCTCCTCCATTGTGGAGAAAACAAGAGTGAGTAAACATTACATATCTTTCTTGGTTAGCATGAAATGACTCACCAGGAGCTGGATCAAACTACCTAGTTAACGTCTTAGCAAAGGCAACACAGTATTGCTCACCCAACTTCAGCTTTGCATGACAGGTAGTTAAACAGTGTGGAACAGAGATACCACATGGAAGGGTGGATGTGGACTGGTATAAAGCATGGGAATAGTAGAATGGACATGAGGAGGAAAATTCCGTTTACATTTTTTCACATGACAAACTTGTTAATTCAGGCAGGATGGTGGATATTATGAGGATGTTCATGCAGAGTCACGGATATCCATTCCCTTTCCCACTGAGGTGCGTAAATGTGAGAGAGGAACAGGAAAATCTATGTACCTGATAAAGAGGTACCTAGAGTCAGACCTAAACCAGCACAGCCACCCATTACTGGTACAGTAATTTGTATGGCCATAATAGACTATACCCCCTTCTTTGGGAGAAAGAGCTGCTAGAGAATCTCTTTTCTATGAGGTTCTCAAGTTCCATCAAGCCTGAGCATTTACAGGTATTGTAACCCTGAAAAAGAAACCCACATTGCTTCTGAAAAGTATCAAATTTGGCCTCATTCTCATTTGTGAGTAAATAGGACAGTAGGATAGATCAAACCTGTAAAGGGAGATAAAAAAGTGAACCTGTTTACATCTAAAATGATACTTCCACAACCAGCCTCTTATTTAGAGGGACTTCCAAAAAACAGAGAAAAGATTATTTAGAGGATCTTGCTTTCTGTTGGCAAAGCATTCCAGAAAAACCTCAGAGATGGAGATAACAGTTGAGTAAAACACCTGAAGAGTCTGTCTGAAGTGCTAAAAAATAATTTGTAGTGCCCAGGAGTTTGCAACCTGGTCACCCTGTGACGGCTTGCACTTGCTGAGAGCTTGTGCACAGAAATGGCCTCCCCAAGCCTAGCCTGTGTTGAAGGTCACCTCTGTGGAACAGCAAGCTGTTACCCATGAAGGTATGGAGCAGCTCTCCTCAGAAAAAATAATATAGTGAAAAAGGGCTAACCAGCCCTACTCACAAGGCCAGCCACTCTGTTTCCCAAATGAGCTTGGAAACTGTGTGTGAGGAAGTGACCTGCAAGGCTTGAAGAAAATGCCTGCAGTAAATGCCCTGCAAATCCATTTCACAGACAGGCATACTGAGCCCATGCAGGGAATACACATGGACAACTGGTAAGGATCTGAGGTATGAATGTAAAAGCTTCTCTGTGACAGTGAGGACAAATCAAGTCTAAGTCAAAAAGCTGGTTCCTTAGATCTTTTAATGTAGAGTTGTTCAGAAAAAAAGAAAAAGCCAAACTGAGCCACATCTGCCTGGGTAGGGGAAGATCAAAAGGGAAAAGAAAGGCTCTCAGCTTGAGATTTTCCCCCATTTTATCTCTGTTCCAGGGGGCCGGGTTCTAAAGATCCAGCCTCTTGGCTTCCAAAACCAAAAATAGTTTGGGCATGGAGATTTCATAGAAAGATGCTCTCCAAGACAAAAATCTTTCCCTCCAAGTTCATTCATCCTGGCTCAAGAGACAGTTTTCATTTTTTTAAAACAAAACTATTTCCACAAAATAGTGTCAGTTAGCTTTTAAAGGCCGGTCTTTCCTTCATCACTGCGGTACATATATCCCCACCAGAAATGGAGACACCTGGGGTGATCAAAACCAAAAGCATGAGTTCACATTAAAGCTCCCCCTCCCAGAAGAATGGACCAGACTACTCCACAAAGCCTCCCAGAGCCCAGCACTGTGCTCAGCACACATCCCAGCTCTGCAGAGCCATCCTGGCCCGACCAGCTCCAGAGACAACCTCAGATCTGCACACTTAAGAAGTTACTGAAGCAGCTGTGAGGACCACAGCCAGACCCCTACTGTCTCAGCTTCTCTGAACCAGTGTTCAAACCCCCTTGCCCGAGAGCACACCTCCAGGAGTGGGTCTCTATGAGCCAAGCACAGAAGTTACTCATATTAGCTGTGTCCTCAAGAATTAGGACCAGATACAGGATGATCTGTGGCAGGACCCAGCCTTCAGAGGACTGAAAGTGTGAACAACTTCTGAGTCAAACAGATGAAGATCAAGCAGCAATCAGTCACAGATGTATCACTGCCACACTTCAAGCTAGATAACAAGGTCCTGTCTTGTGAATTGGTACTTACTGTATTCAGGAGAAGGGTCTGACAGTGAGAAGGGAGATGCCTGGCTTTTTAATATTACATATGCATGGCTAGAACCAGTATGTCTTCCACTGACACTAGCCCCAAGGTGCAGACAGCTCCGAGAAGTATGCATTCTGAGCATACAGAACAAGGAGGCAGATATATGTTGCCATTACCTTTAGGAGTGAGTTACTACTGCCGTTTGCTATTTGCATAACAAAAAAGTACCAGAAGCCAGGACCCACATCTGACTTTACTGACTAATCTATGCCTGTAATTTTGTATGGCACTTACGAAATAAATGAAATACAGTTATAGTTACACTCCACAACAAGTTTGAAGTTGTTTTGTTTGAGTAGCAACACACTCACAAGGGTTGCTATTCAGTTGAGGTCTTCTGCAGCAATCATTTTTGAAAAGTAATAGTGCCTTCCAGGAAAAATCCCAGAGCAATTTTCTATTTTTGACAGCTAGAGAAGAAGACTGCAGTGGGTGAGATGCTGAGAGCTGCGAGTCCAGAAGTGCCATCAGTAGAAACAACAGGAGATGGGAATTTGTGAATGACAGATACTTTCATATCATCCTCTACAGACAGCTCTAGATCTCCCCCTGAATACAGAAAAAAATGGGATCTCCAGGCCTGACCAACAGCTGAAGGTCCCTGAGGTAGGAGGCAAAGCTAGAAAGCTTCTCAGATGGGTTTCTGCTGCAAAGGACATGTGGGGCTGGCATATTTCTTTCTGAAAATAATATGAGGACATAGTGAACCACTGTTCCCCCATGAAAAGGAAGTGCTTAACTCTGGAGACAACTAGATGAAGAAAATGGAGGAAGAGGCTAGAAGTTAGGTTTCCCCACTCTCTTTACTCTGTAAGGAAACTTTTTTGAACTTTCAGAAGGTGAATGTATGTTATTATATCAGGGATATAAAAGGGATCTCAGTTTTCCTCAATTCATTTTCAGTCCTGTTTCAGTTCTGGTTTTCCCTCCTCCGATTCCTTTGCTGAAGGACCAGCTTCTTCCTCTTCTTTCTCCTCCCTTATTAATCGAGGGTATGAGCCTGTTGTTCTCCTTGTCCTTTGTTTCTTTTTTACTACTGGGGCAATCTGTTGTTGTTGTTGTTGTTATTGTTTGAGTTCCCATGTCAACCACAGTCCTTTAAGAGTACTGAACTGCAGCTCTATAAGCATAGGCCAGGCCCCAGTAAAGTGCTAGAAGTTGCTGATTCTCGCTGGGATAGGCAAGACACCCTTCTATCAGGTGGTGTGTCAATTTTGTGGGGTTGCTTGCCTGTAAGAGGTAAGATCAGGGGTAAGATCCCAGGCTACGGGAGGTGATAACCATCCTAGAAATCTGCCCAATTCCTTTCACTCCCCCTGCCACCCAGGGACAGGCAACCTCAGGGCACATTTTGGTATTGACTCACCCAAAATTTGCCTTCTCTTACACCAAAAACATACTGAGCTCCACACAACTCACAATAGGCAAAGAACATTAATAAACAATATCAGCAAGCTAACATAAGGATGAATAAGTACCTCAGGAGCCTGCAGAATAAAACCACTCATGATGTTCCCAATTCCTTGCAGCATGTTCCTGAGCTTAGCAAAATAAAGATAAGCAGTGCAATCAACAAACCCGTGACCAGCACAAGAGTTTGTCACTTAATAACTACTATAGCTACAGCACACTTAACATAAAATTGCCGTTGTCGTGCCCCACATTGGATGCCAAAAAAGACTGTGGTGGTTTGACCTTGACTAAATGCCAGATACCTACCAAGTCACTCTATCACTTCTCCCCACTTCCCCTTGTTTTCTCAACAGGGCAAAGAGGGGAAAGAAAATAAGATAGACCAACCCTTGTGGGTAAAAGAAAAGCAGTTTTAATATAAGCAAAGCGAAGCAAAGGTCCATGCGCGGAAGCAAATAAAAGAGAACAGATTTATTCTCTACTTCCCATGAAGAGGCGATGTGGGGCCTTCTCAGGAGCAGGGCTCCCGTACGTGTAGTGGTTGCCTTGGAGGACCAAGGGTGACCCCACCCCCTTCCTCCTTTTCCCAGCTTTATGCTGAGCAGACGTCACATGGTCTGGAATATCCCTTTGGTCAGTTCGGGTCAGCTGTCCTGGCTGTGTCCCCTCCCAAGATCTTGCCCACCCCGTCCCACTGAGGGGAAAAATGTCAGAGAGAGCCTTGGTGCTGTGTAAGCCCTGCTCAGCAGTAGCCACAACACCAGGGTGCCAACAACACCCTGCCAGCTCCCAGCATAAAACACAGCACCGTGAGGGCTGCTGTAGGGGAAAACCAATTCCAGCTCAGCCAGACCCAGTACAAGACCCTAGAAGGTTTTGCATACAGACCTAGCTAATTTGCCAAGCACTCTGGGATCACATGGCTCCCTGCTTTGTGAGACATTCCAGTATGGAGGAACATGGACCTTGACAAATGATGCACTTCTTTTTTCCCTCATGTGCACCAGAAAAGGGAACTTATCCCTAAAGATTGCTTCCTCCGGCATGTTTCTAAGGTAGTTAACTGATGGGTGCCAAAGTTGTTTGTTGTACATAAGTGGTGTACAGGTACAACTCTTCAATTAAGACCTGGTTGCAACACTACCCATTTCAGTGTCAAGCATAAGTAGCCTACATAGGAATGCTCAGGCACATGAGTTGGTGGTGATTAAAGTTCGAAAGAAAATCTTTTAGAGTATTTATCAAAGCTGGAACAACAGTAAAGAAAATTTATAGCAGACAGTTAATATTCTGCTATGCAGTATAATGCTAACCACTGAAAAAAAGTAAATCAGAACTAAACATATATAGGATTTATTCCTTGCAGCATGCTTAGGGAAAGAGAGAAAGTAGTGGTTTAGACTCACAAAGCCTTCACACGTACAAATAGTTTGAAGAGAACACATATGGATACACATATGGATGTGTGTGTCCTTTGGATTGGGGAGAAGAAGGAGCAATGAAAATTGCGTTCTTGATCTTCCCTTCACTTGCAATAGAAACCCCCTATTTTCTAGTCTGTATCTTTACACCAACAAAACCCCAGAATTATCACAATTACTCTGCCAACCACCTCGTCTTCCTCCAGAGGGTACCTATATCACGAGGGTACTTACATATTATATTTTTCTCTCACTGCCCTCATTGAAGTCAATAGCATATTTATTATCGGGAATTTGCTTAAGCCTTCATTGGTGTTTTGCAAGAAATGCATATGGACAACATGAACCTTTCTTTTTTTAAACCAAACTGCCTACAAAGGCTTCTCATTTCTAGATAACATCTGTATAGCTTTCTGCTATCAAAGGGCTGAAATGACTATTGTTGATAGCAACATATTACACAAAGTACAGTAATGATGTGCTAGAACTGAGGTTTGCTTCCACAACCGTTGCAATACTGAGGAAAAATAAACATATATTAGGATGGGAACCTTTCTGCAGTCTTCCACTCCAATTTTGCTTTCCTCATCTTATTCCCAATTATAAATCTGGCTCATATAGAGTGTTGATATTTATGTCTTGATGTATCTACTAACAGTAGTGCTGATTACATTGTTAATATTTGAATTCATAATAGTAGGAAGGTGGGCAAGATTTAAGGGGTTAGTATAACTGTAAGAGGATACCACTTAAATTTCCACATTAACTGCAAGAGTCAGCATAAATATGCTCTCAGGCACCCTACAGCAATGAAAATCTAAATTCAGCCAGGACTACTTGTGCTTTTCTAACATGTAGTTCCTAATGGAAGTTCTAATTCACAGTATGATCAATTCCTATTAAAAATAGTTTAACCAAACACAGGAAAAATAGCTTCATTTTAGGCACTAGGCAAACATAATAATTCTCCCTTTCCTCTCATGCCTCCAGACTGTATGTCTCCAAACAATGCCTACTCTTAAAATTGAAAACATAACAGAAATATTCTTGAAATGTCAGTATATGTTTCCAAGGAAGAGCTTTCCAGATTGGAAATGATGGTACATTCCACATACAGTTGCAAGACAAGTTAATGAGACAGAAGCAATAAACTACATAGTAATTTGAAAGTAACTTCACTGGAAATGATGGTAAGTACACAGTCATTGAAGTAAAAATGTCCTAAATAGAAAAACACAGCTCAAATGTCTATGTGCATGCAGATACTTTAAGCTTCTGCTTTTTTTCCTCTAAGGTCAAATCACTGAGTACCCACCTAGCCTGTGTCCATGTTTCTTGGCAATTCGTGAGTCAGTTTGAAGCACTGTATCATTTCGTGAGACTCTCTGAAAGCAGTCAGATGCCTAAGGGCTTTGCTGGACTGGAGCTATAGCATTTGACAGAGTGCATGACTGAGCCCTTGGCCAGTTCACCTCCACTGTATGATACCACTCCATTAAACCTCATTTCTGGCTAGAGGACAGAAGCACAGCCAATTAAAAAAGGAGTAAATAAATAAATAAATAGAGTAAGGTGCTTTCTTGCTCAGAATGCCATGCCAAGTTTGGAGTATGCTTTGCTTTGGGTCTTGGGCCAAAAAACTTGGCTTCTGGTCCCTGCCTGTCTTCGCTTATGCCAATATAACGTCTATTAACTTCACGGCACTAAGCCCAGTGTAAATGACATGAGAAGGAAGCTCTAGAGCTTTATTTGTTTCTAAAGAAACATGTCTGTATTCTTGAAAACGAAAGTATATACAGAAATACTGAGAAGCCCTTTTTGAACACTAAAACTAGCCCTCGCTGGAGTAGGAAAAGCAGATCACTGATATCTGGAGCGCAGACACACCACCTCTCCCATTCAGGACTGAAGGGGCTTCCCTGGGGCACAGTGGCAGGACAGTGAAGCCAGTGACCATCACTTGTCCCAGCCCATGGCCATCGCCATCCTCTGCAGAAACAACAAGGTGAAGACAAAATGCCCAGTCTCAAAGACTAGGACTGTCCCTTCATGATGGTCTCCATGAGGAGCCGTGCAGTGCCTGAAGCAAAACACTTTCTAAATGCCCCTGAGGAAAGTGGGTTGTGAAGAGTAGATGGAAATTGTTACAGCCTTTTAGGACAATGAAGCTTCAGTAAGGAGTGGCACACAGTGTTCCTGATACACCATGCAAGGAGAGAACAGTCTGACTCCTCACATGCAGTCAGGTACAAGCTGGAGGAAAAAAAAAGAAACCCTTCAAATTCTCAAACATGTATCCGTGCATTCCCCCCCCCCCCCCCCCCCCCCCAACCCCCCAAAGAGATTTCATTGTGTGACTCATGAAACATGTCATTTTAAAACCTTAGAGGATAAGTTGTCAGAATACATTGTGCTTTAAAGCGTTTCTTTGGTCTCTCATTTAAATCTCTGAAAGTCTCTGTAAGTTATTTTTTTGCATTCGCTTTGGTTTTAATATTTTAAAGATGAATGTGCCTTCTCTCTTGCCAGTTAAGCACTTAAAATATTCTAGATAAACGAAATGTGAGGCATGAATTGTGAAAATGACAATTGTTCCTTATGGCCCTCTATATGCGGAGCAGCTCCAAGTCTCACAGACCCTTCAGACTTCCATCTCCTCCTTTGGTGGTTACAGCTTAACACCACACTGATAATAAAAGGTAAATGAGCTCCCGCAGCAGAATAAGTATCAAGTATATGAAGCTTTTGCAAACGTGGATGCTGCTCTTACCATTATGGGCAATTAGAGGGCTTTGAAAGTGTTTTGCCTGACTTTCTGTTGCTTGGTAACTGTGCACCTAATTCTTTCTGTAAGAGGTCACAGAAATGTCAGAAAATCCATTGGGGGGGGAGGGGGGGGGCACGGAGATAAAAAGGCCCCCATCAGAACAGCAGCATAGAGATTTGTTAAAAGAACTTTGTGTCTTCCATTATCACATAGAAAATAGTATTATTATTTGCCTAGCACTACAAAGCTGTGCAATTTCCAAGTGGTACCAACTATATAACATGTTTACTGTGCCAAAGATCTTAGGAACTGCAAACACACTGATGAAATTTGGCATGATACAAGTCAATATAACTCATGGATACACTGACAAATAGCCACTATTGGCCTGACACAGAGCCTGGTGGAGTCAATGGAAAACCACACTAAAACAGCTATGGAACTGTAAAAGTTTTAAGGAGTTTCTGAGATTGGAAGCTTTGCAGGCATTGCCTGGCACAGGAAAATATATGAACTTAGAACGAAGCTAATGAGACAGAAGACAAAATTCTCTTCTCCAAAGAGATCCAAGTTGCAGTTTCTGCAGCCCCGAAATACTAAATGGCTTTCACTGAGGGAGAACAAATTAAGTGATGTCTGTAAGGAAAGAGCTTGGCTATTTTTACCTGCATTTGAAAAAAAAGGACTTTGGAAGTATATCTCATCTTCAGCAAATTCCCAGATCTTTCTGTTTTGAGACAGGTTTAGTAATACACACTCCATGTTATACACTATTCCCCACAAATGGATACTGTCAAAAAAAACTACTTGTCTTCAGTTTGAGCAGTGTGCTCAAGTTTGCAAAATGCAGTTTAGATTAAATGAATGCCCCTGAGATTAAATGAATGCATTTCAACAGGGATGCAATATGCAGGTGTTCACCACTGACCATCAATCATTTTCTTGCAGAGCTGGAGGCTCCCCGCAGTTGACACTATAATCCTTCTGCAAGAATTTGCAATCATTTTCTAAAAATGTGTTTAGGAGGAAAGAAAGGCAGACAATACGTTCCACGCTTAAGAAACCAGGTCCATATCATCACAAAAATAAAGCACATTTCCCTGTTGAAAGGGAAATAGCACATCTATATGACCTTTAGACCCCTCCGTAGAACAATCTTGTGGTTGTGGACAGCATGGAAAGCCAAAACTTTGGGTCCCAGACTAGCTCACTGCACAATATTAAATAAATTGAACTCATCTAGTGAGGGCAGATGTATTGATGGAAAACTAGAACTCCATTTTTAATGTGTTGCCAGAAGACAAACTTGATTTTTCCTTCCACTGGAAGGAGTTCTTTAACTTAAAGTTATCAAAAGGATATAAGTATATATATATATATATCTGTTACTGACAGTAAATGATTCTGTAATACAGATCACTATCACTAAAACAAAAAATCACAAAGTAGTGAAGTAAGGAACCTTAACAAAATGGATGCAGGACAACTAAGGAAGACACTGGACAGGCAGGATAATGCAATAAAAGGGTGGTCTCTTAGCAGGAGGAACTCTCAGCAGGAAGGAGCTGCAAATCTTGAGTCCCAAGATAAGGGACAGGACTCAATGAATACTGAGTTATCATGATTATGGAAATACTAACTGGGTAAAAAGTCACAAGAGGAAGAGGAGTCATCTTCAATCTTCATCCTGAAGACTCCTGACCACAACCACCAGGAGCCACTGCGCAGGCGTAACTAGGAAGAGACCAGGGCAGAACACATGGAAATGACTTCTTAGAGCTCATTATAATAAAACTCACCTTTTTGTGGAGAGATCATGAATATGTACAGGTGGTTTTGGAACTATCATGAATATGTAACACTTCATTGTATAAAGCCAAGACAAATTACCACAATAGGTGTGAATGCTTGTAGAGGAGCAGTACCCCATGCACCCAACGCTGCAATAAAGAATGCCTGCTTTCTAATACTTTGATTTTGAGTCTTGGAGAGTTCCTCTTTGACTGGCTTTTTGGTATCAGTAGGTCTTTAAAGTAAGGGGAAGAAGAAAATGCAATCAAGCTATAACAACACCTGTTGGTTTTTAGGGACATACGTGTATTTCAGTCACCACATTTTCTTCAGAATTTTGAGGTAAATGCATGAAATCTTATTGTTTGGATGCTATCATTTGTTTATATACAAAGATATGTTTATATGCATGAAGTAAAGATTTCATGTATACCCAAAATAAAGCACATGCTACTCTAAGAAACATCTTTGCAAAAATGCTTGTACCTTTATTCTGGTCCATAGATTACCATGGATTCTGAAGCACTTTAATGCATAATTAAATTCTACTGTGCTAAGTAAGTTTCTTCTGACATGATTTTCCAAGTACACCACAGAAGATGGAAAAATGTATTATACAACTCCTCAAAAAAATTCAAACTGACAGGAAAAACTCCTGTAATATTTTTGTGGCAATCAAAGCTCTGTGGAATTTAGGTGGGTTGGAGATTTTGGGGAAAAACAGACCCTAGAAAGAAAAAAGGAGTCCAAAAGTGACTAACCAGAAAAACATGAAAAAAATAATGTTGCAGTAAAAGAGTATTTTTTTTCAGTATTGACTGTGGATGCAAATTCAACATTTATCTGAGAATGAGCTATGCCAGCCACATGGAGAACTGTGCAGGTAATGAATGTGCTGTCTCTTAAACCTTCCCACCTCTTCCTGTGGATGGTTTAAAAGCTCTGCAAAATTTATAAATGTAGTGAAATGATACTAAATGGCCACTGGCATTTAGGCAGCACAAAAACTGCAGACAAACACACACATCCACACACCCACACATTTTCTGTAAATAATCTGTCATCTTCAAGTTCAGTGGTTGCATTTTGCTGCTCCACATACCGTCTCATTGGAACCACCAAACTGATTCAAGTAAGAATTGCTCCATGGGCATAAGCCCATCTGGCCAGGGCCTCAGGTTCATGTTTTCAAAGGGACTGGCGTTTACCTCGGACAGAGGAAGCAGCTTTCCTGACATGCCCCTCACTAAAGCAGTAAGAAACATACCTATTATTTTTCCACATACACTATTACTTTTCCATTTCAGTCCCTTGAGGCTTTCTAAGTGGACTGTTCAAGGATGAGCTGCTGCTGGAGGTGGTTGTGCAGTGCAAGCAAGTCCTCTGTGCTGAGGCAAAGATTATGTCCATGCCTGGAGAAGGAGTGAAGGGGCAGGAAAAGTCTCCATGTGCTGAGCAGGCAGTAGCACATTGCCACCATGAAAGTTGGGGAAGAAAAAGGATAAGATGGAGGCTTTACAACCCACAGGTCAAGCAGTGCACACAGGAAAGGCCTGTGGGAATTCTTGTCATTGCCCTTACCATGAAGTTACCCATCACACTTGTTCCATCTCACACTTGTTACAGATGGAGCTTAGTCTCTGTGGCTTGTTTTACCATTTGCTGACAGTACTGTGAGCCAGTGCAGAGCTGGGAGGTCTCTAAGCAAAGGTGCCCAACCCCAGGCAGGCACAGAGAGGATGTGGACATGGGAAGGCTTACAAAGCTGACAGGGACAGATGCAGGTCCCACCAAAGTCAAGGGGACTCCTTCCAATTGCTTTCAGCAAGACCTGAGTCTGGGTCTGGGTCTCTTCTATCTTAATTTGCTTTTTTTCCAGGTTAAAGATGCACTAGGAGATGGAGTAAAATGCATTTAGACTGGAAAGGGGAATCATTACTTGTGACCATCTTTGAATATCCAACATTGTGCACTCCCTCAGCCACATCAGTGTCATTAGTTTCACATCAAAAGCAGTTCCAAGGATGTTTAGGCTATAACTGTTTATATTTCAAACTAAACAAGTCAATAGTTCTTTGTTAATTGTCTCTCTGCAGCTAAAAGAACCTGCTATTTGAGCAAAACACTTTTTAAGAGTAGAAGTCTGATAGACCATCTTACCATGTCATAATATTAAGGGCTGAACCTAATACATGTGACATTTTGAAATCCAGTGCCTTGGTAAATTTCTCTCATTAAATCCTTCTGAGTCTCAAAGCCTGTTCTTAGGAAAATCAGAATCCTCTTGAGGTGGCATGCAGTTCTAAATTAATTTTCTTCAGAAAAAAAAAAAAAATCTATTCTACAAATCTTTGCAGTTTTGTCCTAAAGAAAATTAGAGGACATGAATGTTTCAGTACATTAGCTGTTAAAACAAACAAACAAACAAAACAAAACAACAACCAGAAGAATGTACTGGAAAAAGTACAGAAGGTAACAGCACAAATATGAAAACTGTATTAGTTTAGAATGGTCGTGTGTATAATCTGGACACATCTCATTGTGCATTGCTATTACTACCAGCAGTTAAATAATTTTCCCCCTCAAGTACAAAATGAGTGAAACATTTTTCACTGAAACACAGGAACTGTTTTGTCAGTCTCATACAACTCTGTACTCACATTTTTCAAAGACTTCCAGGGGATGGACAGTTCTTCCAGTTAATGAACAGACAACTTCCTTATTCAGCAGCTGAAGCCACACTCACACCATCTCACACGGCTGCCATGGGAAGGACACACACTGGCAGCCTACCCACAGCCAGTCCATGTGGGCAGGCACCCTGCCCAGAAAAATCAAGACATACAAGTTACCTAAAGAGGGACTCCTTTAATGTGTCTCCACATCTTCTGAAATGACATAAAACCACAGCCTCTCTCCTTCCTTCCTCTGAAGGGATGAATATCCTGACAGCAATGCTCCCTCCTGCGTGTGAGCTCTGGCAGCTGGTGCACACCCAAATACCCAGATATCACTCTGAGCTCCACTGAGCTAGCACAGGTGATCTGTTAAAAGCCTCTCCAACAGGACACACATGGGACAAACTCCACAAGTGTGCTCCAGTTGCCCCCAACATGTACTTTCACACTTTGGGGAAAAGTCACTGGCAGAGAAAGCTCCTGAGGCAAACACTACTGTGACCTTTCCCTCTCCCATTGCCTGCTTCTGGAATATCATCTTTTGCTCCATATAGAACCCAATTTTTCCTCCCAGTCCCTTCTTAAAGGTCAATGTGTGGAATCAGCTCTTAGGTATACATTTGTGTAAATACAGTTGCAAAGGACATTGACAACATCGCTCTGCAGTAAGACAAAGCATGCTGTGCCGTCTTTATGACTGTACCACTGCTGGCTTTCTGCCCTTTCCCTGATGCTTGCCTTCACTGCACCACAGTTGCTACTTCTAGCTATCCTATAAATGCATCTGAGTAGTCTCACTGGAAACTCTATAGTTCGATCTTAAGAAAAAGGAAAAACATGTCATGCTCTCCTTGCTGGTCTGACATCCAGCATGCTCTGTAGCTCAGCCAGAAAGCTTGAGGGAGGATTGCATTATCCATCTCAACGGGCTCTGCCCAGCTCTGCTGATGCTAACACCCATTCTCTCCAAATGTCTGGTGCTCTCTTTGTAAAAATTAGTCCATATAAATACCATATATTATCACATGCAAAAGGAAGACCACAAGGTGCAATATTTTAATTGGGGAAAACTGGGAATAGAGTCATTCAGAGCATGCCCTACCACATGGGCCACATGAGATGGTAATTTCAGACAGAAATCGAATGAAGCCTTATCTACTGAGCAAGGATAAGGGGAGAAGCAGATATATCATGAGTTACTATGAGATTTCTCTAGTGTGTTATTCTTTTTAAGTGGAAACATGTGGTGGAAGATTAAGCAGCATCTTTTTAATCTCCGATTGTCCAGCTCCCCCTGCTGTAATTACATATTGGACACAAATGGCAACAGATGTTCACTGTCTAAGCTAAGAATTATATACTCACTCAATATCCCAGTGATTCAAAACACTGATTGGGAGTCTAGAATTTGAATTTAAATTTACATGGAGTGACAAATGAAAGAGCTCCTAGATATGGGTAAGGCACAGAGAGTATTAATGCAAACTTGAAGACTCACCCTTAATGGAAGGAGACAAACAGATTCTGGATACTGGTTAGAGTGTTTTTAATTATAGCAATTTCTCCATGAGTTATTTTAACCCATCCTCATCCCCATAAAGCTGGCCCTCCATTGTTATTTTTCATATAACTTAATCAAATCTCTGCAACTCTGTGTATACAGCTAGATAGAAGGTTCTACCTAATCATTTCATTAGACATCCAGTGGGCAGCCTAATTTTCCTGTATTAAACCTAATAAGAACAGATCTATCATCATGTATTTTATCTTGTTTATTTCCCTTGAAGTACACATTTGTCCCTAATCCAACTACATAAAAGATTTTTGCCTGATTTGCTGAGAATTTTAAACAAATAGTTACTACTTCCTTTCACTAGACTTCCTTTTCCTGGAATTATCACAGTACTAGGAAAGAAGATGCTTTACATTGGAGAGATGCTTTACCCGACATAGACATGAATCAATCTTCCCTAAAATCTAGGGCTACCAAAATCAGAGAAAGAAAGTGGTTCTAGGGGCCCTCAGGGACATAAACTTTCACAGATTTTATCTTGCTGCAATCAGTCTCTAACTTCCTAAAGCAGCCATTTTCTCCCAAACATAGAATGACTTCACCCATACTTCGGATACCAGTTCAGACCCCATAATCTGATTCCTCCCACTGTAGTGGCTCAAGTACAAATGCAGATTTCAATGTTCTGAAAACTCAGAGGGTGCCTATGCAGATGAACAACAGTGTGTCTGAGTGTGACATAAATCCCTTTACTCATATGCACATCACAACTGAGAGCTCTTGTTTACCAAAACATTTTCCGACAGATAGCGAAACACTTTTAAGTCCATTAGTTCCACTGCACATTACTGAAAACGTTGGTTTTTAAAACTGCATTTTATTATATATGATTTAATTTTTCTTGCAAGATCACAGGCTGGGATGCAAACCAATATACTGTTTGCTGCCAGATGGCATGTTGGAAGGGTATAAACTTATTTCACACAGAGTGCTATGTGGCGTGAGAATGCTGTTCTTACAGTTCTAAACAGTCGTGCTTCTTTGAATGGTTTAGATTTACATTATTCTTTCAGTAAGATCATAATCTCTTCCCATTTTAGCTAAAGCCTTGTGAATTTACTAGATAAATACAACAGAACCTTTGGTGAAATTGTTATGGATAACTATTTTGCCTCCCCCTTAAATTTACTAGCCACAGAGCTCTGAAGGAAGAGCAGGGCAGCTGATCGAGGCAGTGGGCTGATGTGGATAGAGCCAGAAAAAAACCACCATTCCCAGGAATTAAAACAGCTGAGAAACTGATCCACAGACCCTAATGCACATACACTCTGATAAAACAAAGTAACCTCCCTGTGTCTTCACTCTGCACTGGGTCCCCAAGAGTCAGGATACAATCTGAAACATACGCCCCACCCATCTGTAGCCTTTGTCTGTCATGGGAAAGAGCTGGTAATGTCCTCAACAGAACAACCCTCTATGTATTTTACCTGAATAAGGAGAACAAAGATTAAATTCTTCAAAATAAAGAAGCAATAAATACAGAAGCACGCTGATGGGCACATGCCATGTGTCAATAGGCAGGTTTACATCCACAGCCAGGCAAAATAGGTTCCATTGCAATGGCATCCTCTGTGCAGTAATCCTGCATGGCTACCATGTGCATTTCAATTTTCTACATAATTGCTTTGGAAAAGGAGGTGGAAAACCTCTCTCTCTTTCCTTCAGCAAAGCAATGCACAGTCTGCACCCGCTGCTAAAAATTGTATCAGTATCAATCTCCTCAGCATCACAAACACACCCACATGCGTCTGAAGCCTGAAATGCTTATTTTGCAAAGAATGTGCCAAAAGATTTACTTACTCTTAAGAACTGTTTAATGATATTGTGGGGATCAAAGGAGCAAGCATTTTCATGACAAAAGGAATTTGTACTCCAGGCTGTACAGCACAGACAGTGATTAGTGAGTCACACGTAAGAAGTGTCTAGTTTTTCTCTTTTAAATAGCTGTTGTAGCATTTACCTAAACATTACAGTGCTGAATCAGTAGTTCCACACGTCTTCCCAGTGATTGCCTGAACTGCTCACCTTTACCTGGTAATATCCCGGTGATAGCTCCTTGTCTGAAAAATGTGTTCAGTGCCATTACTCGGCTGCTAGCAGTCAGGCAGATATTAAGTACGCATCCAGGATTTCCCGGAGGAATTGGAGAGCAACCACTGTATCTGAAGGACACTTAAAAACATCAGTTTTGAAAAGTATATTTATTCACAAACAAAAAAGAATCAGAAAGTGTCTCACTGTGGAGCTCAGCTAACCCAAACCAGCATTTGAATTTAATTATTTAAACTCTACAAAAAAAAAAAAAAAAAAAAAAAAAACCACCAAAAAAAACCCCAAACACCAAACCAAATCCCCAAAACCCCCCAAAAACCAACCAAACAAGAAAAACCTAAACAAAACCAAAACTATCCAGAGCTGAAACATCTACTCCCATTGTGATAAAAAACCCATCTTCCCCTTGTCTTCTTCAGGCTTAAGCCCTACTGCTCTCTCCTCCCACAAGACAGCCCCCACTTTTCTGCCTGCTTTCCTGAACAACTCTATTTGTCTCTCCTCAATAGCAGTCGATGATGATGATGAGCCTTCCTCTGCCCTCACTGCTCTTCCTGTCCCTTTCCCAGGAGAGTGTCCCTGCAGTATCATTCCCTCTGCAGCTTTGTCACATTCATGCTACCCAAACCATACATCCCATAGCTGTACTGGTTTGCTGTTGAAAATTGGGAGAGGGTAGGGAAAGAGAACAGGATTTTCTTTAATTGCCTGGAGTAAATGGATGTTGTGGATACAATTTGACACCCAAAATCTTTTAAGGGATTTGGACTTTTCTTCATCCCATGTTCTCCCTCCCTCCTCACTCAACAAGGAAAGCCTTCAGTGCTGAAAATTGAAAGCTTTGCAAAGAAGACTTCCCTTTAATTGGAGTTCTAGGAAAAACCTACAGCTTCTTGAAGGAAATAAACACTGCATGAAAACAAGCCATTTTCTCCTAAAAAGCATTTTATGAAGCTAAATACTAAAACTCTCCAAAATTACTATCTAACCTGGAATCACTTTTTATTTTTGATCTGCTAAGACTTCTTTACCCCTTTTACAGAGCTGACACTCTAAAATGACACAACATTCATTCTTTCATTAGCAATTCTTCATTCCCTTCAAGAAGTTCAATAGCAATCTCCCTTAATTTTTGTTGGTTTTCCTCAGTGTGTCTCAACTGGGGAGACCTTCAGGCATCAGATTTGACACTGTAGTGACAGAGGCCCCAGTGGGTGGCATACCGCACAGTCTCTTCTGCATCATGTGGCTTAATTCCCTCGTGCGTGATAACCCTTGACATGACCCTACTCTTGTGGAAAATGCAGCTGAATAAGAGAGTTCTCTGTCTTTGGTGCTTGTGTTTCTTACAACCCCTGTTCTGTGGAGTGCGAAAACACATTTCACCCCAGGACAGGGTCCCAACCCTGTCACTGTCTTTGCCTGCCAGCTCATGGTCCTGCCACTGAGCACGGACGGCTTCAGTGCAGGTGCTGCTGCTCACCTATGCACCAGCTGCGTGGGAGAGCTCAGAGCATACTTCTGCTGCCAAATACTCCATTTTAAGAGCAGACACTCTGTTACCAGGAACTCTGAAAAACACTTAGGGTCCCAGATTGTAGGAAAAAACTCCGTTCAAAAGAAAACGTTACTGGAGTGAGAGCATTATGCATGATTCATGGGCAGCACGATACCTGAAATATTTCTGTGATGCATTTTCCTCAAAGAGCAGTGTTAGGATTTCAAGAGAACATGCCAATGTACCCACAGTATTTCTGTACAGCTCCTTGAATAGATCCTGGTAAATGTATCTGAAGGAAAGATTTTAAAACTGTACTGAACTTCTGTGTCAAATACAGCCAAAAACTTGACATTTTTCCTTGCCTGGTTGCTTAGTGCTAGGAGGGGAGGAAACACACATTTATTTGTTATTCTGCCATTAAGAAAAATAATTTCATATCCTGACAAAGTATATCTCAGAGACATTAACTTGGGATCTCTAGTCAAATAATCATTTCCCAAAGTGAGGAATATTCAGATGAAAACACCAGGCTTGGGCAGAGAGAAAGGTTTGCAATTACCATCAGTGAGATTAGCTTGGAAGACTAGCATAGGAAGCAGATTGCTCTGCTGGAACTTCTGCTTGGCTTTTTGAGAAAACAAATATGTTCTTCTGTCTAATGGGGCTAAAGGTCCACACAGCTAAGGCAAGGATGGCTTGCAGGAGGCCACTTGCCTAGGGAGATGCCTTCCCTTTAGCTGAAGAACAGACGGATTCTTCCTGGGTTTGGGAGCGAGAGATGGCTTCAAGGTGTGAAACAAAACCAGTGTGCTGCTGATATTCCCTGATTCCAAATGAGAACCTCAGAACCAGTCAATAAAATTCGTGTTCCTGGCTTCATGTCTAAGCTCCTAAGTAGAAATGCTCTGAGAGGTGCAGAACACCAGCAAATCTTACTTACGCAGCTGCACGAATTCTGTATCTTTGAAACTTCAGCTCATTTTACACAGCCACCTTTTGGCAGATTGAAGCATTTAATATTTTAAATGCGATTTTTTAATTATCTTGACTAATATTTGAGAGCTACAACTTCCTCTCTAAGGCAAATTGCGCAGACCTCACATGGCTCATCACCTCTAACTTGTCAACATTCTTTTGTTAAAGTGTTGACACCTGAACAGATGGTATTCCCAGAGTGATCTCGCTAATAATCAGAAGTACTGGCCCCTGCCTCCTTTTTTCATTGCTATTTAGCTATGCCACTGCACTGGAGTTTGTGCTTGATTGATTACCCGCTATCGCCTCTGCCTCCTTTGCAGATCTACTGCCTTGGGAATGCATTGCCCTGTCTTACAAGTGAGACCTCCTTTTTTTTGTCCCTGGATATGTGCCCTGGCATGTCACATTAGTAAAACTCATGTTGTTCAGATGAACCCACCTCAAGAGATCAAAGCGAGCCTGTATCAGTAACCTGTACTCTTTCCTATTTATTTATGTCTGTGTCATCACCTGGGATTTATTGTGATTAGCTCTGAGATACTAAGCAGCACTGAACCAACAGATTCATGGAGAAATCTTATGTTAACACCCTCATCACCCACATTACTCCCATGGCTCATGAGCAAGGACAATTTTAACCCACCTTACTGCTACCTTTGTACTGTCATAATTTTTCTTTTATCAAGAAAAATGGCAGGAGCCATTCAGATATCTCTCAGAAATCAGAATAGATCATGTCAAAAATGTCTTCTTGCTTTATTAAAAGTTATGAAGTTGGAAAATGTTTATTCTACCTGGAACTAGTATTGAATTACATCATTACACAACCGTATTTTAGTTTTTGCCCCACTCAAGGTAACACAAAAGGTTTTCCAGGAGTCTTCTTGGATTCAATATCAAATGATCCAGCTTAAAGTTTCTAAGGTTAAACCAATTACAGTTTCCAAAACTTAGCATATCATTAGCTTCTTCCAATATTTTGCAACATCTTGATAAAAGTCAACAGCGAATGTTCATTAAAAGTCTCAGCCAGTTCTTCTTCTGCCAGCAAAGCAAGAAACACTAGCATGCATCATATTTATCAGCTGTCTTCCTTCTTTCTTCAGGAATTTGTCCTTTTTTTTTTCTTTTTCACACGAGCAGGTTATGAAAAGTTGTCCTCCTTAAATCCCTTCCCCCCACAAATCTTTCTTTGGCCTCTCCTTTCCACTCGAAGGTTTATTTACCCATATGCCTTAGGGTTGGGAGTATTTTTTTCCCTTTGATAATTCTTTTAAAAGAAGGAACTGCCATACTTGATGAGATCCAAAGCCCTCCTGTTTCAGCCTCTTGGCTCTGACCCTGGCTAGTATCAACTTCTTCAGAGGCAGATATTGACTAGCCTGCTGCCCAAGGAGTCTCTAATTTCTGATGTTTAAGGGTTGTTTTAAACTTCATCCTTTCTCCTTTCTTCTTTTCCAGAATCATATTTTTAAAACACACTTCAATACAACTAGAGGCAGGATAATGAGAGTAAAATCCAATCACCTGTTTTTCACGGGGATCAACCATGAATCTTCTGAGCCAAGCCTTTGACAGAGAAATAGGCAGTTTCCATAATGGAACTGTGAATCAAAACATATCCCATTGACGGTGGGAGGGATTATTATTGAGCTACCCTCCTATAAACTGGAAATGTCTTTTTGAACTATTGCTTTTAGTACATATTACTTCACATTCACTATACTTAAGCATGCAGCATTCCTTGGTTACAAGAGACAATTCATTATTGCTGTGTGAAATTTCAGTGGTTACTGTTACTGCAATAACATATATAACTTTAAAACGCAACTTTAAAACTTTCTAAATCTGTTCTATTAAATGCATCCAATCAAAATTAATAGGATATACTATATAGATAATACAATATACAAAATTAATATCACACATGAATGATACACAGAAATAACACAGACTCCTGAAAGCATTCCTATATATTCAAGCCAGCCTCTCTGGCAGATGGAAGGGCTACACACACCAAATACTGGACATCTTCTAATTATTGCTGACCGAAGATGTGACACCAAGTTAATTATTCTAAATACAGTAGAAAAACAATAATAGCATATTGTTTGAATGAACAAAGACTGCAAATGAATTTTTGAGTCTTTCTCTTCATTCAGAAAGGGAACAAACCACCTCAGACCTCAAGAAATTACAGAGAAGACCCAGGAGAGGAACAGATCTTGCAGCTGAAATGGTGCCACTGTGACATGGCCATGGACTGCTCTCATTGTTAGAAGGCTGTTGACAATGCCAGAGCTACTGCATGGAGCTGCAGCTGACTTTTGGGGCACCCAGCATCAGCAGCAGTTTTCAGCTTGTCCTGGTTAGCCTTGGTGTTTTCTACCACATCTCAAGTCCTGGAGGCAAGCGACCATAACTTACTTGTTTTTTCAAAACGATTTCTAGCCTCAAAATTTGCAGAAAAGTGCCTAACAAATGTGCTGTGAATAACTCAGAAGCTAGAAGGCAAATGTGAAAGATTTTAAACTTATTTTCCCAAGTCTTATGCATTACTCTTCGATGCCTATTTTAGCCTGACTCATCTTGACTGAAAGCTTTGCAATAGCAAAGGTTGCCAGTAATTCTAAACAACACTTGGGTGAGAAACTAGAAGGCTGGCAGAGGTAACAGGGTTTGCTGAAAAAAAATAAATCTCCCAGTTTATCTGCAAAGTCATGTACTTAGTAGCCTCACCACTTGAACCCCAGGCATGCTGGATGGCATGGCATGAAGTGGAGGAGCACAGAGCAGGGAGGAGAAGATGCTGGAGCAAGCCCATGCATCAGACATCGTGCTGCCTTGACAGCTCACCCACCACAGCTCCAGGAAGCACACCACTGAAACCTGCAGTTCAGCACACAAGAAATGATTTGATCTATAATTTATTCTTTGCTATGGCTCCAGTTTAGCAAAGCTGCTAAGTGCCTGCCCAATAGTTTTCAGGATCAGAAGCAAAAGTGAAATTAAATTTTTCAGTGGCCTATATACTATATGTTACAGGAAGCAATTTTTAAAGAAAATAAAAAGACTCAAAATTATTTATTTTCTCTTGTTATCAGAGACTATTCTAGAGCATTCCTCTTAAGGGACCATTCATAATATTTGACTAACTAGCCATCTGTGATATGAATGTGTTTTCAGGTTCTGCACCTTCTTTTAGGGGCTCTTCATGTACTTGTTACAGCATGGGAATAGCAGAACATTGGCACTGGAAGTGCTCTGAGCACAAAGGTGGCATTTGGTTTACTAGCAGCTGAAGGTTTCCTACAGGTGAGATAAACAACAGGATAAACCATTTCTATAATAACACATCTCTTCAAAGAACAAAAAAAACCAAAAACATAAACCTCTGTAATTTCTCAGACAAGAACAGATGCATGTTTAATGTCTCCCTAACATCTTCTCTGCACTACACCCCTAGAAATTAGATACAGAATCACAGAATCATCTAGGTTGGAAAAGACCTTGAAGATCATCCAGTTCAACCATTAACCTCACACTGACAGTTCCCAACTACACCAGATCACTCAGCGCTATGTCGACCCAACTCTCAAACACCTCCAGGGATGGGGACTCCACCACCTCCCTGGGCAGCCCATTCCAACGCCTAACAACCCCTTCTGGAAAGAAATGCTTCTTGATATCTAGTCTAATCCTTGCCTGGTGCAACTTGAGGCCATTACCTCTTGTCCTATCGCTTGTTACTTGGTTAAAGAGGCTCATCCCCAGCTCTCTGCAACCTCCTTTCAGGTAGCTGTAGAGGGCGATGAGGTCTCCCCTCAGCCTCCTCTTCTTCAGACTAAACAACCCCAGTTCCCTCAGCCTCTCCTTGTACGACCTGTGCTCCAGAGCCTTCACCAGCTTCGTTGCCCTTCTCCGGACACGCTCGAGTCATTCAATGTCCTTTTCATAGTGAGGGGCCCAAAACTGAACACAGGAATCGAGGGGCGGCCTCACCAGTGCCGAGTACAGGGGTCAGATCCCTTCCCTGTCCCTGCTGGCCACGCTATTGCTGACACAAGCCGGGATGCCATTGGCCTTCTTGGCCACCTGGGCACACTGCTGGGTCCTGTTCAGCCGGCTGTCAGTCAGCACTCCCAGGTCCCTCTCTGACTGGCAGCTCTCCAGCCACTCCTCCCCAAGCCTGTAGCGCTGCTGGGGGTTGTTGTGGCCCAAGGGCAGCCCCCGGAATTTGGCCTTATTGAAACTCCTCCAGTTGGCCTCAGCCCATGGCTCCAGCCTGTCCAGGTCTCTCTGCAGAGCCTCCCTACCCTCGAGCAGATCAACACTCCCACCCAACCTGGTGTCATCTGCAAACTGACTGAGGGTGCACTCGATCCCCTCGTCTAGATCATCAATAAAGATGTTAAACAGGAGTGGCCCCAAAACCGAGCCCTGGGGGACACCACTCGTGACCGGCCGCCAACTGGATTTAATTCAATTATTCATTTAATTATTCATTTAACTCCCTTAGCTTACCTTCCATGACATATTTTATCTGTCCAAGTTGCAGGTCAGGGCAAGCCTCCACATTCTCCAGATTCAGGCTCACTCAGTGGCTATCTCCTGGAGTCAGAGCAACTGTGATACTCTGTTGAAAGTAAGCCAATGCACAGTGATCCCAGAAGGCTGAAAAGCCTTATAATTGGTGTTAATTCTAACAGCCTTTAAAGACATCTAGAAACATGTACCCAGTGCCAGGGAGCTGGACAGGACTGTTAGCAGCCTGGACTTAGGCTGGCTTGAGTGTCTCAAGAAACTACTCACACAAGTATGAGTCATTCCAGAAGACTTTAGGGAATTACTCCTATTTTCACAGAATCACAGAATCATTTAGGTTGGAATGGACCTCTTGAGATCACCTAGTCCAACCTCACTGAGCAAGAAGGGTTAACTAGACAAGATTGCAAAGGACTGTGTCCAGCCAGCTTTTTAATACCTCCAAGGACACATAACCTGTGCCAGTGTTTGACTACCCTCATAGGATAAAGTGGTTTATTGTGTTCAGATGGAATTTCATGTGTTTCATTTGTGTGCATTGTCACTGGTCACCACTGAGAAGAGCCTGGCTCCATGTTCTGCATTCCCTCCCATCAGGTATTTATTGATCAAGAAGATCCCCCCAAACCTTCTCCCAGCTGAACTCTCCAGTCTCATCTCTCTCAGTCTCTCCTCATATGAAAAATGTTCTAGTCCCTTGACTATTTTCCTCTCATTGTTCATTTTAAAGGATTAGGAATTCGCTGAGAAGAAGCTGCATATTTTTAAAATTACAGGGTTTGGTACATAAAATCCTTTATGCTGGGTAGGTAAACAAGATTTGTGGACTGAATACAGCAGTGAAACATCTGCACTTTGGAAACCTGCCCCACTGTGGCTGATGAACTGTAATCAGACCTGGCAAATTGAACTTCTCTTATAGAACAAACTTACGTTATGTGATTTTGGAGAAAGTCCTTCATGCCAGGCTGTAAAATGGCTGCAGCTGCAACCACATTGGTGAGATGGCAGTGAAAATCAGCTTGTGACTGTGACCAAAACCAGGGAGGTTCTCACAATTAAACTGGCAGAGTTGTGTTTCTTGGAAATAAAGGGAAGGAAGCAGGGGAGGGAGTGTGGGTACACTGTAGGAAGTGATCTCCAGGGTTCGGTTGACAAAAACTATCTCCATAACAGGAGCACTGTGTTGGTAGGAAATGGTTTTATACTGGCTCAACAAAAATGCTTCTAAGGATACTTCGAGCTTCATGCATTTAATAGAGGCATGCAGTGCTGGTTCTTCCATATACTCCCCTGCAGCTCAGCTGGTATTTCACACATTTCCAAAGCAAAGATGAAGTCTCTTTCCCGTGTCACACATAGGCCCAGCGGCTGGCCTTGTCTGCGACCCACCACCACTCAGCTGTGACTTGAGCAAGGGCTCAGGGTACAGGAGTCTACAGTGGAGCTGTGCACCTGGAGCAACATTCTATCCAAGCCCCTGGACTATTCCTCCAGCCCTGCTCTTTCACGATCCAGTATAAATCCCGAGGACTGTTAAACAGCGTTTTTAACGGGTGGCAAGAGAAGAGATCTGAAAGATACGCTCCTGGTGATGATCAGGACTTTTTCAGCCAGCATCCCACCTTTCCCTGCATTCCTTGAACACTTCCATTCCCCACTGTGTTCCAGCAGGGAGGTTAGTGAAGGGGGAGACATCCAGCTGCTCTAGTAAGGGCAGGAGGTTACACATGTGCCCCAGTGCACTAGAAATTAAACAGTCCCAGGAAATCCACCTCAATGGCAAAACCTGTTAAAAATAAATAAATAAATAAATAAATAAATGACATAAAGTGTGTGGAATAGTGTGATCAATTAGCATATTTTTGCCTTGTGGATTTGTTTTAGTTTTGCATTTGTAATTACTTAAATGCAGTGTTCTTCACAACAGACATAATTCACAGGCCTTTATTGCCATGCCTTTCAAAACAAACATGAGTCACAGCCCCTAGGTAAACTTCCTGGGCTGGCAGTGAATATCATTATTGTGTGATAGAGTGTAGCAAGCTGTTTGCCAGATTACTTGAGCTCCTAAAGCTAAAAAAATGCATTGCCATTTATTTATTATGCTCATGATAATTACAATTATCATCACTGCAGTGGCAAACTGCTTGCTGCTGAATGAAGGCCTCTTCATGATGTCTCCAAAGATTCAGTGTTAGGTCTGAGTAGTTAGACAAATTATGGGGCCTTGCAGGACTTTTTTCTGCAAGAATGAGGACTTACCAAGAGATATCAAGCAGTATACTCCTGCTCATTTAACAACAATATGCAGCAATGCCAGAAAATCCCGGCTACAAACATCCTCTCCTGTACAAAGTACTGTTTCAGTCTTTGCTTTGGGCACTAACTGTCTTCCAAGACAATATCCAAGCACAGGTTCCAGCTCAATATCATGTACACTGAACTTAAAAATTAATATATATTTCAATTTCCCCACAAACAGGTCTTTTCATGTATATATAAGGATCCATAGAAATTACATAATGTCTGAGTATGTGTACAAAGTAAACATGAATCTGCCTCTGCCTTTATTTCTAGCCTGTTCCTCGGTATGTCTTGGCACTAAGAAGGAGGAGTCAGAACATACTGAGACATTAGGCCAGGGAGAGTAGCGAAACCCAGATTGCGAGCAGAGGGGGTGGAAACATAGAGTGTAGGCAGGTGAGAAATGTGAGATCATTTATCCAACCCTGCAGCAGTCTAAAAGAATACTTAGCCTCATATGGTGCTTTAAATCTCCAAAATCCTCAACGAACATTAGTCAAACTAATGAAATTAGTCATCTAAGGTCATATTCTTTTCATTTTCATTTTAAAGGAATTTTTCTTAGATTATTTTGATGAGTTGCCTTAATTTAAAACTCTACACATGAGTTCTCTTAACTTGCTTTGCATTTCCCTTCACATGTCTTCAGGCAGAGTATCTGCAGGTTATCTGAGCGTTGGTTCCTTGAAGGCTCTTAACATGATCAAACAGAATGTTTCCTGGTAACACATGTTACAATGTTAGGTGACATTTCTCAAACAAGATAGGTCTAGATCTTTGGGATTCACTTTAGCTAATTGGGTTTAGACAGTTGTCTTGTCACTGCAACTCACTTTACTGCATTCAGTACAAATGCATTCATCTCTTACAGCACTTAATATAAGCCACTATGCTCACCTCAGTGGGAGCCTGTAGATGATCATCATTAGTGTAAAACCATATAAGATTGTCTTAACACACTGAACCTTGGCAGTTCAAATATGGATCTAAAACTAAAATATAAACTGAAGTCAGCTCTTGGATTGTATTAGTGTTGTTATTAGTCACTTGTATTGTCTTAATTATGAACCACTGGATACTAAGATATGTGGTAAAAATAGTACATTTGGTCTCTCTTTGGACACAGAAAACTAGCAGTGGTTTATCTCTGCAGAATAGTAGACTAAACCATAGGTCACACTACTTCTAAACATACCAAGGAACTTTTTGATAGGCACTTGTTATTATTCTGCTGTAAGAGGGAATGTGAGGGGAGAAAAGTGAGTCCTAAACATTCACCATGTCAAATCTACCAAAAAGATGAATGGTAAATGTTCTCAGTAACTGACCCTTATTGCACGGCAGCAATTTAGGCAAAAATTATCAAGAGCTGAAACTGTTTATCCTTCATTTTGCCACCATGCATAATAAACAAGATATATCATGAGCTGCTCACTGATGTTAGACATGACAGAGGAACACAATAAAAGGTAACTAAATCAGATTACCAAGGACAAGTATAAAAGAATAACATAAACACATAAGGATAAAGGAGAAAGCAATGAGCAGGAGACACAGAGGGTAACAAGAATCATTCCATAAATACATTAATAGTAAGAAAGAGGCTGAGAAAAGCTTTGTTCACTATAAATAAGGAAAGTGTTACTCTGCTATTTAACAGAAAGGGAAAGTGATTGACAGATGATGCTGAGAAGACCACGATGGTTAATGCCCTTTTTGCATCAAGTGATGCAAAAGAAAGGTGTACCCTGCAAACTACCCTGTTACTATTAGTAACAAAAGGACATAATAAAAGAGAGAATCAAGGATCCTTCCTTTATGAAGGAAAGAAGACAGCAATTGACTTGTCATGATGGACTTCATCCTAAGATTTCTACAGAACTGTCACAAGCAACCTCAGAAGCATTAGCAGTCACCTTTCAGAACAGGAGGAGGACAGGTGAGGTGGCAGCAGAAGACTGCAATGGTGCAAAAGAGTGCACATCATTAAAAAGGGAAAAAACAGGGAACTGCAGACTGGCCTTTGTAACTGCCACCCCTATAAACATTCTAGAGTGAATGAACATACACGCTTCTAAAAGGTTTTTACTTCAAATCTGTTTAGTTTCTATCTATTCAGAATATAGGAGAAGCAGAAGATATCCTCTGTTGTGACTTTAATAAGTTTTTTTATATGGTCTGACATACCATTTACACAAGGAAGTTGTAAAACTCAGTCTAGAAGGAACCATCTACATATGTATACCCTAGATTCAGTCCTGTTCAGTGTTGTCATTAATAGCTGCAACTATGGAATAAGGCTAGAAGAAACTAGAGGCACATGGGAATAGAATGCAAAATTATATTTGTGAGCTAGCAAAATAAGGAAAAAAATAAAGTTAAACAGATGCAATTGCAATATCCTACACTCAACAGACTGTGCAAATACAAGATGGTGAGAAACAGGTTAGGTAACAGTTCTGCAAAGAGGGATGTAGGTGTTACAGCCAATGACAAACTAAGCATGAGTCAGCAGCGTCACATTGTTGTGAAAATGGCAAGTGTCATACTGAGATACAGAAACAGAAATAAGGTTTTGAGGCATGAATTGATCCTTCTATTCTACTCAGTACTGGTACGAACACAGCTGGGCTGGGGCACTGCACTCCAGGAAAGTGTGGACTAGAAGAAAAGAGTCCAGAGGGAAGGAAACACTGAAAGAACAGGGATATTCATCTGAAAGTAAAGAGTAAAATGTACAGGGTAGCCATCTTCAAATAAATAGAAAGCTATCACAAAGAGGAAGGGAATAATCCGTCCTTCATGGAAATAGTAGCTAGGAGAGAAAGTTTAATTTGCAGCAAGAAAGAGTAAACAGTAAGAAAAACATTTTACTGGAAATTGAGGTGAAACAGTGAAGTAGATTTCCTGATGAGGCTGTCTCTCCATCACTAGAGGTCTAGTAATACGTTAGAGAAACGTTTGTCAGAAATCATATAGGTCTACTTGACCCTCTTTAGGGGAATGGACTAAATTACCTCCGGAGGTCCCTTTGACTCTATAACTATTCTTCTGTTGACACCTATGTCACTTACATTGTATAAACTGACAACAGCAAATGAATCCTGATCTTAATGAGTGAGCTTGCTCCTACAGTCACACTGGCTATTGTGCATCACTCCGCACCTCTCCATCGATGTGTTTTCTGAACATAAAGAAACTCCGCAGCAGGTTACAGCTCCCTCTTCTAAATAAGCAATATTGCTGATTTTCAATTCTGAGACGTTTTAAAATCACTTCTTCCATTGTTGGCAAAATTCTATCTTGTCTTTAAATAGTGTTGTTTCAGAAAATGTATACATACTTCTTTCTTAAACAATAAATAATCGTCTGTCTATAATGCATTCCAAACAGATGTAATAATTTACTAGTATTTTTTGCCCTTTTAAGGAACACCACAAATATTAAAATTTAATAGCAAAAAAACAACCAAGCAAATGCTGTATCATTTCATTCCAAACAAGGATTTATCTGTAAACAACTTAGATCAATCAAACTAGAAAACCAAGTTACTTTACATCATGGGCAAGTTCTCTCACAATGCTGACTCTCCTGTTCCTGTGGGAAAACTATGAACTGAATTCTTCTCCAGCCAATATTTATAACACAGCTGCTATAATCAATACTTGCTTAGTGACTTCCATCAGGTACCCTCAAACAACTGATCAAAAACTGATGCTATTCTCATTTTGCCAATGTGGAAATAGCAGCAGCCCTGCCTTCATCAAAGATTAAAGTGATTTCTCAAGGTCAAACAGGAAATCAGTGCCAAAGTCAGGAATTTTGCCCTTCAGTCCCTGCACTTATTTATGGGTCTGGCTCTAACACTGTTGGTTTGAGATGCCATGTTTTTCTACATAACACACATGCCAAATGCCTAGTTTTAGACTGAGCTCCCTTTTGTGCATAATTATTGAATCACAATGAGCACCCCCATAGCTTTTTTTTTTTTTTTTCAGAATAAACTGTAGAGTCTTAAACATTGATGTTTTATTGTCATTGATTTAGTAGCTGCCAGAGAGTTACAGCAGGAGATAGATTGCTGTTATTTTAGCCTATAAAAGGTCTTATGCTTCTGTCAGCAAACACTTTGGTTCCTTAAAATAAATAAGTAATCTGAAAGAAAATACACAAGCTGGATAAATATTTTAGAAAAAGCTTTTTTCTTCTTTCTTGCTTTTTTTTTTATTTTTTAGTGCTGCATTGACTATTTCTTTCAGAATAACAGAGCTGTGTAAATCTTTCTGTGTTTTATAGGCACCTGGAGGGTAAGCTAGGACATTCTTCACACCCCACTGGGAATACTTGTGCTGAGCATTGGTGGCAGGATTTGGGTAGCAGGGGACTGCAGGGGTGACCTGTATGAGAGGAGGCCTTGAACTACCCTGAGCTGATCGTAGCCATGTCCACATAGCTCTGAAACATGAAAACAATTCATACCTCAAAATTTCATGGGTCCTCTGCTCAGGTATATTTAAGAAATGGTGACAAGCACTGGGGGCAGGAAACACAGGAGGACACACCAATGAAGACCCATGAAGAAAAAGTAAAGAGACAGATTTGGAGGAAAGGAAGGGAAGAGGGCACATGGACGTTGCTTCTGGGGACATGGCTGGAGATGCACTCCTGGAAGGAGGCACTCCCTTCCAGAAGAAGTTTTCCTCTGAGTGACTGCAGCCCATGGGCCACCCACACTGGGGTAGGGACACCCTGGAGAGACCATGACTATGGGTGAGCCATGCTGGAGCAGTCACACCCCAAAGAGACTGTGGCTGTGGGTGACCCACACTACAGTGAGGACACTGAAGAAGGCCTGCAGCTGTAGGGACAAGCCCCAGGGACTGCAGCCCATGGGCAACACACACTCTGGTAGGGACAGCCCAAATTTATGGCAGCCTGCAGATAAGTCATGTCAGAGCAGGGGCATCCCCAAAGGAACAGTGCTCATGGAATAGCCCAGGCCAGAGCAGACTGAAGCACAGAGCAGTAGAAAAAAAGAGCAAGAAGCAAGTACTAGCAGAAAAAAAAACATTACACATGGACCAAACCTCCTATGCTGCCCAGAGGAGTTGGTGGGGACTTACTGTAACACGCAGGGACAAGGGACATGGAGAGTAGGAAGAAGGGAGGACAGGTGCTGGACTGGAGTTCATCCTGGGAAAGGGGAGGAAAAGTGTTTCCCTAAGTTTTTGTTTAATCATTTGTCTTCCCATCTTTTCTCGATGTCTGAATTAGTAATTAATGGCTTATATTAAATGGCAAGAGATTAAGTGAAATTCCTTGAGTAGAGAGACATTTTGCCTGTGACAATACTTTGTGCTTTCTCAGTATTCTGAACAGCTTTCCAGACACAGTCATGTAAGCAAATCCGCCTTCTCTTTCCTACTTCCTAACTCTGGTTTTAAATTCAGCCCTGCTACAATATAGGCCAGGTCTGGCCTGTGAATCCAATTTGGCCACTGATGTCAGAAGGACACAAGAGAAAATTCACCCATTCAGAGCATCAGCAAGAAATGCTATTGTATTGCAAGTAGTTTTTCCAGCTGTGTTTAAAATAACAACATGCACTTATATTCCTGTTCCTGTACCTTCAGTGAATAAGAAAACTCACCAGCACTAGGAATGTCTGCACAGCATAAGTACACACAGAGTAGTGGAGTGTTATTGATGCTTTCATGAGGCATCGACTTTGAACAGTTAGCATTTAGCCAAAAGCTAAGGACTTGGCCAACATACTTCAATTACCTAATTTGTAGGGCTATGTTTCATATATGTTTTAGATTGATTTAATTAGTGTTAATTAACATATATTTATGTATTATGAGAGACAGCAGATACCCATAAAGATTTTTATATTGAGCCGTATGGCAGCCTGCAATACACTAGCCAAAAAAGTATAATGAGGCATATAAAAAAGTCTGCTGCACAACACTCCTTGGTAATTTTGAAAAATTAATGCCAGAGTTTGCACAATACAAGAGATACCATCTTGTTCTTGCCTTACCCAGTCTGGCTATGGAAGCTGGATCAAGCTCTGGTAAGGATTATGGAAAATGCAGACTCTGTAATACCAAGGATAATCTGAAGGTAATCAGTTCACATCTCTGGATTTTCCTCTTCCCCACAAGGGAGAGTAGACAGAAATGTTTCCTTTAAGCTTAAGTAGTCTCCAGATGGAATATATGTCCTGAACTCTTCCCTAAGATCAGGAGATAGGCAGTTACTTCTTTTGTCTTAAATTTTTTGCATTGTTTGGTGTTAGCCAGTTAATTTCATTGCTGTTACCCATGCAGACAGAATTCAGGAGTTTTCAGTGACTCAATTTGCCAAGACAAGGTGTCTGAAAAATAAACAAACAAGCAATTCCACAAGAAGACTTCCTATTTTCTTCTCCCAGTGTTCAAAGCAGTACAGTTCCCAAGTGAAATTAATACCTTTCACATAGCCATATTTCCATTTTCAGATTATTTTAAGGCCAATTTCAGAGATGAGGCAGGGGAAGGAGATGCGAATAATAGGAAAAACTGGAAAATGTGAGCGTTGCAAAGACAAAAGGTTCCAATTAACTATCATTACTGCTTTAGAGATTAACTTCAAGAGCGTGTTGGTGAGATGAAACAGCGGGGGGTTTTTCCCCACATTTAGGCCACGGGAATGTATTGTGAAAAACAGTAAAACCAGAAAACCCAAGATAACTCATAAACAAATGCAATCTCCTTCCTGCCACTTGCCCTAATTACTGAATATCTCTACACTCCAGACTCTGCCCTGAGTTCAAAATCAGAGACTCAACCTTGACATTTTGGCATCCTGGGTGAGTGCCAGCACCATCAGAATAAAGGCTGTTCCTTATAGACTCCATTATCCTGGACCTGAAGAGATGAATGTGCCTTACAAGACTGCCATGACTAATAAATTCTGGCAGAAAAGCTTTGTAGAGCTGGAATATTTCTTCTTGTGCTGGTGCTTCTTTTTATCTATATCATACTGACATCTGGTGGGAATGGGCATGAACTGACCTACCCGAGAGGGCTTGAACTGTTCTTGCTTTAATGTAATGGAGACAAGAACACATCCTGAAATATGAACAAGTTATATGAGCAGAAGATGAAAATTATTTATAATTAGAATTCTCTTTAACAATTTAAATACTTTAAAATGTGGCATCTTTATAGAAATCTACGAAAGATTTTTTTATCAATTTTCTAAATTTTTGTGATAAAATATGCATAGCTAAAAATCTAATGCACACAGTTGACACGATGTGCAATTATTAATCAAATATAATTTTTCATTATGTTTACTATTTCTTTTTACGATGAATCAATGCCAAAATGAAAAAAAAAAAACAAAAAAACAACCACACAGAAGACAATGCTCCCATCTTTGCAAAATCAAAGATTTGAAATAAGCTTAACAAAAGGCATTCCTACCTTGTTGGTTTGTTCAAATGTGTAAACAGAATTAAATTGCTGTACAGATAAATACTATTTTTCTTTCATGCGATATGCAAAATACAGCCACAAAAATTCACAGTACTTTAAAGTGTTCTCTTCTGACAGAGAAAGCATTCATGTTACAAGGACAAGATTATACAGTGAGTGTCAGAGCTCTTTATCAGCTGCAACGGTTATTTCATTTACGTGTCTCAGGACAATGTTGTTCAATTAGAAAGATAATTAGTGGTCAGAAAGACCAGAACTTGGAAAAGTCAACATTCCCAGAGAGAAGAAAGCTCTCTGCATTTACAGAGCAAATTCCTATGTAACTGAATATAACTGACGTTGAGATCAGAGATATCTTCTCAATAAACAACATCACAGTAACTATTCAGGATTTAAAGCTCTTGCATTTAAGGTGTTTGACAGTAGGATTCTCACTTTCCATATCACAGACACTTCACCATCTTGACCAAAGTGCCAACAGCAGACCATTACAAGTATATCAGGTTCCTCCCTTGACCTGGTACCGATAACATCTCCAGTTTTGCTAGACCTCCAAGGACTCGCTATCCTTAGAGGAAAAATGAAAGCTCTTCCCTCTTCAATAGCAAAGAGCATAAGTGATAAGTTGTTCCATATCCTCTGATACTGTTGCTGGTCTGGGAGTTTTACCAGTGAGACAGTTAACAGTCCAGCCTTCCCGTCCTTTGCTACAATAGTGTTTTCATGAGGCTCTGTATCAACACATTGACACCTCAGTGGGCTTAAACAAATTTTTTCTGCACAAATCACAGACTATAACAAAATGCTAACTGGAAAATATTCGTGATAGTACAGAAATGAAATCTTGCCTCATACACATAACATTGCCTTCCTCAAAGGAAAAGTACGGCTAGAAGTAGTTTCATGACTTGAATGAGAGACTGAGATGGGTGACTTGATACATCAGCATGCAAGGAGCCTATGTTTTCTACACCATTTTTCACTGTGAATGCTTTAAAATGCAAAGTCCTTCATAACCTTCATCATTAGTTATTTCATTGACTACAACAGCTATCTTTCACTTAGTTCTCAGATCTGATTCACTCAGTAATACAAATATCTGTAAACTATGCATCACACATGACTGGTAACCCTTTGAAATTTCATCAGCATACTTCGCACAAGCATGGAGAAACTGTCAGACTGAGGGACTCTCTGTCATGGATCACAGAGTTACACCTGAACAAGTTCAAGCCCAGTTCTCAGCAGTTTTCAGGTGCTCTAGCTCTAAAACTTCTGCCTGTTCTCTCAAAGCACACCCTCCTTGCTTTAAAGAGTGCTGTGATCTATGCAAGTGGTTAATTATTTATTAATTTCTTTCCATTGTCAAGAACAATGCTGCATATTTTGCAAAACAAAGTTTCTCAATGTTCCAAGCTGTTGTCCAAAAAAGTTGCTAAAATTTTTCAAGGCTGAAGGTAGAGATAACACTACCTTACATTTAATTTATTCTTTAATGGCAATGGTACCTCTACAAGGTAGTGTTATGCCTTTATGTGCTGATCCCAACCAGGACTCTAAATGTTACCCTTTCAGTTTTCAAAGAGACCTGGTGACATCTGGCCTGTGACAGCAGAGAATTTATAAAGCTGAGCAAGCACATGATCTGGACAGTCATAAACCACCATCACCCAGATGAATATCCCACTGGATGTGGGGTACTGACCATTCTATGATCAGATGGCTGCACTGCCCCAGGGCGATTAGAGGTTACACCAAGGCTCTTCTCTCACAGCTTCACTTTTACAGCAGCTGAAGCAAATCAGGGTCCACCAGCCCACATTTATTTCTCTGTAACAGTTACTGCTGTCCAATCATTGCTTTCTACCTGTTAACCTTTTTTACTTACTTAAGAACACAGCCAATCATGGTTTTTAAACATGCTAAATATATTTTAGCTTCAATCTAGGCATTGCAGCCTAATCCCCCAAAAAAGAGTTTTATTCATTTGCCTATTTGTACTCAGAAACAAACACTATAAAACTTTCCCCAGTGTATGTAGATGTAACGTTCTGCCAAGCTTTTAGATGTCCATAAGTCCTTTTTCCTAAGAAAGCTTTGAGTTTAGGCCAGCACATGCAAAATGAAATATTATTTATAAAGCAGTTTTGGTGTGTTACTGTGGAAATCCTTGGGATGTAAAAAGACTAGTCGAATATATGCTCTGTCCTCTCTAGTTGGACTTAGAAGAGCTCAGTAGTTTGCAGGCAAGGGATCTAAGATATTTCTATACAGTGTTAGTCTTGAGAAGTTTTTCAGACTAGTTTTAAATGACTTTAAAAATTCTGCTGCATCCCTTGAAGTCTTGCAATGAAAGGCTTCCCTGTTATCTGTCCTAAACCTTCCTCTTAATTTCATACTGTTATATCTAATTACACAATAATTCTCTTCCTAGCCTGATATTTATGTTGTTTAAAAACATGCTAAAACTGGTTTTAGACAAGACAGATAACACAATCCAAAGCAATGTTTCTCTGACAAGAGGAGAAAAAAATGTAGCATCAGTTTTCAGTTCCCATGACTTTAGAGATGAGATAAAGTCCACAAGAGAAAAATCAAGGCTGAGTAAAGAAACTGTGCAAGGCTCCTGGTGTTCCAGCTATTATGCTCTTTGGAATTCTGCCCTGCAGCCCAAATAGGAAACAGTTATTAATCTCATGCCTTATGCCCTCTGCTTTCTCCCTGGGGACACCTCTTTCAGCACTTGGAATCATAGAAAGATTTGGATTCAATTGGACTACTCCTCAGGGCATGGCCAACTTCACAGTGAGACCAGGTTGCTCCAGGCTCCATCCAAAAGAGTTTTGAAAATCTCTGAGGATGGAGATATCACAACCCTCCCCAGGCATGTGTTCTAGTACTGAATCACTCTCTTGCATGGGAATTCCTTCCCAGTTCCAGTATTTCCTTCTTCACCAAAGAATCATGAGATTAGTGATAAGTCTGCATATAATTTGTTAAACAAACAACTACACCATGCTCCAAATATGACATTTACAGTCCATACTACCATTTGGCCAGTGGCCAGCTTCAAGTTACTTTTTGCTCTTCTTAGTCTCTTAATGGTGGTCTGGTGCAACTTGGGAAATGCCACATAAATGAGCCAAAAATCAGCACATACTTCTCCCCAGATTTCTTTTGGGGTCCCTCAACAGTCCACAGGTGTCCATTTACTCAAATTCTCCCTGATCCCAGAATCATTCACCCAGTCAAACAGTTTCAAGATAGCTTTCATGAAGAGAGAAAAAAGTTTTGTCACCTATGAAGGAGGGCAGACATTTTAATGCCTTGATTCCCTTTACCAGTTGCCTGAAGTTCTGAGCAGTTCCCTTGATTACAACCCCAACTGACATAATATTTTAAGAAAAACAGAAACTTAGAACACTTCACCATCCCAAATATTCAGTGCATGTATCTCCAGAATATTAAATAGTAAGCAGAGACAGCATTCACACTTGGCCTAAGGCTGGCACAGCCAAGTGATGTTTAAGAATGTCTCTTTGAATTTTGAAGCACTCTTATGCTCTTTTCTGTTCATGTACCCCTGCTTTGAAGTTCATAAACATTCCAGTGAATAGCTTTTTGATTCATGTGAATGCTTGAAAAATATCTATTCTCTGCAAAATGCCTGCACATAATTGAGTTTTTCAGTGCAGCAGCACAAATATTTACTATTCAGTATTCTACTACCTAAAAATCTGTCCTTCAGTCGAGGAACAACTATGTAGCCACACAACCAGCCATATATCAGAGGGGGCAAATAGTCAGACTAAACAGTTTGCACATATAAATTGAAAATTGTTCATCTATATGATCCACTGAACAGATTTGCAGAATTCAGACACAGTTTATAAACAGTTCATGAATAGCGAAAAGTATTTTAACAGTAATCAGTATTTTCACTTTTTGGACCATTATTCATTATTACCTTTTGCTTAAAGGTATGAAAATTACCAGATATTTAAGTGCAATTTTTTTTTTCATGTGCATTGATTGCAATGAATAATGAGAATCTGCTGCATTTCTCACCTGCAGATGAGACAGTTTGGTACTGCACGTCATCACAACATTGTCTTGGAGCAAATACCCCAGCACACTAATTGCTTCATATAGGACTTGTTGGACATTTATTTAGTCGGGAAAGTTTTAATTATTAAAGAAATGTGGTTTGTTATATTCATACATTAGTCTTACATAGACAAAAAGAGAAGAACTGTGACTCAATATTGAGCATTTATGACAACTACTAAGCTTTAGATATTTGCAAGGAAAAAATGAAATCCATAGCGTACCTGACTGTTAGTATAGTTCTGTAACTGACAGTACTCCTTGTGAGGTTAATTCTTCATGTTAAACTTGTATCCTGAAACATTAGCTATATTCCCAGCTGTATTTTTAGCATGGAAACAAACCTTACCTTTTGATGTTGTGGAAGGGCAGAAATAGCACAAGACAACATGAGGCTTTACACAAGGCTCATTTTCCACCAGGAAAAGCTAACACAATGGCCTTTTGTTGGCATTTCTCCTGGTTCCTGCTGAAGGAGGGTCCATTGAGATGATGTTGGCACGTGGGACACAAAAGAGAGGAGCATGGTTTGTAGATCCAGCCTCTTTCTCCTTTATACAGCTACAAGGGGCCCAGGGACCTAGCAGGTAACTAAAGCTTCCCTGAAACTGCTCCAACTTATGCCAGGCATTGGGTGGATATTTGCCAGGTTCTGAGCTCAGAAGGCACGTGGTCCGGTGCGGCTTCCCCAGCAGTCCTCAGTTCCTATGCTATGAGGAAATGAGCCCTTCATCTCTGCTGCTTGCAGCAAGTCCCTACCACAAAAAGCATTCGTGGTTTGACTTGTTTGTTATGAATACACCGCCTTTCATTCTTGTAAGGAAACTTCTTGTTCTTTGAAGTGGGAAAGAGTTTCCGGAAAAAAAAAAAAAAAAAAGCGGCTTGTTTCGTAATCTTTTAATCTGAACCCTTTACCAAGTTACACAAGCACTATGTTTAAGGTTCCCGTTGTGCCGAAGCATACCTTTGTCCTGCAGTTCTGGTCCACCTTCATCAAATTCTTTGGATCTCTCAGATAACTTGATTATCTTTTGCTTCAAATTATAGAGGTCTGACCCAGTCAGCTCTTATTTTCATCATTACCTATCAGTAGAAGTAAAACAAGAGAGGATGACAGTCTTACATGGTTCTGTTGCCCTTACCCTGGTGGAAAGACAAATACCCTAAACATATAACAAATGTCCTGAATATGAAGAGTAGTCTGTCTCTCTCCACATTAGTTTGGTGCACTCCCTCCAAAGCACTCTGAGAACTACATCGCATTACAACTTAACAAATTACCATGTACTAGCTGAGCCATGGTATTATATTAGCATTACTCAGCTCTGAAACCATATAAAACCTCAAGGAAAGCATTTAACACTGATGGACGTTCTTTTGCATGAGATGCAGTTGTAGAGCATGATTGTTTCATCCAATTGAAGGTTGCCTGAGACATTTTCAACAGACATTTTCAGGCAGAACATGCTGAACCTCAGCTAAGACAGAGTTCTGAGTACTACAAACAGAGCCAATCTGCCACAATGCAAAGCTATTATTTTTTTAAATCAGCATTGGCAGTTTACACTAACTCTCTGAGAACATTCCAAAAATACATGCACAGACAGTGTGTACTTCAGCACAGGCACAGAGATGGACAATGCAAAAACCGTCAATATATTCAATGCTTTTTTTTTGTTTTTTCCCTTTAGTCTTCAAAGTTAAAGCCTTGTCCAATTCCTTTGTGCTTACCAAAGAGTTTGGGAAGGAGGACAGCCAACAGTGGGAAAGCAACTGGTTGCAGATTATACATAAAAGCTAACCCAGATCTGCAGAATTTACCAAAGAGTGCTGAAATTGCTGGCTGATGTGATAGCAAGGTCTGATGCGATAGCAAGGTCTGATGCGATAGCAAGGTCTCTGTCTGCCATCTACGCAAAATCATGACAATCAGAGAAGGTGACCTGACTATGAGAAAAAGGGGAGTACTTGACATGCTGAATGTCAGAGCTTGAATCCAGAGGAAGCTTGTAAAACAGGAGGACTGGGCCAACAGAACACTCCTGGCATTCAACAAGGAGAAGCATGTGAAGAACCTGAGTTTTGTAGCTGGGAGGAAGCAACTCCATGCATCAGGACAGACTGAGAAGCAATTGAAAAGGACCCAGAAGGACTTGGGGTGATGGTGGACAGCAACCTGGTAACCAGACTGAATAAAAGCCAACACTGTACTTGCCCTGTGCACAAGCTCCACACCAGGATATATTTGGGAGGCCATGGACAACATATCCAAGGAAGTTGCTCTTCCCCTCTGGTCAACACTGGTGAGACCACACCTGGAACAGATTGGCCAGCTGTGGGAACCCAGTTCAATAGAGATCTGGAGAAAGAAAGAGGGACTGGCAGGGGGCTACCAGATAGGTCAGGGCCCATGTGATGAGAAGCTGAGAGGAGCTAGGCTTCAGTTTTGCAGACAAGAGGCTAAGGGGAGATCTCATAGCATTTTACAACAACTTGAAAGAGAGTTACAAAGACAACACAGCCAAACCTTTTTCTGCAGTGCCAGACACAAGGGGCAACACCCACGACATATTTTGTGAGGTTCAGGTTGGACATTAGGAAATACTTCCTGCACAGGAGAGTGTGGCACAGCACTGAAACACACTGCCCAGAGGGATCATGGATTCACAATCCTCAGAGCTTTACAGGAGTTGGCTGGGCAGAGCCACAGCTGACCTAGTGTCAGGAATATTATGACTGCAAGTGGGACCTTGATCTCTGTAACCTCCAGAAGTCCTTTACAACCAGATTTTTCCATGATTCTATGATACTGAAGTGATTGTGTCTCTGTATATTGCAGAGACATTCATTCAGGTACATTTCAGGGGAGCAAAATGCCAGGGGAGAGGAAGAGAGAAGACAAAAGAACTCAGCAGTCTCCCAGTTTAGATGGTAACAAGCACAAGGTCCTCAGAATCATAATTTGGACTGAAATTACTAAAACCCAAATAAGAATTTCATGGCTTTTGAATACATCTGTGCCAGAAGACAAGGAAAGTAATAATCCTCTGCTGACATGACAGAATGCCACACTGTGACTTGTTCAGAGGCATGCAGGCACCCTGAAACAAATACTCCCTTGCTATTCCAGTTAGGTGGGAAGCCTGTGCAAATCTCTTCTCTCCCACCCCTTAATCCCAAATTAGCCCAACCAGACTACCTGTCAAATCCTATAATTTATTGCTAATACAGCCCAGCTGTGAGTCTGCATGAACACTCTTTCAGGGCATGGAAGAAACTATACTTCAGAGAGGTTTTCCTCCTGGAGAAAAATTCCTTCCAGAGCTATTTTGGGAGTGCAGACAATACAACACCCTGCAGTGCAGGAGACAGGAAAAGGTCCAAGTGTTGAGTCCAACACACAGACCAGATTCATCAGTCTACATCCATTTCAGGTCTGTCTACATCTTTCAGGGGACCACAGGACAGATGTTCCCCAGGCCAACAAATCTGCCTGATTCAGCATAGCAGCACCCACACATACTGGTCGAACTTCAAAAGCACTACAGCTGTGTTGTGCAATCTAACATTCAAACTAAAGAATTCCCCTACACGGACTGAACTACTTCTGCATCTAGGTGGTCTACTGAGGTGTCAAGGAAGCAGCAGTAAATTGGCTATCAGAGCCCCTGAACTAGGCCCACTGTTTTAATAACATATTGAAAGTGGCCACAGGCTGGTCTCACCTTCCAGGATAAGGAGCATCATGACACTCTAGTGAGAGACCTCCTGACCAGCCCTTATTATTTGCCTCCCTATCTGTCCCTTCCTCCCCCCATAAAAAGCCCAGGGCAGCTCTCTACAGTGAAGACATGATCCCCCAGGCTTCCCTTACCCAAAGCATATCCTTTCCCTTTCTGGGAAGCACTATCATTCTCCCCTCTCTTTCTATGCTGGTTTCTATAAGCCAGACAGGAAATCAAATGCTTGGTCTAAATCCCTGCAGCTGTGCATCAACTGAATTGCACAGGGGAGCGAGACACCCTTCCAGGTCTTTAAAGAGCCTGCGTGCTTTGTTATAGGTTTCCAAGCTTCACACCTCTAAAACAGAGGCATAAGCCCACTCCAGACTTAGTTACAGCTAAGACCATTTTAAGAGATCTTTATGCATTCAGGCATGCCTCCACATGAAAGTTTTCTCATAACTCTCTCCCAGCTTCCTCAGTTTATACATGAGGGGACCTTCTCCCCAGTAATTGTGTCATATAAATTCAGATTCTTCAGTGGTTTTCCCCCACTGTCTCTTCTGTTACAAAGGCCTACCCTTTCAAAGGAAGTGATCCTTCCACATCTCCACACCTCTAGTGGGAATGAGAGGTATTTGCATTCAGTACTGCCAAACTCTGATTGTGACGGCAAATGACAAATCACCTGTCCCCAAATCAAGAAGATAAATTTTAAAATCACAATATGATTTTTTTTTTAATTAAAAAATTTTAAAAGGGTTCATGCAACAACCACATTCTGGATTATGAACCTTTCAGACATAGTCACATCAAATGTTCTTTCCTCTAGAGACGTAAAGGATAAAAAAATGGGGTTTTTTTAGCGAAAGGGGAGACTTGCACTGAAAGTATCTGCCTACAGGAGCTGAGTGTTACATCAAATACAGAGAAACTCAACATGAAATCAGGACCCTAAACAATATGGTGAATCCCCAAACCAGAAATATTTTACTTTGCCTTTCACAGTTGGGTTCTGGCTCCAGGCTTCCAGACACCCATGAATCACAGTTTTATAGTCTTTTTCTTTCTCCTTGTGGCTCATTCAGCACATCTGAAATCTATGACCAACTGTATTTGGCACATGGGATGAAACTGCATAGGATTAAAAAAGGCCTAGAAACTGATATGCAGCCTAAGGTGTTACATTTAGCTGTTCCTTGAACCCTCTCCAAAGTTTTCCTCTCCCTTCCACAGCTGGATTGCCCGATGCAATATTTTTTCAGGTACAGAAGAGGATGCTTGTGAGTTCTTACGTCTTTGATTCCTTTAAAAAGAAGTCTTCTTATATTTTTTCTTTCTGGGAAATATAATCCTAAAATTACCCTAGTTCTGAGCAGAAACAGAATAATGATAAATCTGGAAATAAAAGGCTCATACCCCTTGTAACAGTTTCCAATATGACACTTGGAGGAGGATTATATAAAGAAACAAACAACAACAAAAACATAAAAACATCAGGCAAGCTTACCTTCCAGAGTAATATATCCTAGTAAAGAAAACAAACAATGCTATCCATGAGAGACAGTATGCTTGGGATTAAGTAGCAAAACACAGAAACTCCTTCGAAAAAGAGATTTAACCTATGGAAACAAACAAGAAGTGAAAGGAGTTAATGAAAAAATTCCAAAGGACAAGATGAGAAAAGTATGATGTAGAAAAAGGAAGGAATGAGAAAAGTGTGCTAAAATGAAAAATTTGAATTGGCAGGTGGCAAGGGAGCTGAGAAGAACAGAACAGCCATAATAAGGATAAGGTAAGAATATTACACAAACAACAGGTAGTCTTCAGAAAAGATGGAGATCATGAGGAACAGAGAAAAATGAAAAATCAGTCTGATTTGCATGAGCTTTAAGAGACTGCAGAAGGTAGCTAGGGAAATGAAGAAATAGGCATAGATACTATCATTGATGTTGAGGCACAAAACAAGAGATACATGGAAAGGCTTATCCACTGAACCAAAATTAAGAATCGTGGTGAACTGTGCTTAAAAATATACATGCCTGTTTGATAGCGTGGGAGAAAAGGCTCCAGAGCAGTGCACCACTGGTTTTTAAAAAGGTATTTTCTTGGCAATAACAACAAAAATGACACAAACGCTGCTAGTGAGAAAAGAAAGATGAATAGTGAGAATCAGGGGGGAAGAAAAAAATTTCTGGTTTTGCTATCTTTAAAGCAGTTGTATCTCTCCAAAAGGGAGATAAGGGAGGTATAAACAGAATTATTGATGAGTATGTGAGCAGACAAGAAGGAAGGAACATACCTGGGTGCTATGAGCATAACAATATCACTGGCCAGGAGCAAAAGTGCTGCTGATAGGGTAAATATAAAGATAACAGAGAGACCAAAAACAATACCCTAGGCACATCGCTAGGAGAAACACCTGAAAACTGCTAAAAACCTGAGCAGAGTCAGTCAGTCAGGTTGGAAGAAAGGTGAACTGAAACCCTGGTACCATGATAATGAAGAAGGAAACAAACCACTGTGTCAAACGCAGAGCTACAAATTTGATTCCAGAGCAAAACAAGGATGGCTGGTAGTAGAACGACAAGGAGCATAAGCATTGAAGGGCAAAATGATACAAAATGGCTCATCCCTTAATGCTTTAGGATTATCATTAAGGTTACCTTTCTTTCCTGCAGAATCTCTTTCTAACTCAGCGCGTTCCTAACTTGGTGAATATCACTAACTTGTGTCTGGAGTTTCTCTGCCCAGAAGGGGCAGAGAAGTCATACAGCAGGGTGAAGGAACAAAGTCTGACGTGCTGAGAAGTATAGCACCACCATTTTTCTCTGCTACAATAGGTATACCATCACTGCCCACTCAAGAAAATTGGTATTTTGACCTTATAGACTCCAGCTGTAGCACAAACGACTCCAGGGAGGACTTTGAAAACAAGAGAAGGGAAGTGCTGGGCAACTACAGCCAAAACAAGTTACAGGGCAAAAATGAGAACAAGATGTAAAGACTCCCATTGTCCACAGAATAGAAAGATGATGTCTAGAAAGCTATGTAATTGCTACTACAAAAAAATGCTGATGCCAGCTATATAAAGAAATATGTGGAGAAAGAGGAATCAGAACTAAGGAAGAGAAGGCACTGATAAACTCTCTGAGAGACTGAAGAAAGCATGAGAAAAACAGTGATCAAATGAACTTGAAAGAGTTAAAGCAACAATAGTTATGTCCTTGTACATGTCTTAGAGAAATAATCCCTGTAGATGAATGAAAATAATAGCTAAGTGCATCATAGGTACCTTGATAGTTTCAGTGGCAACATACCTAAATCTGGTTTTGCTTCAGTTTTAAATAAATCAAGCATTCTTTGTTTTTGTTTTAAGTTGTCCTGTAGGGCCCCTGGACAATGTTCAGCAGTCACTCAGAAGTGGTTGCTCTTTAATCATTAGTGAGTTCCAGTACAGTAATACTTGTAAGAGTCAAAACTATACAGAAGGGATACTCCACTATAATCCCATGTTTTTACTGTCTCAGACCTCCCCAGGGGGAAAAAACTGACAGAATCATTTCATGTTCCTAAGTACAAAGGGAGATTCCCCCCTGCTCCCCCTAAAATTTAAGAATTATCCTTTGGACTACAGAGGTTTGCAAAGAGGGTGTGTAGGCATGCGTATACCAGAACTACTTTGAACGAACATTAAAGATACATAGTCAAGCACTAAGTTAAAGTCAGAATTAAAGTTGTCAGTATAGCTTTCTCTCAGGCTTCCTCCCTCTTTTCTAATTATTATTTAGCATCATTATCACATTATTTTTTTTATCTGCAGGATCTCTTCCTCACTGAACTCACAAGGTGGGCAGAAATCACTAAATGGATAATTATTCAAGATTACCTTTTGTCCTCACCGTTCAGTGGGTGCTCCATGAGTTAATTACTGCATCACCCAAATCCTGCCTTTGGGGTTTTTTATGATGCCCTTATTGTAGTGTACTAGTTCTTCACAAACAATAGTAAATACATTGTCACCAAGCTCTTCATGTGACTAAATGGTATTTTACCTTGTCACTTGAAGAGCTTAAACAAAAAGTAATTTAATGCTGTATACCACTTAATAAGTATGCCTACACTGTCCTAGGAAAAGTCCTACTGAAAACTAGATTCACTGTCCACCCAGACAGCACATCTGGAAGCAGAACCTAGGCATGGCCAGAGGGTACCTCCACATCACACAGAAAACTACTTGGGGGTTAGGACCCTCTGAAGCAGACGGTTTTAAATAGGTTCTTATATCTGGAACTGGTAAGGACTACTGAGCAATTTCACCAAAGTTTTTGATTACAGGAATACCAAAGAGATATTATAATATTCCAAGAACAAGAAGTCAATGGGATATTAGGAGAAGCAATGTGTTGGAAGGGGTATCGCTCTCCCTCTCTAATTAGAAAGACCTGCACTCTGAGACTTCATCTATCTCAGGTTGATGCCAGGAGCCTAGGACTACCTATGCAGCAGAACCCTTCTTTCAGACACTTCCCTTCAGTATTCACAGAACCACACAGACCTGGCAACACTGATCTGCAAGGGACAGGTAAGGAGGAAATGGTCTCCATCCATTCTTCTTCCTCCCCACTTCTATTATGTAGAGGAAGCACTGCCTAAATTTTACAGTGGAAATTGGGAGTCAGGGGGTGTGTGCAGCAGTGCACAAGGGCAGTGCTGTACCACACTAATATGAATAATAACTTGCACACCCTCAGTATCATGATAAGGCTGGCATGTACACATCACCCATTACCACAGCAATGATGGGAACATTGATTTCTGTATCACCATGTAATGATGCTGAAATGTACCAATTTGGTCTACACTTTTTCTGGCAGTTATGCTGCAATTCTTTTGGAAGAGGAATAATGCAAGATGAAATGTAACTGCTTTCCTGAAGCCACTTAACTCTTATATGGAGCTTTTAACTGGGACAAAAAGGGAGTATGGAGGGAGAAGATATGTCAGATTGTCCCTTACATCCACACACATCTATAGCAAAGAGCCTTAAGAACGTTCCTCAAAATAGGTAAGGGGATTCTTCAGCAAGCAAAGAACAGTACAAGTCTCCCCTTCCGCACATGCTTCATTCTTGGAAAAACTGCTGTTGTAAGTTTAAAACTCTCCTTTTGGCTTGCGTGAGTTGCATTTCCTCAGCAGATTATCCCTGATCTCACTGCCCTTGGCAGCATTAGAGGGATCACATTTTTACACGGCTGAACTACTTGAACAATTTCTTCAAAGTATGAAATAAAAACATTCTTTCCTTCAAAGCAGCCATGCATGCTTTCTTCTTAACTCTGTTTGTTCAGTTTTTCTTTTTAAGTCAATAAACACATTATGCCTTGTATTCATTGCAAGAAAACCAAATTCTACTCTATTACTAGTATCTACATTCTATTTACAGCATCAGCTGCTGAAAATGAAGTATTTCACATGTGTCTTAAATTCCTTTCTAAGATTTAGGTGCAACCCCTAAATGATTTTCTCCCCAGCAAAAGTTCTAATTGTATTTGGCAGAAATGGAGAGGGGAGTGACATCTCTGAATATCTTCTGCCAAGTCTCAAAGAGCTGCTGTGTCCTCTTTCCAGGCTCCCAGGAGAAAACTAGTACAGTAAACACCATTTTCTTAGGTACTACATGTAGCAGCAGCAGATGCATTTGCAAAGGTCACCTAGCAGAAGGCATTCCTGCCAACTTTCCTTCAAATCCAAATGGTTATTATGAACTATTTAAAGCAGAGTCTGCTTATACATGGTGGAGTGAACCCAAACTGTATGTTACAGCTCTCTTTTGTTATAAATGCATAAGATTTACCCAGGTGTTAATAGAGTACAGGAGATGGATAAGGGTATTGCTAATATAAGGTAACCAAAAACTTACTCAGTCCTTTTATATGGTCAAAATATGGCACTTCAGCCTATATGAGACCCTAGGAAGATGACACATGTATTCTCATACAAGTCTAATAAAGGAGATTACCTCCAACATTGAGTCAACTACTATTTCTTATTTTTTGTTTCCTAGACAGGCTAATAGGATTATCAGCACTATATCCTGAAATTCATATTCAAAAGCAATAGCAGCTGAACCTTTGCCATGGAGACCAGAGTACTGTGAAGGGTTTTTTTGTGTGGTTCTTCAGAAGGTATTAAAATGCAGTCAATAAACTCATCCAGCAGAGCGACACTACGAAGGAAAAAGCAATGACATGTCTGTAAGAATCCAGAAGGTCTAGTTGCTCTCAAAAAAAGACAGAACAGATTCCTTTACAGGAAATCTTAATTAGTTAACAAATCACCTCATGTGAGGCTTTCATGCACTTACCTCATTTGATAAGTGTTTTAAAATTACCATGGGCTCTTCTGCTCTGTGCCAATAGCCCGTTCCTGTCATTCCAACAGGAATTTTTCCCCTCCAAGTTATACCACTGTGCAGGTCCATTTCTCTTTGCACTGTCACATCTCTTCTGTTAGCAGCCCTGTGCATGCCAGGCTAAGTCCTGCTCCATTTCAGTGTGGAAGCTGTCTTCTCCATCTGCACTCTCCTGAGAGGTCTATTGTCACTTCTGCAATCTCTGTCCCTGTATCCAGCACTGCAGTGCCCAAGAGCAGCAACTCCAAAGTCTTACCAAGCCCCACACCAGGCCAGACAGTGATCTCCAGCCTGAAGGTGAAGATCAACAAAGAGATGGAATGTGTTTGGTGTAAAAGTGGACCTTGGAAGAAATCAGCTGATAAATGGGTTGCCACTGAGCCCATGTAAACTGATTTTTTATAGGATAATAACTATGACTATGCTCAATTCGCTTTTATGAAAACAATAGAAGATACATACCTCATAGATAGCCAACTTTCCTTTGAGTCTTTTTTGATAGTACCTGGAAATTCCAGATCTGCTTCTCACACAGAAATACCCCCAGATGGACTCATTTTTTTAAGCTGCGGAGCAATATGCTTTTTTCCAGTGCATTTCTCAGAAAGGCCAGGAACAAACTTGCAGAAAATAGGATGAGTACCTGCAGCCCAGAAGACTTCAGCCTTTAAGTGTAGCAAAGTTATAAGCTTCTCTAATTTGAGGTTGTGGGCATTATCAACCAGAAGGCATGCAACCAGCTCCAAGTAATGTACTTCCGATGCCCAACATAAGAAATAGTATAAACTATTAAGAAGGAAATATAAATTGAAGTAAAATGGCTAGATCTTGACCTTATAAGCAGCAAATCAATCTAGCTTACTTCAGCAGGCTTTACAGTTACAAATGAGGGGAAAATCACCTGAAGTTTTAAGCTCTGTTTTGAGACTTCTGCCTCTTTTGGCCGGCTGCCTGCAAGAGTCTGCATCTCTGAAACAGCCTCCCTGACGCATTGTTTCCTGAAAACAAAGACTACGAAAAGGCAAGCACAATTATTCTCATTGTTGGATACTTGAAACAAACGGCAGGAGACATAAATTATGAGAAGACCTATAAGCCTGTATCTGATGAGGAATAACGAACTATTGTAAAGACAGAGAAAATTTGAAGTGCAAAGGCATGTAACATTTTACACATTAATAATGTAATCAAACTTTCTAAGATCAGAGATCTTTCTCCTTTTTTTTAGAAAGGAATCAGCGTGTTTTCCCTTAGGACATATTTTATCTGGACTGTCTCATTTACTGTCATTACCAGGCGACTGTAGGATAACAGTCCTTTTACTAATTGACTTATTTAACCTTAAATCACCTAAACCATTTTTAGCTCTATCCTGCAGAAAATCCAACATTCACAGCTGAAAACAGTTCATTATCAGTTTTGTAAAGTATGTGTGAGTTTTAAGTAGCATTTGGGGCTTATAATTAGCACAAACACTCAAAAGGCTAAATATACCCTGGTACATCATGAACTAGCATTACAGTTGCCATTGGAGTTCATTCTGTAAAACATGATTCCATTTCACCTTTCCCTAGCCCCAGTAAAGCATTTCAGGGGTCTCCAGGGGCCCAAAAGGATAACAGCAAGACCTTATTTTACAAAGCTGATAGCTACAAACATCTCTTAGATGCACTGGGTTTTCCCTATGGCTTAGATGCCGAGAATATTTCAGTGCTTGTGGACTACTTTGTTAGTAACATATTCATTTCTCATGTGCATGTTTATCTTTACATGCATGAACACAAAAACTTCAATCTTTCTAAGAATTTTGGAAAAATGGAGATCAAGTTTTGGATTGTTTTTTATTAGAAAGAAATGGGATACAGAATAGGTGATTTAGATCAAGGTCACTGGGACCAGTGCCATAATTTTGTTTCCAGTGGGAAGAAGACTTGACCTACATCCCTGTTATTATTTTGGACCAAAAAAAAAAAAAAAGGCAAAATTCATAAACAAAGTATCATTTCAAGACTAAAAAGCCAAAAATAAAGACCTCATTGACAGACTGCAAATAATCTTTTATCAAAACAAAAAAGACTTTAAAAAAATCTTTCATTAATCCTACTAATCACATGGTTGTAATTTCAAATTCTCCCTCATCCAAGTGTCACTCAGACACTTTGTCTGAAGTCTGTGGTTCATGCTCAGCCTTCAGCATCTCTGATTTTATTTACTATAGCAGCATATCTAAACTAGAATCCAGAAATTTACTGGTCCAGGAGGAGAGGAAAGGAAGGAAGGAAGCTCTATGTCCAGCTGACAGTCACTGAGTTAAGAACCCAAGTTAAGGAAACTGCAGATCTTTATAGATTATGGCAAAACATACCCGCTGCATCCAGTCTTCAGAGGCTCTGCCATGGTCAGCTTCAGGGTGATAAAGAAAGGGGGACCAAAATAAATGAAAAGTAAGTTATAAAGACAGGCTGCAGGAATTAATTTTGCCACATGGGAGATCCTTTATTTTTTGAACTTTCCAGACTGAAGTGGTTATGCAGGCTACCACAAAGAAAGTGAAGACAGCCAGCAACTTCCCATCTTAAGGTTGGCTGTTCATACAACATGGTCCATCACAAAATTCCTCAGTCTCTCCAAGAATGGGCATAAATATAGACCCACAGCTCTATTAAATGACAAACTTATTTAAAAAATATTCCTAATTGCAGCTTTTAAGTGGAGTGCAGCCAGAAGCATGCCTGTAGTCTCCTTGTTGAACATCTGGCACACAGGTGGATTGGAGCAAAACCATACTCCACGCATTTACCTCCCCAAAGTGACTAGTGCCTAGACTTCCAGACTTCTGGGAGGACTCTCTATCCCCTCCACTTCCCAGTAAACACCGTGGAGGTCGAAGCGCTTTTGAAAAGTCTTGACTAAGCTGACTAGTTTCCTGAACATCCACTAACAAGCAGTACCTACTACTCTTACTATTAACAATAAATGAATAGTCTACCAGTGCTGGGCAAGTGGCTTGCAGCCCCACACATTTATAAAAGTGTCTGAGTAATCTCAGCAGCATGTGCCAACTCTCAGTGTGTTGTTTTTAAAGTGCTGTTATAGTTTACTGCATGTTTAATTTTTCATAGTGTATAAATTTATAACCATTGCTGTTTGTGGTGTAGGAAGGTCTGGAATCGGAAGGTCGATACTGGATCATTTTAAGGTCTAACCCACAAACTATTTCTTCCGTGGTGCCAGCTAAAGAATAGTGTTGTGGAAGCCCACATAGCTTTCTGAGGAGAAATAACACTTTTCTGAGAGTGGTCAATGTATTCATCAAGAATTCTGCAGTCTACCTCAGATGCAGGGCAGACGCTCAAACAGCCACTCTCCCAGATAGTCACGAGCTACACCAGGCCCACTACTAGACAGATTCAAACAAAAGGCGATAAAGAGAAGACAAAAGAAACACAATACCAAATGTATTGACAGTACTGTAGCATCAGGATGTCCATGACCGTAATCTTGACCTCTACTCTGTGCTGCCCTTTGAGTCTGTGGGGCCTGAACAAGTCTTACTATGAGGCATTTGGACCTGCAGCTGTGTTTCTGCCTCCATTTCCTTTGCTCTTACTCCTTTCTTTACACAATGGAGGGATGGTGGCTTCTGCACAGCCACTCTGCTCTAGCACTAGGACAAGCAGTAGACAAGCTTGGTTTTACATCCCTTTGATTGGTGACACACCACTTTGTCAGACAAAAAGGCATGAGGTGGGACAAAGAGGGTGTTGTATATGTGGTCTTGAATGACCCATGGGAGAAAGAAAACATTTTGGGGCATGGAGATTTCTACAGGAGAAAGGGCCTCATGCCATAAATGCAGAGAAGCTCACATCCTGTGAAATTCTGCTGGGGTGGAGGATCTTGCTCCAGGGAAGAAGATGTAAAATAAAGGACCTCAGCACCCAACTGGGTGACAGCCACAAAACAAACTCTTGGGATGACTTTTGACATCAGCTCAGCCAGGCTCCACCAGTGAATGCATGCCTTCAGCAGCAACTAAGGATGGTGTTTTGCTTGTTTTTTAATGGAACTTTGACAGAAAACAGCTGGATCTTCAATATGTTACACATTCAACTGTAGCCAAAGGGATATATCATCACTCAGAAAACTAACCACACAGCCAGTGATCAAAGAAGACACCCCTACCCACAGATCCTCTACCCACAGTAAAGAGATGAAGGATGCTAAACATTTGCACCTATATCCCCAAAATTCATTTTGGATGAGCTCTATACACAGTGCATATATTCAGTCCTTAAACAAGTCCCAGAACTGTCCATGCCCTCACTTTGGTGCAGGAGATGTTACTAGAGCCCTAGCAGTACCACTGGAATAGCTCTCCTGGGTGGCACATCTCTCGTCCCATGGGGCAGCCGGTTTGTTCGTTGCCTTTGAAGACGTACTGCCCTAGCAGACACGCACGCAACAAGAGCCTAATCTTGTGGCCTCTGCTGCCACTTGACTGTTTACTGCTCTGTCACTTACCAGCAACATTTCCCTGGATTAAGGCCAAAACATGAAAAAAATGACTGCAAGACAGCCACAGACAGAGAGGACCATTTCCCAATCAGGTCCAGGAAGAACAAAATCTCCCCTCTTCCAAGGCTACCGCATTCTGCAAATTAACCATTTGTACACTGCAGGTCCAGCTGGGTTTCTTTCAGTACCAGTGTGCAATTAGTAGTAAAGAATGATCAGTCTTCTTAAAACTGAAGTATTGATTATGCTAACAGTAGGAACACAGAAAGTAGACAAAGCAATTTTAGAACAGAAGTCTTTATTTTGTGTCCATCTGCCCTTATAATTGCATAACAATAGCACAGGTCAGCCTGACTTCTTCAGTTGAACAGCAGAGAACTGCTTCGGTCTGAGCAGTCCCCTAATAGCTTCCTCTTTTGGAAGGAGAGGATCTCTTTTTAGCCATCCAGAGTTCCTCAGCTCGGATCAGCTCCAGCACTTCCTCTGCATCTTCAGCCGCCTTCTCCATTCCTGCTTGTTTTCTCAACAGTCCTGATTTAACATCTCCGTGTATAGCAACTGTCCTTCCGACTTAGTTAATATGCCTTGTCCATAACACAGAGCAGTTTCATTTTTATGATGTGCTATATTCTGTAAATACCGCTGGAAGGTTATGTTATGGATACATACATTAATTCACTGTCAAGCATCTCAAAGTTTAAAGCACCACAATACCATCAAATTAAATTAATGCAGAGTTGGATCAAAGTCAAGATACACCTGCAAATTTATATGTGGACAAATGACTTTTTAAAAATACCTTTTTACAAGGACTGATATTTAAAGGGGTTTTTTTATTATTTACTCAAAGAACATGTATTTGGAATAACAAAAATACAAAGAAAAGATTCTCCAAATATTCTAGAAAAGAAGGAGTACAGACACTTAAACTTGTGTCTATTTCTAGCATTTCATTTATTTTCTGTATGTGATGCACAAAGAAATAAATGCGCATATTGACTGTAGTGGCATTCATTGCATACAGATAGATTTCCCCTCCGAGGAATGTTTTGGATACATTCAGCTCTCTGGAAAGACTTTATAATGTTTTCTTTCAAAAGCAGTTGTTTACACTGCTCTTTTAATGCCCATTCCTGCCATTGTTCATAAAGGCATTAGGACTACTCACCTGCACATGGCACAGTCTAACCCTTATCAGATACTTAGGTAAATAAAGGAGCAGAGGAGACAAGGTAGAAAGCTCACACCATGCTATTGCATGAACACGAGCCCTGCTGTGATGATGTGATGTGAGGACAGAAAGGTTACGCATACACCGTTTCATATGCAGCAGCTGTCTGTTATGCATTTACTACAAGACTTATCCAGGTCTGTGGAAAACAGGACAAGAAGAACTTTTAACAAACAGTGTAAAAATATACAAGTTTTCTCTTGAACACTTGAAGGCTATGCTATATTTTCTATACCTCGAAACTATACACTTCTTTTGACTGGGATTGCTATACCCAGAAGTATGGTAACGTATCTTAGCAACAGTGGCAAGGGGGAAGACTTACTGCACTGTAAAAGAATTAAAACAAAATGTATATAGCTGCTGACTGTTATAAATAACATCCCTACCACTCTGAGGGGGTATGCAATTATACTCCTGATTACTTTCCACGTTTCCTTTTTCAGAGGGGCGGGTGAGGGCATTTCTCCAGTTCTCAGCTCACTCATGAGGAGCCCTAAGCATTTTAATTCCCCCTCAGCTTCAGTTCCAACTAGACAGGCCTTACAGTGTAACCTGTCACTATCCCAGCTACCTTAGAAAAAGCCATTACTGTAGCACCCTGGAGATAACCTCTTTGTGTGAGCCAGGATGCCACTCCCTCAGGTGTTCAGCTGCCATCAGCCTAGAGCAGAATTTTCCAGCTCTGCCTAGAGCAGGTGAGACTAGACATACCGGGACTGCAATATTTCACATTCCTACCTGTCAGACAAATAAAAGCTTCATGCAGTGAGGGAAGTTTGCACGATTTCACCTGTTACTAAGATGTGTAGTTTCCCACAAGTTAAATAACCTCCTGAGCACAAGCTTCATCTATGCCCTCTACCGAAGTCCCCAGCCAAGCCAAGCCCCTTGCAGGCTTCCCATCTTCGGCAAAGTGAGTGTAAGCACCCTACAGCTCTTTCCTCTTCTTGAATAGAGTTCTGTGGGCAGCAGGGACAGGACCATGACCACATCCTCCTGTGGATACGGGGAAAAGCTCTCAACTTCACCCAAGGCACCAAACTGATCTAAGGGAGGAGCTACAAAGTGAGAGCAAGGACTTCAGATTTTAAGTGACAGAGAGCTGGAATACTGAAAACATCAGTGAAAAAAAAGTGAAAACACCTTTTCTTCCTCAGCAAGGGCAGGTGGGCTCCAGTTTTCTTTTTAAGGCTTATCCTCTGCAGGCAATTGGCAATAGCTACGAGTAACAGCCTCACCTGAGTTCCCTTCCAGCAAATAGTTTGCTCAGCCTTCCTGGGAATGAACACTACGGGTGTTTAACTCCTAGTGAAACTTCATTTAATAGCTGTGAAACACTTGGAAATCTTCTAAAGGAATGGAGGGAAGGAGCCTTTTCTGTTTACGATGGCAGGGGAGGGATCTCAGTCCACGCAGCTTGGAGCAGATTTACACACAAGAACAGACTAGGCGGTTGCCCAGGAGAGGAAATTGGTCAGGGGATACTGACAGTATGTATGACTTAGGCTGGTTATTTTTCAACTTTATCTAGTAGAGAATGGGGGCAAAGGGTCAGAACCAAACACAAAGGGGCTCTGGCTAGACTTGCCCAGTGTTATTTTTCAAGGCTTTTGGACTACCTGCTCCAAATACTGATCTATCTGGCACTGTCATTACTCCAGAGGTGTAGAGACTAATTCCGTCCTAAGTGTTCCCATCTTTCAAAGGGCCGCACTTGACTGCTGTTATTAATTCCGTGCATGATGAAGACATTTAAAGCCTCGCAGGCTTTCTCACAAGCAGACGTCTTTCATTCCTCGCTCTTATTAGTACAGCAGATGAACTTGCGCACACACACACACACACACACCAGACACCGCCACTGCGAAACGCGGCTACTGTCACCCGCGCCACTGCCACGGACACGCGCGCGGGAGACGCACCCGCATCCCCACCGCCCTCTCCCCCCCCTGCCCGGCCACAGCCGCCGCTCTCACAGGGTCCCGAGGCGGCCGGAGCCCCGCTCGCCCCCCGGCGCTGCGGGTCGAGCCGCCGCCACACCGAGGGGCGTGAAGACACGGAGCCCCCCTCACCCGCCCCGCCACTCTTCCCTTTCAAGGCTTTCGGAAACTTTTCTCCCCAGCGCGCCGCCACGCTTCCTCAGCGGGGCTACGGGCCGGGCCGAGCCGGGAAATTTCTCCCACGGGCTCCGGGCCGGAGCAACTTTCCCGCACAGTCCCGGAGCGACCGGCGCCCCACTTACCCGGGGGCCGTGCCGGAGAAACGCGAGGAGGAGCTCGGTTCGGGGGAGGGGGAGATGAAGCCGGGGCGTGGGGAAGCCGCTCCCTTCTTCCTCCTCCTCCTCCTCCCCCTCCTCCTCCTCCTCCCTCCTCCTCCTCCCCTCCCCGGCTGCTCCAGCCTAGCAGCCAGGCGGCCGCTGCCTCAGTCCGGAGCCGTTGCCGTTGGGAAGCGGCCCCGGCCCCCGCCGGGATGGGGACGCCGCTGGCGGCTCCCGGCCTCCTGCTCCTCCTGGCCGGCACGGTGGGGCTCAGCCGGGCTTTCTTCTCGCTCCCGCTCCGCGTGTCCCACCCGGCCGCCCCCGGCGGGTCGCCGCCCGCCCCGGTGGTGGTGCGGCCGGGCAGCGGCAGCCGGCAGCAGGAACCTCTCGGTGGCGCGGACGGCTTGGCCTTGGCCTCGGATCCTGGGGGCACCCTCAACTTTTTAGCCATGGTGGAGAATCTTCAGGGGGACTCCGGCCGCGGCTACTACCTGGAGATGCTGATCGGGACCCCGCCGCAGGCGGTACGAGGGGGCTGCGGGCTTCGGGGGGTAGGGGAAACTTTGGGGGGGGGGGGGGGGGGGGGGGGGGCCGGAGTCTACCGCCGCCCCCCAGCCCGAACACAACTTTCTCTCAGTGCTATGTGCTAGCACCTCCTCCCCACACCCCCCGCCGAAAGACTCTGCCGGGAGCGGCGGCGGCAGCAGCGAGTCTCTGCGGGTCGGGCGGGAGGCGCGTCCCCCCGGCCCAAACCCACACACACCCCGCCCGGCATCCCGGAGCCCCGGCGCCGGGCAGCGGCTGCGGGAGCCTGCCCTGCCCTGCCCTGCCCTGCCCCGGCCCGGGGGCTGCTCGGGAAACCCTGCGGGGCCGGTGCCCGGATTCAGGCTGTTTTCGTCAGCGCGTGGTTCCGTCAGCCGAAATGACTGTGTTTTAGAGTCAGAGGGTGCTTTTTTGTTCTTTTAATATTTTTTTTTAAGCTGCTTTGCGTTGTGATTGGGCGCTTTGATAGATCCTCCCGGTGCCCCCGGGAGAATCACTCGAAATCTTCCTGCTAAACTAAGTGATGGCTCGGCAAAACCAGCTCCTTCTTTCGAGAATTCGTGTCTTAGTCATTAATAACACAGAGAGAGCGTGCGTTTTGAATATTGTTCTCAAAACGACCGTGTTTCCCTCGATCTCCCCCATCTGCCTTCACCAGCATTGCTAAAGTTTTTTTGCAATGTAGTTGCTCTTTCATCTGTGTCATGAGATCCCAGGAGCAGCGGTGCTGGGCTGCTGGTGGGGATGACTAGTCAGCTGAGTGGGGATTAATTTCCTGAAAGCCTTGGGGGCTTTCCCTCAGAACTTCGTGTTTGCTTCGGGAGTTTAGGCCCTTACCTTTCCAGAGTACACAAAAAAAGTCCTTATTCTTCTGCTTTAGCTCCTCTACGTAATAAAAAGCCAATGAATGCCAAAATGCCAAGCCAACCGGGAGTGTTTAGCCGTTGTTACATTTTTGGACTTTTGTGAGCTCTTTCTTTTTTACACTTTGAACGTAAGAGGATTGGCTGCATCGTCGCTCTAATTGACACATGTAAAGGTAGATTCAGTGTGTGTATTGAGAATGGGTGGCGTTGTTTTATGATCAATAAATTGAGGGTTTGGGTTTTGTGGTTTTTTTTTTTTTAAAAAAAAGAGCTATCTATGTCTGATATATCAAGGTGTGGCCCAATAGAATCACAGAATAGCCACAGAGGCCATGAAATAATTTTTCTTTTGTGTTGTGTGCTGCATATTTGACTAGTTCTATTAGTGTGGCGTTGTGTGTGCTGCATACTCCAGGGAACATTCAATATTGGTTTCTGCCAGAATCATGATACCAGATTTGATTGGACTAATAATCCAATTCAGTATGTCTTAAATGAAAAAAATAATTTTAGGTAGAAAAAGTGGCTATCAAGCATATCATCTCCGTACATGTCTAGGGGGATTCTGAAATTGGAAGAAATGGAGAAGGAAAAATATGACAGGCTTTTCATAATGTGGGTGGAGGTCTAAGAGGGAGAAATGTGCTGCCCTCAGTGCACCTGGAGGTTTCACTTACACCTAACAGCTACTATTACTTGTATTACAAGTGATTGTAAGGTTTCAGATAAAAGTGACTTTTTTCCATCTGAAAAAAACCTTCTGAATCTGGTTGCAAAGCTTTTACTATTTTGAACTAGTTCTGAGTTTTGCAAAGTTAATTATTTAAAAGACCGCCACTGGTGTTTAGCACATGTGAAGTTTTATTCACGAGTAGGCCCACTGAGGTTGTAAGTAAGGTTATAAATGTGCTTGTGTTTCCAAAATCAGATCTTGGTGTGTAGTGACTCAGTAGAGTGCAGTTAAAATTTATTCTTTACTTTTGATGGAGATGAATTTGTTATCTCATTCCCTGTCTGAAACTGGAAGACTTAAAGATCACAAATGTGTACTTGTTTTTGTGCTTTGCAATGAATAGTATAAAGCTGCAAAGCCGCTGCAGGCTAGCACTACTTGAATCCTTCACAATGCTGATATTAAAAGCAAGTATCTTGATACTGCCAAGTGTTGGGATTGTGTTAAGCTCCTCGGGCAAGTAGTTGCTGGAGTCAAGAGTGGGCCATGATCAGGTAGAAAAGGAGAGTTGTCATTTATTGATTTAATGCTCCTCCCTATCTGACTTTGCCTCAAGTTAGAAGCTGCAGTGCAAAGTGATGCTTGGACACCTTCCTTTACTCTTGCACCCCTCCGGCAGGGGACCTTCACCCAAGCTAACTCCCTTCCTCACCCAGGCCTCTTCCAGGACTGCCAAGCCCACACAGGGGGTAGCACTGCCCTGACGCTTTGCTAAGGAAGAAGAAGGAAACTGGCAATGAAGAAGAGCTGCAGAGCAGCATGGCTTCGCTTCTGTGCTGTCGGAGCAAAATGGTGGATGGCAGAGCTGCTGCTCCAGATGGTGTCACAGAGAGGGGATGGGTAAATGCAAACAAGGCTGCAGTGGACCACGACCAAAGAGCAGCCTGTGAGAAGAGGCACAAGACTTAAAGTCATAGTTACAATTAGTGTTGGTGCCTGGTAACTTTGAAAGTGTGTGTGCTAAGTGTTGAAAGCTACTGTGCCAGTATGGGGAATAAGCATTTGTGAAAGACTTGAGCGCTACTGAGTTTGCTTTACCGCTCAATTGCATTTTTAGAAATTTTCCTTTTTTAATTTCCGTTCTTGGAAGGAAGCTACTACGAAAGAAATTCTTTTTCGGGTCATTTAAGGCACACTGTTTGGCTTTTGTTCCAATTCTGATTTGTCATATAGGAGATAAACACAGCACAGAACTGAATTTCACAAAGGCAGTTCTGAAATACTTGTTCTGACGATATAAAAATAGAGCAGCTGTGTGAAGTCAAATTTATTTTATTTTCAAGGGAAGAGACTTCGGTGCAGTCAATCCAGTTTTGCCAAGTGTTTTCAGCCGAAGTGTTGCTGATAATTTCCAGTTTTATAATACAGTACCCTTCCAAATTTCATCAGATCTACAGACTAGCTATCAGGTCGGTGTCAGCTGTCGTTACTTCCATTAACTCTCATTTATTCACATGCAAATCTACTTATCTGAAAGGTGAAAAAGAAGGTCTATTGTATTCAAGAGTGTCATATATTTATCTCTTATTTCATGGATGTATTATTATGTGTCCTACTTCTGATGGATTATGTGCTTTACACCTGTTGGTATAGATGCACTTCTTCTGATTCCAGATTTAAATAAGAGGTGGTAAGAGCCCAATATGAATTGTGTACACTGTTCTTACTTCTTATTTCTTTAAATAATCTGATAGAATTCCTTTGCTCTGTCTTTTATTATTTTGCCTGTCCTGAGATTATAAGCACTGTGAGGAATTGAATCAACGATCATTTAGGGTTTTTTCACTATCTTCACTGCAGTTCTCTTCATACTAATTTTGCTTCTCCTGTGAGCTTTTGACCAATACAATAGTAAATGCTTAAAGTACCCCGTGTTCTTCACAGCTTTCTTGAAATTCATCTGGACTGCATTAAATGTTTGCAAAGAAAGTACTATTGCCTCATCTTGCCTCCTGTGCTAGTCTTCACTGTATGAGGTAGCAGTAGTCCTGCTTGTCCCACTGCATTTCCAAATTGTGTTTTTATTGAGACCGGGTAAAAGTTATTCCTGCAACTTGGTTACGAAGAGAGGCCAGGCATGTGCTTCCTGGGAGCTGAGCTGTGGTCTGATGAGCAGGTATTGAAACCACAACAGAATCTGACTTGTGCTCTGAATGCCACAGCTCCTTTATGAAATTTCAGTGTCAATTTTTCATTCTATGCATGAAGAGGTTTTGTCTATTGTTTTTCCCAATGGCAGTTTGTTCTGTGCAAAGGATGAGCAAAAACGTGTCCTGTAAACTTGCTCTGGAGTTTTAAGGTCAGCGTGCATATTGGGTCTAACGGCCTTCACTGTGAAACACAAACTCCAGTTTTCATTTAATTGGTGGCAGGTTATCTTTCCTTCAGTTTCTTCTGGCTATTAAAGAAGGGTATATATTAAACACCTCAAGTGTGTTTTGGACTCTTATAATTTATAGCTTGGTATTTTGAAGGTGATGAACACACACATTAGCAAGTTCTCAACAGGCAGCCATTCTTCCTTGATTGTTGATAGCTCTTATTTCCTGAGTGGTGGAGGAAGGGAAGATTGTGAGGAAAGATTCAACTGCTCTTGTAATTTCATCGCTTCACTAGTCTGGCTATATTGGCTGATAAGGGCCTGATTTCTGGAGCTGTGCTAGTCCCTAAGAAGCTAAATTCTGCTTTCTTAATTTGCTGAAAGGAGGTTTACCATCTTTCTAGATACTAGAAGTTTAGAAAATGTTATCCTTCCAGGGTGAAATACAAGAAAGCAAGCTCCAACTCAAGACTATTTATTTCCGCTTGTCTTGTTTTTTAATACTAATAATAGTTATGTGAGTCTTTTGTGTTTATTTTTGAGCTCTTTATGAAAGCTGAGAAAAGGACTGGTTGAGGAGCAAAGACCAGTGCTGTGGTATACTGGAATATTTTGAGGTGGCAGCATCAAAATCCCTCCAGATCCTCTAATGGAAGTACTATTGAAATGCAAATGTTAAATGATGAGTTGGGTAGATTTTGGTTGTTGTTGGATGCCTGCAAAATAAAAAGGACAACGACCTGAAAGTCACAACAGGATTAGTATAGTAATGTACTGTAATGCAGTGGACTGTAGTGTATTTTTGGCCAAAGACAAAGCAAACATACCAGGTTTGGGTTGACAGAAAGGTCTCTGCCTTTACAAATGAGCATTCTGGCACCTCCTTCTATACAAAATTAGCCCTCGCAAAAGGGAATAGATGGAGGTAGTGGAGCCTGTACTGTAAAAATAACCCAAAACATGAGTATTAATTACAGTGCAGTTGGCCTGAGTACAGCACAGAGTTTTGTATCAAGGCTTTGTCTTGCTGTGCTTACAGGTGGGCTGCAGTGGCCTGCGCTGTGTGCAGAGTGACAGTGAATGGAAGAGGCTCATCATGGCTTTTCCTCAGGATGTGCTCCTCTCCCAGGTCTGATGGATTAGAGACCTACTAACTGCTCCTTTAAAGGCACTTTCTCTCCTTCAGAGAAATGGTGGAAGCTTTGTTATCCAGGGTTGCTGAACACAGCCATCATGCATTCAGATCCTGGTGGGTCGGGTCAAAAGATCTATTGTGAGAAACAGGGGTGGTGGCAATAGGTGTCAGGTTCACATTTTTTTACTGCTCCTCACATTTAATTCCCTATCAAGGCAAAGGCATCAATTAAATTTGGAAAGAGTAAAGTAGAGTGTGAGCAAATTACTGTTTTGCCTATTATTGAGTAAATTAGTTGGAATTTGGAGTAGAAATGAGATGGAAAATGAGCCAGTGGACAAAATGAAGCCCATGTGGAGTTCCTGTATGTTTGGCATTATTAAGGAAGGAGTCTCTTTTTTTTTTTTCTCGGGGTTTTCCTTTTTTTCCTCCTCCTCTAACCAGAGGGCTGTGATACCTCTAGGGACAGTATCTGGCAAGAGCGAGTTAAAAACTACACCCTGCAGGGGTCTTTATTTTTGTGAAGGGCACTTACTTTGAGTCTGTGAGGACATGTTAGCTATTAAATTGCCTCCACATTTTAATATTTTTGAAAATTTCTCACTTGCTGTAGGTCAGTCAAGTCTGACCTGAAATGTTAATCTTGTCATTGTCAAGTGTACCTGCATCTGAAAAAGAAAGCTTGTACAATAGCATACCTTTGCACATGTGCATCTCCAGTATAAATCAGACCTACTTCTCTCCCTTTTCTTACTGGCTGTAAAATCATTAAATCATAATTTGTGTAAATAAGTGAAGGAACTTGTCGCTCTTTTTTTTCTGCTCAGATTAGGATTTGAGATCAGATCTTCAAAGTCAAAGAGCTAGCGTTCAGCTGCGCCAGAAAAAGGAAGTGTTTTTTCCTGCCATTGATGGGACTGTCATACATTTGCTGCTTTTCAACCTGGTTTTGCTACGTAGATCTGCACTTCTGAAGCAAATGCACTATGTGTTCTACAGATACTAGACTGCTGTTAAAATCAGAAGTTTTACATTCGAATTTGTATCTGTTAGTTCAGTGTCCTTCAAAGCACTTGAAATAGCCCAGGACTGAAATAGATTTTATTTGCAATTTTTTGCACATGAGCTCCCTTAGTTTTAAAATAGCAAGTTAGCTGACTATCTGTCTCCTCTTCTCTGCATATGCCTACATCGCAGCCACCCATGCGATTGGATTGAGGCGTTAAAGAACCGAGCTAGTAGAAATCAGCTAACTCGGGTTAGTAACAGTCTAGTTGTGACAACAGGGACCTCCACACAAGCAATCTGCTGTGTTTTTCTGGGTGGCTCTGCAACATGCCGTGAGATCAGTTACTGTTGGCAGCACCTGAGGTAGCTTGAGGATGTCTGCATCAACCACGTGTTTTGGTTTTGCTACAGCAGAGGCTGTGTGCTCTGTGCAGCAAAGGCTGCAGCAGCCCAGAACCACCCAAGAGCCTCACCAAGGAGCTTCGTAAACTTCTTCCTCTTGGGGTAAAAGATTGGCCGCTGAGCATGCTGCTGCCCACGTTGCCCAGCCCTTTTGGTGGGCTTCCTCCAGGCGTGGCTGTCTGATGGGCTTTTGGCTGACCTCATCTGAGGGGCAGTCAGATAGCAAAGTCAGCTCTTGTGCCTTCAGAAAGCCTTGGGCCAGAGTCAACGTTTGCTCCTTCTTTTGCCAAAGATTGATAAAATAATACTCTTTTTTCCCCCTCCTCTTTCCTCCAGCAGAGTTGTTCCTTTGTTCTTCATTTTGCCTGTCTCTCCTCCTTCTGTTCTCACTGCCTTTTTATTTCTAAGAATATTTTATGGGGAGGGTGGCCATGGACAGATGTTCTAGAGCTTGGTTTTGTAAGAGTCCTCCTCGAATAGATGAAACCTGTGGAGTATGGCAGAGAGGAAATTTGAGGAAAATAAGCTAGATAGGAAAAATCTTATTCGAGTGAAAATTACAATTCATTGAATACAATTAATGTGTCAATTATAAGACCGTTTTGAAGAGAATCTGTTAAGACAGTAATTGCACTCTACAACCCTATTTTTCCCTTCACCACTGCTTACTAATAATGTGAAATTGTGAAAAATAAATTACTTGTAGATTTTGTCCTCTGCTCAGCTTGCGAGTACTAAAATTAGTTGATTTTATTTAGCTTTATGGTTGGTTTATTTTTGTACCTACTTACTAGCAAAAACTGCTTTTAAGCTAGACTGTATGTGTTTAGGGAAAATGTTTGTCTCAGAGTCGTTGCTAGTCCAGTTTTATTTAAAAGATAAAAGGTATTAATGCTGCAGTAACACTTGGGAGCTTCTCCTCCTTAAAGACACAAATGAATCCATTCCTAGGGATCTAAAACTACTTGATAGCACTACTTTTTCTCATTGGCATTTTTGTTTTAAAAAAACAGACAACTCAAGGACTGAGAGTCGCCTCTCCCCTTGAGGTAGGGAGCATAAGCCTTCTTGCATCAAAGGCCAGCTCTTGCCATTTGACAGGGGAAAAGTAATTGGATCCTTCTGGCGGCCATCTCTCAGATAATTCCTTGACATTTGTTTGTGGATATGCCTGAAAGAGTGGTCTGTAGAGGGTGCCTTGGACCTGCTCTGTGGTGCTGCAGCTTGGGCTCAGTCTCACATCAAGGCCAGATGTGAGAAATTTCTTGCCCACCCAGGCTCTTTCTGTTTCTTACTTTGTTAACATAGGAAGCTTCATACCAAAGAAGATCAGCCATTTGGGGCTTCTACAGAAACAAAAGGCTTACCTGCTAAGACATTGTATGGAAGCTTGGCTCCTGTGTGTCCCCCCTTAAAAATTTTATTGTGGTATTAGGGAAGAAAAAAGTACATCAGGTCAGCAGAAGGTCAATTTTGAAGATTGCCTTTGGCAGCAATAGTTTTGTCATACAAAATAATATGCTAGAACTTGTGACTGCAAAATCTTGAGAGAAGTTTTTTCTCTCATTTATTCTACCTAATTGGAAACTTCCCAAATTCCATTATGATACCTGTTGATACAGAAACCTTGACTGTCAGTGTTTGTGGTATAAGAAATCAACAGTTGTACCATCTTTTCAAGACGCTATACCAATTTGGAAGGTCTGCGGGGCAATATTACCATGCTGCTTAAACGTGGTATGGAAAAACCTGTGCTTTCCTTCACTGTGCTGTCTAGTAGATGTCTGCTACAAGTAAGAGTGAAATGTGAGGCGTGTCAGAAAATGATTCATCAGTCCTACTGATTCTTTTCTGTGACTAAAGAGATTTTTATTTAATTCATTTGTTTTTCTTCCTAGTGACTCTCAGGTTGCAAATAAAACAGAGGAGTCCAAAGGTGGTCACACTTTGCAAAGGTCTGAGAAGTGCTGTAGCAGATAACATCTAATGCAGTCGCAGTGCTTCAGTTTATCTGTCACAGAATAATCTTCTCATTACTTCATGGATGCAGAGTCCTTCAGGGAATAACACAAACATTTTGCGTGATCCAAAGTGCCAGGTTTTTGCATTTGGACTGCTGAGATAAATAATATATGGGGGGGGGGAGTTCAGAAATTTTCTCTGCAGCTGTAGTTATGAATGCTGGCATGTCTTACATGTTCCAGCTAAAGTTAACTTTCATTGGCACTCTGCTGAGCCTTTGGGTTAACCTTTTCTTGTCAAGTGACCAAATACTAGTGATACTACCTGCACGTTTTTGTTCAGGTTTGGAAACTTTCTCCATGGCAGGCATGCATGACGTTTGTTATTGCTAATGAGCAAAATTTCACAATTCCAGTGGCCTGAGCACTATCAGCTCGTGTGTCAGCAACAACGTGGCTGTACTTGCTACCTTCCTCATAGTGCGTGACATGTCAGAGCCCTGGGATGCTGTAGGACTTGAGGTACCATCATAACACAATGGGTTTGTAACCCCTGGCAGAAGTAGAAGATAGCTTACTCCTACATACAGGTTGATATGCGGAGGAATGGATAGTAGGAAGCTGTCTTCTGTGTGTTGTTGCAGTGTGTAGCAGCAGCCTTTGTCAACCTGAGAGCATAAAAAAGTCTTTTAACTTCTCACCCTACAAACTCAACTTGGTATCTGAAAATAAAGCTGTGTTCCTGCATGCCTCTGTTCTCCTGTGTAATAAAGATTTTTATAGTGGAACTTGGTTAACAATTGTAATGATGTATGAGCCACAGGCGAAGCTAGTTCATTTCCCAGAGCTGCTGCCTCTACAGTATTAGCCAGGGTAAAGAGTAAAGTGTGCATGTTTGAGGAGGAGAGAGAAATAAATGAGTCCAATAGCAGGGGGACGAACATTGCTGCTTTAAAAAAAAAAGAATTTAGAAAAAAATCATATCTTATTTCACTTGAGAATCAAGTCTGCCCTTTAAATTGCCCTGCCAGATTTTTAAGTAAAAATTTTAGAATAAGTATGAATAAAAAAGGTTGTTCTTATTTTTAATAAATCGAACACATTATTGTGACATTGCTTAATAGCTTTTTTTTTCCTTTTTTTTCCTCACCCCCAATCAAATAGTCATTCCTGGTATTATGGAGTGGAAAGCTGCTTTCTGTTTGTGCATTTGAACTCTCCTATATAATTCCAAGAAATAGCCATGATGACAAGCAAATTCTGCTCCATGGTAATATCCTAAATAGGTCAGGTGGAGTGGGGAGCAAAAGCCTTCTGTCTGTTGTATTCCCTTTATTAATTACCAGGGAAATAAAGACACTGGAGTTGCATCACCTTGTTTGTGCCCTGACACCCAGGGCTGCCTGTGTACATTCCTGTGGCTACTTAAGACAGCACAGACCAGCGGGCAGCTACCTGACCCTACGTCTTTCCCCAGAGATGTGTCACAACTTTTCTAGCAGTGAATACAATCAGAATAACCAAAGTCCAGTCCTTGTGCTTGACATAGCTGGACTTGCCCTTTTTTTACCCCTGATCCCCTCCCTCCCCTTGCCCACAGCAGTGTATCCAGTCATATCCCTTTGCTGTCCATATAGCATCAGTCCAGTAGATGTGCGAAAGAAATGGGATCCCGGGCAGAAAGGGAGGAACAGAGGTGGGAGCCGCTATAGCAGTTGGAGAAGACGTAGTTCAAGGGAATTAGGGGATGGGACTGGTCTTTTCAACTCCCCATGCTGAAACATCCTTGTTTGGCAACATCAAAAGCCACTCTTACATGTTGAACAAAATCTGGCAGTGCTGCAAGTCCAGTCCTGAATAACAAGTTGTGGTATTTTTATAGCAGAAGTCATGCCTTGAAGTATGGGGAGTTCGTAGTTGGTTTTCCAAGGTGTGTGCTGATTTATTTACCTCTCTATGTCCAACAATCTTGGCTAATCCAGGGATCCCAGTGTGTGTCAGTAGTTTCCTGGACTCCAGGAGGGAGAGGCTGCTTTCACAGCTGTGAACTTGACTTAAGCATCTAAGTGGGGGTTCCCATGTAATCATGTCAGTCGGCTGTCATGTTTTGGGAGGGTTGCAGTGTCTGGATAAAGAAAACCTAAGAAAAATGATGCTTATCCACTTCGTTTTTTTCACAGTGTTTTAGGGGAATGACTGGAAAATACTGTATAAGCATTCAGTGTCCTTCTTCAAGAAGAGCACTCAAAAACATAAGCAAGCCCTTCCTGAAAGCAGGCGGTAAGTGCAGCTAGGACATTATAATGAGCCGCCCTGCTGTGTGGGTATGGCAGTGCCACTGGGAACAGCCTGTTCAGGGGAGAACAGATAGACCTGGTGTGTCAGGAGTGTCCTGCCTTCACCTCTCCAGGCTCTGAAAAACTTTTGCTAACAAAAACCCATCTCCAAAACTAACATCTTGACAGAGGGGGGAAAAAAAAAAACCTGAAAAGAATCACGTCGCTATAAGAGCAGGTTGACAGGGGGAGGAGAGAGAAGAGATCAGACATGGTGTGCAGTCTTCTCAAAACTCTGACTTTTCTCACTGCTGTCCTGCAAACTTCTTTTTCTTCCTACCCACCTCTAAAATGTAGCCTTTTTCAAAGTTAATCACTGCCTTCAAAAGCTTCTTAAATATTGCAGGAGCAGCTTTGGCACTTGGTTTCACATCTCCAGTGCAATTTGAAATCCAGGGTCTTATTTAAATTTGAGATTGAAGTTTAGACCTCAGGTGCAAGGGAGACCTTTTAATGGAGATAGAAATACAGTAGCAAGATTGCACCTCTGCTGGGAGGCTTCTGCCAGCTGCTGAAGGGCAAGGGTACTGTGGTGTCTTTGACAAAAAGGAGAATACCAACAAATATAACAGCACTCTTCAGGCTAGAGATGCTCCCAGCCCACACTCAAGAACATTAGGAATGGCCTTCTGTACTGAAGTTTGAAACATGACCCTCGATTAAGTCTGTTATTTCCAAATGGCACAGTAAACACGGGTGGTGACTCAGGGTGTAGAAGCTCGTACAGCATGAGGAAGGTTTAAAGATTAGTCAGTTCAAGCCTTCTTGTGTTTATTTAGTGTATCTCGGCTCTGTGCAAATGTGTAGAACTCTTTCAGTCTTACAGATACTGCACTTGGAGGGTTGTTGCTTTATTTTCAAAACAAACTTTTTTTTATAGTGTAGGATTTATGAAGCTAGATAGAGAAGAAGAACTAAAAATGCCTTTTCTTTTTTTTCCAGATAGTAGTTTCTCTGACTCTAATGAACAATAGAGGTAAAAAAAAGGGTGACCTGACAAAATAAATTGGAAGCTAATTTTGGAGTGCAAAAGCCTCAGAAAATTGAAATTCTGAACTATATGCAGCTTCTAACTGTAATCATTCACGGGGTATAATACATTAACAAAGGCTGACTGGTTTCATTTCCTTAAAAAAAAAAAAAACAAACACCACAACCAAAAAACCCCAGACCAAACCAAAGCAAAAAGACCTCCTTGCATATTATATTCTGAAAGGTAGTCTGTTAGCATGATGAGTCCCTTTCTCCTCCTCCCCCCCCCCCAAAAAAAAAAAAACAAAAAACCCTGAACCCTCTAAAATTGTTTGACATAAGACTATGTTTTTTAGAATTACCAAGCCCTAAGTATTACTGATAAACAGAACAGATGTAGCAGACATTTAACCTAAGACCGTTGAGGTGGATGGTTGGTTGTTTTTCAGTGAGATGCTTGTCTTTTTTTACAGAGAAAGTTTAGCTTCAGGTCAACTGAAGTAATTTGACAGTGGTTTTCTTCAGGAATGAAGCAAGACAGGCTGTGGTTAAGTGCAAGGGTACAAGTGCATAGAGGCTTGCCAAGGGAGCTGTCTGACGACAGCAAAACCCTTTTTCACTGGCTGGTGGCAGAAGCACAGGCCTCTGTATCGTGAAATACAGTTGTGCAGCCCTTTGCCCACCTCCACCACCCTTCTATTTACTATGGAGCTACAAGCTGTCCCTCTTCTCAGGTCCTGAGCGACCATAGCTCTGTGGACTAATAGCCATCTGATGTGGCTGGCCATTGCTTCAAAGAGTTCAAAATCCTGTCAAGCAGCACCTAGCAGGTCTGCTCTGCGATGGCTACGCTCGGTGGTTTCAAAGTGAGAAAGAGGCTTGGATTGAGAAGGTGACTGAAAGCAGTAATGGCATTCATGAGCATATCTCCAAGAGTCAGGCTGGTGGTAGAGATGGACTTCAGGCATTTCTTCAGTTTCTTTTTAGCTGTTGAGTTATTGAATTAATAGCTGTCTTTTGGACACCTTTGGCCACTGTGTTCTTTGGAGAGGGAGGGGTGACCTCTGGATGGGAGGCTTACTAGTTTAGATGTGGCGTAGAGCTTAGACATAGTCTGTCTCTAAACCAAGGCTGCGTAGGCACCGGGATTCCTCCTGAGTCTTGCAGTTAGATGTGAGAGTTAGTCCCAGTGGCATTCAGCTTACAGTCTCCCTGTCTCATCAGTGCTGTACTGTAATTAGCAGAAAATTGATGAATTTAATTCCTATACACCTACTAACAGGTAGAAACATGCTTTCAGATTTAATAAGAGCTCTGTGTGCACTTAAGTGCGAGTAGCTGATGTCTCTTGCGTTCATTCTCGAATTCCAGGGTGTGTTTGTGGGGATTTTTTAATCTTCGATTTATCTAGGTACTCATTAATCTTTCAATTCAAGAACATGTTTACTATAAATATAGAGAATATCTGGATTTTCCTCACTCAACTTTGTGAGCACTTGGGTGCCTTGATGCTCTTGGTAAGAACTAATAGTCTACTTGACGTTAATGTGCATTGCTGGCAACACTGGGAAAGGCTGATGAAGATATGAGTTGGTTCACATGCAACCCTTTTTTTTTCTGAAAGGTGCAGCTCTGAGGGCATCTCTGTGGCAACCATGCATCTGTTAAAAGACTATCACAGTTTTCCTCAGTCTTCTCAAACCAGTTCAAGACCTTCAGTGTTTATTTACATGTGAGATTTACCTAAACCTCTAGATTATTGTTATTGAACTTTCTCTAACTAGTCCAGATTTTCCTTAAAACCCAGTGTCCAGAGCAGGTCATGACTTCAGCTGTAGCTGGTTTATGTGAACTGGAGGGTTGCTTCACACACCTAGTTTTTTGTCAGCTATAGGGTGTGATATGGGAGAGGGATTTGTATCTGGGGGAAAAAAAAAAGGAAAAAAGGTTAATCTTTTCTGAAAAGGCAATGAGACAAAATTGCTACGATTCACACAGCTCTAAGATAAGCAAGTAATAGCTCATGTTCAACAGCAAAGCATGTTCATATAGCATGAATAGGATGGATGTATTGTATGATAAATCTAGACACAGCAAATAAATTTCAGCCTGAAAAATAAGATACCATATGAGACGGCATGTGCAGAAAGAATGCTAATGTTTAGAGAACCGAAGGCATTGACAGAAAGGAGAGCGCAGAAATGAAGAACAGATATTTTGTTTTGTTACCAGGATTGATTGGCTGACTATTTTTTTTGTCTTTAAACCATAATAGCCTTCCCTTATTGTCAAAATGATAATATATATAAAGAACTTCCTGTAATATTTCTCTTCAAAATGACTATTCATCAGTCCCAGAGTCAGATGCTCATATTTCAACTCACAATTTAGTTTAGCAAGTTTATACTTCAGAGCAATCAGTCATTTTAGCATTTGTGTTTTTAATACAAATCTCAACTACAGAAGCATCCAGTGCTCTTAAGCATGGAAAGATTGGCTAATCCAGATAGTACTTTGTAATCTTCTAGCAAAGAAAGAGATTATCACTTTTCAGAAAGGGGAAAAAAAAAACCTTTCCTCCCAGTCTAGCAGTACAGATCGTGAAAAGATTGAGGGCAAAAGTCTTCTGCTGGGCCCAGTGCAGGTGTGAGGGCATCCAGAGATAGCTGAGTGTTTTAGGTGGCTGGGGGAGAGAGTGAATGTAAAGGTAGTATAGATAGGGGATCAAATCCCAGATCCTGACACCAGCTGGGAATGTGGTGAGGGGAATGACAGCAAATGCCAAACATGCTCTGGTGGACTTGATCTGCTCCTGCCCTAAAGAGCCTCCATTTGTCACTTGTTCTCCTGCTTACTCTACAACCTGCAGGCACACCATATCTTCTGTGGCAAACTTCTGCTTTTATGAAAGCAGAAATTATCTTTGGTGATATACTTGACCTCCTGGTTTTGCCAAGTTTCCATGCTCCAATAAATCACCTTCATCTGCATCCCCAGTGTGACGTTACAGTGAAACGTGGGCACCACCTGCTGAACAAATAACATTAGAAAATCATTAATCTCCATTCCATTTGTCTTTCTCACAATGCCTCTCTTATCTTGGCTGCATGGTTAAGCCCTTCTTATGACTACAGGAGAATATTTTTTGGCGCTAGTAGCAGATAGGTCTGTTTGGTGAGGTGACCTCCCTCAGGGCACCACAGGAAATACTTCTCCAGGACTCAGCTTCCTCCTCGAAGGTGAAGTATGATACTGTCCAAGCTGAGAGCGTCATCTGGCTCTGGGCGGAGTGATTCTTCATCATCGCCAGTGGTCGTGCAGCTGTCAGTCAAAAAGCTGAGTTGTTTTCTGGATTCCTCTACTTGGCATGGGTAGACCCACACCTGGAGTGCTGTGTCCAGCTCTGGGCCTCCCAGTACAAGAGAGAGTGGACATACTGGAGAGAGTCTAGCAAAGGGCCATGAAGACATTTAGGGAGTTGGAGCATCTCTCATATGAGGAAAGGCTGAGAGATCTGGGACTGCCCAGCCTGGAGAAGAGAAGGCTCAGTGGGGATCTCATCAATGTGCATAAATATCTGAAGGTAAGGTGCAAAGAGTACAGAGTTAGGCTCTTTTCAGAGGTGCCCAGTGACAAGACCAAAGGCAGTTCACAGGAGGTTCCCTCTAAACGTAAGGAAAAACACTTTTTTTACTGTGAGGGTGACCAAGCACTGGCACATGTGTTGCCCAGGGAGACTGTGGAGTCTCCATCTTTGGAGAGATACTCAAAAGCTATCTGGGCATGGTCCTGGGCAGCTGGCTCTAGGTGTCCTTGCTTGAGCAGGAGATTGAACCACATGACCTCCAGAGGTCCTTTCAAACCTCAACCATTCTGTGAAGTGCTGCAGAGGAATGAGGACTTGGCTGCTCCAGTCCGAGAACCATTTATAAGCAATGAAAAATGAGAGTCCCACCCCTGCCTCAGTGTTCAGGAGCAATGTGCCAGTTTGTTAGATGGACCAACAAACTTACCCTTTCTTGGTTTCAGCCCTACCCGTTCAGCAAAATATATATTATTCTGCAAGCAGAAATGTGGTGTTGTGGAGGCTTTTTTCAGTTTATGTCTAACTTTGCAGGCCTCTACATCTAGACACACTTCCAAAGATTCCTCTAACTCATCTTTTAATTAGGTTTTATTTCTTAAGGAGAACAGATCTATATTACAGCCTAGTCTTCTGAATTTGTTTATTAGGAAGTAGGCCGTAAATGCTAATTCCAAGTAACAGAAAAAAAAGCATACGGTAACTCAGTGCTTAAAAAGCCTCTCTATATTGTAACATTATTAATTTGTAGAAACAAATTGCTGAAGTAACCTGACTGACAGTCTGTGCCAATAATAACACGTAATAACTGTGGGCAAACACAGCGTATAGTTGCTAGTGTGCTTTCTTCTTTGCGTGATTGTTGTAGACAATTCTTGCCAGATGGTCTCATAATGTAATTAGGAATAGCTGTGTTAAATGAGGCAGTATTTAAACTGGCAACTAATTTTCCTATCTATTAACCAGCTTGAAAAAGAAGAGCTGTTACCCAAATGATTTCTAGCTGCTAATCCCTAACAAGAAATGTAGCACTTCTTTGCACCTTTTTTAAGCACTGTCTAGTAAGTTATTTTCTGTAGCATTTATTATGTGTGGGACAAAGTAAGAAAGAGAGGGAGTTAAGAGATGTTACAAGTTCAGGGGTTGTTAGATGAGGTGGACTTCTACTAAGCCAGTAGATCGTGATGTGTGGTAGCAGCTCATGAGCCAGTAATGGGATGCTTCCTATTTATAGTCTCTACATGTGGACAAAAAAACATTTTTACTTTGTGATAGTTCACTGTGTGGCATACTCCATCAAGCAGAGTAGGACTATAAGCCCTATTTTAAGTGTGTGCGTGGGAGAAATCATCAAAGCACAGCAGGACAAGATTTTGAACGCCGTATGAATGTTACTAGTGTGGAATGGTCGCTCTCTTTATTGGGGATGGGAGAGAAGGGAAAAGAAAGGGAAAGCCTTGGGTCAAGTTAAAATTCAAAATTCCAGAGAAGGCATGATTGCTTGTAGTCTTCCTCATGAATTCTTAGCCAGCTGCTTTGGTCTTCTGGCTTGTGCGGTGGAAGCTATCAATTGCCAATCATTGAGACTTCAACTGAACCCCAGAGTAAATGTAAGACTGAATGAGACTGATTATTATGTTTATGGCTCTATCTGTGCAAATGTTATGCCTTTTTTTTTTTTTTTCCCCCTGTGCTTCAGCTGAAGCAAGGATGAAGAGTTGAATACGTTTTTCCAGCCTGGTTTCTTCTGTCCAGTGGTGAAACTTTATTGCTTGACCTATAAGGATCAGACCCGTTAACTTGGGGAAAAACTACAGTGGATTTTTCCATGGTCTTTTAATGCAGATAAACTTTATCACTACTTCGGTGTGGGTTACCCAGGGAATCACATCAAAAGCAGCAGCACGACAGGGTTGCATGCAAGCCCTAGGACTCCCACCTGGAAAAGGCTGTGTATGCTAAACCACGAAGACAGCTACTTCAAAGAAATGCATTATGCACTTGTAGCCTGTGGGATTTGTTTTGTATATTTTTCTGAAAGTTGCCAAAACCTCCCAATTTCAAACTAAAACAGAAAAGAGAAACTTAAAGTCTGAGTAAGGTGTAGATCAGAACAGGCAACATCTGTCCCTGCTAGAGGATACTAGCAACCTCTGTGCAACAAAAATGGAATGATCACCACATTTTATCACTTTTCCTTGAAAATGTGAAGTCACTTTCTGAATGCATGGTGGGGTAACTGCAAATTGCTGTTCACCAGGCAGTTAAATGAGACAGAGATAATGCCTAGTGTTGATGACACAGCATTGATGCCACTTGCTGTAACAGATAGGGCAGGTATCTGAACCACAGATAGATGAAGCTTTGCTGAATGAAAAAAAGATGACAGATCAATAGGCAATTTTTTTTTTTCTGATATCAAAATACAACAATATTCAGCAATGGAAAGCTTGAAAATATTAAAGACATAGTGGTAAGTTAAATTATTGAAGCAGGATAGCATACAGTAAGTGCTATTTGATGCTGGCACTAAATCAAGCACTGGAAAGTTTGAGGGATCCTTGAAGTATTGACAATGTGTTTGACTTCCAGTTGAAATAAATCATTATGACTGGGTTTTTTTTCAGTGTCTCTACCTCTTCAGAATAGAAAAAATATAAAATGTGTGGCCTGAGGAGGCTTCTGCTTTCAATATTCGTGACTTTCAGTAAACAGGTTTGGATTTGTTTCTTTTTATAAGCACGGCCTAATGACATATAGATAGAGTGTCAGATTTCTTCTGCAAGTTTGTCATGGCAGAGGTGGATGTTACTTATCTTGCTTACTCTAGAGCTAGGGATCTTTATGAACCTCTTATTTTTAATAACAACACTATTTCCATATAGGAAATGCATCCAGCAAAATCATCTCCAGGTACAAAACTAGGTGCAGATTTTACGTCTCATGGCTGTGGTAAAGGTGACCTTCAGGAGGAAAAAAAAGCGTTTTGCATTTGCTGTCTTTCTGCTGTATAGGTCTGATTGGAAACCACAATAAAAAAAAATAATTAAAAAAACCAAAACCCAAGGCTTCCCTTCTGTGCCTCCAAAAGCAAAAGGAGAGTGTTTTTTCATTGTTTTTAATGCTGGGCACATGATCAGTCAGCACTCTGGGCAGTTTTTCCTTCATAGCCTTGTTCAGCCATGTCTCTCCCACCTCGGCTTTCACAAAATCTGACTTCATTTGACAATCTCTGACAAAACCAGGTGATCACTAAATAATCAGCTCTTGGTGACGGGAAGTGATTCACTTGAGATGGCAGTAATAAACACTAGGAACCTGCTCTGCCTGCCCACGAGAACTCTGATTCGCCATCTCTGGGGCTTCTTTGAGGAGGAAGCTGGAGAGGACACTACCACTGCTGCTGGTTCTGCCTTAGCACCAGGGTCTTCTGTCCCTGTGGCAGAGACGTAAAGGCACAGAGAGGTATGACCACTCTCCAGCTATCATAGCGCATAGCTCCGTGAATCAGAATTGAGGTGTCACTGATTTCAGTTTTCGTTAGTAAGCTGGGAGGTAAATTCAGCAGCTGGGGAGTGAGCATGTGGTGTGTTTGGCTTCATCTTTTGGGAGAGAGCAGGGCCGACTGCTGAAGATTGGGCAGGATGGACAGCCCTGGACTATAGCTTCTTCAGCTGCCACCCTGTGACTCACCAGAGCTTGCCTGATGTTCCCCCAGCAGCACCATTAAATCAGCAGCAGGCCATACAGAATACAGTAGGCTCCGGTGGTGACAACATGAAAGTGGTTCTTAATGAGACGTGAAGGCACTAAAGAAAATTCAGACCCAAAGGGTAGCCAGGAGAGAAAGAGAACTCAGTAAGTTATACCCACCCCAAAACGAGCTGCTAATCACTGGCGCTATTGTGAGGACTACAATAAATCAGTGTCTGCCCCGGCTGCTTGCATCTTATTATGCACAAACATGCGGATAGAGAATGTCAGCCTCAATAGCTGTCTGTCATATGAATGCTGCTGTGTCCGAGTGGGCTGGCACTTGCACGGTTAGCCGACTTTGTATTTTCTTTTTTTGAGGGGGATGGATATCTATTTTCTTTAGGAAATGTTGATTTGCTCTATACTGTGGGTAGTAAATTTGCCCTTCAGTGATTTGTGAACTCTGTGATGATAACATTGTGTTTAAGGTGTGGGGGTAAACTGTCTTTCATATATGTCATATTTAGTGATTGGGATTTTGTTTGGTTTTGTTTTTTTTCCCCCCAAGTCCTCCTCCGTGTGTGGTGTCATGCATATTGCTGAAGCTAGGGCAACACCTACATGTATTTATGCAGCTGATGTATAGTGCCCATTACTTAAGCATCACAGACTCCCTCAGAAAGGCTAATTAATTTAAGCCCTGCAGCACCCCTCTGAGGCAACTTTTGTTGGTGCTGATAGATGCACACATTGTAGCTGCTCTTTGTTATTTATTTTTAATATGATTTCTATCCCAGAGAGGGGGGAAAAATGACTACTTCTTACTTTGTTAGGTAGTTGACAAAATGTTAGGCTTTCGATATTGCTGAAATAAAGTATGTAGCAAACTTTGGATTTTATTGCAAGCCATGCCTCAGAGGTTCTTACTTTCTGTTAAGCCTCTGCTCCTGGAGCCAGGTGAATTTGAGATGTCCTTTTGTTTAAATGTCTGTGTCTAGCTTGTGTGGCTGCAAAATAAATTTTAATGTATTGTCTCCGCTTAATCTAAAATTTGGGATGCAGTGAGGCACTTGACGAAGGCTGCAGATTTGTTTCTTTTTAATCTTAAAATTTTTGCATTAGGACTGGGAATACCAATGACAGAGTGTGCATGCGGTTTGAAAGAGAGTCCCATGGATTAGTAGTTTTTTGTGTTCATGTTTTAATTTCAGAGCTCCTCAGCCCCATACTATATTAACTAGATAAAACAAAATAACCATCTCCTCCCTCCCCTTCCATGAGCATACCAAAGATATTTTTGACCACGAACTTGCACCTTTTTTTGTCTATGCTCAGTCTTAAACTTATTAAAAAAGGATTCAGTACATCTTCTCCAAATACTTTATCCTCCTTTGCCTGTACTCTCCTTTCTGAGCTCGGCTCTGTTTCTCTACTTCCTTTGTCAACACTAAACTCATTTCCCCTATCATTCTCTCTTACCCTTCCCACATCCACTTTCAGTGCTAGATTCCTAGCTGCCTCATGTCTTAAGGAGTGATGAGGACTACCAAAGCGGCTGGTTGAAGCTGGGTTTAAAGCACAGGCAGCCCAGTTCTCATATCTCATTCCCTCCTACAGGAAAATTTTTAATTCCTTAGTATTTTTCTAGGGAGCAGTTGTCCCCTGCTGCCTAGGGCATAATTTCACAATTGTTTTAAGCCAATCTGAGACCACACTGTCACCAAAGGAGGCAATCGTCCTTTTCTAGTATCTGTTCCTACCATCTCTTTTCAAGTAGCTGTCTGATATGGCAGATTGCTAATTTTTTTTTTGGTAACTGTAGGTGAGGAACCAGATCTGATTTGCATCACAGTCCCATGGGTGCGAGTGCTTATGCTAAGAAGCCCTGGGAAGCATCCAGCCAAGAGCAGGGAAAAAGTGTGACCGCTGCTTTTGGTAGCAGTACAGTTCTGACTGACTTAAATTATCATTTAATGGCACTACATTTAATGTAGTTTCAAGGTCTCACTGAAAGAGGTGATCCTGCATCCGGCTGTTCGTTCCCGTGCTGTTACCTTCTGCTTTGTGTTAGCACAAGCTGTCATGCAGCTGAGGTGAACCAGCCTGCTTACCTGAGCCAAATGGGGAAAGGAGGCATCTCATTTTGTCTGTGTGGTTTTGTTAGGCAATTTTTGGCCTAAATCATTCTCCCAGTTAACCAAACAAGTGGCCCACTCTTAGGCCACCTTTCAATCAATGCTTTTCACAGTGTTTGTAAATATGCCATCCGCCTGTTTAAAGGCAGTGAAGACTGTGGTAGGTTGCTGCTGCTCAGGACAAACTGGGCATCGTTCCCGTGCTTGTCAAGCCACAAGGAAGCTTCGTGCTTCTGCTTATTTCTGCTCAGACTTGCACGGAACCCCTACCTTGAAACCTCATAAGCTCTAAGGCAAACAGTGCTTTAAACAGTGTGCAATTCAGCCTGTGTCCCGGATGAGCCAGGTTACTGAGACACATGGGTTGGACCAAAAAGAAATTCGAGGTGGTTGTGAATTCATCTGCTGTGCGAATATGGGCTTGGCAGGTTTTCCCCCTTCCAGGAACATGACTATTTTAAAGCACTTCAGCATGATCAGCTGTTTTGAAGGGGCTGCAGCAGCCTATCTTTCCCAAAAGTGACACTTCATATTTATTTTTCATGGCAACTTTCATCATTATTTTAAAACTGAAGGTAGTTTAGACAAAAATTCTAACGATTTTGTTTGTTTAGTTGGATATGAAAACCACCGCTCCTTTTTTCTGTTTTGGCAGTTAAATATTCTGGTCGACACTGGGAGCAGTAATTTTGCTGTAGCAGGTGTGCCCGATCCTGATGTCACCTCCTACTTCAACACCGCGCTGTAAGTACCTGTTCTGCATGCCATGGTGGGTTAGGATGTCTTTTAGATTCTGGCTTCTCCATGCAAAAGAAGATGATGAGGCAGTTTGTGGCACTCTTGTGACATCCCATGAGAGTGGGATGTTTGTTGCCTGAATGGGAAGATTGGCCTTGTCTGATGCAAAGTCCTGCCTAACATGAACAGTCCCACTGATGGCAGTGCAACTGAGCTCTGAGCACAGCACTGATTAGAGTTGGAGAAAAGGAAAAAAGATTACAGGGTAAAAATAATTTTTAAAATCATGCCAATTTTAGGCAATTTCTCATCCGAATAGTCTTGGAAGGATTTAAAAGTTTAAACATACTTTCCCTTTGTTTAAAAACAAAAATTAAAACCCAGTAATTGTATCTGTTACTTGATGTTTCATCCAAAACCAAAATTAGTTAATCAAAAACTAATTTGTTGTTTAGTTTGGCCGAGGGCCTCAATGATCTGCTGAATCTGGTCTTTTGTAAGAGATGACTTGGTGGTTTTGGTTCTTGTTATGTACTAGATCTGCTGTGTTTAGCATGAGCTGACATTAGTCACAGCCAAGCACAGCTTTGTCTGAATCATTCTCCATCCTTTCTTTCTTCCTTTCCGCCCTTCTCTAGTTTCAATTATTTCAGGTAAACTTCTCCAAAACACAGTGTCCATCTTTAGCTGAAGCATATGGATACAAATACTTAGAGGACTGGGAATCTGGAGAGTATCACCATTCTCATTACCTCTTTATGTATTTTAACATGGATTTTTGCACTTTTTTCCAATAAGATGCACTGGTAATAGAGGGAAAGCCAGTATTTCTATGCTGCTTACTAGAACAGCCTCATCTTCTGTCACATATTCTGATGTTAATGCAGATATTTCACATCTCACTCTGATACATGACACAGGTCTGGAAATTCCAGAATTTGCACTGGAAAGCTGTTTCTGCAGTACTGCAGAGTTTTGTGTGCCAGCTATCCCCTTCCATAGGCAGTGGATAGAGGAAACTTAATTGCAAAGAATTAAAAGTACAAGCAATCCTTCTCCCTTTTCTCTTAAGTGATATTATTTTGTCTGGAAGAGCAAGGCCTCTCATAAGAACCATAAACTGTTAGAAACAGCAACAACGGCAGAGGTTGTGTGTTGAGAAAGACTGGGAAATCACTTGAAGGTTACAAGTCTTTTAGCAGCGTTGTCAGTGTACACTGTGTTTTGAGAACTTTGATATAAAGAAGTTAACAACGAAACCTTGAAATTTACACCCGGAAGAGTTAAGGGTGCTTTGTGAAATGATTCAAACTCAAGTCATTACAGTCTGGAGCAATTGCAATAGCAATTTCTGGTTTGGGTTGGATTGATGGAGTATTGCAATATGCTCAGAAAAAAGTGCAAACATTGGCATGTTTGAACCTGGCTATACCATGCTTCTTCCATTTTAAATGCTTTAAATACAAAGAAATGCCACCTGGGAGGCATCCTGCCCCCCCCTGAAGTCAGTTAGATGTTTCAAAAACGTTGCTTGCAAAAAACCCCTGTAGTTTTTTTTTTCACCTAGTACATATCCCAGATGAGGTAGGGCTGTCACCAGATCAGGTCAGGCATGTCTTGAGTCCAGCCAAATCCTGTAAACCTTTAAGGGTGGAGAATCCATGATCCCTCTGGGCAGTGTGTTTCAGTGCTGTGCCACACTCTCCTGTGCAGGAAATATTTCCTAATGTCCAACCTGAACTTCACAAAATATAACTTGTGGGTGTTGCCCCTTGTGTCTGGCACTGCGGAAAAAGGTTTGGCTGTGTCATCTTTGTAACTGTCTTTCAAGCTGTTGTGAAATGCTATGAGATCTCCCCTTAGCCTCTTGTCTGCAAAGCTGAAGCCTAGCTCCTCTCAGCTTCTCATCACAGGTTCTATGTTCGTGGACCCTGACCTGATAGCCCTCTGCCAGTTCCTCTTTTTTTTCCAGATCCCACAGCTGGCCACAGTCTATTCCAGGTGTGGTCTCACCAGTGCTGACCAGAGGGGGAGAGCAACTCCTTGGATATATTGTTCACAGCCCCTCAAATATGGCCTGGTGTGGAATTTGCTGTAAGCACAGGGCAAGTATGCTGTTGACTTTTATTCAGCCTAGTGTTCACCATCACCCCAAATCCTTTTGAGTCCTTTTCAGTTGCTTCCCAGTCTGTCCTGATGCATGGAGTTGATACTCCTTTGGATTCAAGCAGTTGACATTCAGCATGTCAGCTGCTCCCCTTAACGTAGTCTCCTGTCCAAATCTTCTGAGGGTACAGTCTGTCTATTGTGTAGGTTCTTGATGAAGATGTTGAACAACTTTTTTCTCCACTCACAACCCCTGGGGCACTATGCTTGTCATGAGACTGATGCTGAGCCCTTTGAGCCCAGTGACCTAGCCCATCTTCAACCCACACAGTGGTCTGTTTGTTCAGCCCCACATTCTCAGCTTCCAAATGGGAATGCCATGGGAGATGATGTCAAAAGCCTGACTGAAGTCAAGATGTGCTACAGCCACTGCACCCTCTGCATCTGCACAGCCAGTCATCTTGTAGAAGGCAATGAGGTTGGTGAGGCATGATACGACTGTGAAATGCCTTGTTGAGTGTCCATGATTATCTTCTTGCCCTTTATGTGCTTGGGAACTGATTCCAGGAAGTTGTTCTCTGGCCTTATGATAGCCTTTTCCCAGTAGTCAGGTTACCTTCCCTGGTTGTCATGACTTTGCATAGATGATAGACAGGGGCCTTAATATCACATCAGCTGGATCTGTAAAATTACCTAAGAGTGACCTTTACCCATTTGTAAATGAGACAAATGACCTATGGGCACTTTTCTTCCCCACTATGTGGAACACTTTAAAATTAGATAAATAGGTTTCCTCTCATCTGGTAATCATTCCTGCAGTTTTTCCCTATATTGTCATGAAGTGCTTCCAAATGAAAGTCATAAACTGCAAATTGAAGACGATGGGAAAGAAGGATTAGTAATTTGTGAAGTTAATGGGACTGAGTTATAGATGTGTGCTTATTAGAATATTAATATTGTGTTGGAGAAAGAGAGTGATGGGTCCGAATTTCCTGATTGCCACACTCCTAGTTTAATTTTATTCAAACGATCAAAATCTGAAATTAAATGCATGATTGTTTTTTGACTGAAATTGAGGAGGGTGCATAGGAAAAGCATTATCTTTGTTTCAAAGGGCCTGGAGGGTGTATTGTTCAGGAAGAGTCCTCCTTGAGTAGTTTTAGAACTAGCTTGTTAAATGATGTTGTATGTCATATAACGCATGTCGTGTAAGTCTACTGTTTAATTATCAGTCTTCCTGTACAAAATGAATAAAGCTGTTATCATGAACTTTTTCACAACTTGTGCTTTTGTGTGGCCCTGAGAAAACTTCGCCGTGAAAAGTTCTGAGTCTGCTGTGATGATCATAAGTCACCATGATGTATAAGGTTTTGGGAAATGGCCTAATTTGTCCTGAACTGAAAAGAAATCACTTTTGTTCCTTTTGCTGTTCAAAATAACAAGTAGTTTTTGTTGAGTATGCTACTTATGATGAAAGACCTACTTAAACGGATGTATAAAGGGATTTTTACATTTGAAACTAAAGTGTCAGTGATGGGTCTGTAGCTGTAAGTGAAAGAGTGACGTACTCAGGGCTGTCAGTATTCAGCAACAACATTCAGTTTTATTTCAGTGTGAGTACTACTGCCTCACCATCTAGAGTTTCATGAGCAAACTGCTCAAGAATTGATCATTCCAAGAGACAGGAAGGTAAGAAAATTATGGGCAATAAATTGAGGTAATATATAAATTATATACCAGCAAGCAAAAGTAAGATGCTGCTTTGTGCCATGATCCTGCAAGTTTGGTTGTATACCTGTACAGTTTGTGGTTTGGGGTAAACCATAAATTCATTCTAGAACCCATGCAAATTAGATGGGACTTCTTGGTTAAAAATCAATAATTTATACTGGGTTTTGATGTCTGCTTTGTCATAAAGTTGTTGGCCCTGAATCACTTATCTTGTGCCATCTATCACTAGAGACAAGATCAAAATGTTCGTTTAAACTTTTTTGCTGATTGCTGTTTTCTGTCCCTTCTTTGCCATTGTTGTCTGTGGAGACATTGATTTGGTGCTTAAGAAAAAGTGAGCAGGCGAGCAGGAAAATCTGAAGTCCTGTTTTGTTGCAGAGTGTCAAGAGAGCATGGAATTAAGAAGGAATTACATGTATTTGGCGAGGTTGGTGTTAAGCAGGTCTTTCTGTGTAGTGGACTTCTTGTTGCCATGTTAAGCTTCTTTCAAACGAAGCATGACATGAGAAATATTTTGGTTACATTTTGTTCAGTGCTATATGCTGGTAATGAGGAGTAACTGCATGAGAAAATTAAATCATTGCTAGTTTTCTCAGCTGAGGCTTCAGATCCATTTGAGATTTGAGGAACATGTTTCTGCTGGTTGCTTTGGAGAGAAGACAGTAACCAGAAAGGAGAGGGTGAAGGGAGTAGCGTCACTACAGCACCATAATGTAGGAGGCCTTTTTCCTTGCCTCTGGCTAAGATACGCTCCGTCCTGATGGAAGAGTTGAATTTCTAATTTTCTTATCACAGCCAAAACAGCTTGTTTGGAATTTTTTTGTGCTGTGTGTTTGTTTTAAAATACTCAGCCCATGAATTAGAACAAGTCTCTAGTTTTGACCTCCAAAGAAGTTTTCTTCCTTTAGATCAGCGAGGTGGAAAAACGCAGGCTGATTAGAGTCAAGAAGATGGAGCAGGAAGTGGTTTTGCAGAACAGAATATAATTTACTGCCACAAGGATTATGTAAGATCCCTTCCCACATTAGGAATTTCGCTCCTTGAAGGAAATAATAAAGCCTTCTCTTCAGTTCAACATTTGTGCACTTTACAAATGAGATGACTGTCCTCATACCCTTTTCTGCAGTGGGGAAGCTGAGGCACAGAGTGTGAGGAAGTGACTTTTCCACAGGAAAGATCAGCAGCCGTGCTGGAAAATGAACCCAGTCTTTCAGTGTCCTGGTCCACAGCTCAGTCCATCAGTCTGTTACCACTTACGGAAGAAGAACTGTGTGCTGCTGCTTTTGCTAGTCATGCAGCACCTGTATTTGCAGATTTGCTTTGCTTCATTCTCCCCACACACACTTTCTGATTTCAGACATTTCCTCTTCTGTTCCACAGACGGACACTTTTCTACATTAAGAACACTGTTTTCCCTTCCTTTCCCTGCCCCACCCCTGATTTCTCTTATGTCACTAGTTATTCAGACTGTTTTGATTTATAAAATGTACTGCCAGTATCACAGTGGTGCTCTGAAGACCCTGCCTGAGCAGAGATGTTCCATTGTCTAAGTATCATACAAACGCAGAATTGCACAGAAAAGTAAAACAGCAGTAGTTGTAGAAGTGTCCAGACACAGGTAGTAACAGTATCTCTGGAATTTCTGCATTTTGAAGTATCATCTGTAGGACCTATTATTTGATATATTTCTGCTGTCTTGGATGTTACAAGTTACTGAGCCTTGAAGAGCCTTGAAGGTGTTGGGAGTATCAAGAACTGCTTAAGGTTAGATCCTGGCCTCTTACCACTCCCTCCCTCCCTTAGCTAGGAAGAGGATCAGTTGCATCTGATCTGTATGGCCAAATTGTCCCTTAAGAGGAAGTGTCTGCTTGAATGGATGGGAGTTGTCTGTGTTGCCACCTAAAGGTTGTTCCCTGTAATAGGCAAAATCACACCAATTTCTTTCTCAGGTGAGCTCAGGTACAGGTGGTTGTGAAGCCACTTCATGTGGCTGTTTCTGTCAGAGCAGCCATTAGATTAAAGCTGGGTTGATAAAACTGTCCTCACTTAATAAATCACCTGCACTTTTTGTTGTTTTACATGTAAAGGTGGTGTTATGAAATTATTTTGCACTTGATTTTTTTTTTAGCTTTTAAAAAAGCTGTCAAGTGAAAAGTCTGTTCAGATGAATTGAGCATGGTCATCTGTCTCTTCAGAAGGGGAAGCTGTATGCTGAGTCACGGGACCAGAACAAGTTGTAAGGGATCTAGAACTTTTGTAGCTCTTCAGTAGTGATGCAGGCAGAAGATGATTTCTATATTTATATTACAGGATTTTAAAAAGAAAAATCCATTTAAGTTTTTTCTAATGTTTTTGTTAAGCCTTCTAAACAGAATTCTTTGCCTTTCTTTACTTGCCATACTTAACTGCTCCTTTGCCTTTGCTGCCCTGGACTTGAAGAAACTCCTTTTCCTTCTCCAAGTCAGTGACCATTTGTTAATAATATCCAAGTCTGCTTACTTCCTGATAGACCAAACTGCAGATTTAGAAGACCTGTGTCTTACTGCTGATACTCACAATAACATTCCAATTTACCCAAAATGGATTTTTTAATAAAATAATGAAGTCTTAGTCTACAACTATTCAGTTACCTTGGCATTTCAATTTTAGGTTTGAATTCAGAAACTTTTCATTTCCTAATGCCACTTAATACATTCCATCTCCAGTTAAATAGTATTGCTCCTATTGTGATGGACCAGTCTGAGTCAGGGACACGTTGCACTAGGTGGCATAATACCTTAGATTAAAAAAAAAAAAGATGACATGTATTGTGAAGATTTGAATCATTGATGGCTTTAGGATAGAAACAGGGACTCAAGATTATTTTTTTTCTTTCCACTTTTTACTGCTTTTACAATCCATCCCCCTTCTTCTGTGAGTATATGTGATTGACTTCACAGGCTTCACTTTTTTTTCTCTCTGGGAAAAATTGAGATTGAATATATTTTGTTGTCTTGCATTCTAAATGAACAGTTCATGCATAAGTATATCTTTTTCTTTTAAAGGTCAAGTACATACAAATCTCAAGGGATTGATGTCACAGTTAAGTACAGTCAAGGAAGTTGGACTGGAGTGCTGGGTACAGATGTCATTACTATCCCAAAAGGAATCTATGGCAGCTACACCATCAACATTGCTACTATTCTTGAATCGGAGAATTTCTTCTTACCAGGGGTTAAATGGCATGGGATTCTTGGTCTTGCCTACAATACCTTAGCCAAGGTAAATAATCCTTTCCACCATTACTGTCTTTCACAGTGACAATAAATAGAAATCCAACTATTAAAGTGAGCAGATGTTCTGCCAGCATTACTCTCCTCCCTTCCAACCACTCTTTCCTATGGATCCTTTGTGTTTGTTCCAGAAAGAATAAATTGGGTTGTGATGGTACCACAGTCACATGTGAGGATTTTGCCTTTTCTGGTGGTGAAGGCTCTGATTTTAACTCCTCTGGAAGGAATAAGCTTTTACAGAGCTTGTAGTACCACAGTATGAAAGTAAAGGCTTCTGATCTATGTGTGGAGGGTATGTATTAGGGCTCTGATGACTTTTCTCGAGACTTGTCAATGGACTGATGAACTTACTTGGCAAAGCCCTTGGTAGTTCATTCTAAAACATTCTCCATTCATCAAGTAAAGGTTGAGATGGAGGGCATATATGGATAATTTCAGAACAAATACTAGCTACAGTGTTTTCATGAACATAGAACCAAGCACATCCTGTTCTTGCGGAGGTAGGAAATTCAGGTAGAAGTTTAAATTAAAATTTAAAATTTATAATCTCACAATCTAAAACTGAAAACATGATTGGAATACTACATAGTCATAGTTTTCAACCTACACATAACTATCTGAGAAATTTACAGAGATATATTCTGTAGGAGCAAATGATTCAATACTGCCTGCCAACTCTGGAATTAAAATGCTTTATTCAAGAGTTGTGTGATCATTGTATTGACTTTTGCCATACTTGTGTCATATACTGTTGTCAGCCAGACAGAGAAGAGCTGCTTCTCAAACTATGGTTTGGGCAAATAGTGTATTCAGGGGATTTATTTTTCCTTTCTTCCAAAGACTTAAGTAGCGTTGGCTTTTGAGGCTGCTCTGTGCTTTGTGTAGTAAGAGCACTTGGCACCTCGCAAACTAGCCAGGGTCTCTGCCTGTCACAAGGTATACCTGCATGGAAATCTGAATTACAGTGAAATTACAGTACTCTAATAACTGCAAAAGAAATCATGACATGCAGTGCAGGAAAGAACCTGTTGGCCAGTAATCAGCTGAAGTGAGCATACTTGGATATGAAGTTCTTTAAAAAAAAGAAGAAATAAGGGCCACTGAATTCAAAGTTCATTGGAATTAAACTATGTTTAAAAACTGAAAATCCTCACTTTAAAATTCTGCCTTTTAACTGTGGGAAGTTGTGAAAGGCAAGTTACATTTGACTTTTCTAATAACACAAAGCCTTTTCCAAACAGAAAGCATTGGTGAGAGTTTCTGCCTGAAACTGAAACTAGTATTTGAATTCGAAAACTGCAACTGGAAAATACTCTCATGCTCTAGGGATTTCTGTGACAGTGGTCAAGGATAGAAATATTTTTAAAAACAACAGAAACAGAAAAATGACAGATGTTGGTTTTTTAATGACTTATTATATCTAGAATTTTCATCACCTGGTTGTCAGAAACTCAATTTACTTGTGAAAAGTGGTCTTGTTTGAATGATTTGCTCATTCCTGCAAAAAACCTTTTTAATAAATACTTCTTCAATTCTTGTTTTGTTTTGTTTTGTTTTTCAACACTTTCAAGCCTTCAAGTTCTGTGGAGACGTTCTTTGATTCTCTTGTGAGGCAGGCAAAGATCCCCAACATTTTCTCCTTGCAGATGTGTGGTGCTGGACTGCCTGTTTCTGGAAGTGGTACCAACGGAGGTAGTCTTGTGGGTATCTGTCAATCTGAGAGGGAAGATGTATCTTTGCTAATCTCTCTCCCTCTTTTCTATGACTATCCTACTTATTCCAAATTTAGCATTTAAATATATGAAATATTTTGTAAGTTTTTTTAAGGAAAAGTTAAGCATTTAGGCAAAATTCAAGTGTCTGTTTTCGTTCTCCATACTTATTTTCTCTCTCATGTTTGACTAAACTTCTGTATTTCAGGTTTAATTTTAATAAAGAAAAACATATAAATATTGTGGTGTTTCCTCAGGGCAGATTCTGCTACCTTTCTCAAACTGAGTAGTACCCTACTCAGCTGCTAAACTTGTTCAGTCTCATCAAAATGCTACAGTATTTTTTTTACATGATGTGAAAAGGGGGAGAGGAATCAAGGCTCTTTTCCTTTTTTTGTAGACAATTCATTAAAAGAAAAAAAATCTAAAGACCAGATCTTCAACCCGTTACTCTGGAAAGTCTTTCCATCAGTTTTAATGGAACCAAGAATTGGCCATTACTTATCTGGAATCAGGAGCTGAAATAAGCATATCAGCACAGGAATTGATCACAAATAGTTATTTTGCTGAGAATTCACATACTGTAAATGTTAACACACTTGAGATAGATGAAGACCAAGAGAGAACTTGCTTATGTTAGTTCAGTTCAAAGGCTGATGGTCTAGTATACTCCCAGTCAGCTTCAAAGTCAGTTTTGATGGAAGCTAATAGTGATAGCAATGATAGGATGGTCATATTCCATTTTGCATGTGTGTAAGAAAAATGAAATGTTCTTGAACAGTATTAAGTTTTTTCTGATCTGATAAAGTGAATTTATGATGTGCAGGTTTAATATTCTGTCCCATTTTTATACATTGGCTAGATTAAACCACTGCAGATACTGTTTTGATTTTAAACAGTGGGGCTTTCATAAGGGAATCAGTGTGAGCTTGTAGATCAAGATGCTGGTAGTTTGACCCAATATGGGAATTCTGTTTGACTGAAGCATGATCTATTTCATACTGCTTTATTATTGACAAAGAACTTGTCAGTATGATACTTACAAATGCTGCTAAATTAAAATTTTGATGCTCTGTATATCACAGAGTTAAATATTCCCCCTTTTTTTACTGTACCTGCCCCAAAAATAAACATCTGAGATTTTAAAGCCTGTGAATTCCTTTCTCCTTTCCCTTAGGTTCTGGGTGGAATTGAACCAAGTTTGTACAAGGGTGATATTTGGTACACGCCAATCAAAGAGGAGTGGTATTACCAGGTTGAAATTCTCAAACTGGAGGTTGGAGGACAAAATCTCGAATTGGACTGCAGAGAGGTATTTGTGATTATGTGTTTCTTTCTGTATAAGATGCAAGTTTGGTTAAGAAAAACACTTAATTGATCAGTTTTGTCTTTACAAGTAGATGCATATTGCCGTTTCCTCTGAGAATTAAGGCTGCATGGTAGCTTTGAAAAGAAATGAATGACCCATGTGAAATGCAGTGTGTATATCAAGCATGCTAAAATTGCTTCAGGGAGGACTTTAATTGAGAGTATTTTCAGTAAATTAGGAACTGAGCTACAATTGTTAAGTGAACAGTCCACGGAAAATAAGGCTGCTGTGGTTTGGAAGGGCTCAGCCTCTTGACTAGTTTCAGTTGTAATGAATGTGTCTAAACACTGAAGATGCTGCATTGATTCAAGGAGACAACAGTCTTTAAATAGCTACAGCTTATGGTTTTCTGTTATACAGTGAAATCAAACCAAAGGGTTTTAAAGCATTTCTGATCAAATTAAAGGGAAGATTTTGGATTGACCCCTGTGGCAATGTCTAAGTATGTAAGTCACAATGACAGTGGGCAGGTGTCATCCTGGGACGCTTCCCAAAGTATCTCATCCTATGCCTGCTTTTTAATTTTTGTAATACACTTCTGCTCACTTCACCCTTACCAGTTACTATTCCTGATGGATGTGTTTTCTGGTTTTTATTAGAAATAATGTTCTGCTATCTCTGCATCTGTCTAATGAGACTGTTGCAATTTTTATTCCAAAACCGTCTCATTTTTTTCTGGAGAATATATGTGTGTTTTATTTGTTTCTTACTGTTGGTTGTTGCTATTCATGTTTGATTTTAGTTCTATAATCTTCATGCCCTGTTTTCATTAGAATTATTTTATTTTATGCTTGTTCTCTTAGGTGGAAATCATAATAATTCTGTTCTAAATCTAATTTTTATAGTTCATACAAATTAAGCGAAATTAATAATAAAAATCTTGCATGTGCATAAATATATTTCCATACAAAATATGGAAATCATACTGCCATATAAAATATTTAAAATGAGTCATGTTGTCTTTCAAGTTAATAAGCAAACCAAGGTCTATTTAAATGCCTGCCTCTGTTACACTGTTAGGAAAGCAAAACCATTGGTTTGTGTTTGCTTTTCTTTCTTGCCTTAAAAAACAGTCAACATGTTTTTGAAGAGGAGCCCTTGTACTAATGGTTTAATTCATGCTGTTTCTGGAAAACAGCTCACTTAAAAATGTAGTGGTGTTATGAAAGTTTCCTGTTATTGTTGCGCTTTTCTGAGCCAGGGTTTGCTTTCACATTGTATGTATCAGCACAGTATGCTAGTCACTGGTACAGAAATCATCATTCCTTTCTTGATGAAAGGAGATCTTTCTGCAAAAATTTAAAGGAAGAACAGTAAATTAGAGCTAGTATGATTAAAGTTTGGCTAGTTAGGTGCTTGCAGAGGATGCATAATTCACTGTATGGGATGATGAACTATGTGCCCTCTCTCAGTTGTTTTCTAGGAAATGGAACATTTTTTGTAACCATCACCAGAGACTACTCCTTTCCTTGCCAGGGAAAAGTAGTCCCCTCACTTCAGTGCTGGGAATCTGTCCAGTGTTACACTGCAGCTGTGGCCTTGAGCTTGGCAGACCAGGGCTGAGAGAAGTACTGGGCTGCCAGCAGCGTACCCTGCATAGGCTGCACTGTTAAATATTAACCAGGAAGACTAAGAAGGCAAGTTGCTGCCTGTTGCAAGTATGCTGTACACAGCATGAAAATCCAGGTGCTTAGTCCCTAGCTGAGTGATCCTGCTACTCCAGGCATTTTGCATGGGTTTACGTTAGTGGTTGACCCTTTTGGCTGTGCCTCCTACCTACTTTTTTCCAAGGGTGCCTTTCTAGGATACTGGTGATTGCGTATTTGTGCTACAAATCTGTTAAAATGGACTCCAGAATGCCCTGATATTTCTCTCCACTCTCTAGAAGTATTTCTGAGTGTGTAATAAATGGTTTCCTGTTTGCTTTTCTTTTGGTTCTGCTTGGCAGTCTATAGCAGCTCTTCTTTCAAAAAGAAAATAACTAAGTCAGAGTTACTTTTTTACTTCTTGGTGGGTTTTATATTCATCACTGTGCTAAAGATATTCCTTGTGACTTGATAACATCTAAACCAATGTATTTTCAATTTGCTTGCTGTTTGACCTCTTCCTAAAAAGCTTATGCTGTATATTACCTTCTGTTTTACGATTATGCTATAAACATGTCACTGTTCAGTTATACTGATCCTGCTACCTAATCTGGTAACAGAAGTAGTGCAAAGAGCTGCCACTGCTACTTGCTTCCCTGCCACCCCCCAACCCCCCAATTAATCATAGTTTTTAAGGAATTCGTGAAAAAAGGTGTAAGTTTTAAAATATTTATTTGGTGTTTGCTGTATCTGAAGTCTGCTGAAATCTCTTAATCTGAGTGTTAGGGTTTTAATAATGAGGAGAAATGTTTGCTTAGCTTTAGTGCAGATGTTGAGGCAGCAAGATTGAAATTTCATATTTCTTTGTACTCGTTTTTGTCCATTTTAATGGGTTTCAGAGTTGAGAGAGAAAGGTGTGGCAATTGGCATTGTACTCTCGAGCCAGTATCAAACATTACATGTAATGACACGTAATGTTCTCTGACTATTCCTAAATTAGATATGCCAGCCATTAAAAGTAGGCTGCTGTGTTGTTTTTAAATTAAAGTGAGTTGTTTTCATGATAGCAGAGACCTTGACTGAGGGCTTGGACATATGTGTAAGCTACATCAGCATGCTTAGGCATCTCTCTGTACTGAGCAGGAGAGAGCTTTTGCCCAAAGTGTATGGGAGCAAAAGTGGATTAGCTCGCACCTCTGAGAGGGGCCGGGCTTTACTTCTTTTACAGTGGCTTAGCTATTTGCACCAGCTGTGGTGACACACAGTAGTTTCCCGTGTGGTGCAGATAGACTCACTCTTGTGTCTAGGCTGACCATATCTTGCTTTTGGTCTCAGACTTCATTTGAATTCAAGCTACCAGCTGGAGAGAGCTGCCAACAGGTATGACATGCAGGTTTGGGAGGACAGCTACCAAAAAGAAACAGCTTTTTCATTGTTATGAAACAGTGGAATCTGCATTACATTAACTACAGTGTGCAACTTCTTTTTTCCCCCCTCCCTAGTATAATGCCGATAAAGCAATAGTAGACAGTGGAACCACGCTCCTCCGTCTGCCTCAGAAAGTCTTCACTGCTGTTGTGCAAGCAATAGCTCGCACATCCCTGGTAAGCTAATGTCATTACATCTGCTCAAAATGTTAAATTCCTATTAAATGACCACATGATCTTTGAAAAGAGTGTCATCTTTGCTGTCTACCTTGTAAGTCATAGGGTGTTAACCTGAGGAGAGCAGAATCTTTCCTGGTCTACTCCTGTTAATAAGTGAGAAATGACTGATAGTCTTTGATGGAAATGGAAAAGGGAAAGAAGAGGTGAAAAGGGGAAAGGGGGATCCAAGTACAGACAAGAAATGTGTGTATGGAGGTGCATCAGAAATAGTGCAGAGATGGAATATTTTGTTTTAAGCATTTCAGGGACATGCACATAATCTCTGTTTCTCTGATTCAGAGTATTAAGAGTGAAAAAATCAGTCCTTTCATTCAAAACAGTGTGTATAAAGTAGAAGAACCTGCTACTGCAAGCAGTTCCTTTCCAAGCTTATTGTTGTATAGAATGGATGCCATTCATTAGGATTATTCATATGAATAAAGCTGCTTTTGACCTTCATTACTGAATTATTTATATTTTAAAGTATCTTTCTTTGGAAATAGAGTGGGCTTTAGAAGTAGGGCATGGCAATGGTGGATTTCTCTGAATGTAGAGTAACTGAAGCAGCATTTTCTGGTTAATAAAAACTATTCATACATTTTAGTTGAATACAATGAACAGTGCCAAGAAGGTTAAAGATGAAAAATAAATCCCAGATATTTCAGTGTGACAATTTTAATATTTTTGTCATGTATCCACAATCAGGCAGCGGTAGTCATTGCAAATCACAGGAAATACAGTAACCAGATGATTGGCTGGCTGCCCAAAAAAGAGTATTTGCCTATATGCTGCTAATTCCAGACTGAGATCCTTTTCCTATCTGACTGAGAGCAGAGACGTGGCATGAAGTGTTCTTCACTGCCTGCAGGTGTCCAGTATCTGAAATAAATGTACCAGTTACCTTTGGCAACTCAGCTTCCTTGGTTGAAAAATTCTTCTCTTTGCAAAGCCCTTAAGTATTGACTGGAACAATTTCAGTCAATGGGGGGGGGAACTGGAAGAAGCCTACCCAAGAGCTCTTGTAAAGGCTTCTTGTGGATAGAGCATCCTCCTGTGAAGGAGGTCACAGAGGTCCACACTACTCTCTGATGTTGGTCAGGACATTTGAACTAAGGCCTTCCATATGATAAGTAAATAGTCAACTGATCGATAAGGTATTAGAGGAGAACCACTCACTCACTTTGCTTAATGGTTTTTGTTCTTCCTATTAAAAATGCATAAACTAACTCTTCTCTTTCAGGGTTTCTTTTCGGTCTCAAGGAACTTGCTGCTGTACTCCTTTCTCTACACACACACCCCCCCCCCCACCCATCAAAAATTACTTTTACAGTTCTAAACAAAGGAGATAGTTTATTAAATAAGGAAGTAGTTATAAGGTGTAAGGATCAGATTCCAGCTGTGTAGGAGCAATGTCGGGTAAATGAGTATTTTCAGCAACTATACCGTGGCATCAGAGACATACTCTTAGCGCCCAGTGCTATGTACCACTGAAATGTAAAATCATCTGCTCTCATCAGACATACTTCTCTGACCACAGGTGAACCAAGTTAACAAGTTCCTGCTCCTAGCAGCTTGTTATGAACTTCCCAGCAAGATGTTATTGCCCCCTCAGTATGCTGGGATAACTGCATGTGAAGCATACTTTTATTCAGCTCCATTAAAAACTAAGGCTATGAGCTTCATGCTCTTTAGTGGTACAGATTGTTTTTTAAACCTTACTTACTTGGACTGAAGTCTTTTAGGGAGCAGCTATAGATGCAGTTTCATGTTGGCAGGTCTAAAGTAGGGTGGTTTTGGCAGATGGGCAGAGATGAGCCACAGAGGGGTGGCAGCTACTACACCTCACTGAGCTGAAGTCAGAATGTCATGTCTGCTCACAGCATGAATATAATACTAAGTTACTAAGTTGAAGAAGGGAAGGCTCACATAAGCCTAAAATCTTTATTTTAATAACCTTTTAGGTGTCATACAGCCAAATCCCCACCAATGCATTTCTTCAGCATACAGAAGTAAGGCAAAGAAGTGCAATAAGCAGTCTTTCTGGGAAATGAAAGTAGGCACTTCAAATAGAGTATTTAATAGACTTGGTCTGTCCAGACTGGGTTCTGTCTTGCAGTTTTTCTCAAATCGCAAGCTCTGCTTTCCAAGAGAAAATGGAAAAAGAGGAGAACTATATTTTTCAGGAGGTCTGGCCTGGAACCTAGCTGTGAGGGGCAGAGCATTCTGTCCCGTTCCAAGAGATGTGCTTAAGCGTCCATTGAGAGTTAAGGGTAAAAGCAGTCTGTTTGTGATGTTAAGTTTCCTTATGTGTTTACATGAGTGTATGCTTTTGGCCCGAGAACAGAAATGAGCACCAGGAAGTGTTAAGTCTCTAATAGTGTGCAGCCCTAACAAATATTTCATTGGCAGGTATGTGGGGTGGGGTGAATAGTTGTCACCTGTAAAATGTCACATAAATGATGTATGAGCTGATGTTTACAAAGTAATCGATATCACAGATAAACACAAATGGAGGGAGCAGAGAGGCTGGATTCCATCTTTCTTCACCTAGGTGAGAGGCTTTGTCTTTGGCTGTGCAGCATCAGAACAAGATACTGCCTTGGATGTTGCTTCACATGGGAATAAGAACCAGCACAAAGTAATACACTCAAATAAGGAAGGTTTTTCCTCTGATCTGGCAGCAGATCAGCTTCAGGGAGCAGAAACATTAGATGTTTGTCTTAGGCAAACAAGCTCTGTAGGGGTTTTCTTTTTTCTTTGTTAGTGCCATGGATATATTAAGAAGTATTGTTAACCAACCTTATTTCAAAAGTATGTCAAGTTATATTGGTAGTGAGTGCAGGGCAGCAAAAGAGACAGAGGGACATGTTTCTTTTTGTTGACTGTAGCAGACCTTGATTCCCTTAGATGCCAGGAGATTTTTGGCTTAGCCCTTGGCTTCAAAACTCTAAAGTTGAATAAGAAGCTGTAGGTATGTGAGGAAGGGAGATGACTGCATTACATATTTGTACAGTTCATATTTTGGTTTGTGTCTTTAAGAAAAGTCTGCTGCTTCGAAACGTTTGTGTTTGGTCAGAGCTGTTCAGAGAAGAGGCAGATAGGTAGTAAAAGTCTGTTGGTGCTTTACCTCTTTGCCGTACTGATTGCTCAGGGAGGTCATACATGTTCAATGCAGAAGTAGAAGTAATGAGACACAGGGAAGGGAGAGCTGAGCTTGCTTTTGCCTCTTCCCCCTTCTTCCAAGTCCTAATGGGTTATGACACACCTTGATTTGTGTGTTGGGTGGTGTTTGCTTTGTTCCTTAAAGAAAAAGCTCTTTGTCGGACTTGTGTTCATGCTTGAATTTCCCCATAGGAATGGAAGAAGTTTCAAATAGTGGTAACAATCATTTACAAAAGACTATCAAAATGTATGTAACCTGTGTTTATCACTTTTTTTTTTTTAATAGATACAAGAATTCTCTTCTGGTTTCTGGACTGGTTCACAGCTTGCATGCTGGGATAAAACTGAAAGACCCTGGTCCTTATTTCCCAAACTTTCCATTTATCTGAGGGATGAAAACTCCAGTAGGTCGTTTCGGATCTCTGTCCTACCACAGGTCTCAACCTTCTTTGTTTATTCAGTTATGCATTTATTTTTACTATGATAAAGCACATGCTCTTAAAAAATATGAACTATTTTTAGCAGTAATAGAGAACTGGTTTATTGCATGCAAGGGAAATATTTTCAAATTAAATTTTAAAAATCAAATTTTAAACAGGGAAAATAACAAACTTGTCAAACCTAAAACCAAAAAGAAAAAACTCTTTTCCCTCTGAGTGCAGTCCATGTAGTTGGGAATGATTTTTTCAAATTGTCAGGAAAAATAGGCAAGTTGTTGTTTTCACGAGCTTTAGCCACATTAGATGTCAATACAGAATGTCACTGCTCATTTTGATCTTCTCAGTTTGGGAAGCAAATTGATTTGTTTTTCGTGACTTTCTGAGTTGGAACACTTCTCCTGAATATGAGCCTATGTGATCTCTTCAGCAGTTTCTATAACTTGGTTGGTTTATCTCTTATTAATATTCCATCCCAGCTTTTAGAATATAATATGCCACTTTTATTTTTCCTCTCTGGCTTCCCCTCCCAGTATAGGTTGCAATACAGGCTAGTATCCTCTAACATTACTAATACAGTCTTTTACCTTAGGGGATGGTCAGGAGCAAAGGGGAGAACGAACCTTTTAAGTACATTTTAACTTGAAATACAGGAAAGCCTTATGATAAGCTTTTTCTGTATTGATCATGTAGCTTGGCAATCTTTCATCTTCCCTGAGGAGACAAGGGGTAAAATGTGACTTGAATTTATGAATCTAGAGTCTTGAAGCTGACACTGAATGCTCTCTGAATCAATTCCATCCTGATAATTTTTTTTAATAATAGAATTATTCTCTCATTTGAGTTCACAACCCAAGTTCTTTCTCAGCTATCCTTCCCTTATGTAAAGTACAATTAAAAGTGGCTCTTCTGAATTTGCTGTTGACCTTCACATAGTAACTGACTGTGTTCAAACTTAAGCTTAGAATCCAAGAGCTATACCTCTTACCTGCATGTAAGCCTTGACCAGTTTTAAATCAGGTGCAGAAAACTGTTTGTCCCTATTCATTCTCTATTTCCAATGGAATTTGACTGCTTGAGTATAAAAATCTGGACTTCTAAGTACTGTGTGGTGTTGCTTCTTACACTCTGCATTATTTTTTTTTTTAATAGCTTTATATTCAACCTATTCTTGGAATAGGAGAGAATTTACAGTGCTACCGATTCGGCATCTCTTCCTCCACAAATGCTCTCGTTATTGGTGCTACAGTCATGGAAGGCTTCTATGTAATATTTGACAGAGCCCAGAGGAGAGTGGGCTTTGCAGTGAGTCCGTGTGCAGGTAAGAGAAATATTGTTCAAGACTTTGTGAGTGAGGAAACACCTGCTGCTCTCAGAGAAACAGCTTTGCTGCTTACCTGATGGGGAAAAGTGTGGTTACTCATGAAGTGTGAAGGGTATGTTTTTGAGCAGTCCCAAGCTATTCAGATTTCAAGGGGAGAAAAAACAATCTGTATTGCACGCAACAGTCTTTTGTCATGAAGTAAATCAGCCTCAGCTCTGGGTATCTTAGCTGCATTCTGCCTTCTGAGAGATCTTCTTTCTGAGACATCTGTCTGTGTGTGTGATTTCCTCAACAGTTACATGAGACTCATCACTGGGTTTAATGCAGTTTCATTTTTGTATAGTTGCTGTTCTAATTTGGACATAAATGGATTCTTCAACTAACTTTTGCAATATGCAAAATCTTGCTTTTCTCTTAATGTAAATTGTGCCTTTTCAACCACTCAGAAATACTTAAAGAGCTAAGATGAAAATGGGACTCAAATTTTGGTTTCTGGTGTTTGTGTTGGTTCTAGACAGTTTTCGCAGTGTGAGTAGAAACCCATTAATTTTTTAATTAGCTGCTGAAAAAATGTGAAAAAGCTCATCATTTTTTGGCTGATTTTATAGTGCTGGTTAACTTTCTTGCTTTCTCATGATTTCTCTTTTCTTGCCATGAATAGTTAAAAACAAATTTTGGGGTTTCCTCCTCTTGTTGATGAGATATTGCTTTGGCACCACAAGAACATACAAGTGGGAGAGGAGGGAAAGGATGTGCACCCACATGCCATTCTCTGCCCCAAACAGAAGTAGTCTATGCCCTGAAAAACATTGTATCATCTGAGATTTGCATGAGAAAAGCACTAGACTGACAGTGCTTCTTTAATCCCCAGTATTTGTGTTAGAAAGGGTAAGGTCAGTAAGTACTTGAGTGCTTAATGCAACCAGGTAATTGAGGAGAAAAAAAGAGAGATACTAGCTAGCTGAGTTGTAGCTCCAGGGCATTTTAAAAGATTTTTTTCTTATTTTTTATAATTTGCCCATTGTTAATGGGTTCAAAATTGTCATCTTTGAGCTTGATACGAAAGAAAATCTGGATACTGATGTGGGTTGCTTAATGAAGACCTCTATGAGGTACCATGCAGCAATGAAAGCCACATTTTCAATGCATCTGGAAAGATCATAACTAGACAAATTCTGCAGACCCGGTTTTCCTGCCTTTCATTCTTCCTCATGCTTCCTGACTGTCATTTTAGCAAGCATAGAGCTGCCTCCTGTCCCTGCCACGCTGCAGCCTTTAATGGAAGGGGGAGGGAGCATTTTGACAGAACATATTGACCGACATGTGGTCAGCAGGGGACGTGAGCCAGCTGGTGCTCATAACAACTGCTTTGACAGCACATCTTTATTGAGAAAAAGAATCAAGAAACCATAATAACACCTTAATGTTAATATTGCTACATGGAAGCATAGAGTTTGGCCACTTCATGTAGCTCTGCCAACCTTGTCTAGAGAGGAAGAAGTGAGTTTGCTGAATAGAAATTAAATCTGAATTTACATGAGCTTGGACACGTGACGATACACAGCTGGTGCTAGAAGGCGTTTCCTCCTTGTTTCTTTGTACATGTTTTGTGCATATGTCTGACCTAGAATCTTGGGAACTTAGCTTCTTGAGAAATCAGATGTCACAAGCCACTGACTGAGACAAGATACACTGATTTGTCAGTCTCCACTCACACGGGGCAGATGACATTTTGCTGGATGTGCCAGTTATTCTGAATTCACTTCTTCACAGCTTGTGGCTTCCATATTTAACACAACTTTCATCAGAAAACCACAACTGTGAGTGGTTAGCAGTCAGTGCTGTGTGAGGGATTTAAGCTGCCTAACTGGCTTCCTGTGGAGGCCAGCCATGTCCTCCATAGCAACTATATTAATATAACTTATTTGGAGCTTTTTAGTCTGTTCGTGGGCATAAATTAAATTGAATTACTGGTGGCATAAATCTTCAGAAATAGAGAAATATAAAAGACCGTTTGGTGTGGCTTTGCAATGACCTATGCTTTCTTGTTTACAGGAGAGTGTTAACACTACATTTAAGCCCATGTTTTTATAAGATGTTAAATGGGTACGTGGTGAATACAAAAATTACAGAAACAGGACTAAAAGCCTTGACTTCATTGAACTCCCAAGTTTCTGTTGAGACTTGGCTAGAGATGAGAACTGGCTTATCTCACGATACTCCTTGCACTATTTTCATTCTCCAGGGTGTACCAAGAGTGAGGAGAGTTAGATAGATGGCTGCAGAAAGTTATTCCGTTGTAGCAGGAAAAGAAATTTGCTTTTTCCTCAACATGTGAAAACCCTTTAAGACTTACTCTGCCTGTTACTAATTGCAAATTGTTTCAAGTTGGCATTTTCAACCTACTGTTTACAGGATGACTAGAAAAGGTTTTGAATCATGTCCTTGAGATAAGATGTTCAGATCAACTAGTTAGTATTAGTGAAGCAACATAATGTTACCTTGACATTGAGCAGAATTAGACCCCTAGTATTTCTGTAGTAAGAGAGAAGATGATAGGAGCAAGATAAGTATTTTTCAGGCAAGAAATGCAGTGAACACTATAATCATTAATGACTTTACACACTAAACTGTGATGAGACAGAATGCACCCAGATTTGTGGGCACTAAACTCAGGAGAATGGATGGCATGATGAATAGCAGAGCTTCAGTCTGAAAGAGCCTTGGAAACCTGGAGGACTGTGCAGCAGAAACCTCAGTTTCAGTGAACAGAAATGCAGAGTTCTGCACCTCAAGCAGAAAACCACCATGCATGGGTACAGTCTATGAAGGGACCAGCTGAACAGCAGCCCTGTAGAAAAAGAGCTGGGGATATGAGAAGACCCAAATTGAATGCAAGCCAAGAGTCCGTGCAAATGAAACTACATAACAAAGGGCAACATCCACCATTTATATTCAGGAAGGTTCAAGTTGGACAGGGGGAATTTCTTCTTCACCGGCAAGGTGGTACAGCACTGAAACAGGCTGTCCAGAGGGATCGTGGGGTCTCCATCCTCATGGTTTTACAAGACCTGGCTAGATAAAGCAGCAACTGACGTGATCTGTTTGTGGTGACAGTCCTACTCAGAGTAGGAGGCTGGACTAAGTGACTTCCAGGGGCCCCTTCCAAGCATTACTTTACAATTTGATGATAAGTTTGATCTAATATCAGGTTTGCTTCCTTTCCAAACCACTCAAGATGGTTGAGTGAGTGTGTTGGAGTTCGACACAAATGTTACAAAACAGCATTTTTCCAGAGGTGCCATTTTTGTTCTGTAATCGTAAATGATGAAGGAAATCCCATTTATTCAGGGTCAAGAACTTACTGTAGGTAGCTACCACCAGATGTTCTAATAAAAATATGCCAAAATATCCTAATTCAGCTAATGAGTAATATACTAAGTGTGTGTGACTTAGTTTATGTTAAGGGCTTGTTTGAACAATTTAAGCAAATTTCCCCTCTTTTGATTTCCTTTCAGTATCTCTGGAGGTAGAAGAGGGTGAAGGAAAACTTCTTTTTGGAGGGAAGAAAGCAGAGGCTGTGCTGCTATCAAGCATTCTCAAAATGCAATTGAAAATGTCAGCCACTATGGCAACAGTTTTGTATTGCTTTTTTTAATAGGAGTAATTATTGTACTCAGGCCAAATAATGAGTAATTAGGAACTGTTTATTTTCAAAGCTATCTCCAAGGTGGAAAACTGTGCTGCTTTTTTTTTTCCCCACGCTTCTTCAAAATACTAAATTCCTAAGGAGTAATACTTACGCCTTGCATTTCACATTAGTATTGAATGTGGCGTAGTTTGTTTTCACAGACCTTCTTAGATAGTTTTTTACAAGTCTGTCCACTACTGTGCAGCTGCCTTACCGTGTCTATGTAACCGCAGTGTCTTACCAAAGATATGCTGATGATATAGGATGCACAGGCCAGTTTATTACCATCTGATGCGCTGAGAGAGTACATGTGCGTGTTTGGTATTCAGCAGTGTTAGGATGCTTGTGGATGCAGCCTCAGGTTTCACCCAGACCATTCAAACAGCATATTGCTGCTAAAGGAGCCTTCCCACACTTGCAGCTGGAGACAGGGTTGGTTCAGTTGAGTGATCCTACAGAAAATTCCTTGTTTGGGCATTTTGTTCATTACAACAGGTTCATTTTCCATCAGACCAGTGAGTTGTCCTGACTTTCCTTGCAGCGTACCAGTCACTAGCACCAATACAAAATAGGAAGCGAGGGACAGGAGTAAGGATGAGCAGGACTCTCTCTTTCAGCAGCAGGCCGTGATAAGGTTGAATTAAGTCTAATGAGACTTAAATTTTAAAATAATACGAGATGTTGGGAGTCCAGGGACTGAATACCAACTAAAATGTCTCCCAGTAAATTGCAGATAAAGCAACCCAGCTATTCTGCATTTGTTTTTCCACAAAGAACATTAGAGGCCACTTCCCTGCCTGTTGTGGTTTAACCGAAACCCAGGCTCCTCTCTTCCTTCCAAAGGGTATTTTATGCTAATCTCTTTAAACATGCTTTCAGGAGTCGTGCCTAAGACACGTGTAAATAAGAGAAACTGTTTTCAGTAGGCAGGATCGCTTACAATTTGGCAAGTGTGCGTCTGTGTATAAAATGAACAAAAAATGGAACAGGAAGCTTAAAACTGAGGCCTTTATAAGAAATACACAAATGTGTCTTGAAGTACCTGACTAGAGAAGTGAATTACAGCTGTTTGGAAGACTTGTTAAAATGCGCAGACAGTACTAACTGCAGGCTCCTAGTTGCCCCAAGCAAGCTAAAAGGTATCCATCCTTCCCCTGCCACGCACCTGCAGATACAAAATGCTCTAGATATGTTGTTGCCCTAGGCAACTCACTTTCTCTGCTTTTACAATACACGTAGCCCTGTCCACAACTCAGGGGAACTTTGCTGCACTTGCCATGGTTACTGTGACAACCATGGGCAGCATAACCCTTTTTAGCAAATACTGGTTTAACAAGTAGGGGTTTGTGATGGTAATGAAACAAGTCACACAGTCTGTGATGTTACAGAGATGGATGGGTGTTCGAAAAGGGAGCTGCCAAGTCACCCCTTCATGCTTCCAGCCTTAGCTTTGTCATCTCCATTTTTCAAGCTGCTTGGTTAGCGTCTCCCTCCTTGCCTAACATCACTGCTCCTTCATGTCCCAACTCCTCGCTCCTGACATTGACATTCCTCTCCACCATTTCCCTTTTCTGGGCAGCTGTCACCCAGCTCTCCTGCCTCACCTACCCATCCTTCTGAATTTTCACCTCTGCTCAAAAAGAGTATCTGTGTTGCTTTCCACTATGCACCTTGTGTTTTGGATACAATCTTTAAGGTATCTGTGAAACTAGTGAACCTGCATGCTGCTTCCTAAGACCCTGGAAGATAGCAAACACAGAAGATGTAAGAATCATCAGAGATACTCTTCCAGTTGTTGTGAATGTCAGAAACAAACAAAAGCTGCCCAGGCACTGACCTACTCCAGTGTAGGTGGTGTAGGATTTTTAAGCTTTGTTAAATCGACATTTCTGAAAGGTTAGTCCAGAGAGAAAAGTGATCCAGTGGCTTGGGCCTTAACTTGGGCTCTGGGAGACCTGATTTAAATGTCTGTTCCCTCATTGACAGCCTGTGTAGATGTGGGAGTGTCATGGTCTCCTTATGCTTCAGATTCCCATTTTATAAACATAGGATACTAGCATTTTTATTGCAATGAGAAATACAATAAAACATGAGTATGCTGAGATGTATGATGGTGGAGGGAAAGGCTATATAGGTATTTAGGCTAGATCTTTTGTTATTTGCTTTTAAATGGTGTCTATAGACTTAATGTTTATCTTTTTGTAATTTTGCAGAAGTTGATGGGTCTCCAGTATCTGAGATTGAAGGCCCTTTCACAACAGCAGATGTTGCAAGCAACTGTGTTTCTAGTGTTTCTTTCCATGAACCAGTATTGTGGATTGCCTCCTATGCTCTCATGAGCCTATGTGGAATTATCCTCCTTATACTGATCATTCTACTGCTTATTCCACCACGGTGTCAGCATCGCTACACTGACAATGACATGGTCAATGACGAATCCTCCTTAGTGCGTCATCGATGGAAATGAGAAACTTGATCATGAAACCTGGGACTTAAACAGAATGAAGAATGAAGTACTTTGCCAAGGGGAAGAAGCCAATGCCTCAGTCCTTTCTACGTTCATTACAAATTGTTGTTGAAATCCCGCCAAATATCCTGCATCATAACTTTTTAAGCTTTATTTTCTAACACTGATTCTGAACCAAAGCACTGTTAACCACCTCTTAAGTGCTATGGTACTGGATTTGCTACTGCAGTACAATGAGCCTTTATGCTCTCAATAGTACCTTCTGTTAAAGGGGGAAAAAAAAACCAAAACAAAACACACCACACTGACACCTTGATGTTCTTCCACTGTTTGAACAAAATTGTCCATCCCTCTTTCACAAAAAAAGGAGCTGTCAGTATTTTCTAACTAATCAAGCCCTGACTGTAGAAAAAGAGGAAAAAAATACTTAATAACCTTTCGTATTAATTGTATTAAATCAATACTGCTTTCTGTTTACATCAGTTCATTTTGAAACTGTGCTTATGGTGTGGGGGAGGGAGAAAGGTCAGACTTAAGCAGCAGAGAAAAGCAAGTGAGATCAAGAAGAAATGTATTTTCCTCAAGATCACTGCTGCCATGTGAGAGGGTTGCTCTTCCTGAGTGTCACTGCAAAATAGTTTGAGGAGGTGAAAACTGGGAACTTGTTCAGCCTTAGCGTAAAACAAGACTACCTCTCTTAATTTACAAGGATGCTACCACTGGTAAGCATGTGGCTTAGAACTCGTCTTGAAGCACAAGGCGCTCCATACAACCAAATGCAACTCCTTAGCTTCAAAGTAGTGGATTTTATAAAAATTAATACTTAAATGCTTTCCACTTTGGTGCACAAAAAAAACCCCTTTCAGTTTTCCCCCTACTGTGGGGTTTTGTGGGGTTTTTTTGTTGGGTTTTTTTGAGTTGAGGATGACTGATACTTAGAAAAGGCTGGTCTGCATATGTATGGACAGATGATAAAGCTAAGGTCCATGCTCTGCCATGTTTTTTTGGTATGTTTAGTGAGCATGTAACAAAAAGAAAACAACAAAATAAGACAGACAATCCTTTTTTCCTTTGGCTGAGCTCAGCAACCTAGAAGTTCAAGGGAAAAGTATCTGTCTTCATGGACAGATTGTGAAGTGAAAGTCTTAATGCTGGCTTGTTTTTCAACTTGAACAGCAGTTGGAGGTGTTTAGTTCAGCTTCACCGGTGTGTCAATCAAATGAAAAGTGTGTGTACTGACTGGATGAAAACAAACATGTGGTAAGACTGCAAACAATAGTGGGAGAGAGCAGAGAAGAATATATTTGACCAGACCTCCATTGTGCAAGTGCAGATCTTAATGCTGAGGTCAGAACATGGTATTTTTCTTTGCAGATGGGACAATTTTTCTTGTATCTAGTCAGTGAGCACTGCAGGACCTCTGTGGCTTTTCTATAACACTGGCATAGTGGGTTTGAAAGATAAACAATGAGGAGTCTGGTGATAAGTATTAGTTACCTGATTTTAAAAAAAAATACATAAAAGGAAAAAAAATTTCCTTTGCATTTCAATAGCAGAGCAGTTTGCATATCTGTGTGGGAAACAAGGAGAAAAAAAAGGAAGCTTAGATCTGAATCTCCCAATCTCTCGCCTAGAAAATTTTCTGCCTATAGTCCCTTCATACAGCGTTCTGATTCACACTGCCTCTGCATCTGACTCTGCATGGAATAAGCAAAGATTTTTTTTTTCCCAGGAATGGTGCTTCTACAGAGGTGCACGTAATGTGTGTGAAAATAAAGCACTGTTGTTTTTTTTAAACTAACTTGTGTATTTCACTTCATAACTGGAAGTGCCTGTGGTTTTTATTTCCTTTTTAATTCTTGCACTTTCAGATTGCTTGGCTGAATAGAGTAAAATAATTGGTGTTGTGATCCAACATCTGAAAATTATTTCTCTTTCAATTAGGAGTTGGAAAGAGGAGGAAATGTTGAGTTTGCCTCTTTCTTCCTCTGCCTCTTAGTTTTTAAGAGAAGAAAAATCATGAATTATGAAGAATGTAAAAAACTATACAGCTTAGGTGTTTTCTCTGTATTCCATTTTCCTTACATCTCTTTCTTAATGTCTTATAATTAGAATTTTTAGTACATGTTATAACATGAAGTTCCCTTGAGTTTTTCTTAAAGCAATAGACTTTTCTCTGAAAAGAGTGTGATGTTTCCAGTTCTGTGATTCAGTTCCCATAAGGTCCTTCTGGGTTTGGTTTTACACATAACAAATAATTTCAAAGTTGTATTCCTTCTTGTACAGTATGGTAATATAAGTAATGCTTCTGTCACCTGTTTCAAACAGAAACACAGTATGAATGTTTTGATCGATACAGTGGCAAACAATGAGCCCTTTTTCATTTCAGAAATACTAACACTTGTACGCTCTTAAAATGCTTCTTAGTTGCTTCCCTCTCCCCAGCTGCTCCTGTCTCCTTACCACACAAGAGTTTTAGGAAGAAATTTATTGGGAAAGGTTCTAGTGTGCTTTCTAATGACAAGTGAGATTTCTTGTGAGTTGCTTAACAAAGTCTTTTTAGTGTGCTAGATTTCATGTAAAAGCCTTTCAGTTTTACCTTTTCACTTTGAATGTCATTGGTCAAGACATTTTAATAGAAACACTTGAATTATAGGAGCAATAATGAAGTAGCACAAATGAAATAGTAATATATTGTTGAGTTTTCATGGCATCCCTTGCCACTAAGATTTGGCTTACAGTAAAAATGCTGTTAGCAACATCTGCTAGCAGCACAAACTTCATCTTAGCTTGTAAATTGATACTTACACTGGCAGATATTCAGGTGAGTATTGCTTTGTTGCTCTGGCAACAAGAAGAGCAATAGAAACCCTTGAGGGTTCATTTTTAGACTACAGCACATTAAGAAAAATAATGCTCTTGAGCATTTTTCTATGAAATACAGTGACAGACCACAGTGTTACAAAGTGTGTCTTACTGGTGATCTCTTTCCCTGTTTGTTGAGATTTTTTTACCAGAGTGTGCTGTGAGGTATTTTATGCTGTGGTAACTAACTTCAGAGATAAGATTAAACCATACCTAAAAAACAAAAGCTTTGAGTAAAGATGATGCTGGAAAATATTCTCTATTTATTATAGATGGGATGCTCCAAATCACAGCACTCCAAATCATTTCTTGTACACATATCAATATTTCTTGCAGAACCAGCGTTCTCCTAATGTGAATGTAATATCATGTACCATGAAAATGTCAGAAAGCTGTGTTTCATTGCATGCAACCTTTTAGATAATTGATGCTATCAGTGTGGCCATTAGGGATTTGAAGATGTGTGATTTGAGTTCAAGTACTTAAACCTGAGTTCAGGCATGCGAATATGTTAGTTCTATCCCACTGCCTTCACAAGTTTTAGAAATATTATCATGGGCTTTTTGGCTCAATTTAAATGCTGAAGAAAATAGATTAAGAATTTTAATAAACCAATTTTTCAGGTTCTGTAAAAGAAGCTAGGTAGAGTGGATTGTTCTGTTTTTAAGGAGATAGAGCTTGCATTTAGGATTAATATGTTGGATCAACCTAAACCCAGTATATCAAGGCAGTGTACCATTCCAGTTCTCAGCTTTGATGTTGTGCAGGTTAACTAGTGGTAATCACAGAGCTATTTGTGTTGGTGTCTCTTGTTAGCATATCAGTTGGTTTAACAACAGTTAACTCTTCATCATCTAAAGTCAATCTGTAGGTATTCTACCCAGTTGCTTGCTGTGTATAGGCTGGCTGCATTTCACAGAATAATGAACCATTTGTATACTAGCCTTTTTCTTTTAAATATGAAAAGGCTTAGGAATGTTGCTTAACACAAAACATTTTCAGAGAGAGAGAGTGGTCCTTAAATTTTCTGATAGTCCAGAATAATTGTGCTGCTGAAAGCTTCTTTGATTTCTGTGGAGGTTTCCAACAACTAGGTTGGTTGGTTGTCATATCCCAATCTCAGACATCAGCCTCATATATATAAGTAGTAATATGAGCTGCATAATGAAGGGGGCTGGTACAATGACCTATGGAGGTGAAAGTAAAGGAAATTATGGAAAAAGAAATAAGTCAGCTACACTTCATTAAAAATTGTAAGAGCATAACGGATTGATCCTTTTAAGAAAGGTCTGTACAATTTACCAAGACATTAGTTTCTGTCAAACTTGACTCTCTGATTGATAAATTGTTCATTTCTGGCTGCTGAAGTTCTTGCTGCTGTTCAGATAAGCAAAGACAGATTGGTAATGGGATATGAGCTATCTTCCAGTCAGATTTTCTGGCTTCTCAGGCCTAATTAGATGTAAGGCCAGGTTTGTGAGTAATCCAGAGTCCTGGTAATGGCTCCTCAGGAATGTTATCTGAAACAACAATTGTTGAATTGTTGGCTTCAGCCAAACCCCTGGATAAGATGGATCCATACGGAAAATGTGTCCCACCCTGGAGCAGGGGATGATCAGAAGTCTATCATATTGTCCAAGTTCATTAAAGTACTCATAATACATGGCAAAGAGGCTTCCAGCCATAGCAGGTGACTTGACTGGAGCAGTGGCTCCCTCTGGTCCTTCCAGTTCTGACAAAGGAACAAGATCCCACTTAAAGTGCAGGCCCCAGTTAAATCCTCCACGCACAACAGGGGAAGAGCTGTAGGTAAGCATGTCAGCACTGATTATGTCAATCACAGGGCACACCACAGTCCTGCGATCTTCTCTGATGGGAGTCAGCAGAGGTTGTAATCACATCTCGTTCACCTCACAGTGACTGCCCAGGAATACCAGCACTTTCCCTGTGTCATGAGAGGCTCCAATCATCCTTCCTCGAATCAAGCCTTCCCACTTCTCATTTCTTACCAATTTTGTGGTTTTTGGAAACTGAGTTTTAACATATTCACCCAAGTCCTTCTTCAAGTCAGCCAATTCACTGTTGACATCCACCAAAATAATTTCATGAAGAAGGTGTGCAGGAGTGCGATTCAGGACACTGTGTACTGTGCAAAGCAGGGCAGAAAGTGCTTCATTATAGAAACAGATAACAACACTGGCAGAGGGCAGATCAGAAGGGTAGGACTTCTCTCTACATTTTACATCTCTTGTATCAGACACATCCCTGTGGTATCAGAGCCGATTACTGATAAGCATATTGAAAGCATGCTTGTGATAGCCCAAGTCTCCCACTTCCTGATCTTCTTCATTAAAAATCATTCCCATTTCAGGACAGAATTCTACCTCTCCCTTAACTGGGTCCTGGACATGATTTCCAAGAGGATTTCCTATCTTACTCTCTTTCTGTTGCAATTCAGGTATGTGAACTGACCCCCGTGTAAAATGGGGGTAGAATTTTTTTGGAAATGGCCTCTGAGGTTCCAGCCCCTTGATGAGCACATTCTTGAAGGATTGGTTTTCTTCACTGAAGTTGAAATAAACAAAGAGCAGAAGTGTCCAGGTCACAGATGTGAAAAGGCACCCATGGCAGAAATAGTGAAGTATGACACTTCCTATTGTAGACTTGGCATCATTGAGGACCCATTCCCAGTTACCACAGCGACAGCAGCATTGCCATCAACCCTCTGCCCACCCCGTGCCCTCAGCAGCAGTGGTGGCACGCACCTCAGCCAGAATACAGAGGCTGGCAGAACGACCGCCCCGCAATCCAGGAGACAGTCGGTGACCTGCTGCATCACATAGACACACACAAGTCTATGGGACCAGATGGGATACACCCGAGGGTGCTGAAGGAGCTGGCTGGGGTGCTCGCCAAGACGCTTTCCATCATTTACCAGCAGTCCTGGCTGACCAGGGAGGTCCCAACAGATTGGAAATTGGCCAGTGTGATGCCCATCTATAAGAAGGGTTGGAAGGATGATCCAGGAATTACAGGCCTGTCATCTTGACTTTGGTGCCTGGGAAGCTGATGGAGCAGCTCATGCTGAGTGCCATCATACAGCACATGCGGGACAACTAGATGATCAGGCCCAGTCAGCAGGGGTTTATGAAAGGCAGGTCCTGCCTGACAAACCTGATCTCCTTCTACGACAGGGTGACCTGTTTATTGGATGAGGGTATAGCTGTGGATGTTGTTTACCTTGACTTTAGTAAGGCCTTTGACACCATTTCCTACAGCATTCTCCTGGCAAAACTGGCTGCTCGAAGCTTGGATGATTGCATGCTTTGCTGGGTAAAAAACTGGCTGGATGTCTGGGCCCAAAGAGTTGTGGTGAACGGAGTTAAATCCAGTTGGCGGCCGGTCCCAAGTGGTGTCCCCCAGGGCTCGGTGTTGGGGCCACTCCTGTTTAACATCTTTATTGATGATCTAGACGAGGGGATCGAGGGGATCGAGTGCACCCTCAGTCAGTTTGCAGATGACACCAGGTTGGGTGGGAGTGTTGATGTGCTCGAGGGTAGGGAGGCTCTGCAGAGAGACCTGGGCAGGCTGGAGCCATGGGCTGAGGCCAACTGGAGGAGTTTCAATAAGGCCAAATGCCGGGGGCTGCCCTTGGGCCACAACAACCCCCAGCAGCGCTACAGGCTTGGGGGGAGTGGCTGGAGAGCTGCCAGTCAGAGAGGGACCTGGGAGTGCTGATTGACGGCCGGCTGAACAGGAGCCAGCAGTGTGCCCAGGGGGCCAAGAAGGCCAATGGCATCCTGGCTTGTGTCAGCAATGGCGTGGCCAGCAGGGACAGGGAAGGGATCTTACCCCTGTACTCGGCACTGGTGAGGCCACACCTCGATTCCTGTGTTCAGTTTTGGGCCCCTCACTCCAAAAAGGACATTGAATGACTCGAGCGTGTCCAGAGAAGGGCAACGAAGCTGGTGCAGGGTCTGGAGCACAGGTCTTACGGGGAGCGGCTGAGGGAACTGGGGGTGTTTAGTTTGGAGAAGAGGAGGCTGAGGGGAGACCTCATCGCCCTCTACAGTTCCCTGAAAGGAGGTTGCAGGGAGCTGGGGATGAGCCTCTTTAACCAAGTAATAAGCGATAGGACAAGAGGGAATGGCCTCAAGTTGCACTAGGGAAGGATTAGACTGGATATTAGGAAGCATTTCTTTCCAGAATGGGTTGTTAGGTGTTGGAATGGGCTGCCCAGGGAGGTGGTGGAGTCCCCATCCCTGGAGGTGTTTGAGAGTTGGGTCAACTTAGCGCTGAGGGATCTGGTGTAGTTGGGAACTGTCAGTGCTAGGTTAAGGGTTGGACTAGATAATCGTCAAGGTCCTTCTCTGTGTTTCTGTGATTATGTGATTCATACTGCAAAAGCCACTTCTATGACTTGCAGTAACTGACAAGAGGGGCTATGGGTGAGCTGAAGCTGGCTGGTGGTGTGAAATGTGGAGATGCTAAATGAGTCTTCTACCAGGCTGCCAGGTCAGGGCTGAGCCTCCTTGGAAGAGCAGAATGGGAGAGCGACTGCAGTTGCTGACAAGCTGCTGTAAGTGTAATGTCAGTCAAGTCACCTGGCTGCTTTGATAAGGGTTCACTTGTCTGAATATTTTGAAGGCCAGTGTACTTTAAGGTGCCCATTGCTGCTACTGGGCATAATCCACTCACAGGTGAATAAGTGGCATGATCATCTTTAAGTAGAATCATTGGCCAGTTACTGAATATTCCCCTCTCCATATAACAAAGTGCATAGTGTTTATGTCTCAGCCCTAGTAATTGTCTGTAAGCAACAAAACAGGTTATTTTAAAACATGTTGACATTGGTGACTGTACAGCAGTAATATAAGAATATATTGTGTTTTCTTTTTTTGTCCTTTTCATTGTATCTAGGTTTTGACAGGATCTTTGTGGTCAGGTAGTTTTTGACATACTGGGAATTTTAGATTAGACTACAAAAGCACACACAGAATTTCTTTTAAGCTAGCTGAGAAGTAAAGCACAGAAGGTAATTTTCAACATTTAAAAGGAAGTAGCCCTCAATAGGTGTTTCCTCTTTTTTTTTTTTTAATCGATGATAATCACTTAAAATCAATGTATTTTAGTGTGGCTGCTGTCCTACTAATTCACTGGTTGTAAATTTCATTTTTCTGATTGTCTTCTGGCCCCCTCGTTCTCCCACAAAAAAAAAAAAAAAAGTTCCTAAAAGCTGAAAGCCTCTATATCCAAAATTCAGCCTTCTAACAAAAGATATGTTTTTCTTGGTGACCATTCACAGACCTATTTTAAAGTAGTTTGTAAGGCTTGAGAAATTAACTCTAGGTTGAAAATACTTGCACCAGTATTAGAAGGAGTATGTCAGTGGTCTGTGAATTTGTCTGTGTGCAAAGAACTCCTTTGCGCATCTGACTGCATTTACTAGTTCTTTTTCACTTCCCGCCTGGAAATACTTAACTGCTTGGTCTTCCTCACTGGTCCTGTATATTCTCCTTTTTCTCTGTTCTTATGAAATACAGGGGTGGAGAGAAGGACCACAAGGAGCTGTGAGAGTTAGTGGCATTCCTTAAGCAGATGACAGCTCCTTCCTTGAAGGCCTTGCCGTTTTTTATCTTACTACCAGCTATAGTGGACCCTTACTGTCTGTTGGCTGTTCTTGCTGACTGACACTTCTGCTTTTTCCAGTTAAGCAACTCAGCCTGCAATGTGTACTTATGCAAAATACTTGAATAAACCACATTGTTTGTAACCATCTTCTCATCACATCCCTCTTTGAAGAGGGAAATTTTCACAGAGCCATGTCAAACTTGTGAAGAGTACGTTTATTCCTGTGTTGTTAGAGAGGAATTATATAGTTGAATGTTTAAATGGCCGTATTTGTAACATTACTGTCCTTTGGAAAATTCTGGGGAAAAGGATGAACTCAAGAAAGTCATGTTGAAGTAGTACTGAAAAGACAATGGGCAATTTCTCAATAGCACCAAGGCATTACTGCAATATGTCCTGGAAAAAATTTGCTTTGCTAGCTAATACTCTCTGTGTGCATAAACTATACAAGGTTGAGTGCTTAAATAAGATTTATCTGAAACAGGCAGTTCATGGTTTTTATTGAAAATTTTATATGGAGATACAGAAATCTTTTAAGACTTTAACACTACATCCACTGTTATTTGATAGTTATTTAGGAAGTGTGGAAAGGATTTCACCTTTAAGGAAATGATTCCATCTTGTAGAGGCATTTCTTCACCTGATTTTTTTTTTTTTTTTAATAGACAGTGCTTTTATCATTGCCTGAAAGGAAAATGGGATCAAAACTTTGAAAAACGGGGTATAATATTTTTAATTCAGTCTTCAGGTGATGTTAGGATGTCGATCCCACTTACTGTCAAGCCTCATTACTGAATTTTTCAAAAATTGATACTTTGTACTTTCAGGTCTTGCCCTTTTCAGATAAACAGTATGTAAAAAAAAAAAAAAAATCAACTTTTTATGCTGCTTTAAAATAAATGATTAATTCTTTCAACATATTCTATGTGTCTTTTTAAATCCTGTTAAGATTTTCTTCATAGCCAAAAAAATTACATCCATCAATTCTTCCAAGTGCTTTATGACTTTCAATTCTAACTTCTGGCTTTAGCTCTGAAAAGAAAGCAGAACTGCTTTAGATCTCATCTGAATCTTTCAGGGAAGGGAGGAGGCAGGCAAGTTTAGCTCCAAGGTGATTTTTCCAGCTTATGCCCAGATAACTGAGATGTTCTTGCTTCAACTATTCATCAGTTCATTCAGTATTGGACAGAAATTGGGCTCAGAAAACGTAACTTGAGAAGATGAAGCTTCTGAACACCTGGAATGGATTCAAGTAATATTTGAGACTGTTGCTGTCTAGTCCACTAAACTATAAATCAAGAAGGCACACAAATTGAATGTCCCTGTCCCTAAGACAGCTAGCCACCCTGCATGTTGGTTTCTTACCTTGAGAGAGCCCGAAGAAGAGTGGTTACTGTGCTCTGTGTTTTGTACCCCGGGAGGTGGCGCACATGGTTTGTTTTTCAAATAGGAGAGGTTTGAGCCCTTTCACAGCAAATTCTGTTGTCTTGCTTGAATTCTATTAAAAGTACTTTCAATATTTCTCTTTTTTAAATAACCTACCTAAAAAGGTCTTTAGCTTGGGGTGTCCTGATCATTTAGTAATATCCCTCTTCCCTCCTCCTAAAAGCCTTTTTAAAAGTCTGTTATTTTTAAGCCCTGAACTTTTATCTTTAAGAGTAGCATGGTGTATTATGCATATTGATAAACTGGGTGGATTGGTCAAGAATGATTAGCACCACTGTTTAATATGGTGGCTTTATTTCAGTTTTTGACAAGCTGGCTGGCTTTGTTACTGTCCAGGAATTCAGTGAAGCCTGCCTATCATTACACAGCTCTGCTCACAGGGGTACTGTACAAGTTTTCGGTTTCCTTCTCATGCTTAAACTTCCCTTATGCTTTTGAAATTGCTATCATCCTCAGTGCACTCTCTGTGCTTCAGGGTTATTGAATCCAAAACTGTAAAACTGTCTGTTCGGTCACCCTTGTTCAACTTTCCCCATTAAAGCTTGCCTATATAGACAAAACACCTTTTAAGTTCATGTATGAAACATAAAAGTAAGAATTTACTTCAAGAATACGGCTTTTTCAGTAATGACAGTGCAGTGCTGACAAATGAATGAAAATTTACAATCCGAGTGCTCAGTGTAGTTTTTCAGGACAACATGTAATTCTGATAGCCGTACTGTAAACATTAACTATTCTTCCCTTTCTGCACCAAAACAAATTATTTTCTAAAAACAAATGGTTCGGGTTTTTTTCCTTTTAGAGGGCTTACATGTAACATCTGACTATACCTTGACTTACCATTTGTTTTTCTAGGAAATTCATTAGCATTTCCTAAGAAATAGAAGTTACTGTAAAACTACAAGAATCTATGCTGCCAGTGTATATACAAATATTAGCGTATTGGATATTCATAGATGTTAGCTAGATAAAACTACTTTTTCTGGATAAGCAAGGTATTGTAATTCTTCAACTTCCTTCTTTTCATGCACCCAGCACTGTTCTGAAGTACTATGCATAAGAATGCTCTTTATTTTTCCTTTGACTAAGTTTTTTTTGATTGTAACTTAACATTAACTTCAGCTTTTCGTATTCTTACTGTATGAGATTTTTTTAATTGTACTTCTTGGAACGTTCTTTAGGCTGGTGTTTTATAATGATTTTTAAACACGGATGTATTTTTATAGTCTTCTGGTTTGCACATATATTCACTTTCATTGACTAACTTACACCCACCTTTTTCCCACACTGTCCTGAAATATCAACCCACTATGACTCCCCATGTCTGCTGCCATCCTGGCCCATAGGTAAGGTGATACTTTTTTTTCTCTCTTCCCCTTCTCTAGGAGACGGGTCTGAAAGAAATCCAGGTCTCTCACTCTGCAGATTGGGCTTCAAAAGAGGATTTACTGTGGTTTTTTGCTCTTTTAGAACTCCAGCATCAGTTTCGGGTGACCTGAGCCCATCACGGTGGCATCGGCCTGGGTGCCTGCTGAGAAAGCTGGTGCTGGCAGAATGGATCAGGGAAGAACTCCAGGACATACCATGGGTTGTCATCAAGCTACACATGATTTGGGATTTCTGATAGCAGGGATCGTTGCCAATCCAGCTCCCTCTGGTAAATCTCTACTTGATTAAGTAGGCTCGCGGAATTGTTCGCGTTCAGACTTGGCTGTAGACCATATGGGATTGCACAGGGTCTGTACTGGCAGAGACCTGTAGGCCTAATGGCTGTGCTGACAGCAGCATTTCAAGAAAATGGACAACAGAGATCCTGTAGGTTTGTGCAAAGCTGTATCAAAGTATCCAGCATTTAAGGAAGGATTTTTCTCTCCCTCTCATTTTGCCCTTCTCTCTACACTGCCTTCCTCTTCTGACAGGTTTGGGCCATTACATATTAAAGATGACTAGATTTGGGCCCATAATGTATTAAACTATTGCTGCTAATACCGAGGAAATGTTGCCAGTCAACATCATCTATCTGGATGAAGTACAGTTGAATATATTTCCTTGTGTATCTCTGGATTAACAAAGCATAAGAAAAACAAACAAATATGCCCCATCTTTGAGTCATTTAATAGACCAGCAATGTGCTGGGAGCTAGACTCACTAGCTTTACAAGTTTTCTAGCTTATCAACTGAAAGTAATAATTGCTTGCTTTTTGCCTTTTGTTACATGATCCATTTTTGTATCTCGGGGGAAGATGTTAAGGTTTTAATACATCCATAAAAGAAGTATCTGAAAACTGTCATCTTGTTCTAAGTATTTGCTCCTGAGTTTCATAAAGCCGTTCAAGGTATACCAGAAAAAAAAAAAAAAAAAAAAAAAGTAATTGTATTAAAATATACATTTAAATCCATATTTCTCCATATTACTTTCTATGCTACCACAATTCAGGATGTTGAGGTTCTACCTGAATTATGGGCACAGGCACACAGTGAAGCATGGCTGTTACAGCAGCTTAAAGAACTGCTCTTCCACATTGCCACCCCTATTGTCCATGTGTATGTTCTTATCTGCCTTAAGTCTTAGGTAAAGTTAACTTAAACATCAGTTGCATATTTTATGTAGGTAATCTAGTTTTTCCAGTAGCTCTTGAAGTCCTTGTGACCTCTACAAGCAAAGATTTGGTGCAATATTCTTTGCCTTACAAACTGTGCCTCCCTTTGAAATCACTAAATTCTTTAACTCATCCTAGCAGAATTAAAAATACATTGTTAGCCATTTGTGAATGAGCAGAAAACATGTAAATTAAATAGGTACAAGGACTGGTGTGACACTTTGCTTAATTTGTTACCCAAGTGGGTAACAAAATGCCCCTGGAGGTACAACAGCTTAAAGCAAGAACTTGCTCTGTTGTAATTTTGCGGTGTTAGCAAATGTCCATAAAATTTTTCTAAGGACTGTGGCTTTTGTGATGATAAGACTAACACATAAGCACTGTGTACCTACATTCACCTGTTCCCTTTAGTATCTGTAAGAGTAATTTGTTTCCTGAGTATGTTTCCTGTGATGCTTATCACCAAAGGGGTTTACAGCCTCACAAGCATCTAGAGCAAAGATTAATGTTTTGAAAGATTTTCTCTAAGCTTTCAAATTAGAGAATGAATGGTTACAGAGTAAGAACAGAAATGATCCTTCAGGAGTGTTCTTTGATTAATTACTGAAGAAAGAACAGTATTACTTTTCTTTTGCAGACACAAAACTGAGATACCTGAAGTAAAACATTTTAAATTTTCCTGGTCCTTTGGTATTCAAAATCCCCTCAGCTAGAGACCACTGGATCCCTAGGCTTTGGAAGGTAAGCAAACCGGTTAGTGTGTTGCCTGGTTTTGTAGCAAATGCCTGGGTGTAGTTCAATGTAGTTTAGGCAGTAATGAAACTGAAGTAACCTGCTACACTTTTCTTGTGGATAAAAGCAGGTAAATTGGCAGTTATCCAATAGACACTGATCCTTAGCGATAGTGATTTTGCACAGTTCAGGTGGTGACAAAGCTTCTAGGAGCTTAAAATTTTTATCCATGGAGTCTGTGACACACCAATGCTCATACAATAAATTTATTACAAAATTAAATTATCCTGATCCTAGTTAATTTTCTTGGCTTTAATAAAAGTAGCAGAGTTTTTCATTTAGCTAACACAAACTGTAGTATTTTGGGTTTAAAGACACATTATTTTTACTTTAGAGACTAGAAACGTACTCTTCAATCATTTCAATCATTTATTAGCAGAGACATCATTTTCTGATTTATCTCACAGGATAACAGTGCCTGCAGAAATAATTGCATATTTGGAAAAGTAACCCAGAAAGGTGTTGTCCTTAACTTTCTCTTGCCCGCATATAACTCCTTTGCCTTTTTCTCTGCTTTTCATTTCTTAAGTTGAGTTGTCCCTTGCTACCGCTGTAATTATTCTCACACCTAGGTTTTATTGGATATCGCTTTTCATTTGCAAGGTCCACTACGTTTGAAAATAACCAGCAGCAATTACTCCCTTAGGTTTTACCTGTAATTTATAGGATACTATAATATCCCGCTCACAGATGAGGACAAGAAATTACTCTTCTCCAGGGACTGGAAACATTAATAGCTTTCATGGGTGTCCTGGGAGGAAGGCAAAAGCCGCAGTTTGGCTGTGGTCATGTATGTGCCCTCCTGCAGGATTTTATTCATCTGTTTGCTGAACTAAACATAATTTCTATGCATCATTAGAGGCAGAGTGAATGAAAGGGATTCTAAATCAGAGTTTTAAGAGCAAATTCTAATTCACAGCGTAGTTTAGTTATTTCATTTTGAAAATTGCTCAGCTTCCTTGTTTGGTATTTGCCCAACTTGGAGGTCTTCTGCTGGGTTTCCTGAACATGTTTAAGTCCTTAGAAGCTGTCCTTGATGTGAGCTGTAATTTCCTTGATTCAGGGCCAGGGTTGACTGGTACTGGCAAGGCTCAGCGCCCACGCAGGCCTGCAAACATCAACCAGAGCATGCTGGAAACTTGGCAAGCCCATGGTGTGGGACTCCTGATGGGCAATGACATTATCTCCCACAGACTAGAAAACATGTACTGTCAGCACAGTGCTGTGGCTTCATGCTCCTTACATCTGGCCTGGGAGGCTGGGGAGTGGGAGACAAGCAAGGGTGCTGCCCCACACCCCAAGTGCAAGCCATGCAAGGTTTCTTGGTGGAGTGATGGGAACCAAGGACTGACCAAGCTACCCCACCAGAAGGAAAACATCCAGGCGAGGCTGCATGACACCTTGCTCGCAGCACTGGCAGGTCCCGCCACAAGAAAAGATGAACCAAGGGCTCGGCCCGGTGGGCTGGTGCCCATGGTAGGACTTGTGTCATCCCGGTGCTGTGGCAGTGGGTGGAGGAAGGAGGGGGCTCCAGTGGGGCCCTGCCCTGTGGCCTTGACAGCTCAAACACCAGGAAGACCCTGGCCATCACCAGGAAAAAGCCCTTGCTTGCTTTCTGAGTTGGGTTCAACAGACTTAAAAATAACAGGTTCATTTTAAAATTTGGGCAAAAACAGTTTTTTGAACAGGCTGACAGGTGGCATATGAACCTTCCTTTTGATCCTACTGGCCAGTTGGTTTCTTTCTGCAGAAAATAATTTTTAGCACTACCTCTTACGTTTGAGTTTCTGGGTGGAGTGTACTGTTGTAACGCCTTGGCTCAGAAGGCGCTCGGTTTGACAAGATAAATCCTCCTTCCCCCGAGGCCGCCCGCCCTCTCCCCCTCCAGAGCAGCCGCGGCCGTTACGAGGGCCAGGCCCTTCCTTCACCGCCTTTGCCAGGGAGGTAACGCGAGGCCTCGATGCAGCCCGGTCCTCCCGGACACCAGCAAACGGCAAAGCGGCCGGGAAGGCGAGGGCGGGGGGGGAAGTCGCGCCTCCCCGGACGCGGCTGTGGCGGCTCCCCGGCCCCAGCTCCCCTCCCCTGAGGTGCCCCGCGGCTCCTCGGGTGCCACTCCCTGAGGTGCCGGCGGCGGGGCGGGGCGGACAGGTGGCCGTTCCCCTTCCCGCGCTGTCCCGGTGGCTGCAGGACGAGCCGGGAGAGAGGGACGGTCCCGAGAAGAGGAGGGGGACGAGAAGGAGGAGGAAGGGCGGACAGCCCGCCCCCGTTCTCAATAATGTGGCTGAACCGGCAATGTGAGTAGCAGCCCCGAGGGCGGCGCGGAGGGCGCCGGTGCCGCGCCCGGTGCCCCCGCCAAGGCAGCCGGCGCCTCGCTCCCGCCTTGCCCCCTCCTCAGCGGGGCGCCCCGGCCGGCCGAGGTCCCTCTCGCCGCGGGAAGGGGCGGGAGGGCTGTTCCCGGCGGCGTCCCCTGAGGCAGCGGGGTTCCAGCCCCCGCCCCGGGGCGGAGGTGCCTGTGCCCGGCGTCGCGGCTGGGCCCCGGCCAACGTCTGAAAATGGATCGACACCCAGCGTTTTAGGTTGGAGTAATTTAAGCTCGAGTCTTAAATGTATTCTTTCTTTTTCCCCCTCTTAAAGTCCTGCTGCATACGGGTGAGCGTGTATTAGCGAGGTGTGCCAGCGTGGGGATTTTAAGTCAGCTAAGCGAAAAAAAAAAAAAAAAAAATTAAAAAAATGTTTACAATTAGTTCTTTAGTTGCTGCTTAGGGGCAAGCAAGCACCTGAGGGAGAAACGAAGTTGGGAGTTGCTGTAAGGCGGGACTGTTAACCTCCTTCTCCTCTGCTGTCTTACACGTCCCACCACTGCCATCCCGACCGTCCGCACGGTTTCTTTCTTCCTCCCTGCTCCTCTCTGCCATTATCTGTCAGGCACCGGGAGTATTTCAGAGTATCTCTGGCCCAGTACCTGTCCATGGCAGAGGCGGAGTGAGGGAGGTTTGTGACACCTGTCTGAGCACAGCGAGCTCCTCTGCAGCATCCTGTCCCCACGCTGCCCCTCCATGCTGAGCCGAGCAGTGGGCCGAGCGAGGAGCCACAGCCTCTAAAATCAGCAAAAGCCTGGCTTGCAGGGTCGTAGACCGGATTTTGCGTTTTATAACGTCTAACTGCTGTGGAGAGCAAATCTTAAACTGTCTTAACTATCCTGAGTTTGTCTACGCTTATGGCTTAGCTGCTATTGTGTTAGGTTTTATGCATGTCTGTGCAGGTACTCAGAAAAGAGTATACATGTGCAGGATATGTAAATCTAAGAAATCCAAGTGGATCAAGCAGATAAGGTCAGTGTGGTCCCCCAGTGCCTTCTGAATCCAGGAAAGCAAACCAGAAGTTGACTGACAGTGAAAATATTTTGGGACACTTTTGTAAGTACAAACGAAGTACAAACCATGCATGCGAGCTGGTAAATGTATTCCTTAAACCTTAAAAGGCATATTTTAGAAACATGTAAGAAGCTTGCGGTTTAAGTAAAATATGAAAAATAATAACAGAAGTTAGACATTCTGTGCCTTCTCTTCTACTTAAGCAAAATGCTGCGCTGTTGAGACTGTTTTGCAACAGTTGCTCCATAGTTTTGATGAAAACCAAATCATTGTAAAGATAAACCTGCTAAGCCAACAACAGAAAAAGTGAAACAAAACCTGAGTGTTGTGTTCGTGTCATAGATCTTTACAATGCACCCCACTCCCTGAAAAAATAATCACTGATATCTTTAAATAAACTTGTTGCTTTCACTTAATTCTTCCTGGGTTTTGTCTTTGAAACTTATGACTTGGTTTCCTTTACAAGCTAAATGTATTTTGTGTGTAAATCTGAAATAGGTTTCTTAATATTCAAAATGAGAAAAAGTAAGTTTCGTTATGCTTGGTTCCTGCAGCTTCTTTCTGCATGTGAATTTTGTCAGTGTTCATGTTCACATTCACAGCGTGAATGAAATGTTGGAGTAATTTTAAGTATTCTTTTAGTGCAGGTTTGCACCACTACTAGTGGTAGACTGAGGCAGATTTCTCTTAGACCGAGGTAATAATTGGGAAATTTGTTATATATCTGAAGATTCATTATATTGCTTTATTTGATGAAAATACAGTAAGTTTCTCACAGTGGCTTCCTTACAGTCATGAAAATGCACATACTTATGACTCCTAAATACCATGGCATTTTAAGAGCTCAGATCAGTATCTTAAAATCTTACTGTCCTTTCTTTTCTTTTTCCCCCTTCTCTTTTTTCCCCCTTCTCTTTTTCCCCCTTCTCTTTTTCCCCCTTCTCTTTTTCCCCCTTCTCTTTTTCCCCCCTTCTCTTTTTCCCCCTTCTCTTTTTTTCCCCCTTCTCTTTTTCCCCCTTCTCTTTTTCCCCCTTCTCTTTTTTCCCCCTTCTCTTTTTTCCCCCTTCTCTTTTTTCCCCCTTCTCTTTTTCCCCCTTCTCTTTTTCCCCCTTCTCTTTTTCCCCCTTCTCTTTTTCCCCCTTCTCTTTTTTCCCCCTTCTCTTTTTTCCCCCTTCTCTTTTTTCCCCCCTTCTCTTTTTCCCCCCTTCTCTTTTTCCCCCCTTCTCTTTTTCCCCCCTTCTCTTTTTCCCCCCTTCTCTTTTCCCCCCTTCTCTTTTCCCCCCTTCTCTTTTCCCCCCTTCTCTTTTTCCCCCTTCTCTTTTTCCCCCTTCTCTTTTTTCCCTTTTTTCCCTTTTTTCCCTTTTTTCCCTTTTTTCCCTTTTTTCCCTTTTTTCCCTTTTTTCCCTTTTTTCCCTTTTTTCCCTTTTTTCCCTTTTTCCCCTTTTTCCCCTTTTTCCCCTTTTTCCCTTTTCCCCTTTTTCCCCTTTTTCCCCTTTTTCCCCTTTTTCCCCTTTTTCCCCTTTTTCCCCTTTTTCCCCTTTTCTCTTTTTCCCCTTTTCTCTTTTTTCCCTTTTCCTCTTTTTTCCCTTTTCCTCTTTTTTCCCTTTTCCTCTTTTTTCCCTTTTTCTCTTTTTTCCCTTTTTCTCTTTTTTCCCTTTTTCTCTTTTTTCCCTTTTTCTCTTTTTTTCCTTTTTCTCCTTTTTCCCTTTTCCTCTTTTTTCCTCTTTTCCTCTTTTTTCCTCTTTTCCTCTTTTCCTCTTTTTTCCTCTTTTCCTCTTTTTTCCTCTTTTCCTCTTTTTTCCCTTTTTCTCTTTTTTCCCTTTTTCTCTTTTTTCCCTTTTTCTCTTTTTTCCCTTTTTCTCTTTTTTCCCTTTTTCTCCTTTTTCCCTTTTCCTCTTTTTTCCTCTTTTCCTCTTTTTTCCTCTTTTCCTCTTTTCCTCTTTTTTCCTCTTTTCCTCTTTTTTCCTCTTTTCCTCTTTTTTCCTCTTTTCCTCCTTTTTTCCTCTTTTCCTCCTTTTTTTCTCCCTTTTCCTCTTTTTTCTTTTTTCCTTTTTTCTGTGTGGTTTTTTTTTCCCTTTGTTTTTCCTTTTTCCTCCCCTTTTTTTCTTTTTTCCTTTTTCTGATGCAGGAAATGAGAAACTGAGATTATTTACAGAACTTTGAATGTTCATAATGATCATCATTCTTCCTCACTGAAGTTCAAGGGCTGGAGTACAGCCGTGACTCATTTGTGAAGGATGACTGAGTCAGAGAGAGCTACTTACTACTTCTGTTGCTATTGTAAAGAATGTGGAATTTAGGCAACAGTACTATTCAGTGCTAGCTTTACGTCTGCATCTTATGCAGTGTTTTGTTAGGCTTTTTATTTTTAAAGCTAGTAGAATGCAGGAATAACCGCATGCACAAATACAGGATAGGAAGTAGCTAGAGAGACAAAATCTTTGCAGGAAAAAAGATCTGGCTTTGCAGTAGATTATAAACAGAACCTGGGTCACTAAAGTCTACTCTTACGAGAAAAAGTCAAACTTCCTTCTGGCATGAATACCAGAAGTAGAGCCTCCAGAATGTGTGTGTTGGACTAGTGTGTCAGTTCTGTAGTAAAAGATGCAGACCAGTTGGGCAGAATTCATGGGAGAGCAGTAGGACCTGCAAAACAGGACTTGAGAACAAGTGAACAATTTGGCCGCCTTCTAGAGAAGCAGTAGGGCAGAAAGCTTAATATTTTTAAAAGGCAATTCCAAGAAGGAAAGGAAAATCTTCTTGAGTGTAAACTGCTAAAAGGAAGATTTAGGTTAGATAATACACAATATTTTCTAGCAGGTTGGCAAAGTGAACATACTGGATATTTTTGGACGTTGGTTCTGTTGAACTTGGTTTTCAAGACTATGAAACTAAAAATTTTCCTTTTTCACTTTAACAAACCGTTCTGTTCAAGGACATGTTTCTTTACAGATCAGGAAGTATCTCATGACATCAAAACATCGATGTTTCACAATTGCAGTGCTGTCTCTCCTTGTTTAGCATTGTAAATTAGGTCACACTTTTCTTCTAGATCAGGAATACATGTTAGCATTTCTGGTAATGTGGAAGAGGATACCCAATATGGAATTTATTTCTATTTCTTCATATACAGGAAGATTGTGAATCCTGTTGTTGTATTGTGTAGATGTGCTACTAATTCAGTCCATGGAAACTGTTATATCTGAGAGAAGATGAAAACAGTCACTCAGAGCTCATTGTGTGAAGGAGATTATTTGGGCCTTCTTCAGTTATTTTTACCCACCGTGTCAAAAGGGTGGATTAAGGGGCTTCCCTGTACAGTCAGCATTTTAAACCATTCCTGTAGTGTCTGCCTGTCACAGAAAATCAATAGTAACTGCATGCTACCTATTTAGTCATACGTAGTTTCTGGTACTTACTTTTCAGAGTAAAAATGTTACTAGGATTAAGTTTAACTTCATGTTTCTTTGGGGTATTATGGGTGTGGATTGAGGGGAGTCTTAGGGGTAGTTGTCTGCTTGAAGACCAAGTTTTAGAAACACAAGGGGTTGTCAGAGATGGGAATGCAACAAATACTGTATTGCCACATCTCTGAAGGCAGATAACACAGTTAATACAGTTAACACAGTATATCAGAAATAAAACAGCCAGTTTATGTAGCAATGCCAGAGAAAATAGAAAATTTTGTGTGTTCCTGTGAAAACATCTTTATGTCTCTGTGGTTTTCTTTCTTTTTTTCTTTCTTTTTTTTTTTTTTTTTTTTCCCCCTTGGCAGATCTTGTGAAATTAGCAGGGCTCTTGTTAGCATTGTTGACTGCTTGGTACTTGGGATACTTCTTCGCTGTTCTTGTATCCAAAGAGACAATAACAACATCTATTGCTTATCTTCAAGACATTGGAAAGAAACCAGTGTTGAGAGGTGTGTAGTTGTTGGTTTTTTTTCTTATACTATAACTAATCTTGTCTATTTACATGGTAAATGACAAATGGCTTGTTAGCTAATAAATGATTTAGTATGTGCTATTGTAAGAATGAAGTTTGCTGTCTAAAGTTAATTAGTGCAAGTCTGAACTATTTCGTGGACACTATATTTGAAGAAACACATCAGCCTGTATTTGCCAGTATGCAAATATAGTTAATGGAATAGTAATGTAAGAAAACCTTATTTGTTTACTAGCATATAAGGACAAATCTTCAGCTTTGGTTCTGTCATAGGTATTTTGCAGTTATGGTAAACTGTTGAATCACTAACCAGACTTTGTGATTAAATTCTCATTATTTCTTTCTTCTAATCTGACGGGGTGGCTTAATGTGTACATTTTTCTCATTCTATGACTGTGTTATCATGTGAAAAAGGCTTAAAATGAGAATGAATGATAGCCATTAACTTCAACCTACTGGTAGGAATCCTTCATCCCTTTAGCCCTCATTTCCTGTTATACAAAATTGCACAAAATAATTACCTTAGATTCAGATCAGATAATAATTTATGGAGCATTTTCCACTAGATAAGGTTGCTCTTGTTCCCAGCAGCTCTTTGAAAATCAACTTAAAGCTCAGGCAAGTCTGTGGTAATGTTGCCATGATAATGGAAAACTCACAGGATCAGCTTCTCTGTATGTATGTTTGAACTTAGCATGTGGACATGAAGTGATTCTTTCCATGTAGAAATTGTTTATGGAGTATCCAAGAAAACATTTTCTCACCTTTGTTGTTGTAGCCCCGATCCCAAAAAGGCAGAAGTGTGATCACTGGTCTCCCTGCTCACCTGGGAACTATGCCTATCGGATTCTTAGTGGTGGTGGCAAAGAAAAGCTGGCTAAAATTTGTTTTGAGGATGAGCTGTGAGTACCAGTCTAACTTCAGATCTAAGCAAGTGCTTTGCAGTGTGAAGATGGGTGTTTCATTTTGGTTCAGTAGCAGCAAGTAAGCTCTTAGCAGGGGGCTCCTATTCTGGTGATAAATGTCAAAATGTATCTGACAGTATTTAAATCTTTTTTTCCCTTTTTTTTTAAGTACCTAATCTCTGGTTATTTTCTTTGTTCCTCTACGTAAGCTGCATTCAACTGTTAGTTTCAAGTATGATTTTTAATTTTCATGGTACAGGGTAGCCATTTTACAGTATGTTGAATGGTCAACACCTTCTGAAAGTCAGATTCTGTCATGGCTTTTCAAAGTGGACGGGTAGAGTGACTTCAAAACCTTACAGTGATCTTTTGTGTAGATATATTCCACACAGAATAGTGCCACAAAACCCCATTTTATCTTGGGGTTTTTTCTTCTTTATCTTTCTGGCTGCGTTTGAATGAAGTACTTTTTTGATCTGGCTCATTTTCAAAGACTCATTGTGCATCGTTGACGGAAACTGACTGATACAATGTGCAAGATTTTTAAGCCATAGCTCCTGTTTACTACAAAATCTTGAATTAAATAACTGAAGAAAACAGGAACATCAGAAAGTGATTTATCATTGGTAAATACAACTTTGGATCAGAGCCTCTGGACTGATACATTCTGCTGATACTGTATTTACTTTGATTCCAGGCTTATAAGCAAAGAGAAGGGTAATGCTGGAAGTGGTATAAACATTGCCATTGTGAATTGTAAGTAAGAGAAGAAATGTTACAGAGACATACTTTTGTACTGCAATAATTTGCAAATGTTCTTGGGAGGGTTGGGGATTTTTTCTGTTTGTTTTGGGGTTTTTTTTACTAGCTAGTATGGAAGGAAAGAAAGGGAAAAATTGCAAACTTGATGTGTGTTAAATGTAAGGAAAACATCTGTGTTTGAGAGAAAGGCTCCTCTGGATAAACAAAAGAAACATGTTCATAATCAGTATAAGAAAAGAGAAAACATGTACGTAGAAGCAGTATACGTGCATTTTATTAGGTAAAAGAACTGCTTCTTATGTAACATAGCAAAAATATCTATGATCTCCAGCAGTAAGACTCAACTTTCCGTTCAATCCTTGATAAAAGATACCTGTTGCTCCACTGATAAGGTGCAAGCAGTAGCTGAGAATTGCAGTTCTGCCCCAAGGTACAACCAAGGTACAAATTCCTTTTCTAGACTTTGGTCAGTGGACAGAAAGACAAACTCAAAGCTTGATTAATATTAAACTTCCATTATATGTCTTTGCTTTTAGTGGGAGCTGTTGGGAAGCAGAAGGTGCAGTTTATTCCAGAACCAGAGGCACCATTTTAATTTAGATGAATGGGAATGGTGTTGAAGTGCAGTGTATTCAATGATGGGTCCTGAGGGAAATAAATGCCTAAATGTTATTGGGGAGGGGAAGAAAGGGAGTTCAGATGCACAGTCAAGTTGGCTTTAATCACAAAACACTTATGTTCCATTTTTTTTGTCTCAGTATTGCTAAGCAAGATCTTGACCCTGTCTAAACTTGCATAATTGTATTGAAGTCACTGGGTTAAATTACTGTAGACAAGAATCTGTTCCAAAATTATTTTTCCAGTTAACTACTGCATTTTTTTCCCAATAAGAAATCATAAAAACTACTAGTTATAATAAGTAAGCAGTTAAAAATTAGTTTTCAGCATAGAGCTGTAGAGTAAGAGGGCAAATACTCATCCTGAATGCATAAGCAAGGTTATAGCAAATAGGAGTAGGAAACTAGCCTTGTCTTTCCATCTGACATTAGTGAGGAAGAAGAAGTGATATATCAAATTTTACACATATTTAAACAGACATTTCCTTCATCAAACATATAGTCATTTTAGCTACACTTTAATCTCCATCTGCAGGTTAATCTGTCCATTATCTCAGAACGGTTTGTAGTGAGACATATTTTCTACACGTCTTCTAATTAGATCAGTCAAGCTAATGACTCTGCTCAGTAAGTTTCCTATGGCATCACACTTGCATTTTATTCCATAATGACAACTCTTTCTTCTCTGAATTAAAATGGTCTTTTGTAAGAAGGAAGACAGAACTATTAAGCCCAAGCTAACATCACAGAGGGCAAGAGAAAGAATTATGTGGATTCCCGTGGTCCTCACTACAGCCTTTTCCATTTTTTTGTGATCTTTGCTCAGAAAAAGCCCAATTCTAGCATGCTGTTTCACCACTGACAGATTTTTTGCCATCTTTTCCTCTCATCAGCATGATAAACCTGCCATTTAGAACCCTATGTTCAGAAGAATTTGCCTTCATGATTTTACCATATATGGATCAAAGATAAGCCAGAAATGAAGCAGGAACTGCTAGGTCTTCTTACTAGAAATGAGTTGATGCATTCTAAATGGAAAAGACCTTCTCATGTAGCAGGGATATGGGTCCTGGATAATGAAAATCAATTAACTCAGTTGGCATGGATTTAGAAATTTGAAAAGTATTTCCCATTGTACATGTCTTGTTTAAACAGAGAGTCATCTAAACAGCAGCATAATTAATGATGAATATTCACCAAAATGTTTTGGAATGACTAATTGTTTGCATGCCCGGTTTCTGATATGGTAATGATGAGTGTTGAGTTTCTGTCCACTGAGATTCAGATGGTGTGAAAGCTTGCACATCTGAAACACTACTTAATAGAATACTATAAAGCTCATTCAAATAGTTATAGGCTTAAGCAATTTTCCTATTTATGGTTGTGGCCTAGTATAGTATATATAGACATAAAAACATGGAAGCACACAGCAAACTGAATTCCTTCTTTAGAATATAAAGTAATAAAAATGTTTCAGTCATGTTTGATGATTCAGAGACGTCATAAAACAAAATATTCTCCCAAATCTTAAACTTACATTTTCCATATTCCTTCCATTTTAAAAATTTAAACAAAATAAAACTCAGAAGCCAAATAATGCACGAAATTAGAGATGCCTAGCTTTAGCAGTAAATGCTATATATGCTGATTTAACAATTTTTGCTCGTTTACACAACTTTTGTTTTTTTAATTACAGATAAAACAGGAAGAGCTACATCAACAAAATTTTTTGACATGTGGGAAGGAGGTAGGGGAAAGAGTTCAATAGAGCTTTTATTTGTGTTTCAGCATTAAGAAAGGACTTATATAATTATCCTGCTCCTTCAAATGACTGTGATTGTATTGTTGACAGGGACCAGCTAGAAACAAGCAGCTGTTGTCTTCATAAAATATGCTCTGGCCAGATCTGATGACAATTTTTGCCTGAAAAGCGGAATTTCTCCTATTGGTTGAGATAGTTAATTGTCTTTTTTTTTTTTTTTTTTAATGGTCTTGCTTTTTTTTTAGATTGTTGAATTGCCATTTTTTAATTGTCTTTTTTTTTCCTCCATTATTTCAGTCTGGTAGAAATAGCACTTAACCAGGTACCACATCCAGATACTTCACTCAGCAAAATTTCTTTTCCTGATGTATTTTGTTCTATTTTAGTTGTAAAATCATCATAGGAAATATATTAGTCTGTCTCTTAACATCCTTCCATGTAGCTAGAAAGATGATCTACTTTAAGAATAGCTTTTAATACGTTTTCCAACCTTTGAACGATAACAGTGTCCTTACCTATTAGTAAGGAGAAACAGAATGCTATGAGGCACTGGAAGCTGATTCTTTGAACACTTAAGAATGCTTGTGACCTTACATGCATGAATAGAAATCACATTGGGACTAATCATGGGGCTATAATTTTATATACGGCATGTAGACTGTAATGTCTCCAGGGTGCCTGTTACATTTTTTTGTATGAAAAACAAGTGTCTTGTGTATGTTTAGCAATTGCAAAACCAATAGCTTAGTGCTGCAAATAGGCTGCCATTTAATGGAAGTGGGTGGACAACGGGGTGTGTAACTCAGCTCTGCAGTTAGCACGGTAGTAGGAAGCTCATAGAATAGCAATGACTTCTCCTGAGCTATTCCATGCTTTGCTTGCATGTATAATAGTATGTGAGGTAAACGTAAGAAACCATCTCTGTAGTTACCCTGGGTGTAAATGGCTTTGTAGAAGTTCAGAAGTATCTTCGTTTATTACTGGGAAATGCAGACCAGTCCATGCTTTCCTAGCCTTCAGTGAGAGCTAGCAGTTTTCTGCACCATTAGGCCCTCTGCCTGTAAACAGAAAAATTGCCTAATTAGGACTCATTTTGAATAGACAAGTCCAAAAAGTGAAACCAAGTTGAAAGTAAGTGGAATGTGATATGCGTGTAATGAATAATTGGTTGTGTAACTGATTCAACAGACCACTCAGGAGAGATGATGACATTCATTAAAAATGCTCCAAAAGGGTCCCTCCTTTTGATGGTGACTCATGATGACGGAAGCACCCGGTAAGCAAATTTTTCATGACAGGCTGAGGAACAGAACAAAGAATAGCTTGAAAATTACTATTGCATAATGCTGTAAAGGAGTGGTAAATTTCACTCTACAGTCAGGGTTGTTCTCTCATTTCTTGCCTAAAAAGTTTTGATTCCATGTCCATTCACAGTGCGGCCTATATCATCTATGTTGATGCTTCTAAAGATGGATAGATAGCATTATATTTGTTTAAAAGCACCAGTTGTCCTCATAAAGGGCACCACTGTTACCTCTGGGGCACAAGCTTCTATTCAGAAGGTATCCACACCTCCAATTATAACGTATCTAGTTTGCACTCCTCCTTACATCTTAACCTGATTCTTCAAGTGCTTTTAAATCTTAAGGGTTTTTTAGTTGAATTATACAGGGAAAGACTTAATCATTCAGTTGATAAACATTCGATGCCCTTGTCTTTATATAAGAAGAGCTGAAACATCAAAGAGTATTTGAGATACATTTTTCTTTCTGCTGTGCTGTTACAAACAGGTTGTATTATCATCAGGAACATAAAGAGGAGGATGAAAAAGAATTTTTCTCTGTGAGTTTAATGGCATGCTACTATGACAGGTCTTGGGATTTTTTTAAACTTGTCATTTTTGCTTCTGCTGACTTACTAATGTAAAGCATGAATCAGCTGTGTTCTTTTTCAACATTTTTCACATCCTGAATTTTTAACACTTTTTTTTTTCCCACTACACTTTCCTAGGTTAAAAAATGATGCCAAAAAATTAATAGAAGAGCTGGGAAGTAAAGAAATATGGAATATGAAGTTCAGGTCAAGCTGGGCCTTTATAGCTGCCAAAGGCTTCAAGCTGCCAGATAATATCCAAAAAGAAAAGGTCAGGTTCATTTATTTTCACTTTATATTTGTCTGTATATCAGATACAACCTTCAGGTGTGGATTTTGTGTGTTAGCTATAATAACTGTAGCTTGTTTAGTAAGCTTCAGTTGCACAATGCAAGTTCTCTGAAGTGTCATCATTCTTTGCTTTGGATCTGTGCCATGTACAGTACTGACTTCTACTACACCAGCACTAAGTCATCTGTAGACAAATTTCAGAAGTGACAGCAATTCTAGAGAGTCTCAGTTTTGAAATGTCCAACCTGACATACTATACAGACACTTGAATTTTCTTCTTGAAGGACAAATTCCAAGCACTTCCTAAAAATAAAGGCTGTTTTTTGTATGAAAATTGGGCTGTCTCAAATTGACTGTGCAAATACGGCAATGCTTGCATCACAAAACTTTTCTGAATAACTTGCCCTCAGGCTTCAGGAGGAGTAAGATACCATTTTTTAGATCAGATTTCTGTTTGCATCTCTGACCTTGTTGTATTTGCCTTCTATAAGCCCACTAGTGCTCATATGTATGACAGAGGCAGACAGAAATGAGAAAACCCAATACAGAGATCAGTTCCTGTGATAATACTGACTCCCTCCAAAGGCATGTGAAACTTCCATAATATTTTTTCCCCAGAATATTGTTGCAATCTTCTTCACACTACAGAGCTTCTGCAGGAAAAATGTATTCAATTTAGTGTGTATTAGGACAGCCATCTGGGAAATAAATAAAGCTCTCTATGTAAGAGAGAAACTGGTGTAATCTTCACCCATTATGTCAAGCAAGATATGCAACGTGCTACTTAGCTTTCCAGTCCTACTCCATTTCCTCTTCTGGTTTATGAGGTTTGACAAACTAGTTTGTAAATGCAGAACGAAACATTGGAATTTTTATTTTAACAGATAAACCACTCTGACAAGAAGAAGAACAGGTATGGTGACTGGCCAGCTGAGATCCAAATAGAAGGCTGTATCCCAGGAAACCTGATCTGAACAAATGCATACCTCATTAGTAAAGATTATTATATATTTTTATATCTCTTTTATACTCTAGTAAATTACTTCCAGAACCCAATAAGCATCTGAACACTAATTGTAAAATAAGTCTTACAGTTTTTAACCTTTCTTTCCTCTGTCAGGTTTTACTCTAAAATGAAAACAAGTAGGTATTTTGATGACAAGCAGAAATAAAATACTCTGGTTTGGAATTACAGTGTTCAGGAAGTCAGTGATAAAATACAAGGATTTTTGAAAGTGAATATTCATTGTCATTAGTAATTTTAGGGGTTTGGTTGGTTTTAGTATGTGTTTCTTTTGCTTCCTTTAAAGACTAATATGCAAATAGAACTTAGTCTAAATTGTAATATAAAATCACTACTAATAAAGAAAATTATTTTGATGTTAGTTTATTAGTAATGTCAGTTCTCACATCCTCAATGGATAAGGAATTAGCTGGATGGTTACCCTCAAAGTGTTGCAGCAAGTGGCTCAATGTTTGAGTGGAGAGCTGTGAACAGAGGCATTCCTCAGGGCTTGGCGTTGGCACTGGTGCTGTTTAACATCTTTGTCAGCGACATGGACAGTGGGACTGAGTGCACCCTCAGCAGGTTTGCCAATGACACCAAGCTGTGTGGTGCGGTCGACACGCCGGAGGGAAGGGATGGGCCATCCAGAGGGACCTGAACAGGCTGGAGAGGTGGGCCTGTGTGAACCTCATGAAGTTCAACAAGGCCAAGGGCAAGGTCCTGCACGTGGGTCAGGGCAATCCCAATCCCAAATACAGGCCAGGGGATGAGTGGATTGAGAGCAGCCCTGTGGAGAAGGACTTGGTGTTGGTTGACAAAGAAGCTCAACATGAGCCAGCAATAAGCACTCGCAGCTCAGAAAGCCAACTATGCCCTGGTGTGCATCAAGAGAAGTGTGACCAGGAGGTCAAGGGAGATGATTCTCCCCCTCCGCTCTCATGAGACCCCACCTGCAGTGCTGTGTCCAGTTCTGGGGCCCTCAACATAAGAAGGACGTGGACCTGATCAAGCAGGTCCAGAGGAGGCCACGAAGATGCTGAGGGGGCTGGAGCACCTCTCCTGTGAGGACAGACTGAGAGAGATGGGGTTGTTCAGCCCAAAGAGGAGAAGGCTCCAGGGAGACCTTGAGACCTTACAGCAGCCTTCTAGTACTTAAAGGGGCCTACTGGAAAGATGAGGAAGGACTCTTCATCAGAAAGTGTAGTGATAGGACAAGGGGTAATGGTTTTAAACTGAAAGAGGGTAAATTTAGGTTAGATATAAGGAAGAAATTCTTTACCATGAGGGTGGTGAGACACAGGAACAGGTTGCCCAGAGAAGCTGTGGCTGCCCCCTCCCTGGCAGCGTTCAAGGCCAGGTTGTATGGGGCTTGGAGCAACCTGATCTAGTGGAAGATGTCCTTGCCTGTGGCACGGGGGTTGGAACTAGATGATCTGCAAGGTTCCTTCCAGCCCAAACCACTCTATGATTCTACAATTCTTCAGAAAAAGTATGAAAATAGCAGTTAAATTTGTTGAGCTGGTTTTAGTGATGTTGACAACATGGAATAGCCATGTTAACACTTGTATTATTTTACCAGATTTAAGCTGCAAATCTGCATGATTTGTTTAATTAATTTTTCTTACTTTAAAATATGTAGTGACTTCATGCAAGCTTAAGTGTTTTTCATGCTAACTGGAATCAAACAATAAGTGTAAGGAAACTGTAGAAGCCATTTCTTCAATTTCCCCTTTTATGAAGCACATCAAGTATATCTCGACCTTTCTTAACTGGTGTTTGTTCTGTTGTTCAGAAGCCTCCCATATGGCAGATTCCACAGCTTAAGTTGCTTCCTGTAGCATTTCCTTATTGTTCTAGTTATTCTTCAAACACACTGAATTAACCTAAAAGGACCAAGCCAATTACATGGAGAACAACTCATCACCATTCTTTTTATGCCACTCTATTATGTATCTGAAGACTGTGTTCATCAACTCTCTCTGGTGACATATTTTAATCTTTACATTTTTCTCAACATTAAAACATTCATTTGGTATCAACTTCCTTAACATGCTGTGCTTCAAATGGGTCACAGCACTCTATGCAGCTGCTTAGGAGTGTCCTGCACTTTGGACGGGAGAAAATCAGAATCGCTGACTGGAGAGGGTGGCTGCCAACAGCCACATTCAGTCTGCTCTTGCTCTCCATGTTGCCTGGTTGAAGTCTGCTCAGCAGTGCTTCAAATCTCTATGTTTTTTGAAGCTGCCACTACCTACTTACAGTCACTGCTGTGTTCCCAGCAGCTTTCTGGTATCTGATCCCTCACCAGTCTCTAAAACTACGTTTCCTGCTACTGGCTTGTGAACTGCCCCGTACAGGGATGCTGCCAAAGAAAACAGTTAGCTTGAATCAATTTGACTTTGGCAGACTCACAATGACTGTTTCTTATCACCTTGCTACTGATGAGGTTGGTTTCAAATTGAGTACTTAAATAGCTTTCCACATCTAAGTCATTCTTCTTTTCTTTTTGCTTGTTCATCCTTCAAGTTGTGTAGGTCAGGGGCTACTCATTTTGGTATTTTACACATCTAACAGTAGATGCATATGACCTGTTCAACACATGCTGAACTTGGCCTCATTCTTGAAACCTAGGCATTTGGATGGAAGACTCAAGGTTTTCTAGCAGTTGCAGGCTACTTCGTGGTTAAGAAAAGTTCTCTGCGTCTGCTACTGTTCCTCACACATGTCATTTTGCAAGAGAAGGGAGCTATCATAGGTGTCTGTATTCCATGTGAACCTGTGGTGGGACACAGTTTCTGTGAAGGTACTTCAGTGCTTATTCCTCGGGAGGTTTGAAGCAGTGGGTTCCAGGTGCCTTGTATGTGCTTCCTAGGGATGTCATAGCATTGCAGCGTATCAAACCTCTCATGTGCTTTGGATAAACTGACCTAACCAATTGTACTTTACCATTCCTGTCAACCACATCAGTGCCAAGATGTAAGGCTTGTATATGTTCATTTTCTTAAGTGTATGGCTTCATGTCACCAATAATTTATTCAGGCATTGTTCATGTTACTGGCAGAATGTTTATTCTTTTACATTGTAATCACCCTTTGTTACATGCTTGAATTATAAAAATAACATAATTACGGTAGTAATGATTGGCAATCTTCACAGTGCCAAACTCTGAGGCAGTCCTCAGACTCTGTGCAGTCTGGCAGTCATTACCCTCCACTCCAGGCCACAATTACATCAATTACAATTAAATTTTAGATCAATTTCTGTTTAGCAGTTGCCATGAAGTGTGCAAGTACTCCAGGTACTCCAAGTACTCCATTCTCTGCACATATTCCATTCTTACATTTGCTCTGTTCTTCACACTGTGCAAGTATTCCATTCTTTACAAACGGACAGCAGTAAAAGGTGCATACCTCTATTCTAAATCCAAGATCAAACCACTCGAGAACCTTTCACAGCACAAGTCCCTGCAAAATATTCTTTAACTCCACCATGTGTTCACTTTTTCAAAGATGCAGTTGAGTCCTCTAGACAACAGTGTTAATCATCTGCAGTGCTGAATAGCTATCATCAGCTTTGTTTTTCTTTGCTCATGCCACAGTGTTTAAATATGGCAGGCAGAGGAGCCTCAAATACTTTGATAACTCTCTGATCTCAAGAGATGATGGAAAAGTGGTCACTTGAGCAAAAAAAGATGCCACTTTTTCAATCTCTTCTCAGATTAGAAGCAATTTTACAGAGAGTTGGTTGGAAAGTGGGATTTCAACTTTGCACACACAACTTGAACACTTTTAAGAAGGAGTGAAAAGCTTTTTTATGGAACAGTAGAAATGTTAAATAGCTCTGGATTTAAAAATAATCAAAATATCATGAAGTTAAACATTTAATTTTATTTGGGGGCAAGACCATAGGGTGTAGGATCCCTAATGCAGCTCTCCTTCCTTACCTTCTCTGTCATGTGCTCTAAACCACAGACAAACTCAAGCAGTGGAGGTTAGTGATGTGGATGCCAGGTGATGCTGCCAGCCACAAGCAGCACGTAGGAAGTGATTTGCTGTGCTCTCCTGGGCCGGGTCGGTGCTGCAGTCTTCACCGTGCTTCGTGAAATACTTCTGGGTGGGTAGTACAGCATGCGGGATCCCCGCCATGAAATAAGGTTAAAACCTGCAGAGCAGTTCATCTTTTTTCTAACCCTAGTAGGCAAATCCAATGGGAAAACATGAGCTTTAGGCAGTAGCGTTACTCAGGGCTTGGGTTTGTGTATTTAAAAGCAAAATGGCACAGCAGGTGGCAGCAGTGTCTTTCGAGATCTTCGGCATCTGTTCGTAGAGGTACCTGACCTTTCTGCAGTTACCTGTCCTGGACAGACCCTGGAAGCCACAGACACGGGTGGAAGGCACCCTGCCTTTCGCCTGTGGCTAGCAAGGAGGCCACCAGCTTTGCTTCCACTGTACCAGACCTGCCTTCCTTGCAGGGGGAAGTGGAAAGATCCCATTTTAAATACCCCCACCAAGCACCAGCCTGCTGCTCGGCATTCCTCACAAGAAAGTTCCTCTTACCCCCTACCTAGCATTTAGGTAGACATTTTAGATAGAAGCAATTAGAAAAAGTAGCTGTTGGTCTCATTTTTCCATCCAATGTGAACGTGACGATCAATCCCATGAAGAATGAAGTACCTGGACAGAGGCCCTGTTTATCTCTCCATTTAAGAGAATGACTGGGGTCTTGACACACCTCTTAAAAGTTCGTGGATCCCTGACAGTCCAGTTTGGTGGCAGCAGTAGGAAATATTGATCAAATAATAGGTAACATTCTCAGTTCCTCAGTGGTAACTGTTTCTTTAGGTTCTTTGTGTAATGTTATCTACCTCAAAGTGGGAAGTTTCCACTATATTTAAAAGAAAAATATATGAAAGGAAAAGTTCTTCAGCAAAAGATACTGTTTCAAAGGCAGGCTGTGCTTAAAGCCAAACTCCCACTGACTGCAAACCACTCAGAAGAGCAAGGAGAAGCTGATGCTTTTACTCATACGTAATGCCTGGTGGGAAGCGATATATGAGTGTCTTATCTCTGATCTCTTCTTAGCTGCAAGTGAAATGCTGAATGATGACTAGAATTCTGGGGATTTAGATGGGTGTTTTTAATAATGTTTGAGCGACAGCAATTCCTCATTTCCTGGGACACTGAAGTTTTGATTTCACTGCCCTGCTGGGTGTTTTTTGTGTTGTTCTTTTTCTTTCCATGGAGATTTTCAGCAGCATAGGAAATGTAGATTCTCCCATTTCAAATACAAACTTTATGCTAGCAGCTCTAAACTACTTTTTCCCCCTTCCAAAGATGAGAGCATAGAGACAGAAACTTTAGCCTTTTCTAGTCTCCTTTGCAGGTCTCATTAAAAAATAAAAAAATATTTTTTTAATAGTTATGTTGCAGCCAAAACCAATATGCATTTCAACCTTGTACTGCTCATACAAATCTTATGCCGTTTATGCTTTATATAACTTCTTTCTATCTCCTGGGTATTCTCTGTCAGAGTTCTTGGGAATTAGGCTGAACTTCCACCTTCTCACACAGGGCCAGGAGGTGTGTGACAACCTGGACTTGGAAAAGAAGAATGAGGTTTGTAGTAAAACTTTCCAAAGGGTTATTAGTGCTTGGAGGTCACATCTGACAATAAATTCCTTTTGTTCCCATCCTGGTTCACTGAATAGCATTGTGCTGCCTGATCAGATTTTATTGCCTGCAAGGACTGGAAGCAAAAGAATTAGACCTTCACTATCTCTATATTTTGCAGCCAGAACAGAGAACTCCAGTTTCTGATTTTCCTTCTGATAACTTAAAGGACAGAACTGGGGCACAGTAGCAAAGCTCTGCTTTCTGTGAGACTTGTGTCCATCACAGTGATCCACATCTCTGGAAATTTAGTTAATTGATGAAGTCTCTACTTGCCATGTTTCCCTTCACCAGCTAAGCAGGCATTCCTTGCAGCAGATGAACTGGAGCTCAACAGTCCCAAATCAGCAGTCTTTTGATTGTTAAAAATCCCCATTGTAAAAAAATGGAAGAGGAAGGCCACTTCTCCTTCATCCTCACCTCCTCCACATTCATGAGGGAGATTTCTGTGCAATGTGAAGTATTCCTGCCCGCTGCAGGCACAAGGCAGCTTGAATGGATCAGGTCCTTCCACAAGAAACCTTCTGCCCTTCTGCAGTAAATTATTGCCTGTTCTGCTGGGACCTCAGTAATTTCCTTGAAAAGGAAATCTAGAAATAATCAATAATTTTCAAGTAAAAGGAAAAGGACATGTAAGAAAAGGGATGCTGCAATTCATTAATTACTTTCCATTAGAAATTTTTCAAGCCATTGGGTTGGAACATAAAAGCATAGTTAACAAATATAATCTACTGCTATCCATTTAGTTTCAGCTCTAACCTAACTGATTTGGTTGCAGAAACTAGCCGTAGCAATATGGAGCTCAACAGACTAATGTAGGCAATGCTGGACCTCACACTGCTTCAGCTCAACTGCTGCCAAAGTTGGTTTCAGGTCATCCCCTGAACTTGCTCATCTGCTAGTGGCTCTCTGGCATTGCAGCACAGCAAAACTCCCAGCAATAGCACTTGCCACAACACCATGCAATTGCCCTCCAGTTTACTGAAGAACTTGACCCTTAATCATCCCTGGAAAAGAATGATTCTTGAGAATACAAAAAATAACGGTATTTTCTCTCATTTATTTTACTAGTTCTTGGTAAGTGTTGTCCTAGCAGTAAATAATCTCTTCTAGTTTGAATTGTTCATTGATTATAATTTTATTTGTTTTCTTTTTAAGCCTATAATTCTGCTTTGTCATTTTAAAAAAGGGAAATTTGGATATATACCAGCCCCAATATTACTCCATCTGAAAAAGCATTTAAGCATAGAGAAGCACTGCTGCCCCAGCTGGTACAAGTGTTAGCCCTGATTATCACCTCCTCCAGGAAATGGCATAGAGATACAAAAGGTAAGAATTATCTAGATCCTCAGAGATCTGAACTGTGCTCTTTACTAAAGGCTATGACATTTAATTTTATGTCTTCAGCTTTCCTGATTTTTCCTACAGCTCTTCACATGCTTCACTGTGCTCTGATTAACACAGTAATTAATTTTTTCCAGGTTACTTGCAAATAGTCAAGGTTTTAACAAAAATTGTTGAGAATCCCACTATTTATAACCACTACCACCATCAGCTGTACCCTCTCCTGAGTGTCCCTGGCTCCATAGCAGAGGTGCCGAACAGGAACATGTTCTCCAGCCAACTCACTAATGACCATTTAAAAAAAAAAAAAAAAAAAAAAAACAAACCAAAAAACCCAAACCCCAAACAGATCAAAAAGCACTGACATGCAGTCCTGGAGCTGGACAGAACTGGTTTTAGGGGGAGAAAAGAGGGCAAGGAAATAGCATCTAGTGGTAAACGGCACTGTATATAGTAAATACACATAACCTGGAGCTGCAGACCAATGAAGAAAGAGAAAGGTGTAAATATGTGTTAGCAAACATATATATGTGACCCTAAGTGAAGGAGGAAGAGAGGGGGGAAAAAAAAAAAAAGAAAGAAAAGGAAGAAGAGAGGAAGCAAAAACCCATGCCATGAACATTGTATTCCTCTCTGTGAAGGACACCAGGTGCTGACAATTCACTGAAATATCCCGTCACCACCACCACCACCATGAAACCACTGACCTTAGGACTCAGAAAAGCAGTGGAGAAGTGACCTAAGTTGTGTTACAATTTTAATGGTATTATTGCTATTATTGTGACTTTTTCTGTACACTACCTGTGTTATTGTTCTTTGTTAATAATTGCATCATGTGATAATGATTCTTGAGTTAGTCTGTTAAGATGTCCATTATACTATCAATTGGTGGCTTTACATAGATATATATATAGATATATATATACATACATATATGGTGTGCTTCCTTTTTGCCCATAAATTTGAACATAGGAGTGCAGCTCTTGTTTGCAGGGCACTTTCTCCCTGGTGACCCATTAGAAGTGGAAATTTGTGCCTCTTCTACTGCCAATTAAAAGGTGCAAGAGACAACTTCTCAGACCCTTTTATCAGGTCTCCCTTTCCACTTCCTTATAGGTATTCCTCGCCCTGCTCTTTGAGTGAACGAAGCCCCTTGCCTACAGCAAAGTCTTTCCTGTTCTCCAGGTAAGCTATAGGAGGCGAACATGAGGATGACAAAATGGCCCTACAGGTATTTTCCTTCAAAGCTGGAGCCATACAAGCTATTTTTTTACAGACTCGAAAGCACTCTATTTTATACAGAGTCTCTCTGTCTGTTTAAAGTTATTACTCTCAGGACCATGGGTGTAAATATATGCATGCCCTGAGTATGCATGTTCTCCATATTCAGACAGGGACATGTGACTTGGCATGTGCCATTGAGAGACTGTTTGGGAATCCCTTCACTCCTTAACCCTGCATAACCCTCTTCTTTCCTGGGTAAAATTATGACAACAAGGCCATGAGAGTAACTTTGGCAGACCAGATGCCATCCTTTCCAGTTTCCTATCTAGCAGTCAAGACCCTTTCTCACTCCTCCTCCAAATACATAATATGGAGGGATGGTCTGTAACTCTCTTCGTCCTAGTTGTTTTGTTCTGCAAAGATAGCCAACAGTGCCAGGGGATTTCCAACATCTTCCAGTGTGTGAATCATTTAGGAATAGTAAATGGGCTTACAGGGTCTCGCATACAACTAAACCTGACTGATCTACTCCATAGTTGCATGAAAGAATGAGCTAATTGCCCTAGGGTTTTTCCAAGCAGCAATCTGGAAGCAACATTGAGGAAAATTAACTCCATTGAGCAGGAGACAGAGATGTAGTAGGAAGGAGAGAGCAGACTGCTGCTGAAATGGGCAGGCCTTGTGGCTTGGCCCATGTTTGCCCAGAGCTCAGCGTCGGCAGAAACTGCCACCCTGTCAGGGGAGAAGGCTCCCTGCTTGCTCTGTCACAAACATGCACGCAAATTCAGGACCCTCTCAGTGATCAGAGGCTTTCACATGATGATGGCAGCATCCCTGGGATACTATAAGCAAGAAAACAATCTCTTACACTCCTTCTTTAGATAGCAAGGGAGGGAAATGGAATGAGAAAAGTTTGAGAGGTTAAATGGAGCCAAGAAAGAAAAAACAGAGAGCGAGCCCTAAAATAAGAGGCTCCACATGGCTACAAAACCCAAGCCTGTGTTTAGAAGAAAAACCTTTCACACAATCCTAATCAAAGTCTTCTTGTTCCTAGAATAAGAGCCCTGTCTACAGAATCGTTTCCCTCCTCTCAGAGATGATGGCACACAGTGGCCTTTCTCTGTGTTAACCTCACAGCCCTCATTTGCTCTCTCTCCTCTGTTCTCCAGGGAACAAATTGTGGTTCTGCAGGGACCACCCCCTGTGCACAGAAAATCCCTCTAAAGATCAGGACGCTTTAACTTTTACTCTTATAAATATGCCAGCTTCCCAGCCGAAGCCCTTTTTGGCTCTCTCTGAATTCAGCATCTTGCAGCTGAGCTCCCACTGCTGATCTCACGGTCTCTGGCATCTGGGAGGCTGGGAACCTGATTTTGGTGGCTATTCAGGCTTGGCTAAATACACTTTCCACTAGAAGCCATTAAATCTCGTCTAGAGACAGGAGATGCAATACTCTATGTATTTACAGGGGTATTTAGTCAAATGAGCTAGAAAAAAATCAGAATGGAAAATAACCTCTTGCTTACTTTGCCTCTTATCTATCTTATGTGTTCAAAGCAAAACGACGGCAACCTCCTTCTGCAGAAGAATGAAAAACAGATGTTCACCTCCCCTTTGGAGGCCACTGCTGTGTGACTCCTCACAAGTCTGTCTTTGATAACCAAAGACACCACCATAATTGCTCTGCAGTTGCCCAGTATTAAAGATCAAGGAATCTAACATTTATTGTGGGAAGTGCTTTCTTCTGACATGGAGGATTTTCTGATCAGGCTGTTAATCCCCTTCACTTAAAATGCACAGTGTTCCTTACCAGTGTATATTTGCATGTGTGAGTACATTACCATTAGACCTGTTTTACGAACTGGTAGCTCAGTTTGACAGAGAGCGTTGGGAGGCAAAGCTATCCATGGGCTGGCGCAGCTGAGAATCCCACTTGGGTTCGCCTCTTCCTGGGATCATAGATGCTGGCCCGGTTCCCCTCCAGTTAGCTCAGGCCCTGCCTGGCTCCTTCAGCATGGACAAATGGGGGCAGGTCTATGGGGCAAAATACTCCCTGCCAAGGTCCCCATGACCTCACTGTACACAGCTCCTGGGAAAGAAGGAGGTTGCTTTGGACAACCTTTTCTTTGCTCTCAAGGACTGTACACTTGCAAGTGACTGAGGTGCATTAGGTGCACTCCTGGAGCTCATCTGCTGGCTTGATGTCATCCAAAACCAGTCCAGTTTGGATGTGCTGAGTCTCGTGTGTGACATGAGGCAAAATGCTGCAGATGGGGACAATCCCAAGATTTGCTTTAAAAGTAAGTCAAAAGTCATGGAGGTGAAGTAAAATGCACCCTTGGACAAAACAGTGCTGTCTCTGCATGCCTCGATACTGAAGGAGACTTGGGGTGGAAAGCTGATAAAATGAACCCTTCCTGCAATCTCTTGGAAAAGCAATACAGACAGGGCTTTTAGGATTGAGTTTTCACCCAACAACTGTCTCCAGTCTGTGCAACAGCTGACAAAGCCAAGCCCTCTTCTGCTCAGAGAGTTATCAAGCTGCTGATGAATTCAATGCAGGGCCGGGTCTTTTCCTCTCATTCACCACCCAAGGTAACTTCTGCTTTCTGATATTAAAAAGAAAAATGATCTGCCACTGGTAAAAACAGGAGCTTAACTGTTGCTTTCAGTAGCTAGTCTCCCTATGTTCCAGACTACCACCACAGTACACAGTGTTGGCTGAGGAGTTGTTTGGTAAAACAGCTGTTACAGTCCAATGTAACATTCGTAATTCTGTACGCGTAGAGCATCACTTGCATTGGCACTTTCTTTCAGGGGCACTCCAATATATCATATGGGAGAAGACTGAGATATTTAATGCAGAGTGCAAAGAGGTGGTGGCTCGGACATGTGGAAGCAGCAGATGCCTCTAGCTGGCGCAGAAGAGGGTGAGGCTGCAGGGTTTTTTCTGAGGACCACTTCTCTGGGCACTGTGCAGTTTTGATCTAAAATTAGGGCTAATCTATTGATCTTTTGAGCATGTTGAAAGGTTCACTGTTGCAGGAGAAGAAAGGACCTCTTGCAGGGGTCATACCTATGCTGAATGAGGAGTTCCTCCTCAGTGGTTGTTGTTAGTTACTCTTTGAGGTGGCTGTTTATATCAAATACACAAGATATACTGTTCTCTAGTCACCACAATAGGGTTGCAAAGGCTCGGTCAGGCATGCATGTTCATACCATCAGCTGAAAAGTCCTGTAGACTCAAAACTGCTTTGCACAAATAAACAAGTGCTGAGTTTTAGAGGCACATGAAATGTCTGGACCTCAAAATTTACCAGGACTCCACACCTCCCTGTTCACTTCACAGACTACAATGCTGGCCTGAGGGTGCCTCTGCACATACCCAGTAACTGCTTTAGAGTGATTTCTTCTGCTTTACTGGCAGTCCCACTTCTGACAGCTCATATGAACAAATTATGAGGGCTTTTTCATCCCTCTGCTCTAGGGTCCTGGGGTCTTGTTTCATGCCATTTCAGAAAAATGAGCCAGGAGCACAGAAAGTTCAAGTCCTGATAGACTTCCCTGTCACAAAACCTATGTCCACATACAGCTCTAACTGATGTTGCTGACAACTCCCTCCAGAGGAGGGGCTGAGGGCTGATAAGACTTTGATGCAGAATAACCTTGTTCTGGGAGATTGCACTTCCCCAAACACCCAGGGTACTTCAACAAAGAAGGGCAAGAAAATTTCCCTGATGCTGCCCACAGCTCTCCCCTTCTGGATCAACATGTAACATTCCCCTGAGACGGGAGTCCAGCCCAGCACCACACTGCACTGCACTCCTCCCCTCCCTTGGCTAACAACACAATGGACAAAAAAAGGAGGTTTTATTTTTCTTGTTGTTCTCTTAACCCTTTTATAACACTGTACTAAAAACAAGGGCTCAAGGATTTTCTGTGATATAATTTCCCACATTTTTTCTTGCAAGGCACCTCAGCGGGGATGCAACACATCCCTTAGCTGTCAGGGCTGGCTCTAGCTCCATTAGGGATGCATTAAACTGAAGGAAAGGGAAGCTTCCTTACCCTGCTCAGCAGAGTGCAAGAGACTCCTTGCTTATGTGTATATCATAATGCTGCTGGAAGTAATGTGTAATATCCCAGGGATTACCTGTAGAGGAATTTGCATGTACAGATTTACAAGGTAAGGTATGGTTTTACATATATATAATTTAGCCACAATCATCAGTGAAACATATACATCAGCCAGTGATCACATTGTTCCTTATAAAAAGGCTGTTTCTGAAATACTTGAACATTTCTAAGACACAACTGATGCAATTCAGACATGAAACTGGCCCTGCAGGTTTCCTTATGCAGTTGTTCCTGTGTTATTCCCAAGATGTGGTGAAAGCATTCACCTTCTCCCCCAGTCCACTACTTGGTGTCTACACCTCCATCTGTTTTGCTGGAGTGAAGCTCAAACAGCTTGAGCTATAGATGTGTTTCATAGCAAAGAGACAGCATGAATTTACTTCATAACCTGTTTTGCTCATATGCCATTGTGGTGGTTTGACCTTGACTAAATGCCAGATACCCACCAAGTCGCTCTATCATTCCCCGCCCCCCCCCCCCCATTCCCCTTGTTTTCTCAACAGGGCAAAGAGGGGAAAGAAAATAAGACAGACCAACTCTTGTGAGTAAAACAAAAGCAGTTTTAATATAAGCAAAGCGAAGCAAAGGTCTGCGCATGGAAGCAAAAAAAAGAAAGATTTATTCTCTACTTCCCATGAAGAGGCGCTGTCAGGCCTTCTCAGGAGCAGGGCTCCCGTACGTGTAGTGGTTGCCTTGGAGGACCAAGGGTGACCCCACCCCCTCCCTCCTTTCTCCCAGCTTTATGCTGAGCAGACGTCACATGGTCTGGAATATCCCTTTGGTCAGTTCGGGTCAGCTGTCCTGGCTGTGTCCCCTCCCAAGATCTTGCCCACCCCGTCCCACTGCGGGGGAAATGTCGGAGAGAGCCTTGGTGCTGTGTAAGCACTGCTCAGCAGCAGCCACAACACCAGGGTGCCAACAACACCCTGCCAGCTCCCAGCATAAAACACAGCACCGTGAGGGCTGCTGTAGGGGAAAACGAATTCCAGCTCAGCCAGACCCAGTACAGCTGTAGAAGGGAAAGTTCAAATTGTAACTGCTCAGCAGTGGTCATTCGTGACCAAGGCATGATCTGGCATGGAGGGCAAGGAGAAGTTACCCTGGGTGGAAGCAGGGATGCCAGACACAGGACTGCTCCGTGTAAGGGAATGAAGTTTCACCAGGTGATAAGAAGTGCCTGTCTTGTAGCAATGGTGCAATGGGAGCACCCAGGGGCCACCTTTGGGCAGAAGAGCTGGTGCCAGGGAAGGCACTGTGGGGCTAAGGCACCCTGTGCCAACACTCACATGATGGGTATAGGTGCATGTATAAGGAGTTAGCCTATGCCACATGTTTACATAGTCCTTGTAGAACCACTTAACAGCAGTAGTACTCTGCTCAATACATTGTTCATTAAATCTTTTTGTATTTAAACACAAACATGTTTAATTCACCTCAAGGGGTACAACTTTCCCAACACAATTTTCCCAGATCTTCTGCTACCATTTAGTTTCCTGTTGAAAGTGATAATTTACATGAATTGAGGAGCTTGTCTCAATAATTTTTAATGTAACAAGATTAAAGGAAGAGAAGTGGAGTAAGCACATGTAAAACTAGTTCCACCTAAACAGTTCATGGACAATCATATACACCACATGCAATATTTTAGTCTTCAGATTCTGCTGCTCCCCTCCAAATTGACTTTATTTGCCTTATCTGTAAAAGACAATGCTCTTCTATTCCTTTCTCACTGTCAGAAGCTAGGAAAATAGAAAAAAGGTTAGGGAAAAATATTACTGCCTGTAAACATCCAGATCTCAGGATCCATTCTCTTCTGGCAATTGTTCAGATACCATCAACACAAAGATCTGTGGCCAGTGGCTCCATGTCCAAGTAGAGAACAGTGATGAGTGGCATTCCTCATGGGCTGGTGTTGGGACCAGCACTGTTTAACATCTTTGTAGGTGACATGGACAGTGGGACTGAGTGCACCCTCAGCAGGTTTGCCAATGACACCAACCTGTGTGGTGCGGTCGACACGCCAGAGGGAAGGGATGGGCCATCCAGAGGGACCTGGACAGGCTGGAGAGGTGGGCCTGTGTGAACCTCATGAAGTTCAACAAGGACAAGGGCAAGGACCTACACATGGGTCAGGGCAATTCCAAGCACAAATACAGGCTAGAAGATGAGTAGATTGAGAGCAGCACTGCAGAGAAGGACTTGGGGATATTAGTGGATGGAAAACTGACTATGAACCATCAGTGTGTGCTTGCAGACCAGAAGGCCAACTGTATCCTGGGCTGCATCAAGAGAAGTATGACCAGCAGATCAAGGGAGCTGATTCCCCCTCTACTCCACTATCATGAGACCCCACCTGCAGTGCTGTGTTGGGGGTCCAACATGAGAAGGACATGGACCTTCTCGAGCAGGTCCAGAGGAGGCCACGAAGGTGCTGAGGGGGCTGGAGCACCTCCCCTGTGAGCACAGGCTGAGAGAGTTGGGGTTGTTCAGTCTGGAGAAGGCTCCGGGGAGACCTGATAGCGGCCTTCCAGTACTTAAAGGGGGCTACAGGAAAGATGGGGAGGGACTCGTTGTCAGGGAATGTAGTGATAGGACAAGGGGTAATAGTTTTAAACTGAAAGAGGGTAGATTTAGGTTAGATATAAGGAAGAAATTCTTTATTGTGAGAGTGATGAGACACTGGCACAGGTTGCCCATAGAAGGTGTGGCTGCCCCCTCCCTGGCAGCGTTCAAGGCCAGGTTGGACGGGGCTTGCAGCAACCTGGTCCTTTAGTGGAAGGTGTCCCTGCCCATGGCAGGGGGGTTGGGACTAGGTGATCTTTAAGGTCCCTTCCAACTCAAACCAGTCTGTGATCATTAACAGATTTCAATATTCCTTGAACAAATAGGTTTAATACCCTAGACTGCAGTTTCAATTCTTGCCTGCACTACCTTATATAAATTGAGGAAACTGTCCCCCTCTTTGAACCAATTTACATAACCTAAAATATATTTCTATATGCTTGAAATTAATTCCAGATACTTTGAATGCACATCATCTGGTCATTGCTCACATCACTCCATGGGGAATGACAGTTTTTTACTTTAGGCTGACGCTGCTCAGAATAAGGGTGCATTGAACACTATACCCCAAATCCACTCCCTTCTTCCCTGACAGCACATATCTGTGCTGTGTTAATGTTGCCCTTGCTGTGGAAGTACAGCCAACTCATCTACAACTACCAGAACTATGCTCTTTCATCAGCAGAACTACAGGCAGCTACACAGCTTTACAGAAGCTATGAGTGTTTGTTCTGGCTTGATTGTGGGATTTCTGTTTATTTATTTAGGTAGGGATTGCTTTTGTAGGGATTTTAGGCTTGGGTTTTTGACAGTTTTTCTTAGCAGCTGTCTGAAGATGTTAATTTTTTTTTTTTTTTTTTCGGGGGGAGTGGTGTGTGTTAAGGTCCTTGTCCACTAATCAAGGACAGATGCATAATTCTGCTCCTGGGACAGAATAAACCCCTGCAGTGCCATGAACTGGGGACTGCCCATCTGAGGAGCACTTCTGCTGGAAGGGACCCTTGAGGTCATGGTGAACATTAGGCTAAACAGGAGCCAGCAGCATGTCCTGGCAGCACTGAACACTGGCAGCACCCTGTGTGGTGTGGAGAGGAGCAGGTGGGAGATGGAGGGATGTGTCTGACCCCCTCTGCACGGCACTTGTTAGATCTCATCTGGATACAACCTCCTGTTTAGAGTCCCCAGTATTGAAAAACGGGCAGAACAGCAAGTTTGAGGGAGGTCAGGGGAGGAGCAGCGGCCTCAGGGCTTGCTCAAGCCGGGGGAAGGGGTGGCTGTGGGAGTGGGTTTGTAGCAGTCCCCCAGCACCTATGTCTGAGAGGATGGTGCTGGGCTCTTTGCAGAGTTGCACAGTGGGGGAATGAGAGAAGGGGGACATAAACTGACACAGCAGGGATATATCCGTCTGGATATGAAGAAGAAAAAAATATACCTCTAAGGCTATTTAACCATTTGAATGAATTTCACAGTGAGGCTGTGGAATCTCCATCCTTGGGGGATTTCAAGAATCAATGGGATAAAGCCTGAGACAACATGGTCTGAAATACTTTGAACTACTTTGAGTTATAACGTTTGACTAGATGATACCTGACAGTTTCTTACTACCTGAATAATTTTATGATTAAGGATTTTGCCTAATGGTTTATGTCACATAATGATCCTACCAACTAGTGCATTTACATTACATTTTTATATTCCTTTTTAAAAGTATAATATTAATTTGTTTTGACAAATGCTTGGTCTTTCATCCTTTGCATCATGTCCCATATTTATGTTGATTAAAATTGTTTCAAAACATACTCTACATTTCTGAGATTTGAAAGAAATTCTGCTTAATCTCTTTTTAAACATCCTATATTGTGTTGTCTTAGTCTGTAGAACTGTATTGGCAGTGAAACATGCTGTTACAAATCATTACATAAACAGGAAAACTGTTTTCAATTCATTACACTAAAGTATTTCCCAGTAATGGGGTAAAGATTTTACTTTGCTGATTCAGAAAAAAATAGGACAACTGAAATCTTAACATTTGGAGAATGGAGAACCCTGATTTTCCCTTCACAGCAAGGTGATATTGCCCAGATCTCAACTTTTTCTTCAAAACATAGTCTTGTGATTAAACAAAACCCCATAAGCAAATCATTCATGTAACAAAAGCACTGCTGAAAATTAATAAGCTAATCAGTAGCATGACTCAGAAGCCCATTCCTACTCAGATAGGTCTCTTATATGCTTGAGTACAAGAAGAGGGATGACGGAGGAGGCCAGGAGAGCTTGCAGCTGCAGTCCCTGCCTCGGCCCATGCTGAGCGAGCCATGGTACTGTCCGTGCAGCACTGGCCTCATGTCACTCCCTGCCACGCACCTGCAGCCAGAGCTCAGAGACAAGCCCTCTGAGTCTCTGCTAGATGATGAAGTAGGAGGAAGGGCTGGCTCTAATGAACATTGTGACTGCTGCTCAGTCAGATCCACGAACCACATTGAGGCAGTTTGAAACACGCCCAAACCACCAGGAACTGAAAGCAGCTGATCGAGGCAATAGTCAAAACCAGAGGGAGTGAGAAATAACGGCTGATCCTCCATCAGGCTTGCAAAGTCCCTGTCTGGACAAAGCAAGCTGATTTTTCTTAACAGCTTAGAACCTATAAAAACACAAAAAACGTGGGCAGGAGAGCAAAGACACCAGAATAGGGAGCATCCTGACCCAGTAATGTCAAGGAATGAGTGCCAGGACCTGAGAAACAGCTTGAGACCTCGACTGCCCTGAAGTAGTGCATAGCACCAATAAATCCCACTGTGTATCCCTTTGCTTTCTTGTTGTCCATGTTCAGCAACCTCGGCCATACCCTGCAGCCTCCACCAGCAAAGGTGCAGCCCAGGTGAGCGGTGACACAACTTGCCACCATAGCTGGGCTGGAAAGTTTCTCTGTGAGGTGGAAAAAATACTCCCTCTCCTGTGGAGGGCGCCCTCACCCACTTGCTCTTTGCAAGAAGGGATGAGAAGGCTGAAAGGGTCCCCTAGATCGTGCAGGGCCAAGCATCCCCAGTGGGTATCCCTGTGGGGAGTGGGGCACAGCAGCTTGCCCACTCTCCACTCAACCTGGCTGGTTTCACCCCACATGCAAGTGAGCTGACTCAGCGAGTGGACTTTTTGGGGGAGGAAGGGGGGGGTTGTTCCTCATGGGTAATATTTCCAAGCACCTCTGTCATTTGCCCCTGTCACCCTGCTGTGCAGTACAGCCAAGTGAGGAGGCAGCCAGCTGTGCTTGTGAGGAGTTTCATTTCTGTCATCTGCTAAACAAGAGCAGGAAAGTTGGCTAGCATATAAGGAAATGAATGAAAAGAAAAAAACAGCGCATTGCATTATTATTCCCAGAGCTGTCAAGAAGCGAGCCCTTTTCATATCAGAATTGGTTTCATTTCTCCTGACTCTTGTCACAGTGTGTAGGTGGAGCCTGTAAATAAAAAAGCACAAGAAGAAGTTGAAGAGTCATTGCTTCTCCTTGCTACAGGACACGACACAGGTAAAAGTTTCTCTTTTCCTCCTTCTAAAAAGAATCACGCTTTTTTTGACTCTTCATTCCTTTTAATAGTTGTATGCGAGAAGGCTGTATAAGAGTCTAAAGTAAGCGTGGTCAAACAAGACTTCCAGGAGTAGGATTTGTTGATTTCTGGGATGGGAAAAAAGAAAATATATTAGTATTATTTCTTTTTTAAAGGGAGATGACTGAGAGACAGCATTTAAATTGGAACACATTTTTTGAAGTGTGCATTGTGTGGGGGCACATTTTATTCAGCAACATGGTTTATCTGGCAGTATGCATGTGTAGCATAATTTTGGATTGCATTGCTTCATTTTTCTTCTGAGAAGACAGCTAGAATTAATAAACATACAAACCAGAGACTGTGTAGTTTACCCAAATATCCTGAAATCACAGGATAAGTCAGGCAGAAGTCCCTGCGCTCCTCTGGCTGGACACAGAGTGAATAAATTCAAGAGCTGTGTGGGTTTATGCCACAGCTTTGCACTTTGGGTTTGATCACAGATTTTGTTATTACCGGTCAAGACACAAAGCCAGGATCATTAGAGAAAAACGAGGCAACTCCTCTTTAGCACCATCAGCAGGTTGGTGCTTCATGGAGATGTAGTTGTGTAGTGCAGTGCTTCATGTTGTGCTGGGAGTGGTTTCCAACACACAGGCAGGCAAACGTCTAAAGGCAAGGTTCAAGGAAACCAATATAGTCCCAATGACTGAAGCAGGTGCAACTCCGGTGGGAGGGGTATCAGAATTTCAGTATCAGCACATCATCCAGGTGTCACGTTTCACACGTGGATTCTGGCTAATTTCAGAAGGGCACTTAAAAATTGCAGCTCTTTTTTTCCTCTCCTTTCTTTCTTTCATCCAATGTTGTCAAGGCTCACTACACAAAGCAATCACTATGCCTGCATGGCACAGTGAAGGGTTGCACCAACCTATCTAACCATTTTCAGGTTCAGGTGAAGAACAGCCGGGTAGCTCAGAAATCCACACATGCTGATTTTCTCTACTGCTTACTGTAGGTATCTTTGTTAGCCTGTGTATCTGTGTGTGCACACTGTGGTCTGCACTGTAGACTTAGCTAAAAAACCTGGGTCTGTGGTAACATATAGCCCTTGCACTAAAATATTTCAAAGTTCCCCCTTTTTTTGTCAGACTCCTTAAGTTCCAGTTTCCCAGATATCACAGGTTTATCTTGCAAGATCTTTTTCTTTTTTTTTGTTGTTTTTTTTTTGTTTTTGTTTTTGTTTTTGTTTTTCCTAGTGGCCTTACTACACTATTTTTGCTTTTCATCCTATTCATTGTAAGGGTAGCTAAAGTTTGCTGTATAACCTCTTTCTGAAGGGAACATATTCATATTTAGGAGGCCATATGGCTAAAATCAGTACATTAAGAATTCTGAACACAGCCCAATAATGTAAATGGGACAGAAAACTATTCCTGGGTAATACTTACATTAAATTAAAAATTTATGGGAAGTGTTCATTCCACTCAGTTGAAACACACACAGAGAATGGGAGAGGCAATAAAAGCAATTACTATTAGAAACATTACTATCAGTAAATTATTTCCTGTAGCAATAGAAAAATCACAAAAGAATCTGGTGGTCAGTGAATGGGGAATGTATGTTTGTTGCAGATAAAGCACTTTTAGTCTTCATTCAAGGAAGAAAAGGTCTATAATTCACTAGCAGAAAGAGAAAAAAGTTCATACTGAAATATTAAAAAAAAGGGTACATGTGGAGAAAGATGAGGGAACTGTAAAATGAATAAAGAAACTGAAGTAGTTCAGTCATCTTTTATTTCTGGTCAAAACTGAGAAGTTTTCCCATAGTAATTTTTTTTTTATTTTGATAAAAAGAGACAGGAATATCTATTTAAAATATTGTATTGTTTTATTAAAAAGAAAGACTGAATAGCAAGTGTGGAATTGATCTGTTTTTTTCTAAATTTCTTTTACACCTTGAAAGTATAACTTACATTGTGTCTGATCATCCTGTTTTGACATCTGCTCAAACTAGAAAACCTGCAAATTTAACAAAAAATTAAAAGAACAGGAAGTTAACAAGGAGCTCCTGGACAACCTCAAACACAAAAGGGAAGCCCTGATAGAATTAAATCTGGCCAGGGACATCCAAAGCAACAAGAAAAAGTATGTCTATAGGTACGTAGTGATAAAAGGAAGACTAGGGAAAATGTGGGCCCTCTCCAGAAGGAAACAGGAGATCTGGTTACCCATTGTATGGAGAAGGTCAAGGTAATCAATGGCAAGTGTTACAGCCACACTACTGCCCAAGTTGCAGAAGGCAAAAGCAGGGACTGGGAGAATTAACAGCTCACAGTAGGGAACTATCAGGTTTGAGACCATCTGAGGAAGCTGAAGGTGCACAAGTCCATGGGACCTGGAAAGATGTATCCATGGGTCCTGAGAGAACTAGTGAATGAAGTGGCGAAGCCACTATCCATCGTATCTGAGAAGTTGTGGCAGTCCAGTGAAGTTCCCGGTGACCGGAAAAGAAGAAACATAGCCCCCATTTTTAAAAAGGGAAAAAGGAAGGCCCAGGGAACTACAGGCCAGTCAGTCTCACCTCTGGGCCCAATAAAATTATGGAGCAGATTCTCCTGAAAACTATGCTAGGACATATGGAAAATAAGGAGACTGGTGACAGCCAACATGGCTTCACTAAGGGCAAATCGTGCCTGGCAAATATGTTGGCCTTCTGCGATGGGGTTACAGCGTTGGTGGGTAAGGGAAGAGCAACTCATATCATCTACCTGGAATTGTGCAAAGCTTTTGACAATGTCCCACATGACATCTTTGTCTCTAAATTGGAGAGACATGGATTTGATGGATGGACCACTTGGTGGATAAGGAACTGGCTGGACAGTCGCACTCAAAGAGTTGTGGTCAACATCTCAATGTCTGAGTGGAGAGCAACTAGTGGCATTCCTCAGGGGTCAGTATTGGGCCCGGTGCTATTTAACATCTTTGTAGGTGACGTTGACTCAGTGCACCCTCAGCAAGTTTGCCAATGACACCATTTTTGGAGAGGGTTTTAAGCTATCAAGGGGGTGATTAAGATATTGAGCTTCTAAAATAGGTGTAAGATTTGCCCCTGACAAGTATTTCTACTGCAAGGGAGGTGAGTTGGCCTCATAGCAGACTATGGCTTGGTGTTTCCTACTGTCATAGTTGTTGGGCCACCCATGTAGACCCTCCTTGTGCAGCCACACAGCCCTGTACTCCCATGTGACTGAAGTTAAGCATTCACACACTCTTTCCAACCATGCCCAGCAGCTGCCATACTGATTATGCTTCTCAAAACACCTTTTAGCAAAAGATTTCACTGAGGAAAACTGGCTTTTTGCAAAAAATGGTTTATCTTTTCCACCCTTCCCCCCCAAAAATATTCTTGTTTACTCTGTGGCAACTTCTTTTTTTGAAAACACAAAGAAAGCATAAGAGAGGTAGGGAGAAGTGTTTCAAATATATCCTCTGGAGAGCAATTTCAGTGATTTGAAAAGAGCTGTGGCACTTGATATCTAATGAGAGTTTGAATCAGTAAATAAAAATGGTGTTTGATTTCTCTGCTGTGATCATGTTGCAAGCTGGAGTCGCTCAGTGCCCCATGTTTGATTTCAGAAACTGTATGAAAGAGTGGTTGGACCAGACAGTAATCCCTATTTAGAGAAGTATTTATGGATGACCTACGTGGTAGGCCAAGAAATCAGCAGGCTATGGATAATAAGAATGCAGCAGTCAAACAACTTTCTGAAAGAACCAAACCTGCCCTGAAGAAAGATGTTTTTACATCACCTTCTGTACAAACATCTTCAGAAGCTTTTGCAGTGCCTCTCCCACCAGACTTAGAAGATGAAGATCTGATGTCGGAGAACATGACTGAGAGAAAACCTAACTACGAGTGGGAGGAGTTGAAGGAACAGTGTTACGGAGAGCAAGACAAGGTAAGGCAGATACCAGAAGAGGGCATAGATCCTTCCCACTCTGACTCCTATGTTTCACGTTGTGCCCCAAAATTAATTCCTTTGTCTCTTTGGGTAATCTGCACTTGTTAGGTCTAAGCAGAGGAATACTTTTGGGGTCAGGGCCACGCAGTCATTTGTGTAACTAGGAAGACAGGTACCTGCAATTAATCTGCAGGCATAAAAAATGCAGGTCTCAAAAGTAGGATGGCAGCAGCCTAGCAGCAAATTTAATGAGCAACATGTAATTTGTTTCATTGGTAACAATTAGCAAATGCTGAACAGAAATCCTAAAATCTGAGATATTTTTACCTGAGGCTCTACTACCTTCATCAGAAATGCAAAGAAAGGTTAATAATAACCTGTGTTGAATATTTGACACTGAAAACAGATTGGTTTTAAGTCTGTGCCATAGTCAAATTCCTTGAGAATGGTTAGGATTTACTAGTTAGTAAACATTGTGATTAAAATAGTGGGGAGGGGTTACCAGTAAGGTTTTAAAATATCTGCCTCCAGTAATGTGTGCTGTCTTTCTCATCTTGGAAGATAAATTTCCTCTGTTTGATTAGATCTGATTGACAGATGTATTTTCAGAGGTGGCTTTCTTAGACAAAGGTGATGGTGAGAATCTTCAGTTTTTCCTTTCAAAAAATCAAGTATGACTGTGCCTGTCCTGTTGGGGTCTATAAAATATTGGTGTTTTCGAAACTGCATTTCTAAATGCAGTAGTCAGACTGGAATGTGGAGAGAGAAACAGGGAGAAGAGACCAAATTGATCTTTATACTCTTCAACTGGGCATATTTAACAGCAGGTGGACCAGTTTTGTAAAGGTCTGGAAATTATTTCGTTTGTTTTGAAAATCAAGAACCTATGTTAGTATCTGGCACGTGTATCAAAACCAAAAAATTACAATAAAACATCTAAAACACATCACTCATATTCATCCTTTACCCTAGCCTAAAATGAGGCAAAGAAAGAAGAGCCATGATGGTCTAAAAGATTTTAGCCACCTGTTAAGGACGCTACAGCAGAATGCTTTTGGTGTCTGAACACAAACTAAATCTTAAACAAAGATTTAATAAACTATTTTGTACTACATTCTGTTATTACTGGGGCTAGTCTCCGTTTGCATATACATACTTCAGTATCTATGGATGAGTGGAAGAAAATGACAGTTATTAAAATAAAAAAAAAAAAAAAAAAAAAAAAGCACACTTAGTATTGAGGTCTCATATTACTCTTTACCTTCTCAGGATAGCTTACAAAGTTTGGTATTTTTACTAAGGATAGTCATTGAGCCAACCTCAACTGACTTTTTTGTATTTACATATACCTGTTTATAACACAAATGTGTAAGAATGCACAGTGATATGACGTACAGCTTGATGCCAGTACATAAGGTTTACTAGAGAATGATTAGCTGGAAAGGATGCCAAAAAGGGGTGTTTTCTTGTGGAAACAACTTATTTTAAATTTATGGAAAATTCACTGTAAGTTTAACTCTAGCAGGCAGCAGAACATACCTTGTACAACCAATACGAAGAAAAGATCCAACCTTGCATTGATCTGATCGACAGCCTAAGAGCTCTCGGAATAGAAAATGACCTGGCTTTGCCCGCAATCGCAGTGATCGGAGACCAGAGCTCTGGGAAAAGCTCTGTCCTAGAAGCCCTGTCTGGCATTGCTCTTCCTAGGGGCAATGGTAAGAACACACCTTCATTGAGTTTTCATCTGAATTTCACTTTGATGAGGTGAAAGGGATCTCCTCCTCTCCTCTCCTCTCCTCTCCTCTCCTCTCCTCTCCTCTCCTCTCCTCTCCTCTCCTCTCCTCTCCTCTCCTCTCCTCTCCTCTCCTCTCCTCTCCTCTCCTCTCCTCTCCTCTCCTCTCCTCTCCTCTCCTTTTACTTTTCCTGAGAACTGGCACAGGTTGCCCAGAGAAGCTGTGGCTGCCCCCTCCCTGGCAGTGTTCAAGGCCAGGTTGGACGGGGCTTGGAGCAACCTGGTCTGGTGGAAGGTGTCCCTGCCCATGGCAGGGGGGGTGGAAATAGGTGATCTTTAAGGTCCCTTCCAATCCAAGCCATTCTATGATTCTATGTAAGTTCTGCAAGTTCTGTCTGAGTTGACAATACGATCTAGCCTTTCAGGCTGAACTTGAGGAAAAGGTTTTCATAGTATGTAGGTGCAGCATTGAAACAGGTCACCCAAAGAGGTGCGAATTTCCATCCTTGGAGGTTTGCAAGACAAGACATGGCTGGACAGAGCTATGGCTGACCTCATCTAGTGCTGGTGATGGTCCTGCTATGAGTGGAAAGTTGGAGGAGACCCCTTTGGCAATGTCTCTTGGAAAATTTCTGTGTCTCTGTGCAAAGTATTAGGCAACCCTGTGTATGTCATGCAGTCCATGTTGTGTTACCTCTGTCTTTGGAATTGCTGCAGGTATTGTTACTCGATGTCCCTTGGAACTTAAACTGAGAAAAATACCTGCCACCCAGGCATGGAAAGGAAAAATTTGTTACCGCAACATCATCATAGAGCTCCAAAATGCATCTGAGGTGGAGAGAGCAATAAGACAAGGTGAGTTGTAATGCATTCCCCTCTGCTTCGGCTTGCTCAATCTCCTCTGAATCCTTTCTGTCCTTTTCTTAGGCTGAGCAGCAGTTCCCATACTAACACAGTGATTGTAGCCATGAGTAACACCAAGAGCTGAATTCAGAGCAGAAGAAACATAATATAACTCGCTCAAGACAGTTACGCTACTTACTACTTCAGTGGTGACAGTACTCCATGATGTCCAATAAAAGCTCAGACTGTGTCCTCAGTTGGACGCTGTCTGCCTGGTTTGGGGAGGTTGTCTGTCAACTTGTAAACATGCAAAGCCCTAAATGGTTCTTGTCATCAGTTCAAAAGCTCAGAGAATCTTGAGGTTTCTGTGGCTTAAATTTTTATGATTTTGGAGAAAATTGCAAGAAGGCAGAGTGGAGGGCGTATAGGCCTTCTGCCAGCTAGTGTGACCACAGCCTCGGTCATTGTCCTTCCCATGACACAGCTTTACTTTCATGATATTTCATGCTGTGTAAGGAACCATTTTTCTTACCCAAAGGGCAGTAAGTACTTGCTCTAAATGTGAAAGCTGGATCATCCTTATTTCCTTGACTAACGCAGTTTTGCAACATTGTTATTTGTCCTAATGTTTCTTTATTAGCTTTTCAATATATTATTTGGATATTTTCAATATATCCTTCCAAAACTGGCAAGGCAAGTGGTATGAACTGATTAAGCTAATTACAGAGCTGAAAATCTCTCATGAGAATGACTGTGGGGTTCCTTGCTTCTCTGTGCTGTTCACAGTTCAAGCATTATTGCCTTACTCAATCTGGGACAAATTACTTCATATCTCAACCTCTCTATCAAAACGTGAAGAATATAAAATAACATCTATTTATCTTTCAAGACGGCCAAGGATTGATTAATGCCTTCAAAATGTCTTGATGTTGAGGAAGCATTTCTAAAACTGAACAGTATTTCATCTGGTCACTTTCACTGTGGTGTGTTTTGTCTGCATATATGAGAGTTCTTAAGTATATACTTTGTAAAATATTACAGTTCACATTCCAAAATGACTCCACGTATCCACATATTGTATAAAAATTTCCTTAGATTTTTGCATAAATGGACTTACCTGCATATCTGAATCTTAAAAAAGCCAGGCCTAAAAGAACCTTAGGTGGTAGTAGGTACTTTCCAAAGTTGTGTTCTGCTTTGCTTTGATGCACTGTTTGAAGCTTGTATTCATTGCCTTGCTCTTTTCTCCTTGCAGCCCAGGATGTTGTGGCTGGTACTAGAGGTGCCATTAGTGGAGAATTAATTTCCCTAGAAATTCGGTCTCCAGATGTCCCAAATCTGACACTAATTGATCTTCCTGGAATTGCCAGAGTGGCTGTGGGGGATCAGCCAAAAGACATTGGGGAACAGGTAAAACTCAGTCTCATATGCCAACCTGTGCACAAGGTCACTTCTGTAACTTATCTCACATGCAAGCCTTTCCTGTAGGAACCTGGACTTATTATGCTAGGCTTCTGAGCCAACAGTAGAGCTATGCTAACAAACAGGCAGGTGTGTTTTTCATGCAAGTAATTGCCTGTCGTTGTAGAGACGGACACAACAACTTATTCAGGCAAGAAGAATCTTTATTACAAGAAGAAAGAATCCTCTTTATTGTCTAACAGACGAATCTCTAACAGACGAATATCTCTTGTCTAACAGACGCTCGCTTTTTATACTCATATCGTGCATCTACATGATTGGTTACAAAGCTTGTTTTTTAACATTGCTATTGGTTAGCATTTATTATACTTCCCCATCTTCCTTATCACATGTTGCTATTGCAGTTCCCACATCCTGCTTCGTGGACAGCAGTTCTTCACGTATTGTTTATTCAGCAAAGTTCCTCCTCTCACAGGTACACCGGAATCTTGCTGAGGTCAAATTCCTCCTCAATCAAGTTGGCGGCAGACCCGCTGCCCTCCCCAACAATTGCCAATAGGAACAATGTAGTCCAGGATCTCCTGCCTGCCCTCCCGTCCTTGTGCAGAAGGGAGCTGCCCACGCTAGCTGTGAAGGAGCCACTTTGAGTGCCTTGACACAGCCTATCCATTTTAGCACAGAATAACCTGGCTATGTCGACCCTCAACACGGTGCTGCCCCCATGTCCCTTGGCTAGACCACAGTCCTGAAGATAGATACATCCCAAAATGAGTCGTCTCTTACCAGTTCTCTGGGTGTATTTGGTAAAGGTGAATATCCAAGTTCTTGTAAGCTCTTCTGGAGCAAGGTGGCAAATTGGCCCTATTATTGGTTTGTTGCTCTGTCACCCCTTTCTTACAGAACACATCAGAATCAGACCCATCCTGTTTTTTCTCATTCCTTAAGGAATCTCAGTAGACCCTTTTGGAAGTAAACAGAATATGCATTAAAGTGGAGGCGATCTCTACTCTTCTGTCTGCTTTTAGAAGAAATGCTGGGGAATGCAAATAAAACTCTTGTTGGACAAGGCCAACTGTGAGGGTGATATGCAGGAGCTGAGTGTATTGTTTCTCCTAAAATACTTTAAAACAGGAACTTGGAATAAGAGTAGCTGAAACTAAATTAGACATATCAACAAAAATGAGATGAGTGCATTGTCTGTGCTTTACTCTCTAAGAGTAATTTCACTTCACAATTAGACAGTAATCTTTATATTGTATTCAGAAGAAAGCAGCAGGTGTGACATGATCCACACATTTCCATCATCCCCAGCTGTTTGAATGCTTCAGAGATGGAAGCTATAGCATTGTAACATGTCAGAAATTGGGATGAATGCGAAGTAGAAAAGAGAGGCACCTTTACCAAACCTCACGAAAAAAAGGGTTAATTTAATTCAGTATAACCACAATAGAGCTGTGTGAACATTTTGCAGTACAACACAAATTACAAGAAACTCTTTTTAGTTTGGCATTGAAATACAGAAACAAAGTCAACTAGATGTCATGTGTGACTTGGTGTTTCTTTTCAGATAGTCTACTGAAATACAAACTAAAAGACATTTGCTCTCCTCGCAGAGATACAAATTTGAGATTTATCGTCATAATCTATCTTGCTTTCTCTCCATAAATATGCACCTAGACACCAGAGCTTTTTTTCTTACATGTGATTATTTATTAAATATATTTAATATTTCCATAATGAAATATTATATTTATGAGAAGTTAAATGTTACATAGCTTTCAGGACAGGCAAAACAACAGTCAAGCCTCATTCATGCTAGATGTTTGGATTAATCTTGACATAGGAAGAGGCTGCATATTTCCACTGACCCATTCCCATGCTATCCCTTAGCATGTAATACTATACTCAGTATATGTGACATTTAATGTCATCAGACAGTGGCTCATATTGCTAGAAATTGTCACATCCTACATGCAATCATCTGATTTCACTGAACTTCATTACCGCTGTATTGCATTGCAGATCAAGATGTTACTTAGAAAAATTATTGGCTGCAAAGAGACACTCAATTTGGTAGTGGTGCCATGTAATGTGGATATTGCAACAACAGAAGCACTGAAAATGGCTCAGGAGGTGGACCCCAGTGGAGAAAGAACATTAGGTGAGGCAATTTTTAAGCTAAAAGTAGAAGAGAAGTGCAAATCTTTTTTCCCATTAAGGTCTGATGTTCTGTATTCCATGCCAGATCTGTGAAATCAGCTACTAGAAGAAGGAAACAAAGAAAACAGCCTAAGTAAACTATTTACAGTTTGAGATAAGTAATTCTAAGAATTTGAAGTTGACTCAATTTTGAGTCAATTTCGGTTTGCAAGGCAAAAGGCATGGTGGGAGGCAAACTATAGAGCAAGTCTTACAGTGCAAAGCCCAGAAGCTGGAAACCTGTTAGGAGAGAGAAAATGAAATGAAGCTGCTTTATAAAACACAGTGCAGGAGTGTTCCCACTCTGGTGGTGGGGTGTCCTATTGGACCTCTCCCACATTTAACTCCTTCACTCAACTAACTTTCTCTTTGTGTAACTTTGCAGGGATCCTAACGAAACCAGACTTGGTGGACAGAGGAACTGAAGAGACTATTATTAACATAATACGCAACCTGGTCATCCCTCTCAAAAAAGGTTACATGATCGTGAGGTGCCGTGGCCAGCAGGACATCCATAACAAACTGACCTTGGCTGCTGCAATCCAGCAGGAGAGAAAGTTCTTTGAGAATCACAAACATTTCAGGTACTTCTCGCAGAAATGACTTAATAGAAAAAGTACTAAAGTCACTTCAAAGTTTCTTGTTGACTTGTTGAGATTTAAATTAGGATTAAAACCGGGTATTAATTATACTCACTATTTCTCGTTGCCCATGTAGTGTTGCATTCCAGTAAGTCAGAAGAATTTTACATGTCACATAAACTGATATATATCTCACCTTAACCCTGGGAGAAGTGCAATGAACTTCAGAAGTTCAGAATAGTCCCAAAGAATTCAAGCTAAGCATCTAAGCATTTCAAGACAAGCATTGAAGAATTTCTGTTCACTGAAAAACACAGTGAAACTCAGCATGAGAAAGGATACTGCCAGTGCTGAGGGCACAAATTTATCTAGATGACTCAGCAGCAAATCAATCATACCGTAGAGAATGGCAGATGAAAAGGGTTTTGAATCATTGTACTTCAGACATACAGAAATAATACAGCAGCACATTAATCTGCTGTTAGATTTTGTGATTATCAGATTCTTCTCTGTTTCCCTTTGCTTAGCCAGTAGCTGTGAAACAAAGCTTGCATAAAAGCCATGGTGCCCAGAGTCCTGGGTTGCTACCACATCTGTACTAGAACTCCCCCGAGGGCCCTTTCTCTACTCAATTTGTGTAGTAGAACTAGTGAAAACAAAGCAGAGCATCAGTGCTGCCTCCTTGCCCTACACACAGGGTCTATCCAAAACCACCTTTTCCTCTTTTTCACAGCATTCTTATGGAAGAAGGAAGGGCTACTGTCCCTCATTTGGCAGAGAAGCTCACAAATGAACTTGTGGGACATATTAAAGTAAGTAACAGAGGTGCCATACTAAGCTGTTTGTATCAGTTACTATGTAAAAATAAGTTCAGCCCTTCAACATTGGATTGCATTTTTATATGCATAGATAGTACTTAATTATCCTTCAATCCAGCAATCTGAGAACAAATTGAACTGAGAGTGAGAGGTAAAGAAATCCATGCTCTGTCCTCAGGTTTGCCTTTAAGCTGAACATTGACAACAGGCAAACCATTTCATCTACTTGTGACTCATAACTCCAGCCTGTTCAATGACAGCCATGATATTTCGTTTGTGAAGAGTGTTGATTGGCTGGGTGATAAGTTACTGCTATGAGCTTACTAAAACGCAATAACTTAAAATGTCTTCTAACTCTCAAGTAAGATCTGTTTTATTATATTACTGTATTAATGTAAGTATATTGGGGTTTTAGTTTTATATATGTGTATCTGTAACTTAACTTATTCCATTAAGGGAAAATGCTAAAATACAGGGAACCTCTAAATTCAGTCCTGAAGGAGAAAAGAAAATGTTATTATTTAACCTTACATAAAATAAGCAACTAAACAGCCATGTTCAATTAGGTGTTTATCAGGAACGGAGGGGTCAGTATATTCCCTGCATCCCCACCTTCCTGGGGCAACCTGTGAGGACATAGTTTTTGGCTCACTGTAGGTGAAATGTTGCCTTACTGCAGCTTCTCTGCCCACCTCACAGTGACATCCAGCTTGATTTCTCAGGGAGATCCTAGTTCCCTGTCTTCTCTCAATGAAGGCCATATTTGCACTTCCATTCTATCTCACTATCACGTGTGGGATACAAAGACAGCGAGCTCTTGGACTCCTAAGAGCAGCAAAGGTCACATGTAGGTGTAGGCTACTCTTAGAGCGATATTGTTTTCCTTCAAAACCAGACATGTTCAACCTACCTAAATGTCCTTCTTTACTGTCTACCCCCCAGAAAACTTTGCCAACACTAGAGAACCAAGTACATGAGGTTCTCCAAAAAACGTTACAGGATCTACAAAAATACAGAAGAGGCACACCCACAACAGAGCCTGAGAAGCTGATTTTCCTCACAGATGTAAGTATCGGTACAGAACAGAGCGAGGAGGTAAATATGGGAGAAAAAGAAACCACCTAAACTTAGCAAAACATTGGCATGGACCACCAGGAAGCTTATGGTATCTGTCACTGAAGTGTTTTGAGTAACATAGACAAACCTCTGGCAGAAATACATCATACCTGCAAAAAATAATGGACCACAGGAATTCATGGCCCCTTCTATCAACTTTTTTCCTGCGATTATGAGACAAGAGAACTGAACAACAACTCGGTTGATTGGTCACCTCAGAGAGGGAAAACTTACATTCCTGCCTGCCCAACATTTTGAGGGGATTCCATTGTTTACACCACTCATAAGACCAAATGCATTCCTGATATCAAAATATGGTTTGCGAGTCCATCTTAGTGTCTCATTTTGGGGAGCTAATCCCTCACAGTAAACTTTCAGCAGGCCAGCAGAGATACTCAGGAAGGCTCATCAGCCTTCAAAGACTTCATACAAGTCTGGTAAATTAGAATTTAGTAAATGGTTCTAAGAGTCCACGGGAGAACAACAAAAACACATCAAAACAGAACAAAAAAAAATAGTATCAACTTTGTTCTCCTCTAGCTGTTCTGGTTTTGAAAACAAAAAAAAAAATCAAAAAAAGCCAAAACCCAGGAGCTAAGAGCATCAAAGAAGTAAGGAAGGGATATTTTCAGTGAACCATGTCCCTGCTTTAACATCAAATGATGCAGATTTACTTAACATATGCAAAGTTAGTCTGAAGAAATTAAACTTTACTACATTGCTCACTTTGTTCTTTAATTCATTACAGTTGATCAAACTCTTTAATCAAGACATCTGTCTGGCAATGCGTGGAGAGGAACAGTTGTTTGGAAATGAAATCAGACTGTTTGCAAAAATCCGCAGAGAGTTTCAAACATGGCAAGTGATTCTCCTAGAGTGTGCTGCAAAGGGTAAGCATAGAAAACCATCATTTGTAGCTAACCTGAGATTCCATTTCCTTGCATTTAAATCAAGACACAGCATCATCAACAGGTTGTTTTGAAGAAAGCAAAAAACAAGAAGCCAGCAGCATTCAGCTGTTGTAGTGTTAGGCAAGTTATGCTTTGGTCCTTGGGGTCAAAGACCCAGCTTGCATTAAATGCTGTCATTACAGAGAGATCAGTGGATGTCTCTCTTCTCCAAGCAAAACAGTAAAATCAAGATTGTGGACAGAACTAGTTGGTGATTCTCTGAACCAATCTTCTAAATAACAGCAACAAAACCAACACCAACACCAAAAATAACAACAACAATAATAATAATAATAATAATAAAAATCTATATAATAAAGGTAGTAGTAGCAGTAGTATTTTGGTCTTTTTTGTTCTATTTAAGCTCTCATTTAAGGTGTGGGGAAAACAATTCTGAGTCTGAAATAATCACAGCCTTGTAAAGAGTACCCCTTTCTGTGCATCACCCACCTTGCTGTTTAACTGAACTCAGTTCTAAACTTAGGTGTAGGGTGATACACCCAGACTGACCTTCTGCTATATACTCGACATCTTTGGCAGCATCTTTTTCACATCTTTCAGAGACTCCATCATTTACTCCTAGAGATGAAATAACATCAGCTGCCAGTCAAGCAGTAGCTCTTGAAACAGGTTATTCTGGTCTTTGATGCACATCTATGATAACATCACTAATGACTCTAAAATGGTAGGTACAAACAGGCTGCAAAGGTGCCATCAGTCAGAGACAAATATTTGTATATACATGCATATATGTGAAAAGAGACAGGCAGACAGACAGACATTTGTCTATGTGAATGTCTCTTATGCCCCATCCATGAAGTACGAAGCCAGTCAACATGATTTTATGGAAAGGAATAAAAGAGTAAGATAATGAAGGCATGAAGAAATTGATGTAAGACTGCAGAAAGCACTAGCAGAAGGATGTAGCTTCTTCAGAGGACAAAGAGCGACTCAGTTGCACAAGATGCACGAGGTACCATGTGGCAGCAGAACCACAGTGTGGAATTCTCTAGGCATTTGCAGGTTATCCCCATTGATATAAACTAATACATCCAACTTCACAATAGGATCAGGGGAGCAGCATACAGCAACTCTTAGACAGCTCTTGATGACAATATGGTAACCCAAAATCATGTGTACATATGCTTAAGTGAAGGAGTTACATGTGCAGCAGGGTAAGTTCACTTGCATAGCTTGAAAACTAAAGGCAGCTTTAGCAAGCCCTTCCTTAGCAAAAACCATTGTTATCAGGCACCACTAGGATTTCTGAAGGTAAATCACTGCATGTCAGATGATTCTCTTTAACTTCAGCTTCCTTATGATGAATGAAAGTATTAAAAATAGCAGATACTTTGGATAGTTAAAACCTTGAACTTTCTGTCGCAAAGCTGATAGATGTTCTTTTGGCCATGTTACAGCTTTGTACTACCTTAACTGTACAGGTACGTTTTCAAACTCTGAACCAGATACTCCACATCTACTTCTGTCTTTTCTTTTTTTTTTTGTTTTTTGTTTTATTATTATTCAGCCATGGACTCATATTCCTGAATGTTATAATTGAATGCATTCAGGGCTCAACTTCTCCTTCCACATCTGCACTTGATTCATGATTCACAAATCTGACCCTGAAACAGGGCAATGTCAAAACCTTTCAAAACACACAGAAACACATCTTTACTTGAATATGTAAACTAATATGAAGGGATATCCCTCATCTGAGATGGCAAGTTTGTATAATGTAAACAAAGAAATATTGACTGTGATACCTTAAATAGCCAACAGTAGATTTCCTGGGGTGACTGTTTAGTAAGTTTGGGTTTTTGTTTTGTTCTGGGTTTTTTAAAACTCAGAAGTGACTGGTAATGGCCACTTTTATGAGGGTAGCAGTGCCAAGAAGAATCAGTATTTTTGAGCACCATCATAATTTCTGGATTGCTTTCTGTCAGTTAGATGCTTGATCCAGTGTGAGATGGCTCATTCACTGAGTGATACTGTGTGTTATCTCAGTTTTGTAGTAACAGTATTTCTTGAAAGATTGTCTCAAGTTTTTCTTCTCAAGAGCATTTAAAAGAGGAGAAATAGACTTTCTTATTAAATATGAAATTTATAAACTGAGTGATAGAGTAGTAAAGCAATGTTTTTTTAATATTACAGTTAAAAAAAATGTACCCAGCAAAGTGTGGAAATACGAAGACCAGTATCGTGGACGGGAGCTCCCAGCCTTCACGAATTACAGGACATTTGAGGATGTCATAAAAGAGCAAATCATAGAACTGGAGGAGCCAGCCGTTGAGATACTGCACAACGTGATCAGTACGTCTTGCAGATCACATGAGGCTATTGCGTGGGAGACACTGGTGGGCCTGACAATTTTTTTCCAGGATAAGCTGACGTTCTCACTGCTGGAGCAAGAGCTCCAGCCAGGATACTTCCAAGTGGGGAATTGAATCTGATCCAACTTGGGGGCTTGCTTCCTCTCTAGAGTCTCCAATCTCTCTACAGGTGGCCTCCAGCATTTGTTAATACTTTTTCCAGTGGCTGGTTAGAAAGTTAACTACAATAAATTACACAATAAAGGAATAGTATAGTAGAAATACCTTGTGCCAGCCAAGCAGCTTGGTATTCCCAGCCTAGGGAGTGGCATTCACAAACATGAACTGAGAACCCAGCATCCTTGCCAGTACTTTGCATGACATTGAGTATTATACAGTGACTGCTGGGGCTGGGGGAAAGGGTACGTAGTTCATCCAGTAAAAAACACCCAGAGAAAAAGTATGTCATGATCCTGTCTCTCCTACGTTTGCCTTAGAAGGCAGCTATGGCGTCTGTGCCAGACTCAGCGCTCTGTACTATATGCACCAGCCCCTCTTCCTGGGGAGGCCACTCAGAGGGTGAGATGCAGATATGGCCACACAGCTGAAGGATGTCACATCTGGTCAGACACAGCTGTAAGCACAGATATTGCTTTACCAAGGAAATCTCAGTGATACTCAATCTCTCAGGTGTTAAGTGGTTACAGGAGGTCTTTAATGGCTCATACTCTTGGACCTAGAAATCTACATTCCTACTTGGTTTTATTGGTCATAAAGACATAGTGCATCAGTACAGCTGCTTAGCTATTTCTGGATGAATACAGAAAATTAGTAGTTTTTCCAAGTCTCATATTAACAATAGCTTAAAACCTCACTTGTTTACCTGACTTTGTGTCTGTTCTTCCCTTAGGACTGGTTCAAGAGAAATTTGTGGAACTCACTAAAAGGCACTTTGCTAATTTTCACAATCTAAACAGAGCTGCTAAGGTGAGACACTACCTTTAACCTGAGTTAAGACAAGAGTAGGACAGAATGGCATTTGTAAATACAGCCATGCTTACAGTACCTATCCCATTGCATTACCCTTATGCAAGCGTGGAATTTCTTGCAGACCTACAGTTTTTACAAAATAAGGAAGAGCCTAAAAATGATAGCATGTTTATAATGGCACTAATGAAAGTGCATTTTGCCTTTCAGTACAACTTTGAGAAGATCTGAAACATACACTCTTCATTCATTCTGATCACATTCTTGACACATACAACACAATGCAAAGAAAACCTGGTTTGACTGCCTTGAAGAATTTATAACTAATTTCAAATTTAAGTCCTGCGCTTATTTGTTAATCCTCAGAGCATTAAACAGTGCTTTTCCCTCTCAGAAAGGCAATCCAGGCTGTTAGCCAGCAGGAATCTCATCTTTGATAAAAGGGAGCAGCAGCAGACAAGCCAAAACTCATTCAACTATGAGAGAGTTAGAAGGTGACTGTTCACAGTTTGGGGGATTACATGTTTTAGGGTGGAGCTAAATGATACAGATGTCATTCAAGGCCTTTGCTCAGAAAGAGCATTGAAGAAGAGATGAGAAGCAATGCTGGACAGCCAGGAAGCAGAGTCTGCTCACAGGGTACTGCTTAAAAAGGAAACTCAAAGGCAAACATGAGTGAAATAGATGGTTTGCTATTTGACTTGCATGGCCAAACCCTACTGAGCTCCCAGGACAACCATACAGCAAGCAAACAAGCTAGTTCAGCCAAACACAGAGGGGAAGGTCTTTAGGCCTTGGTGAGAGGAATGAAGAGGGAGGAAGTTCTAGTAGTCAGTGAACATGAGAAAAAAGATAGGATGCTTTCACAGGGATGCTATTTGAGGATGCATTTTGAGGATGACTGAGGGAACTTTGTTGCCCCCACAGATTTTTAGGTGGAAGTATCAAAAAGGCCAGAAAGCATCAGATTACTGCAATAAAAGCGCCAGTGAGAGGTTAGACGGTTGGTGCGCTGACAGCAGATAGGAGACTGCAATTTCTGAGAAGGGCAGGAAAGGCAGTGGAGTTCACATCAGTGCCTGCTGTCACTGCCTACTGCAAGAGGGAGACACAAACAAAACCATGCAAAAACCGAAGACAGGCTGCAGGCTGAACTCATGGCTGGCCATTGCTGCTTGTTCCCGTCAACCTTTTATTTTCCATCGGGGTCCAAGCACCAGGTTTTGACTAATCCCACTCATGTTTAAGGAGGGGACAAACCCACCACATTTTCCTACTATTTCACAACAGAGCAACCAGAATCTAAAGCATTACTCCATGTTCTCAAGAGCCAGTCTGGGATTAGACAGTGCTGCAACAAGGACTGTTGAACACTGTGCCCACCTTGCCGTTCCCTGGGGACACTGTTAAGCACCGGCACCTTTGCACAGGATGCAAATGTCTGAGAAATTATTGGTTTTTCTTTCCTAGACCAGAATTGAAGACATTAGAGAGAAACAAGCAGCGGTGGCTGAAAGACATATCCAGACCCAGTTTAAAATGGAGAGAATTGTATATTGCCAAGATGACCTTTACAGTAATGATTTAAACTCTGTTAAGGTAGAAAACGCTACCAAAGCTGGCAATGGGAAAGAGCTGCCGTTTGGATCTGTTCTGAATCAAGAGCCCTCCTTTGTCCAGGAAATGGTTTCTCACACGAAGGCCTATTTCAATGTGAGTTTACAGACTACAATATAGCAGTTTTTCTGCACCCTAAATGTTATAGCATATTTCTCTTATCCAGATATAACTGTAGTTGATATGAGTCTTTCATGCAATACTACCACTATGCAGGCAATAGTAGCCAGAGGGTATAAGTTTCTCATCCAGGTACATGCAGTTTCAGTACAAATTATTTGGAGATTCTGGCCAGTGATGAAAATGCCAGGACAAAGCTGGTCTGATGGGCTGTGTCAGCACAGTCGCAGGGGAGTAGTTGCCCTCTGCAGGATATGGCGACTAGAAATGCCTGCAGGTTTTTAAAATGACAGCTGGCTCTTAAGCCACTTGCTAGCTACCCCCCAGCCGGGCATGGCTCCCTACTGCAGCTGCCCCTCACTCAGGGAATATGCCATCAGCAAGTGGAGTCCTCTTCTCATCCTCTTCCAGCCTTTCATAGAGGTGACTCCCTGTCTCCTACACAGCCCCACACCAGTAGAATGTTCTCTTGCTGGCTTTCTGATGGGGACAAGTGTCAGGGGGGGGAAAGGACAGTAACTTCCCAGCATGGAGGAGAGAATAGGATGGAAAAGAGCCCTTGGCCCTGTAATTCGAAGTTATTGATATTCAGTTAAAGGCAAGCCCCCCTCTCCAACAAAGGCAGAAATAGTTCCAGGATTGCTTTCCCCACTGCAAGTTTGTCTCATGGTTTTCAAATAACACTGATTTCCATAAACTTAACGACATTATGTACAGCACTTCATTGTTTGGCACAGTGTCTGAGAGCTCAGGTCAACCTCAAGCCCCTCTGCATATTCCTGCTGCCAGCAGAACGTCGTGTCAGTGGCTTGCGGTCAGATCCTAAACTAATGCAGCAGGAGGAGTGATAATAAAATGTTAAGCTAAAAAGGATTCAGCTATCTGTAGAGATCAGAGTGCGTATGCTGTACTGCAGATAGCTTCATAGAAGTTGTCTCTGAAGACAAATGGGATGTTTTAACAAAGGATCATGTTAAAGAAACGCAGCAAAAAGAACACGCAGTATCAGGATTTGCTTTTGAACTTTGTTTTGTAAAACTCCCTCAGAAAGCAACAAGCTCAATATTAATAAAGCATTAAGGTAGGTAGCAACTCACCTTGAATTTCAATAGCAAGGTTTTGACAAATTCATGCAATTAAATGTTCAGGTTGCTCAGGCTGATGGAAAACCAGCAGCTTTCAGAGAACAAGAGACAAAGGCAGAACTGCATAAGCTCTTCCCTCCTGCCTCACTATATTCTACTATAACATAAATGTCTTGGATGTTAGCTACACATTTCTGTAAATGTCCTAAGTGCAATTTCAACAATAACAAATGTCAGTGCATCATACCTCCACGACATTTATGCAAAGCCAAATACACTTTGCATGAGATGAAATCTCTTAAGTGTCCATGGCCTTTGAAAATGGCATGCATGAATCTGCGTTGTCTATGGCAGGACTGTCAAGATTTTGAGTAGAGTTTGGCTCCAGAATACCACCCATATTTAAAGCACCTAGGCTTCCTCCCGTCATGGTCAGTAGTGCCTAGAGAATATGTAGGCTCAATAAGTGCTTTACCTGACTCAGCTGAATTGCTTGCTATTGACTAGATGTCTGCAAACTAATTCCTAACTTTTAGATCTTTAGGCACAAAAGAGTCTCATAGCAAACACTTTTTAATTCCTAGAAGCACCCTTAAATAGTAACTCAGTACAACATTTTAAAAGGTGCTGTCACTTCTTGCCAGATTACCTATAGCCCCTTCCTTTTTTAGTTCCTTTTTGGGAAACAAGTCTTCTGCCTTTTCTTCCCCTTCTTGCAGGGAGCAAGTAAACGCCTCTCCAATCAGATACCTCTGATTATCCTGTCTTCTGCCCTTCATGATTTTGGGGATAACTTACAGACCGCAATGTTGCATCTTTTGCAAGAAAGAGACAAGCTAAGCCAACTCCTTCAGGAGGACAGTGAAGCTGCTAAACACAGGAGCTACCTCAGTCAACGAGTTAATCGTCTCGCCAAAGCCTATCAGTACCTGAGAGACTTCACCTCGCTGTAGATTTATTTTTCAGAAGTATTTTTCTACTCTTGCTTTCTAGCATTTTCTAGCCTAAAATCCCCCTAGAAATGTAATGCCAGCACAGACCTTTAGCACTCATTTCTAAGGTTCAGTTCTGCTTTTTTTTCCATAAGCACCTACATGCAGACACCTACTCATGTAAAGTGCTCTGGTGGGGGAGTTGTGATTAAATAAATGTTACCCTATTTTTTAGAATTTGCTTCATGAACGCTGTATAATCATTGAAACAATTATTAAAAAGCTAGAGCTCTAAGAGTTGTTGTGTTTTTTTTTTTTTTAAATTAAGATTAGGACTTTCAGCTGTCTAACTCACAAACTGTAGAAATCAGATTATCTAACTTTCCTAGACGAAGCTTAGCACACAACCCTAGAAGTCCACCACTCCCCTTTGTGTTTTTGCCTTACTGTGATGGTTGTCGTTTCTGCTGTCACCTGAAAGGTGAGCCTGCAAGGTATAGTCACTGTTAAATTCCAGCCCAGTATGTACAGGGTGGGGTGGGCATGAAACAGTTCCAGCCTAGAGGGAAAGGAAAGATTGGTGTATCTACAGGATGCCGATGGTTCTGTTTCTCCTTTTTCAGTCCTCTGATTTGTAGAGAAAGGCTTTCTTTGAATGCCTAGAGCATCACCTCAAATTTTGGGACTGTTGGGCAATTGAGCAGATGGCAGGATTTGGATATCCAAAGGGATTAAACCACCCAGGATGTTAAACATCAGAAGGGTGTCTCAGCATGTTAATTGCTGCCTTTCTCCTTCCCCTCGCCCAAGGCAAGGAGAACCTTTCTAAAAGCTTTCATTTCGTGAAAACCAGTGCAAAATATAATACGGCACCCTGTATTCATTACATCTTCCATATGTAGGATTTTTTTTTCTGGGCAAAGCTGTGTTTTGTGCAGCAAGAGTAATGCCCATTCAGCTAAAAAATATGTGCTTGTACAGTGTGCCACACAGTAATTTCCAAGATGCTTAGAAGAGAAGCCTTCTCTTCAGGCTAGAAATGATAGGTGTTTGACCCTGACATGAAACTACAGCAGCAGATGGCTGGCATCTGTGGACGCAGCATTCACCTCAGTACAGCATACAGCTTTCTTAACCTTGTTTAGTACTACTGCCATTTTTCCACATTTCAGTATACTGTTTTGATACTACTGACTTACAGTGCTGCAGATCAGAAGCCATAAAAAATCCTGGTAACATAACAACTTTATTTAATTTCTATTTTGAAAGTACTTTAAACTTGTTTACTACATCATGGTACTCCCCCCAAGGCACACTTTATGCTCATGTTCTATTGAAAACACCATGTCTCACACCTAGAGAAGAAAGGCAGGTACACATTGCTTCAGGCAACGTGAGATGTAATGACAAAACAGGGTGCAACTCCCTCAAACCACTGCCTTTAGGCTAAACTTCTTTATTTAATTCGATTTCCCAAGTGAGAGTGACTTCATCAGACCCAGCCACTAAAGACATTCAACATTCCTGGACACACAGGTCTCTTTCTCTGGGTTTGTTTCAGGATGTGAAATACTGGAATTAAAACAACCTATTGGATTGCTTTTCTTTTGCTTTGGGTTTTTGGGTTTTGGTTTTTGGCGGTTTTTTTGGGTTTGTTTTTTTTTTTTTTTGGTAGGGTTTTTTTGTTTGTTTTTTAAAAATCAGATTCTCAAAGCACTTCAGACACTGAATCCAGCAACTGCTTCCAAAAAAATCCAAGCAAACAGATACAAACCACTACTAAGGAAAACTACTTGTAAAAAAAAAAAAAAAATTTATTCGGTGCAGTGTTTACATGCAAGATAATTGCACTTCAGTACCAAAAGAGAAAACAAAACTAGTAATTTCATTCAAAAGATTTATCCTTCTTAACAAAAGTGACTTGGTATGGCTTTTTGATCCTCTGTACTATGATTATAAATTATTTTCAAAATCCTAGTTGAGGTGGCACTCTGATATTAATTACATTTTGCTAAAAACATACATGCAGATACATAAAGGAAACCTCTGAAGGAATTAAAAGCCGAATTTAATAAATGAGGTAGTTCACCCGGTTACGCAGAAACACAGGTCTGTGTTTCTTTGTATGAAACGTCCAGCCTCTGTATGTGTGCCTGCAAATCAGAGGTCTATCACTTGCAACACAGCCTTACTGAAAAACTTGGCCCTTTGCCTTTCACAGCAGGGAGAGTTCAAGAGTCAAACTCGATGTGCGCAGCCAGGGACCTCACCACCAGGACACTTAACTCACCGCTTGCTGCTAAAGCTCCAGAGCATCCCTCTCTCTCTCTCTCTCTCCGTAGCCTACATGGAGAGTGATGGCACATCTTGCCCTTTATGGGTTCAGAGCAGCTTAAGGCAGAACAGCACTTTTAATTACTTGAGACAAGTCAGACTGATCTTACTTCAAACAATCTGAGTTGGATGATTGTTGTGTCAAGATCCTGAGGATTTTTAACTACCTGAATACACAGTATTTTTCATCCGTGCCTCTACTGTAGTGCATGAAAACTTCCCTTCATATATACCAAAAAAACATTAATTTCTTTTAAAATTGCTAACCAGCAGCTCAGAGATTCAATGTTCACATTACTTAACATTTAATTTAAAACACTATTAAACCGTCTCAGCATCCTGATATGAAAATCTTAAATTAAATTGTGATTAAAATTGCCACTATAAGCCTGTACCTGATTATCAAGTGAAAGCTACTCAACTAAAGAGAGACATTTAAGCAAGCAATTGACAGAACTACTTTCTGCCAGGCACCACAACAAGAAGAAAGGTGCTCATTGTGATAATCCTTCACTGATTAAAATCAGTCACTGTAGCCAGCACAGAACCGAGTGTGCAATCCTTCATGTTATTTAGAAAATTCAAAGAGAAAAAAAAATCATTTGCAAAGTGAATAAATATCCCAGGCACCCATGGCTTCACTTATTCTTTTTCTCAGAAACATCAATCCGGAAGGACAGAGAGCGTTGTCATCTGTTTGCCTGTTTAAAAAACAAAACAGAAAACAAAGGTTCAAATTCTGTTGACAGGCTGACAGACTATCTTATGAGTTGCTTGGATGCTTCTCAACAGAATAGCTTCATTAGCAGACAAGTCAAATTTATTTATTTTTATAAATAAAACCAAGTTTCAGAATTTGGGACATTTAAAATTATTAAACACACCCAAATACTTTACCTGCATATTTTTATAAATCCAATCTGTAAACACAGTCATATTGCCATACACTCCAGGTCTATTGGGACTAGCACAGCCAGTTCCCCAGCTTGTGTCTCCAACCAGCCACCACACGGAGTTTTTGTTCGTTACTAGAGGACCCCCGCTGTCACCCTGCGCAAAATACAAGCAAGTTATTAGTGACCTGGCCACCAGGTAAGACACAATCCATTTCACTTCAGGAATACAGGTTACGTTTCAAAAAAAGCTAGCCACCATTTTAAGGCAGTCTTTAAAACAAAACATGATGGCAATTACAGTATTAAATGATGACTGCTTGCAATAATGATGAAAACTGTTCATCACTGAGCAGTGAGATAACCATTATTGACTTTCTTGTTCACAAGCATAATGCCAGGCTATCACCATGATTATGAAGGTCATTCTTTCATTTTCAAGTACCAGTTAACAAAACATCCTTGAAGCATTAAAAAGCCCTGCCTCACACTCTGGGTATTTAGAACTCAGCACTGGCAGCCATTCAGAAGATGAAACAAAAGCTCTCCCTTTTGAAGGATGCACCACAAAAGCAACTAGAAGCCCAAGCAAAATGTTACTTTTTTTTTTGCGCATATGATCTGTTTGTAATTAATAGATGATTAAAAAAATCCTACTAGGAAGACCACAAAAACAATCAGATTATTATTAGGAATTAGGAATAATTACCTGACAGGAATCAATTCCTCCACCTAGATATCCAGCACAGATCATTGTAGGCAAAATCATGCCATTATAGATATAGACAGAATTACACCTAGAACGTTCTATTAAGGGCACCGTAACATAATTCAGGTTATTTGATGTTTTACCTAAAATTGAAATATGCACAAAAACACACATACAAAGACAAAATTAGAACAAGCTTCATATTACGTTACTATTACAAATCCCAGCAGCTAGCGCTGTTCAAGATGAAATAAACTTACTAGAAACATTAGGATGGACACTTAAGACGTATGGTCCATCACACAGAGACAACTGTGACATTAAAACTCCCTTCCAAGAGGTCAGTGAGTTACCCTGCTTTGCTGTCAGTGTACTGTAAAGCAAGAGGACATGACACCTACCTGTCTACTCCAGCCCTAAATCAACTGTGTTATTTACAGGGCTACTAAAAGCACATGAAGTCTGCAAGAGGTGAAGAAGACCTCCCCACCGTTTCATGGTCCAGCACATTCCCATATTCAGGGTCCAGCTTCCGGGACACTCCCCCCCCCCAGTACCTTCTCATACTGAAAGACACTGTTCCTCCCTTTCCTTTTCACTTCTTACAAATTTACTTGCATCAATGCTATCGTAGCTTGAGGTGGTGGAAAGGACTGAGGTGTATTGTAGCTTAAGGTGGTGGAAAGCCCTCCAAAGAGGGCTGGCTTGGCATACAGCTACCCTCATTACAGAAGAGGTGGCCCTGCTAGCAAGAGCACAGACTTGTTTCCTGTGTGAATGTTTCTGGCCCCTGGTACTGATTTGAGGCTCCTTTGCAACCTGCTGAATGCAACACATCACAACTTGCTTTGAGATGGAATGCCATGTGCAAATATTAGGGGCTGTAAAATGGGTGAAAAAATAGTATATCAACAGATCTGGCTCAAACTGCCCAATTAGCCCATGCAGCGGTTATTCATAGGTGGAAGAGGACTGGTTTATATAGAAGAACAAAATATTCCAGAGCCACTCTTTACCTCCTTGGTACTCTGCTCCCCACCCAGATATCCAGCACTGCTGATTAGGCTGGAACATCATTCCTGGATTAGGCAGACAAACAGGCCGTACAGTATCTACAAAACAAAGACAGTATCGCATGCCAGATATCCAGGCATAATTCAAAATAAATGCATATGCAGTATCTCAGCATGACCACCACTGAAGTACATACACACACCCCATGCATTGTCTCTGTACTTCTCCTTCCTTGCAGATAAGCAATACTGTGCAATGCAGGCAGCAGCAGAAAGCTTACCAGCTGTCCTTTCCCAGAGGGCTACCTAATCTTCACCTCAAAGCCAGGAACAAACACACTTAATGGTTCTAGCTCAGGCTAACTAGAACAATTAACACCAGCTCTTCTGATCAGTAGAGGACAAAGGAGAAGAAAAACTTAAAAGACAACTACCTCCCTGCATTCTCTTCGCAAAACCCTGCTGAAAATAATCACAATGCAAGCAGGATTCAATGCCTATATACAAGAAGTGTAAAACACAAACATCTGGTAAACAGACAACCTCCCTGCTCTCAGCAGCAGAAGAGCCCCTCCAGTTTACTTCAGGTAGCTTTAACTGAAGCACTGAAAAGCAAGGGACCTATACACAAAAAAGCATTTAAAGTTTAAATAATGGTTTGTCCTCTATTCTTTACTGCTTGCTTACAACCTACATCTACTTTTAAGAAAGAAACTTCTTGTCATGTTGGGTTTTGGGGTTGGGTGTTGGGGGTTTTTTTTCCCATTTGTTATGTGACATAACTTCGTTTAGGATTTTAGTCAGCTGTTCCACTAGTATATCCTGAGCCTACACATATAGAAGTGGCAATACTTAAGCATCATAAAGCATTCTGGGGTCAAAGTACATTATTGAGAGAAGCCCAAACTCCCTTACCATGTACTAGATTTAAATTGATCCTACTTAGAAAATCAGACGGTGTGCCTTTTGTCTCTAGCTCTACCCTGTCTGTCTGTCTCTAAGGTGTCTCTACCTACACTTTGTGTTTTTCCCATGAGAATCTACAAGGATTACTTGAATTTCAGAGGCTTTAAAATATGTGCTCATTGCCTTTGGATTTTTGCCTTAAGAAGAGCAGAATACATACCAGTAAAACTCAGCGGTGTCTCTAACTTCATAAGGGCAACATCATTGTCTTTAGAATCTGTATCATAATCTGGATGGGAAATTATCTGTTGCACTCTGTATCCGTTTCTTAAGAGCATCTCATTCTGATTCAGAATCCCAGCATAAACCCTCCAGCTGTACGGGTCAGAATATCGTCTACAGAAAAAAAAAGGTTAGAAAGTTTGCTTCTCTAGTAACAAATCACAGATTATGATCTTCAAAAAATTGTCTTCAGAGATGTGTGACCAAGAACGCACATGTATTTGACTACCATTTCTGAAGAACAAGGTAAACAAATTGCAAGACATCTAACTTCAAGAAAGCTTGACTCTAATTTCATAAATATAGCAAAAAAATCTTCAAAATGGGTTAAGTATCACTGTCTATCCCCTTAGTCACTCAGCACAGCAAATTATAGTCTGAGACTGCAACACTGAAGTCCATTGATTTCCATGGCTGAGGGATCAAGCAGTTATTTCTGAGGTCTCACATGTCAGCAGTATCACTCACGTGTAAAAGCACGCAAGGGCAGCAGAAGCCAGAATTACTAAAAACATGATTTAATGAAGGAGTTTCACTGTCTTCAAAATGCCAAGGTTTTGTTTGGTTGGTTTTAGTTTTTGGTAGCTTTTTTTATAATGTTAAGCATGCTCACTAGATGTAATTTAAGTAGCTTCTTGTGCTCCAGCAGAGTTTACAAATGCTCAAAACTCCCCACAAGTGTTAAAACTCCCTCCATAAGAACTGCCAAGTGCTTGCAAGTCATCCTCCCTCCAAAAGAAGAAATAAAAAAATCAAGTCTGAAAAACAGTTTTGTGCCAGCTACAGCTTGGTTGCAATTCCTATAGCTTTTGCATATTACAGAGCTCAAATTAGAAAACAAAGGAGGGATAAGATAAAAACATAATAACATAATAAAAACAAAATAACATAAAAACAAAAATCTTGAGAAAGGAATGTAAGTTAAGGACAAAGTTATTTTTCCTTGGCTTAGCCTCTAAACTGTGATCCAGCCAACCAACTGTTAAAATGCTTTTGCTTAGTGGGTTTTCCCTCCAACAGAAGCAGCCACCTTTTAAACATATTCTGCCACTGTAAACAACTCTCCTTTATAGGTTAAAAATGTACAAAGCACCAGCTATTTTTCCTGTTGATGCTTATGTAAAGTGCTCCTTGGATAGGTATAAATCTACATTTAATATTGTCTTGGGCTTTATTACCATGTGGCACAAAGATACGGAAAAATAAATGGTGCAGGAATCTTCAAATTGATCATATCTACAGTTGTGCGATATTTGAGGGTTTGAAATTTTTTTCTTTTTTTCTTCTCTTTGTTTTTCCTTACAGTGTAATTCAAGTTCTTCATGAAAACATTGTACTGTCTGGCATTAAGTTTGGTGCCTTGAGGTTACCTCTTAAATTGGGTGGGTACCTGCGCCCAACACCACCGCTCAATTTAATTTCCACCTTTAACAAGTAAAGTAAGATTGTCTTCCCATAGAAAGCAGACAGATGATCTGCAGTCAGCCTCCTCCAGGAAAATTTTTTTCCTTAATACTTGAAAACCATACTGCTACATAGACAAAAATATTGTACCTAGCATCTCTATTCAAGGCAAGAGGAAAAGGAGGAATGGTATTTAATTCAGTTTTAAAGCAGACAGTTGGGAGACTTAAGTAAATTTGTGCATTTCAGCCTGAAGCAAGAAGCATCACCATTCGAGAGACGAATGAGTGAGCTGGGTGCTCCAGTTGCTCCAGTATCCACGTAGGTGAGACTCACCCTTCCACACAGTGTGCTGCCGTCACTATCCACTGGCGGGTGATGATGGAGCCCCCGCAGACATGGATGCCCTCCATGTGGAGGCTGACCTGCCACGGCCACTGCCCTGGCATCGCCCCGCTGCCACCCACAATTCGGTTCATAATGTTCATGCTTTTGATGGACAGGCCGCACTCTAAGGAATCAGTTACACACACAGAGGCATGAGTTAAAGAGTGAGCTGGTCTGATAGATGGCTTCTGTAGCTCAGGCTTCACTAGGAAAAGGGAGCACAGACCATGTCTGACCTCTGCGCTGCTGGCGTTTGATACACTGCTGCAGCTCAGGTCCCTGCCCTGGACACCAAGATCCCAAGTCTCCCATAGCCTGCTACTGCCCCCAATTCACCATAAACCAGTGGGTCATTACACCTTTAAGTGTAGTATTCAAGCATCTCTGGTGAGCCATACAGACACACGCCTTTGTGTTGAGCAACAAAACAGACAACAGCCAGGAGTCACCTCACGACAGCCATCACCACTGCCCACTCGAAGGCTGCGTGTTAGAGAGCAGATGTGCCACAGACGTCCCACCACGGCTGCCGGGTGAGGGCTACAGAGCTTCACTTCAGGCAAGTCATTTAAAGGAACCAGTGGCAGCAAAGACAAAAGCAACCAGGGATCCAACACCCTCCTTGTCTCTTCTCCCACCCTGCTCCTTAAACTGCACTGTCTGGAACTTCGGAACCAGAGTTAAATCATCTGCCCATCAAAAGATGGCAATTATTTATGCAGACTCAAAAGGATTTCCCAGCCAGAACATTTCAAAGCATGAACAAGAAGTTTAAGAAACAAGTCACTTACCTATGCAGCGCAGAGAAACCACATTTCCCGATGCACAGGAATCACTGCAATAGAAATTAAAAAAAACAAACAAACAGGATTTTAGGCATACAGTGAAGCAAATGGTGGGTAAAGTTCACCCTCCAGCTGCTTTCTACCCTTTCCAGCTATGCCCCCGCCTTCACCCTCATCTTCCTGCTGAGGGTTCCCTCCTTTCTTCACTCTCTCCAGCTACCCTACCAGCAACCAGCCTCCACCATTTCTTGCATTCACCATAACTGTCATGTGGAAGACTGCACTCGCCAGTAGAAAACGTTTGTAAGCCTAGTGAGGAACAAGATGAAGAACAGCATGAGAAAAGGTCCAGCTGATTCATGAAGTAGTTGTAGAACCACCTAAACAAGGGAGCCACAGGAACTTTGCAGGCCCAGCAGTCTACAGGTTTAGAAACTCGACACTTCAGTTGTTTAGTGAAAATAAAAATACTACTTTCCACAGTGAAAGATCCACTTTGCATGCTGTGTTTTCATGTGACTGAAAAGCTGTACCAGCTGCTGTGAATGTGTTACAGCTGGCAGCTATTGTCACCATACAGAAACTCCTGTTGATGGTCAAAGAGCCTTAGAAAAGTATCTTTGACATGGCAACCTCCTAGACAGCATGGAGGGAACAGGATGGAACATCTTCTCTTTAAAAAAAAAAAAAAAAAAGAGGGGAAGAAGGATGGAAAAATGACAGCTGTGTTTTTAAATAGAAGGGAGAGCAGTTGCTGCAATCAGATTAAAAACAGTCTCTTTCCCTCTAACAATCCCCATCAAAAGATGTACTTGCATTGTGCTACAGGCAGAAGTTACACCTCTTACAACAGCTAAGATGACCCCTGATAAAAGGAAAGAAGTTTGTGTTAAACAAAGATACCTGCTATATAGCTTTTTGTACAAGTCTATATTCCCAGCACTTCTGTTCAGCTTCATGTAACTTTTAAAGCTGACTTCAGTTGCTACTCCTCGACTATAGTAATATGTATCTCTGCAAAACAGAAAGTTCATTATAAACTCAGTAGTTTTAGTTTTCAAACAAGTAACAATAAACTGTGCCAAACTAGAGCTTGACATGAACAAAACTAAAAATAGTTTTAATTATAACTATAAAAATATATTTTTTTTGAAATAAACACAGAACATGGTGGTGCAGAACAGTGCCCAAACCTCAGATTCTTTAAGTATTTGTCAAGTTCCACTTCCCATCAAACAGTTACTAGATTAAAATAATATTTTCATCTAATATGTACACATGGTAGGAATATTCAGCCTCAAGAAGCAGGGCAAGATGGAGAGATGCCCTTGCTGGTACATTTACACAGCATAGCAAAGTTCAGGTCCGGTAAGTGGTGACAGCCACGTTTCTGCAGGAAAACAAGAAGGTCAGCAAGTGCTGCTGTTCTGCCAGGCTTTCTACCTGAGGACCAGCTCTGTGTAGTTGTTGCTGGGCTCTTACTGGAGTTGGAACGACTGGGGTTAGAGACCTGAATTCAGAGCACCACGACACAGCGTGGGCACACACAAGTTCTGCCTGCAGGCAATAAATTCACTCCATTACTCCTTGCACAACAGAAGACAGCATTTTCCAACTGTGTCAAAGAGAGGCAACATCAAGTATTCCAACCGCAGAAGAATTCAGGCTATGGCATTACACGGAGAGAACATGGGCAGCCCTCAGGGCCACAAATGTTTATGGTGATCTTCCACACGAGCTGGTGTTCCTCAGAAGATCAAGGCTTTCCATGTAATACCGGCGATGACAGGTTAAGTCAGAGTGGATGTTACTGAGCAATTATAATGATCTGAAGTGAGCTCTGGAAGATGGTTGTAAGTGAATGTATTGGATACTTACTAAGTAACTACTGCATGTGTGCCAGACAACTGTTACTTGTTGGAGCAATGTCTCATTCTGATTCTGTAACAGCTACTATCATTAAAATCAGACCCACCTGGGTGCACAAGAACTACATTGCCAACTGCTTTTTATTTCAGATACACATTCTTAAAAATGACAAGAGGGAAATTTTAACCTTTCTACGTACATGCAAAGGCCAACAAAGGTTAGACTTACACACTGTAGCCCATGTCTTTACATGCAATCTTCCCATAATCGTCATTCCAGTCATCTTGACAAACAGGATACCAGGATTTGCTGACAGGTGAATAAACTTCCAGGATGAAGTCTGGTCCAAAAAGTCTAACTGCCAGGAAAGGAAGAAGAAAAAACAAAACAAAAACAGAACACCACACGCTATATTACTGCTCTTTCTCTACTTGAAAGTATTGTTACCCATAATATTTGCTTGTATGTATGAACTGGTGGTAATATAATGCTGCCTTCTACTCAAATTCTGAGTAAATATCAAGTAAACAGAAATATCACAATGACTTAATTCTTTTGTAAGGCAATTTAAAAGAACTACCAGTTTAAAAATGCAAGTGTACAAGATAGTGTTCATCTTCTCATTTCAGCTTTTACGCTTAAAATTCTCTTTCATGTTCTACCACCAAGAAAGACTGCAATAGGCAATCTTTTCCTTTTATCTACACAACCATGTATTTCTTAATATATTATATATTGTGTATAAATAAAATGTAACATTTTGCAATATATTTTATATTATATCTTAATACACTAAATTTCTTCAGAGAAGCACTTGTAGAGCAAGAAAATGTAACCAGGACCAATTAGCTCTGACATTCCATGCCCCATTATGTATTTATTTGCACAAGAATTTAATATAAAATTGTTCAAGCAAAAGAACAGACTGAACAAGCTTCTCCAAAACCCCGTTACTGAATGAAATAGAGAGGAACAGCTTTAGAGCATATGCCAGTAAATGCTAACCCTGCATGAGGCATGTGCAGAATAAAAGTTCCCAGAGAAAGCATAATAGCACAGCTGGAGTTTTCCAGAGTGGCACTGGCACAACACCGGTGTTAGAAACAAGATGCCACACCTTTGGAAGGGACAAATTCGTGATGTTTCCACCTTCCACCCTCAGCTCTGCACTAAAGCTTCCCTTGGCACCTTTTCAGTTGGAAACACCGATCAGACCAGGCTTTCTTACACAAAGGAGTTATGAAGTAGTTAAATCATTGGTGGGAGAATAAGGAATGCAAAATATGTGGAAAAAGACAAGCCTGACTGAAGACCACTAGATTTCTGTTATCATCTGAAGTTCAACTAAGAAATCAATGGTGACTGTTCATTCCAGAGACAACGTTACATTCAGTTTTGCACAAACTCCACTCAAATAAAAGACAGTATTTCAAAACCTGATTCAAACTCAGCCAGCTCAAACCCATGAGTCAGTCATTTTGTTTCAGCTTTTCAATCAGACTGGAAACAAACTGAATATCTAGATAGAGGCTTCAAAAGCACTCAAACATCCTGAACCATTTTAGAGATATAACTTAGGCTAAAATGGTCCTATTGTAACTCAGGCAAGCTTTGGACAAGGCAATTCACTCAAAAACTCCTGCAGTTGGCTGATGCTCCCTGCCCTTCACTGCTGGCACTCACCACACCGGGTTTCATCCTCCCCGCTGGGGCAGTGGCTCACTCCATCACACCACTGTGAGGGTGGTATGCACACTCCTGAAGATCCACACTCTATCAAGGAGCCGAGACAACGATTCTCAACTATGGGGAGAGAGCAACATATATCAGCCTCAGGCAACTACTGCCAATTCTCATCTTAAGGAGTATTCCAGCTTTGATAGCATAAAACCCCAGAAAGAGCTCTTAAACTCAGAGATGGGAGGAGACCTAGCCTGACACAACAGATGTATTGCTCTGTGCTTTACATGGCTTGTCAGATTAAGTCACTGATGCAACTGATTGGATTTTGTCCACTGCCTCCCCTGAATAAGCAAGCACCATTAAGTTGTCTAAAAGGAGTTAGTTAGCTTTACACTGACAAGGCATAACACTTATAAACAAAAAAGACGAAAGCTTTCGCTGCCATTTAAAACAAGATTACATTCACCCTGTATAAATCAAAGTGAGTAAAAAACCCCCTAAGAACACACAGTGTCATCCTAATCGTTTTAAATTAACTTCCTTCTCCCTTTCTTTTCCTGCACAGAACAGAAAGGAGAGGCTCCTAAAAACATAGCAAGTTGGGTTTTAGTTTCATTTGAAAAATGGCTCTCATTGAAAGGGAAATTAAGATAGCACAAGACAAACTTCACCTAAACCAAACAAAATTGCTCTACTCCAGCTTCAGACTTCAGTCAGCCCAGTTGGGGATGACTTCCAAGACAAATGTATTATTTGTGGTACGGCTTACAGTGGTGAGACAGGCTAAGCTCACACAACATTAACACAATTTCAAAGCAAAAGCCTCACAGAAACAATTAAATGGACATAAAGTACTTCTGCTCCAAGAGGGATTCCATTTTACGAAAATAAAATATATCTTGACTGTTTACACTCTTGCAATTAAGGTATACAAATTTACTTCAGTCTCCTTCCTTCACTTGAAATTAAGTGAAGTTCAATTTGGAACAGAGTTCCATTTCAGAAAGGATGCACAGCAGTGACTTCCTTAATGAAATGCACCACAGCATGTGTTGGACACGCACAGTTATGTGCCAGTGCAAAAACCCTTGCAAGTGTTCAAACTACTCATTAGTAATAGCTACGGTGCTGTACAGTTGTACTGAACCAGCTTTTGCCAGATAGATTAGAGCTTTCCAGAGGAGACACCTGAATAAGCCACTCTAGAAGAGTCAAAAAGCAGATGACATCACAATGTCAAAAACATATCTACTTGATGAAGGGAAAGTGACAGCATCATTGTTCATGAAAATGAAAGAAAAAAACACAAACCCACAAACAAAACTGAGGCATTAGGAAGCATATTAGTTCATCTCTCAGGAGATAGGTAACAAAGACTTTCCTATCCTTAATTCAGCATAAAATGGAAGAAAAGAATGTATATTTCTGACTTTAAAAGATTAATACATCTTTTCTTTCAGAAACAAACAAAAAGTCTTACCAAAATACCAGATGAAGAAAGCAGCAATTGCACAACAAATTACTAGTAAAATGGACAATATAATGACTATGGTTTTCTTTATATCTGAAATGAAAGCAAGGAGAAAAAGAGAAATAAGCTTCACAAATAAGGACATTTCCAGCCACAGGCACTATTTATTTCCTTGACATTAAAAGCAGACATCTTTTGCCAGATAGACCTTTCTCCATTCCACCACCCTTCCTCCAAATCACCCAGGTTCCTGTCCAGTTACCGTGGCATCCCAGCCAGCTATTAGTTCTTAATCCATGGGGAGGTGACTCCTTCAATACAGAAGATGGAAGGGAAGATCCTTTTTATCTGTTCTCTTCCTTTGGAAGACCTTAGGTCTAAAAGTGGAAGAAATCCTAACAAAACTTACTTGATGCACATGTTCTCTCAGATGAATGTGCTACTGGCCTACTCGACTGATAGGTAGCAACTCTTGGGACATAGCTTGGCACTGGTGGAGCATTTGTCGAGAAGTACTGTGGATATGGGTAAGCACCTGGCTGCCTGGCAGAATAGACGTTTTCTGGCTGAAAGCCATGATTTTCATAGTATGGCGGTGGACCCTAAACAATAAAGTTGAGGAAAAGGAAACAGAGAAAGTAAAAAACAAGAGGCAAGACTGCAATTCGGACAAAATAAGTTTCAGATACCATTTACATTCAGAACCCTATTAAGTAATTCTGACAATGCAGAAATACACCATGCATGTATAAACATACTAGTGACTCCAACTTTCACAGAGAAGGAGATTGACAGTACATGCCTAATAGCTCACACTTTGAATAATAAAAATAACAGAGAGTGAGGCTGGAAGGCATACGAAGAGATCAGTTTCCTGATCCAAAGTAACTAAACCTAAGAAGGATTCTTGAGCCAGCCCTCCAGCTGGCCGCACAAACCATTGCACTGGAACATCTGACAGGGTCGAAATAAGCAGCGAGGACAGTTTTAGGAAGTACCACCATTGAAAGAAACACTGACAAGTGACAGCCTTTGTGTGTGCAGTTGTCCAGGTCTAGGATAAATGCCTACTGCCCATTTTGTCCTATGATACCAACTATACCTAAGTAATTTCTGAAATGCACTGGCCTACAACAGGTTGTGGAGCATTTATCCTAGAAGAGCTTTAAGAACTAGTTAGAAGCTATTCCAATCTATCCCCCCAAAATAAGCTTTAAAAGCATAAATCTCTCCCAGGAGTATCTGAGCACTTGAAATGCTAGTTAATTCAAGACTCTTACACCTGACTCACAGTGAATCTTTCCTTTTTTGCAGAAAAGAAAACACAAAAAATACTCCACATTTTAAAAGACTTGTTAACCGGGACATCACTCAATAGGCTGTTACTTGTAGAGAAATAAAACCTCATTTAAAAAAAAAAAAAAAAATAGAGTATTCTGAATATTTTGTTTACTTACTACAGTAGAGGTCATCTTTCCTTTGTCAGCAGAGGCAAAACAATTCAAGCGTTTGGAAGGAAAGCATGAACCTATATTAAAAAAAACACAAACAAACCAACAAATCACCAAACAGAAAACAATCCAACCAGAACCTGTGTCCACCTTTCTTGTCACTTTTTCCTTTGGAAAAATGCCAAAGGGGGGGGGGGGGGGGCAGAAATACGGAAGTATTTCAAGAGAGGGTACAAATTAAGGTGCAGCATGAAATCGGATCTCAATAGCCTCTCAATACAACTTTGAGGATTATACAGTGGCAACTATTCACTAACACGAGCACCACACAAACCAAGAAGATTAAGTTAGTGCTCACTCTCGCTAACAGAATGAGAGTTAAAGAATATCCTGGCAACAACCCACATGGTGTCAGTACCAAGTTCAGGTCCTCCTGCCTCTCTCAACACTTACTCATGTATCGCTCCTTAGTTTATGACACAGAAACGAGAACATGAACAAAGCATCAGGAAATACAAATTCAATTAACTCATTTGATAATGCCACAGCCAGCAGCCCCACAAGCTACATCTTTTTCACTCTTCTGTGTGGCAAACAGCTGTTTTCTTGGTTGCGTGTTGTAGCCACCCCACCAAAAACAGGCAGAGAAGCACAGCAGGGAAACAATACGCCACATTAATATGGAAGGTTTTTAAATAGAGTAAAAGAGGAGCTACATCCAATGTTTGAAGCATATAGCAGTTTATTTTAAAGTTAAACATTAACACTAAGTAAAACCACAGATTAACAAAGACACAAGAAACACAAAATGTGTGTTACCACAGTTCTAATATAGGCAGTGATACACCTCCACAAGCAATCATTTTAATAAATAATTTAACCTATTGAGTCCTCTCATAATGTTACTCTACATGAAAAAAAGCCTAGGAAGTGCCTCAGTCATGCACTGAGAAATACCTTTCTCCAGCTTGCAGGGCAGGACCCTGCACACAGGCACACTGCCATGACCCCTGTTGAAAGCCAGGACTGCAAAGAGCAGTTGCATTAAGACACAGCATAATTCAGCCCAATGTATAAGGTTATGTTTTAGACCCTGTACCAATGTGTCATCTCACCCAAAACTGAACTGCAAATGTCTCTGAAGAAGATTTCAACAGCAGCTTGGCACCTCAAGCATGCCAATATTTCGTGACAGTTTAGGAAAGCTGGTTCTGGTATTTGCTTATTAGCACTAGCAAAAAAAGTAACTAATAATGCACTGTTGAACATTCATTGGCATGGCAGACAAGTGAAAAACAAGTCTTACTCCTACTTACACTAAGTCCATCAGATTGGTGACTAAGGCTTCAGGACTTCTGCTTTATGTCGCATCCATTCTTAGCCAGCTCTTCACAGCAGAGTCAGGAGGTGTAGCTCTGCCCAGCCTTAGAGGACAAGTAACAAGTTGCAGGAAGGTATTTTTGTTCCTTGTTCTCTGATCAGGAGGGGGGAATAAATAGGATTAGGAAGTTTAGTGATAGCAGACAGAAAAATACTAGGTGGTGAGTCTGAGGTAAGCCAACAGAAAAGACCAAAGAAATATTTTTTACATTACTGTTTGAAAGGCTTTGCAAATTGACAGATGACAGTCTTCCTTATTCTTTTTGGGTTTTTTGGTTGGGGTTTTTTTTGTGGGTTTTTTAATGAACTGAGGAAAAAAAAATATCTCTGTTGCTTAAACAGGCTTTCAACCATCACTCCCAATTTCGTTCCCAAATCCAGCTTCTGATTAGTAAGTCTTCTGTTAACATACCACAAAACACAGGGATGTGATAGGTACATACATACAGATTTCCACAGTATTACACATAAGCATTTGCTAGCATATTAAAAACAGATTAAACCAAAACCACTGGGCTCCCATTAATTTGCAAATGTTTAGGGCAAAAATCAGTATGTAGCATCCAATAATGATATTATCTAGTTTTCTTAAACATGCATCACTGACACACTTCAAAATGTTTTACAAATACATCAAGGGTACGGCAACAACAGATAAGGAAGCTGAGTCATGGAGAAACAAACTGACCTGTCAAACACTCTCCATCCCAACAACTATAGAGCTAGAAGAGACTGGTCCATCTTATCTCAGTCCAATACTGTGGCCTCTAACTTACCTCACATATCAGACAAATTTAACTAGATCCCTCCTGAAAGTATCATAAACCCACTCCGGTGCAGAAGAGTTTAGTGGGAACACAAACTACCCTTCCCTCCCACTGCCAGTCATTCCTCCTGATGTCTGCGAAGCTGTAACAGCACTTTAATGGGTACATCTGAAGAAACAAACCTCAGGAGTCCTTTAAAGTGAGCTGGTGGAGTTAAAAGTGTACAGAGATCCCCAGGCAAGGAAACACAGGGAGCTTACCCCCACAGCAGGCTTGAAGGTATAAGAGACAGGGTCCAGAGAGCCTTGCAGGTCAGCTTGCTAACACCTTCTAGCTTTGGACAAAGTATACCCAAATAATAAAGGGGATCCATCACTCATATGCAGTCAAGCCCTTTAATTTCAAATCTTAAGCTTAGGCCAGTATGGATGGAGCAGAACTAGCATTTGTACCTCCAGCAACACAGAAGGTCCAAAATTGAGTGTGCTTTTGTTTCATAACTCTAAAAGTAAAGAAATAACTCTACTGTTTCTAATGACAGGCAATAATATGAGTATAAAATGCACAGCCACCACTGAAGTAGTATACTGATGAATACAGTGAAATGTACTGCCTCACAGCTCGCAGCTATTATGTGAGACATCTTAGCTTCTTCTCACATATGCCTTAGGTAGTTGTGTTATAATTAAAGTTCTGTCATGGGTCATTAAGATTTAAAAAAAGGCCTTTTTTTTTTTTTTTTCAATAAAAGTTGTCAGAATGAGAAAACAAAAACAACTAAAAAATTTGAAAATATTAAGATTAATTCAAACCAAATTTAATCCAAGAGTGGTTTTTTTAGTTTTTCTATGGATTTTTGCAAATCAATTCTTTATGTTCAAGCAAAAGTTGCAGTGAAATTGGTCTGTACTTCATTTCATAACATACTATTTCATTGAATATAGGCTTCCAAGACTATTAGTCCTCCAGAGGCTTGTCCTCCTCCCCACAGTGATAGCCACTCTGTCCCCTGGACAGGAAAAGCAGCACGCACAGAAGCATGCTGCTTGGCTGTAAGTGGTGCTCACCACCACAGCCTCCTAAGTCCCTCACCTTGCCACTGCAGGCAAGTAGGTACTTGCCTCCACTTTTGCCTCCTTACAGCGCGTCAGGTCGTAACTCCTTTATACTACACATGTCCTTTGCTAGCCAGAAGCCAACATCCCAAAAAGACAACTGAAAGAACGAAAGGCAAAGAAACCCTAAAGATTTAATCACAATTTTGGCAATGAAACCAACTTGCTGACTTTTACCCTAGTTCTCCATGCAGGAAATAATAATGGTACTTCCTTAGTACACACCATTCTGTAATTGTTAATTAAGACCAGTACCATACTTTGGAGGCATAGATTTCCACAAGTACTGCAGGCTATATTAGTTTCCACAAGCTTTTATATACAGATCACTATATGTTGTTTCCATGCCTAGACACTTAAGTCAATAGCATGGAATAATTACCTTGAGATACTCTAATACAACACTGCAAATTCAACTTAAGTCAGTGTAGCCAGAGTTACACTGGTAACACTGTATTTCCTGCACTGGCATATTAATTCAATACATGTTTTGTGCTATTTCCGAAACAGAAACATCATTAGATGTTTGTTAAGCTCTATGATAGGCATCAACAAGTGAAAAAACAAGCACAAAAACCCAAACTAGATCTTCAGTTAGACCTATGTAAAAGCAACCACACGCAACAAGGTGTAAGAAGACCAAACAGTTAACAGTCAAATGCATGAAGTTAATCTTCCAAAAGACGAGTAAAAGGATCCAAACCTGAACACTAACACAGTGTCACATCCAAAAGCAGTTCCCTTTATACAGTAAAGAAATCCAGCATATGCAAATGAACAAACTGGCAAAACTTATTAAGATAGCAAAGGAATAATTCCAGTGCAAAACTCAACTTTAAAAAAAGGGCAAGCCAACAAATTATGGCTTTTGTTGATGATACTAGAAAGGAAATTTTTTTTTTTTTATTCCCCACCATTTTATAACTACCTAGAAGTTTCAGTAGCATAACCTTAATCACAATATAATCATGATACAAAAGTGGGTGGGGAAGGGAGGAGAGGAAACAAAACAAAACAAAACAAAGATACGAAGGAAAGAGTTCATTCCAGATTCATTTACATGATCTTTTCACACACTGGGAAATTCCTGCCTCTGCTACCTGGACAAGAGAAAAGAAACATGGTCAAGATTCCGGTTCAACGAGCAGAACTAAAAATTATCATGACTTGCAAATCAAGTATAGAAAGGTTAAAAAAAAATCCAGTAATGTATGAAAAACGAAGTAACTAAATGATAATTTTCTTCTAATTTCACTACCAAGATTTTCTTCACACTTCTTCAGGAAGTAGTACTGGATAGTTTTATTGCAATGATTAAAAAAAGTTAAGGTCATTTACTCCACAGGGTAAAATTTATCCTCTGGAAGGGGTCAAAGACAAATCAACAAGCAACTGAACACCTCAAAGTCATCGAAATCAGATTTTTCCAGTGTCCTGGCCTTTCAGCTAGCCTTCTCCACAGAGGTAAGGTCTAGTCAGCATGCCTATGCAGTAACATGACACATCTTGCAGAGAACCATACAAGACTATGTAAATATTTATACAAAAGGTTACCACAAATAGAGCCTCAGCATTCTTAGATTTCCTATGAAACAGCTTTGAAGCTGTTTGAAGCTAAAATCAACCTGATCAACAGGTGTCAAAAACCAGTTCCTCTTTATTTGAGCTGCTGGTAGTGCTTATAAAGTCCCCAACAGGATTCCCAAGGCCAGCAAACCAAGATCAATACTACCTCCGCATGCAAAAACAGGCATTAAAAATCTCTGAGAGTAGCAGTCTCATTTTAAACAGTTACATGGTGCTATATTCATACTAGGAATAATCGTTTGTCTTCTCTGAAAACAGATATTACCATGAAACTCAAGCTATCTCAAGTACATCACATGTCTTTGTTAGGAACAGTGGGGTGGGAAAGGTTGAAAGCTGTTGCCTAGCTGAGTGGACCATGAATGGCAAAAGACCCCACAAAAGAAGTCATTTCTGAAACAGAAAGGACAAAGAGACCGAAAGAACCAGATTTTCTGGCACAGTAGGAGATGGACCTGCATTGCCCACGGCACCCGCCACCTCACACACAGATCTCCACGTTGCCAGACGATGAGCAACAGCCAGCTTGGAATTTGGGTTCCTTCTTCCCCTACACTACATCCCCACTTCTGCCTCTGCCCTTCTCCTTTCACAGCAGAAGCAGAAAACCTCATCTTCTGGCAGTAAAATTCAAGTCTCTGTCTATGGCAAGGAAAAAAGCTCTCAAGAATACCCGTTTACCATATTTGAGTTGCAAATGAATGTTGTATGAATACAGTACTAGTAGGCACCCACTCCGCAGAAAAATTAAAACTAGCAATCATAACAAATCCGACCTATTTAGGTCCAGGCCAGCTGTTTTCAACCTGTGAACTACAGATCCTGAGGAGCTGCAAACCACTTCCAAAGGGTCTATGGAAGATAAAAAAGAAAAGCAAGCCTGCTGGCAGGAGGTCTGAATTCACTCCACGGGGAGGCTCGTGTTGCCAGAGACCGGTTTAGGGATCCACTCATCAAAGACACGGCAGAAGTACTGATGTAGTAGCAAGGACACTGCTGAGCTACCGTCATGTGACTGGAACTACTCTGTGTGGATCGATCCTTGACTAACACAGGAGGAAGAGCCCGTATCTCCAGGAGCAGCAACTCTAAGAGAAATATTTTGACCAGAAACCTAGAATACCGTTTCACTTTGTTTATCCATCAACATCCAGGAACATAGATTCAACTTATTTCCATTTTCAGGCCAGACTACCTTGACAGATCTGCTCTAGGCTAGGTTTCCTATGTACCATTATAATTTTTAACAGTTTAAGCATGAAAGGGAAAAGGAAAAAAAAGACACGTCAAGTCCTACTTTGACATCAAATTTTATCTTAGTCTACTTGTCCTTCGGCTTTACATTTCCGTTTGATACCCATGGGTAACAGCCAGAGCTGCAATCATTTCCCAGTTTCATTAATCTATGACACACACAACGTCCATCTCTTCCCCCATCGAACACTGCCTTAGTTGATGCAAGTCATCCTTCAGAGGTGAGGCTGCTTTCTTTGGCTCTTTCTTAAGTACTAAAGGCATTAGTGTCACTTTACTCGGGGCAAACAGGGATACTTAGGACAAAGGCACAATGTGGGAATGGTCTTTCACTGACACCCACCTACCCACTCAGAAATCTGAGGTGAAATTCAAGGTCCAGGTGAGCTACGATCATCAGTAATGCCACCTGAGGGGAGATACCGAGCGGGGTTGATCAGAGCATTCAAAGCGTTGGCCCAGAAGTTTCAGTGATATGGCTCCTGTGGGAAAGCACTCGAGCAACTAAGTTACTCTTCCAAAACTACTTGACAAGTTGACAACTGCAACCAGAAATTCGCGCTTTTTCATTAAACGAAAGCAGCGGTGATATTATTACACAACGAGGTGGCCCCAGAACTAGATGCTGTTCTGGTTTATTTTCCGTCCGAGCGACTACTCGCTCCGTGACCTCGAAAAAGCCGCCGGATCCCTCAGCGTCTCGCCTCCCTTCATCACATCGGCAAGAAATGGACAAACCTCCACCTCGAGAAGTACGCGGATGGGAGGGACAGCGCTGGCGTGCGTAGAGCACTCCGCGCCTTTTCTCCTGCACCTCCTCGGATCGCCTCACTCGCTTCGCAACCCCCATTCACCTCTCCTGGGGCAGTTTATCTCCCGCCGTGCTTTACCCACAGCTCCGCGGGGAAGAGCTCAACATATCAGTAGAGAAACCGGCTGCGGGAAGGGAGAGACCGGCTAAAGCAGAGGGAAACACGGCTGGAAGGGGCGAGCTTACGCGCCCCCTCGATTTTATCGCCCACCGGCACTGCCCCCAGCCCCGGGGAGCGCCCGCGGGGCCCCGGCCCCCCCACCCCCCCGGGACGAGGATTTTCAGATGCCTCCGGGGTCCCTCCGCACCCCACCCCCCCAACACAAAGCTTAAGTTCCTTAATCAAAAGCCAAAACCCGCAAGGCGCAACTCGGAGCGGCCGGGATGGGCCCCCCAGGGGCGGCAGCTCCGGCGCAGGGGACGCGGCCGGACCGGGCGGCGGGGAGCACCGCGCTTACCTGGGGCGGCCCCCGCCGGCGCCGAGCTGAGCCGGGACGGGACGGGACGCGTCGCACCGGGCCAGAAGCGGCCGGGGAGGAGTTACCGGGCGGGGGGAGCGGCGGGGAAGGGGCAGGTGCCGCCGCCACCAGGTGGATGCGTCGCCCGGCCCCTTCCTCCCGCCGCCGCGGGGAGGGGAGGAGGAGGAGGAGGGCGCTGCCCGCCTGTCTCGCCCTGCCACCGCCCAGAGACGCCGCGGGCCCGGCCCGGGGGCGGGGACGGCAGGACGGCGCCCACCAGCCCCCCGGGGGGCCCCGGACGCGCTGTGCCACCGCCGGCGAGGGGCCGGGCAATCCTTCCTGCCCGGTGGGGGCCAGCAGCCGCCCCCAGCCAGACCGCACCGGTCCGGGGCTCCCCTTTCCCCCTTCCCCCAGCCCTCCTCCTCTTCCTCCCCCTCCCACGGCCGTTTGCAAGACAAACAAACCTGAGGAAAGCGAAGAGAGCCGCGGGAAGGACGGCGGCGGTGCCTCCCGGATCACCCCCTCGCCCCCGGGGTCGGAGGTGCAGAGACTCCTCCGGGCAGACCCTGTCCCAGGCTTTGCCTTTGCTGCTCCAGCCCCAGCGCGCTGCCATGAGCGGCCCCTGCCCTTTTGGAACGGACACACCAGCTTCGTCAGCCCGCGGTTCAGGGTGTTGTATGCACATACATTGTATATTCTACACAACGCTTTCCTGAACAGGGCAGGTCAGGCGCTGATAAGGATTGCTCATAAAATACCCAGCCCAGGGAAATTATTTCCTTTTTCTTTTGCCTTTTAGGGCCGTTCAATAAAGGGACACGTTGAAAAATTGCTGCCGTCTCAAACATCATGTTACTTATAACGCTCTAATGACTTGTGGTAATTCTCCTGTAAAGCAGATCTACAAATGAGTGAGGTTTTGTTCTGCCAAAGCTGAGCTCTACTGCAAAAAAAAAAAAAAAAAAAAAAATCCACTTAACATCCCAAAACCTCAGAGTACGACTAGAAAAGTGCATAGGTGTTTGAAGAAATTCCACTCGCTTTTAAGAACAACTCCAAATTAGCTACAATATTGCTTCATGCTACGCTTAACTTCTCTGTACAGAGACTACAGATAAGGCAAAGCACACAAGTTTGGCATGGTAAGTGTTTGGGGTTTGTATTTTCCAATGCATATCAAGGAATTACATTATGTGCGCCAGTAAGCCAAGATCATACCTTCAGTATTTTTCCAACTCTATTTATTCAAAGAGAACTATGTATCTTCAGACCCTTCAGTACAAAAGCATAAGGAAACATCTTTAGGCTTTTCATCTGAACCTTTTTGTAGGGTTATTTCTGCTCATGCTCTCCCAAAAGGAACCAGTGACATTCAGTAATATTCCAGTATTGATGCAGTTGCAGGAATTGGACCTCAAATTTCGCCTGAAATAAGGTGTAAAATTGTCCCAACTCACAAGACAATACACTGCATTGTCACCTTCTGTGGTTCTCTAACATGTCCGCCTGTGTGGTGTGTCCTTGTCTTTAATCTGCAGTAACTGTCAGTGGCCTTCAAAGCTTAGAGATCTTTTAGGCCTGAAGCAGGGTACCTTAACAGTTTCCCTGTTAAGTTTCCTTACCAAGAGGGGGAGAAATGGACCTGCAAATTGTCACGTCATGATCATCAAGGATTGACCCCTCAAGATCTCTTTTGATCTACGGGAGAACTTGAACATTTCTTACTTTGGAAATTCACATCTTTTTTTCTTTGAAAGTCATTTGGAGGCTATGTGCTCCTGTACTGATGATGTCTAGTTCTTCTCCCAAGAACTCCCAAGTTCTTCTCACTTAGTTATTAGGACACCTACAAATTTGTGTTTCAAAAAGGTATTTCTTTTGAGCTTAAAAATATCCTGGATCTCACTTTGGATTTGTCCAAATGTCTTGCACAATAACTACAGATAAGGAGAAAGGGAGATGTAAAATACCGGGGGAAAAAAAAAAAAAAAAACAACAAAAAAAAACCACCCAACAAACCAACCTGGAACAGGCAGCTTTCCCTGTAAGCTGATGTTGTCTCTATGTAGCCACTTCTAAGGTATTATTACATCGGTTCAGGTGTTATGGGCAAAATTGGGCAGGACACGGTAACAGGTAACAAATATGCTGTGCTGAGGAGCAGTGTGCTCCTCTGACAGGGAAGTTTTAAAGTCTTTAGGAGGACCCATGTTGCTTTGTGCACGATGAAGCAATACCTGCTGGGGGGGTGGGGGATGCATATGATATTCAGTATGAACCAGCAGCTCGTTGATTACCCCTGTTAACACCTTTTCTTCTCCTAGAGGGCTGAGCTGATCAGGAACAGTGATTCCCACCCTCTTTCCCCCAGTTCTTCCTTTCTTCAGGCTGGTATCTGGCTCACCGAAGGATTGGCCTTTCAGATCTCTAACGTGGTAAAAGCTTTTTTTTTTTTTTTTTTTTTTTTTTTTTAAACTGGGTTAATATTCCCCAAGGTTAACTCAGCTTGCTAACAAAGGTCAAAGGAACAGCAGAGCTGGAGCAGCCAGGGTGGAGGTGGGGAGGGGGACACTGCCTCCTCTTGGCAGCAGAAGCTGTCAGGTCTGTTCAGCTTGTCTTTTCTAGTCGAGGACTGAGCTCGTGGCTCTGTCATCTCTTCCAAAATAGTTGTATCTACGTATTATTGTGTTTTAATTATGCAAGCTATTGAAGAGCAGGATGCCGAGTATTCATTTTATTAACGGTTTATAAGCAAACTTTAAAGGAGAGATCAGGGCAGAGTTTGGTTATTCAGAGTGGCTGCATGCTTTGGAAAGGCCATGGTGAGTCCCCTGTTGGAGAGGGACTTTTGATGGGGAGCCCAGAGTTCACTGCCCACCAGTCCAGGTGTCTGAGAGTTTCAACGTGAACCAGCCTAACACTTGTCATCTCCGCACTTACTCCAAACACCTTTCCCTCACTGAAATATTAATAGTTAAATGTTCGGTAAACCGTGTCCTCCTCCATATATACGTGCAGGGCAGGGAAGGACGTTTGGATTTCTTTTGTTTTTTACAGGCATACAAGGTAATATTTCCATAGACTGGTGCTAAGCATCTGAATTTCAGTATATAAAATAAACTGATCTTTTTAAGTGTCTGGCATTACCTGCCATTGTACATCCTCCCACATGATACCTTTGGCTTTCTGTGACACCTCCTTTATTCTCTAAGTTAGCTCTGCCCACAATCATAACTCACTTTTTTTCTGCAGCACTTTGTTATCGCAGTTCATTTCCTACTCTGTTAATACCCAACATATCATTTGCTCCATTGTCTTTTGTACTTCTGAAGTTTTGCCTGTGTTTCTAGTGTCTCATCAGAAACCCAGGGGAGTGGGAGATAAGGTCTCTCTAAACCCAGACTGCAGAGTACTCATTCAGAGCATGTCAGGATGAGCTTGCTCTTGCCACTTTGGGACTACAGGATAAGACTTTCCTTTACCATGCCAATAGAACTAGAATTAGAGGTATCTCCAGGGAAATTCAGTGCTAAAGCCCACAACTGGGGGAAAAAAAACCAACAACCAAACAACACAAACCCAAACCTAAAAACATTCAGATAAGGAACTGGTTCACCCAACTCAACACCTCCTTCATTTTTGCAATCCAGCTTTCAGCACCAGGTTTCTCATTATGTCCTACTGTGGTGGATCCTCTATGCTTTTTTTTTTTTCCATCGGTACCATGAGAGAGAGCTCTGTGGTTGTTGACATTTCACGACAGACATTACAGTTATGCACTCACCCATAAAACTACATCAAACCTGGGAACTTAATTAGTCATTTAATAACTAAGCTTAAACTAAATGTATGTTGACTTTAGAAGCACATTTGCATCTGCTGGTACTATCAAGAATACACACACATAAATTTACCTACTGCAGGTATATTTGAAAATCAAAATAAAAGGGCAGACATCTTCAGAAATAATCTTTTTCTAACTGTTGAATGGCTGTGAAACAGGAGGTAGTCCTTTGTCGGGGTATTAACTAAATATGCTGAAAAAACACAACTTCTTAAACCTATTACCCTGTTATCTGGGAACTAGAAGAAGGTCTCACATGCCTGCAGATTAGTAAGGTGTGCTCACTTCTTTCCCAGCATTTCAGAAAATTTTAGGAGTTTCAAGCCCTGCACAGATGACAAAAAAAAAATTGCTCTAGCTCTTCCTGGTTCTGATTTTTTTTTTCTTTTTCCTCCCAGTTTAGCTTTATACTATAGAGACAAAAAAAGCCTCAAAGATTAAATTCTTTGCTGTCTCCCAGAGGGAAGAAATTGTCGGGAATAAGTGACTTTAACTTTCCATTGGGTGCATTTTGTTTCAATGGATTTCCTGTCTGTTACTGTAAAACAAGAGAGAATAAAAATTCAAATACTGCTTTTTATTGGATTTTTCTGGGTGTACCATGTAAATACAGCTGCATAGAATTTGACCTACTACCCACATTAAAATAATGCTACTCTTGTGGCAGAGAAACTGCATGACAACTTTAATTTATTGTGTAATTTTTTCTTGATACTCAGCATCTTTTTTTTTTTTTTTTTTCACTGATCAGGTTGTTAGGTTTGTCTTGCACTTGTAACACAAAGCAGCCATAAATCCATACTACTCAGCCAGTTAAATCAGGTTTACAGTTATTCTTGTGCCAGCAAACAGGCCCGAAGCTACTACAATGCATCAGTGAATATGGGTTTCGATGCAGACTGATCTCACTGTTCTTATAAAAAGAAATGCCACAACTACATTTTGACTTACATTTTAAAATATATTATTCAATATGGATTTGCTAAAAGAAAATTACTCAATTCTTATGCAATTGACTTTCAACAATTAGTGACAGAACTGTGTTTCAGTAAAAATTAGAATCAAATATATTTAGTTTTACTGGTGCATACAGAAAAGTACTGATTGGGAAAATAAAAAGAAACACACCACAATAAATTTTAAATTGAGATTTATTTTTTTTCCCAGTCAGAAACCAAAAGTTTTTCTATGTTGTATCCAAATGTAATCTTGGACAAAATTTACATTGATTTACTGGAGCCAGATCTTCTCAACTGATCATGGAATTATAATCCGTTTTTAAAATGTTGAATGGTACTCATGGCATCTTACATCAACAAATAGCTTATTTCTTTATACATCCAGGAAGATCACTAGTTTTCATTTCTTTGGTAATAATTCTGTGCTACAGAAGTAAAAAAAAAAAGGGGGGGACAAGACCTTCTGAACAGCTGAATTTTCTGAATACCTGCATGAGATAACCACAGATAAATCATATCCAAAAAGAATTGCCTTTTGTTTATTTGAATAACAAAGAGCTAGGGTTTTTTTCACTTTCAATCCTAGTTCAGCTCCAGATTTGCTGTATAGCTTTTTCCATCTGCCTTCATTTCCAGCTCTGAAAAAGGGAATTAATGGTATGCTTTATCAGGAGGAGTATAGCTATTTTCACATCTAACCAAATATTTGTAAAAGTGCTTGGAGACTTGTTGTTTAACCTGTTATAAAAGGGTAATAATAAAGTGTCCTCTTTATATTTACCTGCAGCTAGGCAAGCTTTAATGGTCTGTTCCTGCATCAGGTAGAAGTACTTGATTTTTATCAACAATTGGACATTGTTTTAATTCCGTGATAAACTGTAAATCACCGATTGGTCACAAATAAAATACTGATCCAGTTCACTGGATCAGGCATGTTATAAGCGAGTGAAAATGCAGTTCAGTTTCACCTATTTATATTCCTCAGCAAACCAGCAATTAACTCTGGAAAAAATACATTTAACTGCAATTACAAGAAAGTGCTGTTTGCATATGCAAATTCAAGATTTCAGTTTCTGTGATTGTACGTCTGAACAAATACTCCACAGGAAGGGACTTCTGCAGTTCTTTGACATTCAGGAAGCTGTGCTTTCCATGGAAGCAGCTAGATATGTTGCCCATAACTTTTCACAGGATAACTTCATGGTTGTGAGTAAGGCAAGATTTTACAGTTTGACTCCAATATGTTCAGGGGGTTTTTTGACTTTTTTTTTATTTTAACTGAAGTGGCTCAGTGATTCCCTATTTGCAATATGAATAAATCTTGGAGTAGAGAAAAAATGGTGATTTCTGAAATTATTTCTAAATCACAGTTACCAGTATTCCACATCTCAGTATAAAAATTATTAACCTGTAGTAGAACATCACGCATTTGACGCTCTTACTGCTTGCTACAGATTCTTCATTAATGACTAAAATATGTTTACATTTCTTCATCTTACTTCATCATTCTTAACTTCAGTCTGATTCTCTTCACTGTTGATTTTGGTTCAATGGCTACATTAATTCCTTGAGAAAGAACTGTGTTTCCTTGCCTGCTGCCTATGTAAAGAAGTCTTGTGTTTGAAGGCACAAATAAAACAAAGGCAAAATACTTCTTATCTCTAGAGAAGGCGTCACAAGAAAACAGATCCTTTCTGGTGAATAATGAGAACTGTGGCATTACTATTTTCCTCTAAGAGGTGAAAGATTGATGCTTTAATTCTACCTTTACTTAATTGCCCACACTTTGGCATAAAGCAAGTAAACTTTTGAGGAGGAAATTCCTGTGCTACTTTAACTGCTTGTTTACCAAACTTTTTCTTACTAGTTCTATAACTCCTTTGGGATCAAATCCCAACCACATTGAAACACATCGTATGAAGCTAAAGGAAGCTAGCTGGAAGTATTTGTTTTCTCTGGGATTGATTGGACATAGGTCATCCAACACCTGTACAACCACCCGATGAATAATTTTCAGAAGGTAATTTGAACCCATCCTGTGAAAGGAGTACAAGCTGTCTAATATGAGTTTCTGCTGGTGATGGCCCTCTTTTTCTAAATACTTCTGTGGTAACAACAGAAACAGTCCTCATACAACAAATACCAGATAGGGCTGGCATCTTCACTGCTGTTCTGCTTAAAACTGTTCAAAGTATAGGTACAAGGAAAAACACTTAGACACCATTGCATGTACACTGTAGAAAATGGCCTTGGGAAATGGGTATTTCCATAAATATCCAAAGCTGACAAAGCCTATACTTTAGATCTTAACACTGTACCACTATTATTAATTGGCCAAGTGGGGCTTATAGAGTTTCTTTGCAAAATACTGATTGTCTTGCTGTCTGTCTGCACAGGTTTTGAAGAAAAAAAACAGAATAGATAGCATAGATGGAGGTCAGGTAACAGAAGCAGATCAACTGATAATTTTATTAATATGCTGTGTCTGTACTTCTAACATCATCAGAGACACATGAATGCTAGAACTGAAATAATAACATATAAAAAATCACAGTAGGTAGATCATATTATTTTGGAAGCTATACAAGCTGCAGGGAACTGGTAAATATCTGAGATACTTAAAAAACTAATTTTCCTGACCTGCTCTTTTTTTTTTAAGTATTAAGTAAGTGTCTTTACAATAATTTACTAATCAAAATTCAGGTTGCTTTGGAGTTGTTTGCATGCAGCTATTTGAAAGTTTAGTTGCTTTTCACCAATCCGTATTTTTCTGTAACATTTTAGTATTGAAAATTTTAAAAGTGAGCAGTTGTTTTGCTTTATAGTAACTGCTTATGTAGTTTTTCTAAAAAAGATTTCAGATGGCATATTCTTATTATCCACAGAGAAGTTATGGAGGAAACAAGCATGAAAAATTAGGTTACTTGGTCCACGTCCCATGAAAAAATTCCTGTCTTGGACAATCTTCCATGATACCAGACTTTTTTCTACCATTCTGCTTATCTGCCTGTTAAGTGCCTAAATTTACCTTCCTTCCAATCTTTTTCTATCATTCAAACAAGCGTTTTCTACCTTTCTATATTTGTAGGCAGGTTCCACTTTTCATGTGGTTCTGTTCAATTAGTCCTACTGTCTACAAAGCATCCCCTCTCCAATAGCATTAATGTATTGCTCCCGCCTTCATAAAGCTCGCATTGCTATTGACTGCATAGCTGTCCACACAGAGATATAGGTACTGCAGTATCCAGGAGCACATGAAATACTGCAAGAACATTTCCTTGAGGAGTAAAAAGATTGTGAGACAAGGTGATCCTGTATCTGGACTGGATTAATATTGCCACTTTTTTTTGCTGTTACGTTGCTACCTAATCCCATAGATAACATGTATCTGAACTAACTGGGTTATAGTTGTTTTTGGGGAGTTGTGTTTCCATTCCCTGTTTCATTCTTGAAACCTACTTCAAGACCATCCTCCCTTATTCAGATTTTGTGGGAGACACGTTGCAAATATCTAATGATAATTTTTTTTTTGTCATATTCATTTATTTTGCCCCTTTATTAATGGCTTTGTTTTTGTTTAACTTCTACTTCTGTCTGTCTATGTACATGTTGCAACTGTTAATATTAACTATACAATAAGTGAATACATGACCTTATTTTATTTTCTCTCCTTCTGTTGTTGCAAACAAAACAATCCTTTGAGACAAAACAATCCTCTGCTCTGTTTCCAGTGAACTTAGTTCTACTGAACTACTCCAGCCTGATAAAGAGGATTCTCACACCTTTGAACGCAGTGGGAATGCTGCAAGGTGCCTATCGTATGAAAACAAGGAGTTAGCCTCTTCTTAAACTGGCTGTGCTGAAGAGGGGGAGAGAGAGTTATAACTTCAGATAGCTGCTCAGAGGTAAGCGAGCTCTTCAGAAGTGATGTGAGAGCTTGGTGCTTTTGTGTCCTGCTGCTTCCTAAGCTCTCCAGGCTTGTTCCCAGGGAGAGTGGCTTATCAAAAGAGTGCCAGTGCAGAAGCTGGGAGGGTCAACTGGTGACCCTCAACACCCTTCAACACATGAGGGTTCAGACATTGGAAACTAATTTAAAGGATGATGGGTTGTATAGCCTGATAAACTCTCAAAGAGCAGCAGGAACAGCCAAAGTGGATACCTCACCACAGTGCATGTCATACATGTTGGCACCACTTGGGTGGGCTAGATAACACATAGAGGTTTTTAATATATTTTTTCTATGGCTTATAAATACAAAATAATCCTCTTAAAATTATGAAGTTACAATGCTCTTGTTTGTGTGTTTTGATACCAGTCAGATTTGTTAGAAAAGCCTAGTCGATGTACAGTCTTTTAGCGTTGGACTGCACTTAAAACAAGGACTGTGGGATTCCACCCAGAAAATATCATTTCTTGGTATCCTTGCAAAGATCAGAGACTCAGAGAGGAACTTACCCTGTAAGTGTTTGGAACTGTTAGATCACCTTAAGGCAAAGAATCCACAAAATAGCCAGAACTTCAGCAGCCCATTACATGCCCCAGAAGGGCAGGTAAAGAGCTAGCAATTCAGGAAAGTGCCTGTACTTCAGCACGACACCACTTGTTTGAGCCCGATCTGAGAAGACTTGGAATTTTTGTCTTAGATATGCTAAAGGTGACAAATTAGCCCAGATGCCCCTTAGTCATTTCATTCAGCACACACTGATAGACGTTCAAACATTCAAAGTCAAGTCACTTATAAAAAGACTTCAGGGAGGCCACAGGGTCTCCCGGATCCTGGTGCACCCAAAATAGCTCAATCCTGTGTATTTTGAATGCAACTCATCTTCACTAACCCAAAAAATGGTAGCACTATGTGATGGGGCTACAAAAGCTACAAAAAAACAGTGAGAGCAGGAAACAGTATAAAGACACAACTCCTGTCCCATGAGAGAGGGAGGGACAATCCTGTCCTAATAGTTTCCTGGGCAATAGGGCTCTTTGCCAAGACTGTTACCTAGATGGGATGCCCAGGCTCTCTGTCAGGCTCCAAATGGGGAAAGAACGGCAGGTTTTGACTGTGTCGAGATTTCACACATCTGCATGTAAATGGAGAAGCCTAGTGCCATCCTTTCTGCATGGAGGCACTTCACCAGCATCCTCAAAGGGCTCCCAAAAGGACCAGTGAAATCCTTTAGCAGCTTCTTCAGATGCTTCCTTCTGGAGGAAGAAAGTAGGCTAGCAAAAATTATTTCAGTTGTCTGAGATTAGCCTGCTTGTGTTGTGAAGGAGAGGCAATGCCAAGTCCCTGGAGCACATAAGCACACAAATCAGCCTTCACAGCCAGGCAGGACTTGTGGTGCACGCCCAATAAATTAGGATTGTGCATCTGTCCATCTGTGTAAGCAGACTATCCTGATAAACCCAGATGTAAATTGTCCAGAGGTTAAGTGGAAGATGTGACCCATACCCAGTAGGCTGAGGATGGAGGGCTTAGGTTGCTCCTCCTGGGGCAGAGTAGGCCTCATATGGACTATGCTTCTGTGAAATGTAGTATAACCTAAAACAGAGGTAGGTTAATGGTGGAAGTACTTATTAACAGTGCAATGTCTCTTGCTCTCAGACATGGCATGCAAGCACACAGTGATCCAGACAGATTTGGTAATTCAGAGAGGAAAGCAACCTTGCAAAGCTCTGCCAAGGTCAGATATATATCCCCAAAACAGTCTCTCCCTCCCAGGAACAACAGTTCTCTGTTTTCAGCTAGGAAATTTTCATATCCTGTTGTCCTGGGGGACATCCAGTCTTCCAGTGCGGAAGGTGAGCAGTCCTGTGAAACACCTCTGCAACTGGGTGTCCGTTTTTGTAGATGCTGTTGTGCTCATACCTGTATACCCAAAGCTAAAACCAAAGTGAAAAGCAGGTAGTCTTTCACCCCTGTTATGGGGTAACATCCATAACACTGGCGACTTTTTCAGAGTGCTCTTGAAACAGAGATGTCCCAATTGCTCTCCCATCACCTGAATGAAAGGAAAGTGAGCATAAAAAGATAAGACTAAAGAGAAAAACTGTGCACTTCTCTCAGAGATGTCTGAAAGATTGAGGCTTCCTTAACAGTAGGAGCTGTAGACACACACTTGGCCACAGATTGGTTTAAAACCCACAAGAAGGTAATCTCTTTGGTGGGACTTTCAGAAGAAGGTTGCTATGATGCACAAAGAGCAAGCATCTTGACCAGCTTCACAGCAAACTGGTTACATAGTGTGAAACAGATTTCATGGCTGTGCTCTACAGGACCTCTAGAGCAGCGGAGTCACTGTGCAAGTGTCCTGGTTTCAGCTGAGATAGAGATGAGAAAAATGTTGGTAACACACTGATGTTTTAGTTGTTGCTGAACAGTGCTTACACTAAGTCACGGACTTTTCAGCTGCTCATCCTGCCCTGCCAGTGAGCAGAGGGTGCACAAGAAGCTGGGAGGGGACACAGCCAGGACAGCTGACCCCAACTGGCCAAAGGGATATTCCATACCATATGACATCATGCTGAACAATAAAACTGAGGGGAGTTGGCTGAGGGGTGGCAGCCCACTGCTCAGGGACTGGCTGGGTGGTGAGCAATTGCATTGTGCATCACTTGTTTTGTATATTTTGTATCATTAATATTATTTTCCCTTCCTTTTCTGTCCTAGTAAATTGTCTTTATCTCAATCCAGGAGTTCTACCTTTTTCCCCCCCCCCCATCCCACTGTGGGGCAGTGAGCAAGACGCTGGGGGGTGTTTAGCTGCCTGACAGGTAAAACCACAACAGCAAGTCACTAGTCTGTAGGGCCAAAAAAGAAAGATAAGGCACCTTGCTTTCTCTCTGATGCTTTTTAGGTTCTCTCTCTTTTATATTTTCTGGTCAAGTGTCCACAAGAACACTGAGAATTTTTTAGGTTACTCTCTCCAAACTGCCCAAGTCAGGAGCTACCTCAGAAATGTGGGTATCCCCTGAAGCAACTGGAAGGAACACTGTTCTAGCAACTGCTTGAATAGCACCTTTCGTTATGTTTAAGACTATGATCCTCACAGTACATACTGCTCTCAGGTTAGTACTTCTGTCCCTCAGGAGCAGAGAAGTTGCAAATTACCTTCTATTGAGGCTATTGTCTAGTGGGGTTATGGATCAGAAACTTGATTTTCCCTTCTGGCATTTGCATAAAATGCACAAAAGCCTGCCAGCTGAGCCACCCAGGGTGACTGACTACCACCCACAAGTTCTGGATCAGTAGGTTGTTTTGACTGAACTATAAAATATGTGCTGAAAGAAGATAGAGGTGCACAATATATAGCAGTATTACTAACTGCTGCTAATCATCCTAGGAAATGTCACAGGCTTCGATGTGAGCGTGGCTTTCCCCATGCTCTGTCTTAGGAAAGTTTCTCCATAAGAAAAATAGACTTATAATAGAGATTTCTTTTTAACACACCAAAAGGTACTCAAATATGTTCTGTCTTGGCTTCATATATTGGTGGGTAGGCACGGCAGATCTGTAAAAAGCCTGGTTTAGGCAATGGAAGTGGTATGGGAGAGCTTAGAGTCAGCTAGACTTTAAACCTGGAATCAAGAGCTTTCTCTTACCCTCTCTCACCTTGTGTGTTCCATGCAGGCTTATGTCAGCTCATAAGTGAGCATAAAAGAATTCTGCCAAATATCTTATGTGACCTACTGAAACCTTGCCTGGAAAACCAAAATAGACAAGATATCCAAAACTACAAATCCATGACAAATCAAGAAGAAGCTGGTTCTCCTTCCTGGTGCAGACAGGGCACTCACTGTACTTGTGTGAAACCTTTGCCAATGTTTTCATTACTGCACCCAGAAAACCTCTGAGCTAAGATGAGATGTAGACTGTAAAGCTCCCGAGGCTTTTTCAGAAATATTTCCAGAGATGAATAGTTATGTTCAGTCTGAGGGCAAGTGTGGAGCTGGCATCCCCATTCATCCTTGGGCTTTCTTCTCCATCATCTTCAAGTATGTCTATACTATGTACCAGTTTGACATTTACCCAGGCCTGTCTTAAGAGATTACTAAAATGCCTGGGAAAGGTCAGGTATGTTATGTCTTAATGCAGAGATCTTCTGAAATTCTTCTCCTCACAGGTGCTATTCGGTGTGTAGAGATCTGCAGCTAAGTCTGAGATCAACGTACCTCATCCTGGCACCTTGTCCTTAGTATCCCTCCACTTATTTAAGCGATGTGGTTATCTACAGCACTGTGAGTCTTACCTGTAGCTCCTGATGTCTCTCCTGCATTCACTGCAGAACAAGCAAGAACTTCAGCCTGCTCAAGTGCACTACTAGCCAATGTCCAAGCTCTCCTGAAGGGAACTGTCAAGTACAGCCTGGCATTTGTCAAAGCAGTTTGCTTGTTTCAAAGCCCAGTTCCTCAAGATAAAGAGGCAGGTATGGTCCTCTTTTTCCCCTTTGGCATTTACAGATGGTCTATCTCATGTTGTGCTGCCTTCCATGACAGACTCCATGAAGGATACCACTAAAAAAAAATAAGGCTTTCAGAATCTTGAAGGAAAAAGTCTGTGCCTTGCCAGTAAAGAATAATCCTGATGGGTGACAACAATGAGTGCTTTGGAGGGGGGTATCTATTATTCTCTCAGGAGGTGGGTGGAGAAGACCATCCAGAATGGACCTCACATCCAGAATGAGAGATGAATATAACAATGAAATGCATGGGAGTCAGGGCTCTTGAAACACACAGGGATGTATCTGAAGGTGTCACGACTATCTAGATTGGGAAGACACACCTGAGTGCTAATGTTACCGAAAGGGATACCACCCTTTCTGAGGAAGTAACTCTGCTGCTGCTGACCTGAAAGGTCCTTCAAGAACTGGCTCAGATCTCAGCTAGTGGTAGGCTGTTTGCACCTCTGACAAACACCAGCAACCCACTTCCCTACATCTCACCCTGCAGCAGAGCAGCAGCAGCAGCTTTCATTAAGAAGGGGCCTGAGCACGATTAGAGCAGACCCCTGCACTTCAGAACTTGGAGGCTGTTCATCTATTCCTGTGCTCTCTTTGAACTGCTCCATTAGGACCCGCTCAGGGGACTGACTTTGTCCCGGGCTGCTGAATAAAAAGAAATTTTTTTTCAGGGAAGAGTCCTGCTGACTGACACTGCCCGCATCAAATGTGTCTTCTCTTTGGCTTTGTCCCAGACCATCTGAACTCAAAGCCACATACAAGAGTGAAATTAGGGAAATGGCCCCTGCAGGAGGTTTGAGAGAAGGAAAATAAAGAGTTCACTACAAAATAATCTTTCACACTCTCCAGAGACTGACTGATGGACAGATATCCTCTTGAGGAGGCATCCGGGCAGTATCAGCCTCAAAGGGGCAGACAGTTGGAACATTTCCCCCTAGGAGTGCACCAACTTCAGAAAAAGCAGGATGTAGAAACAACCTTTATCTGACAAACATTTAACGGAGTATTGCATAAAACAGATGACTTGAAAGACTTGTTTCAGTAAAGCTGTGTGGGAAACAAACAGAAAGACAGCTATTTTGTGTCACACGATAGATTTTTTCCATTTTTTTTCATGTGGGTTAGCAAGTCCAAAGCTAGCATGTGGTCTTTTGTGCTTCAGAAACTAGTGCATGAACCTAGAACCTATTCACTAAACATAAGTCAAGGTTGCAGGGCACACTTTTGTATAGGTTTTCCTCAGACATATTCTTTCGAATTGTGAGATATTAGGACAACATGTACCACTGGTGCCTGCACACATTTTTGTCCTTTGTCCTTTTTTTTAGTGTCATGCACCCCTTAGGAGGAACTAGAAGAACTCAGATCTAACACAGCATTTCACACACCACAGTAGACCAAATCCTGTTCATGTCCCACCACCAACTGCCTCTGTTGGTCAAGTTGAAATAATACATGTATAAATATTTATCCCTAAAATACAGTGCACTGTAAGAGATGTTCACTTATTCCTAACTGAGTTTACAGGAGGCATGCTAAGCTTTCCTGTGGAAGCCCCTGGTGGAGGAGCAGACTGTATCATTGCCTGTTCTCTTTTTGAAGACTGAGGCAGAAGAGAAAAAGGGTTGACCTGTTTGTAGGCCTCCAGGCTTGACTGGTAGGTACCACTGGTGCCACAGGCTGTCCTGTGACCAGCATTGCAGCTAACCTGAGCATCAAGCCTCATGGTCAGCAGTTCTTTCCAGCCACAGAGAAACATGGGCCTCATGAGCTATATGTAGATTGTGGATTGAGATGATATGTGATATGGGTCACATATAAATGGAGAAGTTACTGTCTTAGGAAAAGTCCTGGTATATTCTAATAGTCAGTGGGTGCAAGCTACAGCTCTTCATTGACCCAAGGATCCGATTTGGTTTGCTGTTGGAGACTGCCTTTCCCTTCTTTCTCTGCCCATGCTGGTTGGTTTCTTCAAAATTAGAGGCTTCCCTACTCATGCCTTCTGTTTGTTAGCTGCTGCTTTCTTCCCTCCTTTTTTCTTAACAAAATCTATCATGAGAACTGAGGCTTTGATACCTTGCTAGTTTATTATTTTATTTTGCCCCTCCTATAAGGATGAGACCTAGTTTGTCTTCAAATGACTTCAGCCTTTTTCTGAGGTAGATGCTGGCAAGGTACGTATATAGAAATACCATGGCTCACCAAAATGTTATATCTATTAATAAAAAAATAAAATCAAAGAACCTGCAATCTAAAAAAAACCTTAAATCAATTCTGAAAATTTATTTCCACAAAAGCTACAATAAAACCAGGATTTCACCCCTAATATATAAAGTCACATAGCCCTGCATGGTTTGTGTATCATAGAAGGTATTGTAGCTGCCATACCTCTATCTGTTCTGTTCAGATCCATGAATGTAAACTACAGTTCATTTTTTTCCTTCAGGTTGTTCCTCCCACCCTGCAGGGTGGTTGTAGAGGATCTGCTTTTTAACCTCACTTGTATGAGATGGAGCTTGCTTGGCAGAGTATTGTTGCTACAGGGACCCAAGAAACAAATGAGCAGCTTTCTCTTCCTTCTTATACTGTTGAAGTGAGCAGTCTAGGAGCTGACTTGGTCATATTAACAGATGTTGAGATGTGCTGGCAGGAGTTACCTAGATGTGGACATGAGCTGCTTGATGATCTGGACATCTGCCTGACTTCCACATGTGCCTGGCTGTGTGATTCATATCCAACTTTTGCTTTTCCAGTAAAACCAATATAGATGACCTGTCCAGTTTCCTCCTCTTTTGCCCCAGCTCTTTCTCTTCCTGTCATGTTTTCCTTATCTTAAATTTGCAAGATATCACATTGCTCCATTCAGGCCCTTCTGAAAATATACTGCCATAATAAAAACTTGCCTATTAATGCAAGAGAAAGGGGAAACCTCGCTTGAGTGTGTTGTCAGTAAGGCAGAGGGTTTCAGAACCGTCTTCACTTACATTTTGTTGTGAACTTCTGCCAAGTCCACTTTTATCACTGTATAAAAAACCATGAATATTAATTCTTACAGATTACTCATATGATCAGCTATATAACTAAAATGAGCACTCAGCTTCTCATAAACTGTGCTGAAATGACAAAAATTAATACATTGAAAATAAATAGCGAGAACAGCTCCTTCAAAATCCATTTTGCTTCTTCATCATACCATGAGTAGGGTACGCTATTTTTAAGGGAATACAATGTACTTTCATCCTTATCAACAGAGGCTGACCTTACATAGCTCAGTATGGACAAGCATGCATAGCTTATAACTGACTGTTTCCTCTTGCAGTTAATCTGGTAGAACATCTTGCTTAAAAGCACAAGTTTAAGATTGCAAAGGTGCATTTTTGCCCTTGATTGCAACACAGGTGAAGTACAGTTAATACCTGCAACGTGGCCCCAGCTACCCAGGTGGCTATCGGTTTTAAGAACTGAAATTTCTATGAGCAAACAGGGTCTGAGCCAAGGGGCCCTTGTTGGGGGCACTGCCCCCCCAGGCACCCTCCACTTGGACAACCCTTACTGCAGTGAGAGCTGCTTCTGTGGTGGGTGGGGAATGCTGAGGGCAATAAAGTGAGCCTGGAGAGACCTCTGCTTTCTAACTTCGGGCATTTTTTTGCAGTATAGATAAGGTCCCAGACATTCCTCTGGCTGGAGCTGGGAAGCCTTCCAGGTACGGTGGGACCTACCGGCACTACACTACTACAGGTCATGTTAAACTTTCGATAGGTGGTGTAGAGAAGACAAGCGGCCATTGTTCTTCATATCATGAACATATGCAAAAATCCACAAGTGCTCAAACAGAAATCACTGTGGAAGACACAAAGAATGATTTAAGAAAAGGCTTGATTCAAAGTGGAGCTGGGCATTTAAAGGTATTTGATTAATGATCTGGGGAGGAGACAGCTTAATTAAAGCCATAATGAAAAATTCAGGCTATTTACAAGATTTAAGTATTCTTCAGAAAAGTTTTGACTCAACTGCTACAAGGAAGAACATAGTTTTCAAAATTAAGAACTTGCATGTCATTTATCTTTTCCCACCTGAAGACCGATTCAGCTTTCAGAAACGTGTCTTTCAGAAAGTTAGATCTTCCCCCTTTAACCCAAAACCCAAGCAGGTAATTGGGAAATGTAATATTTTTAATAGAATTTAGATAATTCCTTTTTGTTTCTGGTATCTCCTTGAATAGAACCACAAATTAGGGGAGAGGTGGTATTAGGAGCTTAGAGAAAACAAAGACATGAGCTAAAAATAATAGAATGAAATTAAGATGGGAGGTAATCAGAAATGGAATTGGAAAAAATCAGAAAATTTTACTTCTAAAGGGATTTAGGATCAAAAGGGTCTACTAACTGTATGAATTTGCAGTAGAATGCCTGTGTAAAATAGTCTAAAGCTCTAACAATTAGTATAGTGGTCCCAATTCAAGGAGATACCAGAAACAAAAAAGGATTACACAGAAGGAGAAAGCAGGGATGGCCTACCTGGGTGCTGTACAGAGGCATTGCCTGAGCATACAGAGATGGGGTTAGGAAAATCAAAGCTCATCTGGAAGTGAATCTAGCCAAAGAGTGTGAAGGACAACAAGAGAGGTTTCTGTAAGTACATTTGCAGCAAAATGAAGGCTAAGAAAAATGTGGGCCTGCTGTTCGGTGTGGCTGGGGACCTCATGCCTAAGTATAAAAAAGGCTCAGGTACTTAGTGCCTTTTTTGCCTTGTTTATCACTGGTCAGGTTTGCCTTCTGGCCTCTGAGGTGTCTAAGCCTCTTAGCAGAGCCTGTGGGATTGAAACCATACTCAGAGTATAGGGAGACAGAGTTAGTTAGTTAGTGCACAGGCTAATTTTTTATAGGCAAGTCCATGGGACCAGATGGGAAGTATCTAGGGAGCTAGGGAAGCTGTCCTACGTCATTGCAAGGCCACTTTCTGTCATTGGTCACAGGTTCCTGATGACTGGAAGAAGGCCAAGAAGGGCAAGAATGATTCAAGGAAACAGACTACAACTCAGAGAGAGTTATAAAGCAGGTATGTTTACTCCAGTGCCAGGGTGCAAGGGGATTTCTCCACAAAGCCTGCACACCAACAGCACATTTTACCAGAAACTTATAGAGTGTGGATATACATATTCATTGGATTACATAACACAAACATACATATGCATAAGTAAGACTGGGTTAGTTCGAAAGGCTGGTGTCAGCAGTTTATGTTATTTTTGTGCCTGCGCATTGCCTCCTGCTGGTCGTCTTCGGGGGTCTCTGGGAGGAAGGCTCACAGTCTTTTTCACCTTGTACTTTCCCTTGGAGCATGCGCAGATTTTCTTAGCCAATTTCTTGAAAAACAAGAGTGGTTCCCACTGGTTTACAACCTCTATCTTATCTAAAAGCACCAGTCTATTAGTTTCTACCATCCATATATAGCTATCTATCCATTACGAAGACTAAAACTTGCTAGAACACATCTGCTTTCCAAGGACATTTTCTTATTTTTGCTGAATATTGTAGTTCTTGGTAAGTTTCCACAGAAAACTGCTTTGTTTTGATGAACACAGTAGTCTTTGGTAAGCTTCCACAGAACAGTCAGGGCAAGCAGGATTATTAAGCAATATTCAGAAATCATTATAAGTTGCTATAAGTAAATAAGTTGCAAAGCAGGTGATAATTTCCTTGTATCAAGAAGGAGGAGCTGTGGGGCTGGAGGCTAGTCAGACCCAGCTTGATCCCTGAGGAGGTCATTGTCCTGGGTTTGGCTGGGATACAGGTAATTTTCACAAGAAGCTGGGAGGGGGCACAGCCAGGATTGATGACCCAAACTAGCCAAGGGGATATTTGATACCATATATTTATATACTCAGTATATAACTGAGGGAGCTGGCTGGGGCAGGGAGGGATCGAAGCTCAGGAAGGGTCTGAGCGTCAGGTTCTGGGTGGTGAGCAATTGCATTGTGCATCACTCACTTTATATATTCTTTTATTAGTATTATTGTTGTTATTGTTTCTCCTCTCCTTGTATTGCCCTATTAAACTGTCCTTATCTCAGCCCATGAGGTTTTACCTTTTTCTTCCTATTCCATCCCACCATGGGAGTGAGTGAGTGAGTGGTCACATGGTGCTTTGTTGCCAGCTGAGCTTAAACTATGACAGTCCTTTTTGGCACCCAGCATGGGCCACGAAGGTTTATGATGACAACAGATCTGACCAGAGCATGTTCAAACAAATTTGCTGCAAACATTTCTTATATTAGTTAAATAGTTGCTAGTCATAATGTTGGTTTATTTGTTCACATGGTGGTGTTATGTAAATCCTTATACACACTATATATTTGCTGTGGTGATGTGTTTATCACGTCTGGCCGAGGGATCAGGACTATGAATTTACCATACTGGTTAATGTTGATTTATGATATGATTACATCACTGGTCATGAGGTTAAGTTAGTATTTGTATGTGGCATTGTTATGCCTGTACCTCGGGCGCCTTCTCTCCGAATTTATCAGTAATTACACCCAACCTATGGCAAAGACAGGGTGGGATACTTGCTCCCATTCTTTTACTTTCCCATTCTCCTTCAGGCTTATTATAACAGCTTTTGAGAATTTTTAATATCCCTGGGATGTTTAAGACAGCATGCTTGTATTTATCTGTCTCCTGAATGTGTTTCAGGTCTTGTTTAGGGTTATAAAAACCATTTTTAATATGTCAGCCAGAGATTTGCCCCAAGGCTGGAGAGTCAGGCGTGGCATGGCATGTAGGACAATACGGGCAGGTATCTAGAGAATTTCTCACCTCCAATCATTTGGAACTTCACTCCTGAACAATTACAGGACCCAGATAAGGTGATAGAATGTTTGAAAGGAAAATAATGTGGCTATTCCAAAGAGGCACAGCTTACTGCACTGTGCTGGGCCCTGGACAGTACCTACCAAACACAGCTTGCTATTATGCAGCACCCTCAGGGAGAAGGGAGGTAAAGCAGACCGACAGGCATTGCAGCTATTCCAACCATTATGATAAGCACTGCATCTACCCCAACCCCCCTGACAGGCACTGTGGCTACTCAGAACCCTGCGACAGGAACCTGAACCAGAGAACCAATCTGTGCCAGTATCTATCACCTTCATACAGAAGAAGAAATACACAAAAAAATCAGTTCACTTAGTGAGGGATGAAGGTGAACCAGGGTCATCACAAGAGCAGGAGGAAAGAGACAGCACCAGAGATAATCACCTGAACCCTGTCCCTGAGTGAGCTGCGAGATATGTGAAAGGATTTTAACCACCATCCAAGCGAGCACATTGTTACCTGGCTTCTCCGATGCTAGGATAACAGGCCAGTAGTTTGGAATTAAAGGGTAGGGAAGCCAAGCAGCTCGGATGCCTGTCTAGGGAAGGGAGCATTGACAAGACAAGAAAAAAGAGGACATTGACAAGAAAAAGGACACAAGCCCTCAGCCTCTAGAGGTGACTTTTGTCAGGCATGAAGGAAAGGTACCCCTTCAAGGAAGATAATATATGTCACCCAGGCAAGTGGAGCACCATGGAGGTATCCAGTACCTTTAGGGAATTAGCCATGCTGGAGGTGATTTATAATGATCTGGATAACAAGTAGTTACCCATAGATCCAGATAAAGTTCAATGCACACAACCGATGTTTAGGAAGTTTCTACAGAGCACACTATGACTGTGTGCCAACTCATTGGCAGTAACAACCTGGAAAGACAGAGGGGAACAAAATGTGGATGAAGTGACTGTCTAACTCCTGCAATACAAAGGAAGTCTCTCTTCCTCCCTGTCGGCCTGTGTCTCAACTGTGAAGAAACTGTCCTGGGAGTTCCAGCAATTCAAAGAAGATATGTCCTATTCCCCATCTGTACAGTCCCGTATCTTAGTTGTTACGAGTAGGAGTTCCTTTGCTCAAGAGAGAGGATATAGTGGGCATACACTACAGGGCACCCTGTGGTTTTACCTGTGTGACCACAGAGAGGACATGAGGAAGTGGGATGGAAAGTCTACCTTGACCCTAAAAACATGAGTATGTGAGTTGCAGGGAAAAACAGTCACATAAGGGGATTCTTTCAGGAAAATTTTTGCTCCAGTTTCCAGCAGGCAGTTCCCCAGACAGAGTACAAGGGCTGACCTCACTTCTGATCCTCTTGAACAGACTTCTGATTCATGTTTACAAAAAATGAGAAACAAATACCATGACCAGGATTAGAGAGGCCCTGCCTCCAGCCAGGTGGAGGAAAGGGACAACTGGTTTTATGGGACTGTGTGGATATGATGACCTGGCATGTCAGGGCCACGGGAGTATAAGGCTCTAGTGGACACAGTGTACCCTAGTGCCACCAAGTTATAAAGGGGCAGAACCATCTATATTTCTGGAGTGACAAGGGAATTCCAACAGCTAACCGTATTGGAATTTGAAGTAAGTCTAACTGGGAATGAGTGGCAAAAACACCCCATTGTAACTAGCCCAGAGACCCCATGCATCTTTGGCACAGACTACCTCAGGAGAGGATATTTCGAGGACCCAAAAGGGTACTAGTGGGCCTTTGGCATAGCTGCCTTGGACACGAAGGAAATTAAACAGTTGTCCACCTTGTCCAGTCTCTTGGAGGTCCCCTCTGTTGTGGGGTTGCTGAGGGCTGAAGAACAACAGGTGCTGATCACTACCATAGTGTGCACCAGCGGCAATATTGCATCAGCTGAGACTCTCTGATTGAAGAGAGAGAGCCAAGGAGTGATTGGCAAAACTCAGCCTTTAACAGCCCCTTACAGCCAGTGCAAACGTCTAATAGAGAGTAGAGACTAACAGTAGGCTATCATGGCCTGAATGAAGTCATGCCTCCACTGAGTGCTGCTGTGCCAGACATGCTAGAACTTCAATACAAACTGCACTCAAAGGTAGCCACAACTGATATCGCTAATACATTTTTCTCAATCCCTTTGTCAGCAGAGTGCAGGCCACAGTTTGCTTTCACTTGGAGGGGCGTCCAGTACACCTGGAATCAGCTGCACCAGGGGTGGAAACACAGCTCCGTCATTTGCCATGGGCTGATCCAGACTGCACTGGAACAAGTTGAAGCTCTGAGACACCTGCAATACCTTGATGACATCACTGTATGGGGCAACACAGCAGAAGAGGTTTTTTGAGAAGGGGAAGAAAACAGTTCAAATCCTTCTGAAGGCCATTTTTTCCATAAAATGAAGTAAGATCAAGGGACCTGTGCGGGAGATTCAGTTTTTAGGAATAAAATGGCAAGATGGATGTCGTCATATCCCAACTGATGCGATCAGCAAAATAACAGCTATGTCTCCACCAGCTAGCAAAAAGGAAACACAAGCTCTCTTAGACATTATGAGTTTTTGGAGAATGCATATTCCAAATTACAGTCTGATTGTAAGCCCTCTCCAGCAATTCACTCAGAAGACAAATTATTTCAAATGGAGCCCTGAACAATGACAAGCCTTTGAACAAATCAAACTGGAGATTATTCATGCAGTAGCCCTTGGGCCTGTCTGAACAGGACAAGATGTTAAAAATGTGGTCTACACGACAGCTGGGGAGAATGGCCTTACCTGGAGTCTCTGGCAAAAAGCACATGGGGAGACCCAAGTCTGAATGCTGAGGTTTTGGAGTCGGGGATATAGACGATCCAAGGCCCACTATACTCCAACTGAAAAAGAGATATTGGCAGCATATGAAGGAGCTCAAGCTGCTTCGTAAGTGGTTGGCACTGAAGCACAGCTCCTTCTGACACTCTGAATGCTAGTGCTGGGCTGGATTTTCAAAGGGAGGGTCCCTTCTACCTGTCATGCGACTGATGCCATGTGTAGTAAGTGAGTCACACTGATCACACAGTGGGCTCAAATGGGAAATCCCAGCCACCCAGGAATCTTGGAAGTGTTCATGGACTGGCCAGAAGGCAAAGTTTTCAGAATATCATCAGAGGAGGAGGTGACACTTGCTGAAGAGGCTCCACTCTATAATAAACTGCCAGAAAATGAGAAGCAATATGCCCTGTTCACTGATGGGTCATGTCACATTGTGGGAAAGCATGAGAAGGTTGCTGTATGGAGTACTATACAACAAGTCCCAGAAGGTGCTGAAGAAGGTGAGTTGAGCCAGTTTAAGAAGTGAAAGCCATCCAGCTGGCTTTAGATATTGCTGATCTAGAAAAATGGCCAGTGCTCTATCTCTGTACTAACTCATAGATAGCGGAAGATGCTCTGTGAGGGTGGTTGCAGCAATGGAAGCAGAGCAACTGTCAGCACAAACCCATTTGGGCTGCCCCATTGTGGCAAGATATTGCTGCTTGGCTAGAGAATCTGGTTGTAAAAGTACATTATGTAGATGCCCACATACTTAAGAGTCAGGCTACTGAAGAACATCAAAACAACCAGCAGGTGGATCAGGCTGCTAAGATTAAGTAGCTCAGGTGGATCTGGACTTGCAACATAAGGGTGAATTATCTATAGCTCAGTGGGCCCATGACATCTCAGGCCTTAAGGAAGAGATGCAACATATGGGCTCATAATTGAGGGGTAGACTTGATTATGGACACTGTTGCACAGGTTATCCATGAATGTGAAACATGCGCTGCAATCAAGCAAGCCAAGCAGTTAAAGCCTCTTTGGTATGGAGGACAATGGCTGAAATAAAAATATGGCGAGGCCTAGCAGAATGATCATATCATGCTCCCATAAACCCACCAAGGCAACTGCCATGTGCTAACAATGGTGGAAGCAGCCACTGGATGGCTGGAAGCATATTCCATGTGCCATGCCACTGCCCAGAACACTATCCTGAGCCTTGAAAAACAAGTGGTTTCTTACTTTACCTTTATTCAAACTTATGGTGTTGTGGCACCCCAGAAAGAATTAAATCAGACAACAGGACTCAGTTCTGAAACAATCTCATAAACACCTGGGCCAAACAGCATGGCATTAGAGTGAGTATATCACATCTGCTACCATGCACCAGCCTCTGGGAAAATCCAATGATACAATGGACTCCCCAAAACTGCACTGAGAGCAATGGGGGGTGGGACCTTCAAATGCTGGGATACACATTTAGGAAAAGCCGCCTGGTTAGTTAACACTAGAGGATCTACCAATCGAGCTGGCCCTGCCCAAAACCTTCACGTACTGTAGAAGGGGATAAAGTCCCCATAGTGTACATAAAGAATATCTTAGGGAAGACATTCGGGGCTATCCCTGCCTTGGGCAAAGGCAAACACATCCATGGGATTGCTTTTGCTCAGGGACCTGGGTGCACTTGGTGGGTGATGGGGAAGAATGGGGAAGTTTGATGTGTACCTCAGGAGGACTTGATTTTGGGTGAGAATAACCAGTGAATTAAATTGTATGATGTTAACTGCTAAATAATCCTACCATTGTATGTCATCACTACTACATATTGCTATATGCCATATCAACGGTATTACAATAAGAATCACTCAAATCACTGAAGGATGGACTTTGCTGAAACTGAGGGCAGCAGTGATAGAACTTGGACTGGCTTCAGCAACTGGTGCCTAGCGACATCCTCAAAATTGACATCTTCAACCTGTAGATCATGAGCATGGGTCATGCCAAATACACCAGCCACAAGCTCCAGAAGCAGCAGGCAACAACCCAACACCACACATCATCTCTCCTGCCCTGGAAAGACTGTTACGACAGATGGAGCCCCAAAGCCATGGACTAAATGAACTCAATGGACACATTAAAGGAATGACCCATAGACGAAGGGAATGATATCTCTGTGTGTATATATGTCTCTATATATATCTCAAAGACAGGAAAAGTGGTGGTGGAAAGTGTAGGATCTGGGCATGACGTAGATGGTATAGAATAAGGGGTGGATAATGTCCTGGGTTTGGCTGGGATACAGGTAATTTTCACAAGAAGCTGGGAGGGGGCACAGCCAGGATTGATGACCCAAACTAGCCAAGGGGATATTTGATACCATATATTTATATACTCAGTATATAACTGAGGGAGCTGGCTGGGGCAGGGAGGGATCGAAGCTCAGGAAGGGTCTGAGCGTCAGGTTCTGGGTGGTGAGCAATTGCATTGTGCATCACTCACTTTATATATTCTTTTATTAGTATTATTGTTGTTATTGTTTCTCCTCTCCTTGTGTTGTCCTATTAAACTGTTCTTACATCAACCCATGAGGTTTTACCTTTTTCTTCCTATTCCATCCCACCATGGGAGGGAGGAGTGAGCAAGCAACTGTGTGATGCTTTGTTGCCAGCTGGGCTTAAACCATGACAGTCATACAGCAAATTATCTTACAAGCCATTTCCAAACACAGGAAGGACAAGAAGTTGACTTGGAACAGCCAACATGGATTTACCAAGGGCAAATTTTGTTCTTCCAGCCTGAATGCTTTCTGTGATGATACAGCTGGCTCTGTGGATGGAGAGAAGTGGACATCATATTCCTAAACTCCAGCAAGGCCTTTGACACTGTTTTCTTCAATATCTTTATTGCCAAACTAATGAGATATAGCCTGGATGAGTGGATGATAAGGTGGGTAGAAAATTGGCTGGACCGCTGGGCTCAGAGGGTTGTTTGTAATCCATCAGTGGAGCAAAGTCCAAGTGGTGACTAGTTACCAGCAGTGTGCCTCAGGGATCAATACTAGGACCAGCAGTGGTTTATGCCTTTATTAATGACTAAGGCAATGGGACAGAGGGCACTACAAGTTTCCACTGTGGGAACGGTCAATACACTGGAGGGCAAGGCTGCTATTCAGAGGGACCTTGGGAAGGGTGTAGCCAGCAAGTCCAGGGAGGTAGTCCTTCCCCTCTGCTCAGCATTAGTGAGGGCACATCTTGAGTGCCGTGTCCAGTTTGGGGCTCCAGTAGAAGAAAGTTATAAACTTACAGGAGCAAGTCCAGCACAGGGCCACCAAAATGGTCAGGGGCTGGAGCACAGGACATACGGAGTGAGCTGGGACTGTTCAGCCTGGAGAAAAGACAGCTCAAGGGGAAATTATCACTGTCTGGACCCATCTACTGGGAGGTTGCAGAGAGGGTGGAGCCAGGCTCTTCCCAGAAATGCAGGGTGACAGGACAAGAGGCAATGAACACAGGTTGAAACATGGGAAACTAACTAGATACCAGGAAAAAAAAATACCACCATGAGGTTGGTCAGACTGGAGCCGAGAGAGGTTGTAGGATCCCCATCCTTGAAGATACTGAAAACTCAGTTGCACAAGCCCTGAGCAGCCTGAGCTAACCGGCCCTCCTATAAGCAGCAGGTAATACTCAATGACCTCCCTTCCAACCTCAATTATTCTGTGATCCTGATGATTCTCCCTATATTCTGGGATGTCCAAATATTGCCTTACTTTTTGTCATTAATGCAGTCAAGTGCGCACATATTTGAAACAATTCTAAGACAAGAGAAAAGAGTAACAAAGGCCTGGACAGGAGTTTATTTGCATAGCTTGGTGTAAGGACCTATCTGTGGGGTGTAATAAGAGGAAGACCTAACCTGAGTTTCAGGGAGAATATCAGGTCTATTTCTCCATGTTACCTCTAATTATTATTTTTTTAGGATCCAAGCAGGTCTTGTTTTAGCATACGGTCTCTTCAGATCTTTTCTTCCTGCTGAGTTTTCTGTCCAAATTAATTTAATTAAGGCAGCAATGCACCTAGCAGCCTGGTTTTGGCACAAAGTTAAACAAAAACCTAATTACAGTGGAATTATTTTACATATTATCTTACACATGCAATACCTTCATTTTGTTTGAAGTTTGATGTTAGAGCACATAATATCACAATCGGTTATAAGGAAGGGAAGGTTTTTCACATCTGCCTGGTTGCCTGAGGAATTACCATAACATGATAAAGGATATTAACAGTTAAACATAAAGCTGAGTTGAAGGTGCCCTTTGGTGCCTTGTCATATGAATAAGTCAAAACTTTGAATAGGAACATTTCCGTTGGGCTGTTTTGCTACTAGAGTGCTATTATTTTATAATCTCATAATTAGTAGTTGCACAACTCTGTTCCGCTCTGGCATGTAGGTGCCTATCATGTGCTGGGTTTTGGGATTCTCAGGAGTTCAAGTTACACAGAACAAATTTAACGTACAACAAGCATTTTAAACAAAGGTCTTGTGGAAATCGTTACTAGGAGGAGATAATGTATTGAAATGGACTATACAAATATAAGTAGAAAACGTGGGATTGTATATTTGGAGACATCCCTACGAGCGGATGTGTGTGACAAGATACTGCTTTATAGGGGTGTAAGGTATGGCCTGAGCTTTCTCTTCTCCTCACCGCTTCTCTTCATTTTAATGGGAAACCAGAAAGGAAGATAGATAGAACTGGAATCTTCTGGACTCTACAGGAGTCTAAAGGAAAGAAACATTGGGCACGAGGGTAGAGATGTCCCTAAGGAAGGTCATTGATATGAGGATGGGCACCCTTCATACCTGTGGACTAATCACCATCCTGGCATAGGGAAGATCCACATTCAAGTTATGGCCACAAACCAGATGGGACATGGATTGAAGTCTTCTTCCCTGTCCATGTCCCAGATAGCATTTCCCAAGCTGTAGCCCATCTCACTGACTGAGGGCACCTGCTTTCTGGATGTGATTATCTGCAAGGGTGCGGTCTGGCCCAGGGAGCATGTGCCGGGGTGCATGAGACCATCAGGGACAGCCCCTGGGCACCTCTGCATTTCGGCATGGCCGAGGGCTCCAGGTCACACAGCTAAGAGGTACAGAGGAATAGCTGGCAGCTGATGGGGGCCATCAAGGGCTTCAGCTGTATTAAAAATTTGGATTTGAGTACTTTGGCTCTATGAGACTTGACCTCAATTTTCCTTGGCTTCCTTCTCTCAGCTATTAAATGGGAGCAGACAGTAGTTGCCTGCCCAGTTTTGTGAGAGTAAATGCAATAAATACAGCATCCAGACACCAAGATGGGGAAGGTAGATTATCTTTATATAAATAAGGAACAGCTAGGTCTTCTAGCAAAAAAGGGGGAAAGATAAGTAGTGAAGAAATTTGGCTTCACTTGGCCTAACAACGTGCATATTACACAAACCTGTGCTGTGGTGTTTGCATCACACCGACATGGCCAATCTGCCAGAAGCAGTTATTGATCAGCAGGATATATGTTGGCACCTTTCATCCAGAAATGCTGTACAGGCAGTGCACTCTCTCAAGAAGATGGGATATCCATCAAGCGTTGCTTTCCCCTGTATTTTAATCGAAATAGATGTGTGGGAGAATGGGTAAAAAAGCTTAGAGATATCTTGTTATAATTTATCACATGCATTTGTACTGTTGGCATCAGCTTTTTTTGGATCCGCTCCATTTTTCTCCCTCTCCTTCTGTGTTGCTCAATTTTCTGGTCACAACTGGGAGAACAAGTATCACAGTTAATAATCTCTGAAGCATAAGAATGAGTAAAACATGTTATCTTAAACTGCAGGTTAGCTATAAAAATAGCTGCAAATATTAACAATAAACATTTAATAACAAATATTAGGAAAAAAAACAGCTATAAAATTTCCAAAATACCATTCTTTTTCTTAGTTATGCCCAGCTGTGTATGGAGCCATATCCACACACTTTGGAGACATAACCATGTTGGGGCCCATGTTTTTTCTCTTTCTGTGACTTTGGAGAGCTTGTATAGCCAAGGGAGACACCTGGATTCTCCCTTTAGCTAATGGTTGATGGAATTAAATTCTAGCTGAGGAGATAAGTCCTGCTTCCTGCTTCAACCTACACAGCCACTTCCCTCCTCCTTCTCAGTAACACCAATCAGAGAAGAGGGCTAACTGGGGATTTACATTTCTCTGTCTTCTCCCCTGCCTTCACACTGCACCCCTTTGCACATGCATTGGAGATTGCTCCAGATTTGAACAAAAGAAAGGGTGTTCAGTGGGAAGAATGGGGATGGTGTGTGTATAAATAAAACCACATCAGCTCATGGTGTCTCTGTTGCTGGTTTTGTGCTTTACGTGGCTTGGTGCTGGCTTAGTTTGCCTGGCATTCTCAGGGAATAGGATTGGATTTTAGGAAAAAAGAATCCCCACCTTTCAACTCAGCAAGTCAGAGATCTTCTGCAAGACAAATCAGTCTCATTTCCTTCTGTGACTGGGAAACAGGCTTTGTGGAGAGAAGGTACAGAGATAGAAAGACAAACAGACAGAATGACGTGGGTAGGATATGATTCCAGATACAGATGCCTAAATTTAGGTTCCTGGAGCGTAACTAACTTCATGCAAACTAAACTTCTACATTAGGATAAGATGAATTGCCCTCCCAGTAACGTGAGCTTAAGACGCCTGCATTTGGGGCTGATTCCCCCATTTTGGCATTCTGTCCTAACCTGAGTAAGGCTTTTGAAATCAATTCTGAACGCTACAGTTTTCTTATTTTCTTCTTTTTGAAGGGCAATATCCTGCTTTAGGGTAACAGAGAGGGGTACAGCATTGCTTTATTGTGACAATTCCATTTCATATTTGCATTATTGTTAGTCATTGATTACATTTCTGTAGGTAAATTAGTAAAATATTTTAATCTTGATAAATCTGCTGCAGCAGAGTGGGAGCAAAAGCTGGACAACCATGCTCCAAGAGCAGTTTTCAGTGGTTCACTGTCAAAACGGTGGCAAATTCTGTAGAAAAGACTTCTAGGTCTACAGGAGGTCAGAAGCTAAGCATGTCAGCAATGCCAAGCTTTTGTGAAAAAAATAGACACAGCCTGGAAGTATAAATGAGAGCATTGCCTGCAAATACAGGAAGGAATCCTTCCTGCCTGCTTTATCATTGATGAGGCTGGTTTTGTGTTCAACATCTCAGGAACTGATCGAGCACATTTAAAGAAAACCCAGAGGAGAGTGGTGCGAAAGCTCAGTACCAAAACCTCCCTCCCAGGAAATACTATAATATTGTTTAGCTTAAAGCAGGTGAAGTAGAGGAGTGTAAATTGTGCACACACATAGAAGCTGGAACGTGTAGTTGTTTCAGCATCACTTTAGGATTTTGCATCAAAACCAGGTTCATTTTTATTTCTTTCATGTACATACCCTGGAGACAATCTGCAGACCAAAGAGTATTCAATCAATAATTATTCTCTGGAAGCACACAAACTGCATAAATGTTTATAAACCCCAAATTATGTCACCATGCAGGTGAATGACAGCACAACAATGGTGAGGGCTGCACTCCTCTGAGCTATGAAGTTGTTCCTTAGCAACTACAGAGGCACTGGACAGCCTTTGGAGCTATTGCCAGTGCAAATAGGCTGCTACCTGATAAATGATTGAGAAAATATCTCAAAATGATATTGCACAGAGGAGATATTTTTAATTGATTGCCTATTTGTAATTTACAGATGCCACTTTCTGCCTGAGGGTAAACTATTAAGTGAAAATTTCTCTGATTGAGTATGCTGTTGTTTCATTTCATATTTGTGTTAGTATTAATCATATATATTTTATATGTTCAGGTATTTGAAGTCCAGTGAGATAGCATTTGGGAGTTGCCATTGTATAAGAAAAAGCACACTGAGATGAAGTTTGACATTAAGATAAACTGATTCGAGCACCAATGCTTCCCTGGCTTGGGACTGAATTTTGAAGCACATGGCATAGAGGCAAAAGAGAGAAAGGGGAAAAGTAAAGGCTTTATCTAAAGGTCCAGATACTCATTAAATCGGCTAATCATGACACATAAGCCCAATTAATAACTACTGGTGCAAGGAACACCATGGACTAAGTCACACTGATGCTCAGTGCCTCCAACAGATGACAGAAAGCCTTTCTCTGCCCTTCCCCTGTGTCTCCCCGCTCTGCCACTGTTAGCCTGGGCACATCTCTTTACCATTTTGTAAAATAAAGTTAATAAGATTTTCCTGTCCTACAGTTAATTTACACTGTAGGGAGTTGTGAAGTGCTCTGTGGCCAGGTCTGGAAGTAGAAGGGCAAAATATCTCCCCAAGTTTCAACACCCATCTCCATATAGAATTGCCTAAATCATATACTTCCCTGAAAACCTGTGACTGATCAACTCATGTATGTGGAACTTGTGCTTAGGGACCCCTCTCCTGCTTCTGGTAAAGCCTGACCTGTAGCCTCAGCCTATACAGTCCCAATCATTCATGCAATCCTTCTTAATAGGCCCCTGCTAATCCAACTTGTAGTCCATTACAGAAATGCTAGATGAGTATGATCATTCTCCTTAGTTTGTATTCCAGTTACCCATTGCTTTTGAGGAGAGTTCTTAGTATTTTTTAGTTCCTTACCTGTGAAGAGAACTTAACTGTACTTGAGAACTAGACTGGCAGAATTAAAGATCCTCAGCCTGAATTAACCTGGGAAATAATAATGTCCTCCATGCAATCAGGCACAACATTTATATTACCACCAATGGGAATTCCACAGCTGCTTTTCAGCATACTGCACTGAAAATTAGCTCTAAGTCATAAATGGGCTTTTTCAAAAACAAATGCTCTGGAATATGCACATGACTTTACTTCTACCTCAGCAAAGATTGCTTTCAGTTAGGTTTGATGAGGTGACTTTCCATTGAGCTACTTCCCCTCCTCCTTAAGTAAGATCATTAAATATTTGTTACATTTACCATATGCTAGAGATTGCCATCTACCTCTCTACTGAGGCAGGAATTGTCATCTTTTTCACTTGCTTATTCAAAGAAAGAGATTACCACTCTGTGTTAGGTCCAAGGATTTGTGGCAACCAATTTGAGAGGAGTAAGAGAAAGGGGCTAGAGATTAAAATAAAAGTGTGATGTATGCACAAAGTAACTCTAACGTGCAGTAGGAGCCAGATCAATCCAATTTCAAATTTCAGGATTAAAAAGAAGTGCACAGATCTTGGGCTGCAGGAACATGTTGCCTTTGGCAGAGAAGTTCTGCTTGAGCAATTCTTCCTGTCCTCGGCTGTTCATTCCCCAGTCACAGCATTTGCTGCCTCCTCTGCAGAAATGGCCCTGCTGTAAACTGGATCTCTGAGATCATTTGGCATAAATCTTGGATTTTCGTTTTTCACCTTCTCTTCTTTTTATTTTCTCATTCTTTTCCCTTTTCTTGTTTAATTTCTCATTCTTTTTTCTTTTCTTTTTTTCTGAGCTTATTTCTTTACAGCCTAGATCATTTTAGAATGCAAACCTGAGATGTAAGTATTTGTACTGGGAGGATGAGCAGTGAAGTGTGGCACTAACACGTTTTGTAACACTGCCCTCATCTGACTAAAATCTAGTTATCTGATGTCTTAAACTGTGGAGTACTTACTTTCACCTCAGAATTAAATAACTTGTGCCCTAAGTGTTTCAATTCCTCAAGTACTACAGAGTGAGCAGAAGAGGATGGGAACTGGAGACTGAGGGACTTGAAACAGAGATGGTAGAGGCAGCTAGAGAGGCAAATAACAAGTTTTGTCTGAAAGATAGGAGAAAGGCAAATAACAAGTTTTGTCTGAAAGATAGGAGAAATTTTCAAGGGGAGTGAAGTTGTATGCAAGGTTGTCATGTGGAGGAGCAGCAGGTGAGTTGAACAGGAGATGCTTTAAAGGAGACAGAAACTGGAAAAGGATGTGTACACATAACAGGGTAGCTGTGAAGCAATTCAGAGAAGGGAAGATAGAACAAGAGGCTGAAATGGCTGCATCTCAAGTAGGTCTAGAACAGAGGAATTAAGCCATTGTCCACAGCAGGGCCATAACTTCTCAAACAAGGGAGCTATTTGACCTATCAGTACTAAAAGATTACAGACCAAATACTTTATCAAGCATAACTGACCCCAGTCTTTAGCTAGACAAGAAAAAAACAAACTTCTGTAACATTTTATGGACCATTATGATGCCTGGTTAGCTGCAGTCTGCTACTCTGGTATCACCACATCTCATTGCACTCTGCCTTTGGACAATGTTTCAGCTAATCTAGAAGAAATCATAGCCCTCCTACTTTAAAAGATTTACCTGGAAGCAGCAGGGCAGGTTGTGGTGCCACCTCACATCAATCACTTGCCACAGAAAATTCCCAGCTGCTCCCTTCTCTTTTTGTGCTAAGTCCTATTAATTGTTGTGTCAAGAGAAATCCTGCACTGAAGCAGTTGAGTGTGGAGGGAACACACATTGTATCCCCACAGGAAAACCCTGAAAGCTGTTTTAACTTATTCCCCTACTGCAAAAGGCCCATCCTAGCTATGGAAGAACAAAATTACCATGCAGCAACAACTTCTATTCAAACTTGTGACTTACCATAAAACACAGCTGAAAACACTTTCTTCTGCAGAGGCAGACTTCTATAGCTCAATCATGCGAGAAAGTTCCCTGCAGCTGTGTTTTTTAAAGGCTTCCCAGGTGCTTTGCATCTCGCTTTCAACACTTGCAAAATCCATGGAAGGTAGGGAGCTGAGGAGGCTTCAGGGAGTTTCTATTTTGCTGATTTTGATTATGCACATAGCTGTTTTACAAAAGCAATGTGCCTTTTGGACCAAGAGATGTGATTATTGCAACTTCTCTTTGCCAGGAGAGGTGTCATCTTGGAGGACTAGTCCATGAAACAGCCGGTGAGAATGAAAGCAGCTGATGGTTATTCTTTTTCTTGTTTTCATGGTTTTGCTTTTTGTCTTTTCACCATGAACCTGCCTGTGGACGCCTTCCTTTCAAAATGAAGGGGTTGCATTTTGCTTTAGTAAGAAGATATTACTTGTTTTCAGTGATCTAGCTGATGATTTTCAGAGGGCTAGAGCACTGACCCTATGAGTACAGGCTGAGAGACTTGGGGTTGTTCAGCATGGAGAAGAGAAGGCTCTGGGGGGACCTTATAACAGCCTTCCAGTACTTAAAGGGGGCCTACAGAAAAGATGGGGAGACAGTTTTAATCAGAGTGTAGTGATAGGACAAGGGGTAACAGTTTTAAAGTGAAGAAGGGTAGATTTAGGTTAGACATAAGGAAGAAATTCTTTGCTGTGAGGGTGTTGAGATACTGGCACAGGTTGCCCAGAGAAGCTGTGGCTGCCCCCTCCCTGGCAGTGTTCAAGGCCAGGTTGGATAGAGCTTTGAGCAACACGGTCTAGTGGAAGGTGTCCCTGCCCATGGCGGGGGGGGGGTGGAACTGGGTGATCTTTAAGGTCCCTTCCAACCCAAACCAGTCTAGGATTTTGTCTGCCTGTTGTTAGCTACAGGAAGGGAGGAACCACACCTGAAAGAGAACAGGTGGAATTAGGGCATTCTGCCTCCCTGCTGTGGTGTGGAGCATTAGTTGACAAAATGTGAGAGACAGGTGCAAAAATTGGTGAACTCACTAACTAGGGTAAATTGAAGGGAAATACTACACAGAAATGCTTTGTCCAGATACACTTGAGGTTCAAAGTCTGTCCAGCTGTTTTGGCATCACTTGATCCACAAAGGCAAGGTTCTGGTGGCGAGCTTGCCGGGGTTCTGGCTGGCTGTAACCCTCGGAGGAGTGTTACAAATCTGTTTCCAAGGAGTAAGTTAACTTTGAATCGCTGGGGTAGCGGCGCAGAAGAGAGGCGCCTCCTCGCTTCCTTGTACCGGTTCTCTAACGCCGCCCGCCTAGGTCGATTTTTACGAGGGGTGAGGTGGGGGTACCCCCACCCCCGCGCACCACCCGGTGAACTATCAGGTGTTGCTCGGCCAGCCCGGCCAGCGCCGCCACCCTCGCGGGGAGCCGCGGCCTCCCGCTCGGCTCCCGCCCCGCCCAGGCGCGGCCCGGCCCGGCCCGGCCGGCAGAGGGCGCCGCCGGCCCGGCGATAGGGCTGCGGCGGCCGCGGGGCCTGCACCGGGGCCTGGCGGCGGCGATGTCTCGTTGGCGCCCCGGGGCGGCGGGGGAACCGCCCGGTGCCTCGGCGGGAGGGGCAGTTGAGGAACCGCGTCATCAAGATGGTCGGGGGGTTAAAAAAAAAATAAAAAAAAAAGGAAGAAAAAAAAAGGGGAAAAAAAAAAAAGGAAACAAATAAAAAAAAAACCAAAAAACCTATCAGCTACACTTTCTTTGTATTTCTGTCTTCGTTAGTAAGTGGCCTTGTTGAGACGGGCCTGGTTCTCCGTTGTCCCTCACGGCGAGCTCGGCCCTTGGCAGACGAGGCGCCTTGGGCGGGAAAGCGGAGGCGCCGCTCCCCTCCCTGGGGAAGCGGCCACCCCATGAGGGCCTTCGGGGGTCTGATGGGCAGGGAGGGGTGAGCTCTGCCCTCGCCTTTGGGGACTGTGGTGCATGGCCTCCGGTGGTGGGCCCTTCTCCCAGAGGGGCTGACCTGCTGCTGGCCGTACTGGGCTTTCTGCTGCGGCCAGTTCTGTGCAGGCTGCGAGGGAAAGGGTAGGGTGCAGTGGAAACTGGAGGGCCCCCAAGTATCTACCACTGAACCATCGTTGGCAGCCATTGTTCCATATGGAGAAAATGTCTACCACCTTTCAGCCTTTTTTTTTTTTTTCCTTGAGTGGTAAATGTGAGTTCTTAGTCCGGATCCTGACCTTCAAGAAAAGCCCTTGCGTAAACTCATGGCTGTTCACAGGCTGTCCAGAGCTCCTGTGCAGGGTGTGAGGGAGACGTTGTAAAAACCACTTGGTCCCCTCATCCCAGGGGCTCCAGTGCTGCTGTGTTGGGGTAGCCCTGTTTGGGCCACTAGTGCAAATTGTGGTCCAGGCTCTGGATGCAAAGCAAAGGCAATGCTGCTTTTTTTTTTTTTTTTTTTCCCCCTTTAAATTGCATAGATTGGAGAAGATTAAAAAAAAAAAAAAGTTGTAACAGGGTTCACGGGAATGCGGCTATCGCATGATTTCCATGTACTTTTGTCATTACGTGTCTGGCATTCACATATTAGTATGAGACTGCTTAAGAGGGAAATGGAATATCAAAACTACCCCATCCCCAATAAATACAACACCAAGCTGTAGTAGTACCATGTTCAGGAAGCTCTAAGATGAGAAATCCCTTGACTGAGTCTCATTTTGAGAGCCTGATTCTGATCTGACCAGCTTTTTGTTTGCTCCTTTGGATATTATGTGTTGAAATAGTGAATGGCATTGCTACAGAGCTGAAGGGGTTCAGGTCTTATGGTAGTTTGCAAATGTGCTCAGTGGATCTTATTAAATAAATACATAAATAAAATTCCAAACTCCTTAGTGGCCACTGTGTCTAGCCCAGTGTGTGAACTTACTCTCTCCACCTAGTCTTGTTTGTCCACTTTCCTGTCTGGCATATTGTTGCCCGAATTTGAGGCTGTGAACTTCCACAGGGTTCTGTGTGGAAAGGCACGTCTTTTTGTGCTTGTTTAGATGGTGCCTTGTATAATGGTGTCCTCTTCTTAAGGTTTGTAGTGCTCTTGTAGAGTCGCAATGAATAAACTCTTTGAAAGTGTCAGGTGAGGTAATCTGAATGGTGCATTTGTGTGAGAACTTATATGGCTCTAATATAGCAAAGACACATGCAAGGAATTGATGATATTTAAGCATTTTGCTAGTGAAGACACTAGATGTCCTGTAGGAACAGAAAAGCTATTGTGGACCTGAATCTACCTGTCTTCCTCTGGTGCCAGTGCTCCACAAAGCATGCATTTTGTACTTTTAATGCTATTCAGTTTAGCAAAAGGTACAGCCTGAGACCAGTCAGAGAACATAATTAAAGAATGCTCAGCTTCCATCCCTCATATAAAGGTCATGTATTCATATTTCAGTTATTTAAGTCAGCCTGCAGTGTTCATAAAGTGTCTGATGTTCTCTTAGTCCTTGTGTAAACAATAGCAAAAACAAAACAGAATTAATTTTCAATTAATCTGAGACATTCATAACAGGCATTAGAACAATAAACAAGTTTTATAATCATCCTTCCTCCTTGTGTATGAGATTATTTGACCTCTTTAGACTAATCAGATTTTATTTGTCAAATTAACTTTAAAATTCAGTATTAGTAATTCCAGACAGTCAAAACTGACTCAGGTTTCATCCCTTCCTATTCCACTGCCTCCAAGTGGGGGAAAAATTATTTTTAAACTAAAGTTTGCAATATGAACAGTCTTGATTTCATTTTTAAAAAAATTAAAAATCAGTTTTCTGTGTCTCATTCTACATTTTTAACCTTTAGAATTTTTTTTTTCATTTTCAAGCTTTTTCTTAGCGTTTCTGAAGTCTGGAAGCTTTTTTAAATGAAACCTGAGATTCCTGCATAATTGGTTGCCTATGGGAGTTTAGATTTTAATTAAAAAAAACAACAACGTGGGACAGTTGTGATAAAATCATAAGAACTGGCAACGCATTTGAATTTCTAAGACAGGTAGGGAAGCATGGGGAAGGGGAAGAAAACAGCCTGTCAGGAGACTTTCCTGATGATGAAACCCCCGTGGGATTACAGATGGCCAGCTGCGGTGCCTGAAGGGTGCAGAGAGGACATTATAGGTCACCTATACCCACTGCAAGCACAGGAAAATGCGGATCTCTAACCATCAGCACTGCCTTGTATTCATGGTCTTTACTAGGCTAATCCTCCCTGCTCCCCAGCTCCTTATCTGTTGATAATCTTTCCTTACCGTGATAGGCATTTGAAGTGCGGTGCACTTTTCCTGGCAATGGTAGTGCCCTGTGCCAAGCAGATGCTTAGGGAAAATCAACAAGGCTCAGGGTAAAAGTTGAGACCGTGACCAGCTTTATTGGGCTATATTGTTTAAATGATGATTCATTACTTGCTCAGAACAAGGACTTGGGCAAGGCTTGCTCCCTTTCCCCGAAGGACCCTTATGTCTAGTACCAAGAGTGGTGGAAAAGTCCTAGTCTTCAAAGAGGGAGATAGTAAAAGTTCCTCTGTCAAAGGTGTTTTAGATAGCACTGAACAAAGTCTTAGAGAGCTAATGACTATGTTAAATCTGAAAAGGAGATAATCCAGAAGATCTCTAGCTTTGCACTGGAGGATAATTACAGGTGATCTTTGTTGTCACACAACTGGTTATGCCTTACTGCTGTGACTCTTGTTTCAGCACAAAAGCACACATGTCATGAGCAGGCATGTCTAGTCAGAGAAACAGCATTGTGCTTAGAGTTTACGATATGCAACAGTATTGAGAGCTATTAATTCATGCTCTCATGAGCTTGTCTCAACTCTGCTTTTTGTATCGAAGTTCTGGATGTCATAGCTTTTTATTCTGAATAGATGGCCAGAGAGTGTTGTTCTCCTAACTGAGCTCAGTTAATGTAACACACAGCTCGGTAAGAAATGAAGAACTGGGGTAACCATGGAGCCTGTATCCTGCTCTTAGCAGTACCTGTTAGTGGAAGTTCATTCAGTAAGACAGCACCAAACACAGTGTGGGCAGAAGGGAAATCCTCTCGTTCAGAAAGGCTGACCTAGCACCCAGGTGAATGGAAAGTGCGTCACCCTTCAACTCCCCAAAGGAGCTGTGTCCTTATCTCAAGCTTGCCTTGGAGCCAGGGACATGACCCTGCTTTTTAGCCACAGGGCTTCAGTGTGCAAGCCAAGGAGGTGGCTCATCCTGTCGCATCATTCTCTTCCTCATACTGCTGTGTTCAGTATGTATGTATGCTCTTGTACCCTCACGATACTCAGCACTTAAAATGAAGGCAATTTGATTTCACACAATAAAAAACCTAACAGTACTGTCTTGTACCAGTGAATTATCCTGCACATTCAGGTGAAGTCACTCAGAGAAAGACTAAATAGTGGTCCAGTTACCGATTTCCCATGGTTTTTTTATACTAGGAAGACATCTGAAATGATCCCAGCTTTTCCATTGTGAATTCTGTCATTAGACTATATTAGAGCTGCTTCTCCATTCATCTTCCTCCCCAGTGCTCTGACCCGTTTCAGGCTGGTGCTTGCTTCTTTGGGGAGCTGTTGGCTTTGTGTTACCATCAGAGAGAGAGGAGGAGGAGGAATGGCCCTCCCCAGTCAATCCGCTCTTAAATTAAAGTATGTTTCAGACATATGTTTAGCTTTGATTGGGAGGGGCGGGAAGCAGTTCTCCTGTCTCGGTTTGCCTCTATTTTACTTTGAAGCCATCAAACATCTTCATTGCCTGGCCTCTCAAACATGGGAGCCAGCAGAGGGAATATGATGAAACAGGTATTTAAGGCAATTAAGGGGCAGGCTGGAGCACAGGCTGAGTTATCAATCATTGCATGATCTACCTGGAGAGGTGAAAGAACAGTGTGGGTACTCGGCACGTATCCATCAGGTATTGAAGCGGGGCTACCTGGGGATTTTTTTTTTTTAACTAAATCTGTAATAAAATAGATAAAGTTGTTACTTTACCTGCTCCCGTGTTACAGTTTCAGATAGTGCTCTACATCAATACTCTGGAGGAGCTGAGAAGAGGAAATAGCTTTTCCAGAGCTCAGATCTGATAAAAGATCAGTTCCAGGACTAAAGCAGAAAGAATATGGACTCATAATCCCAGAGTGACACACAGCTTTTAACTTTGGCTTTTTTAAAAACTTCTCATGCAGCTGCAGTAATCCAAAACAAAGTGCTCAGTTTAGAGAAATCCAAAGGATACAAGTGCTTTAGCCCACCAAAAAACCACCTGTCAAAGATGAGATTACATCCTGAAATGTCTTCATCTTGTTATCTCTGCTCAAAAAAAAAATATTAAAAAAAAATCTCCATCATCTTATTCCTGGTCCAAAAAACCAGAAATAATGAACTGATGTTTACAGCGTCCTCTGCAAAATCTCTTCCAACTGCATCAATAACGTATTTGCACTGAATGTATTAGTGATTCAACAGTAAGAGTCTCAGGCAAATATTTATTTGGTTTACTGTTTACAAGATAATACTCTAGTCATTACAAATGGGTACAAATCAAAATTTCTGCCTGTTCCCAGTTTAAATTACTGGTTGCTGTCATGCAGTTTGGAGCTCTGCTGGTAGTTTGAGGCCATGGAGCCCTTCTAACCAGTAATGCTGATGAGCTTGCTAATACTGATTGATTCTACTGATGGGTTTAGGTCCATGAAACACTTTTAAAATATGACCTCAAACTCTGAAAAACACTGAGTCTAAGCAAACAATGTGGAAAGGGAAAGAAACTGAAGCAGTGTGTGGTAGCATGACTAAGCTGACAAAACTTTTGGGAAAATAGACTGGGATTTTTTTCTGTAGCATCAGTAACTTTTTAAAACTATTAAAAAAAAAAGATTTAATAGTAATAATGTTTTTCAATAAATCGTTCTCTGATAGTTTTTGTACTGTTGATGTTTAAGAGACACCCCACTAGGTGTCCTCAGCCAGTAATTTGACCTGAGAGATTACAATTTCTCATAGGAGAATTGTAGTCTGAGGTGTGGGAAACAAAGCCGGAGAAGCCTGTTGCGGCTTGGAAGGCTGCGGGCTTCCTCCTCCTCCTCCACATGCCCGCAAAACAGCACTGAAAGTCGGCTCTGGCCCTGCGAGCATACCTGTGTCAGTAGCAAAGCACTCATCGGTGTTTCTGTGCTACAATGAGATGCCTTTAAATGTAAGAGTAAGTGTGTTCTTCCGAATACATTTTGACATAGACTGTAGGTGTGTTGTCTACTTACAAGCATGTGGATCACTCTGTCCATCTTAAATGCCGGATGAAGGAATGATTTGGAGAATCTCATGTTCATTTGGGGCAAAATAGGTCTGTTATAATCAATGAACTTAAACAAAGAACCTCAGTATTTATCAACATTAGTTTGAAAATATCCAAGTGCATGTTCATGCAACCAGATTTTACCTGACCTTGCAAACCTCTCGAGTCAATGAAGGTCATCTGGAAATCAGAAATTGATTCTTCTATGGAGTCTATTAGTACATCTTTTGCTGTAGGGTTATGAATACCCCAAGCACTTCTTTCCTGCTACTGTCTCACATCTCTCCCTTCCCTTTGCTAGAGGTGGTGGGGAGTGTGGAGAACACTCCAAATGCATCTCTGCCTCACTGAACCTATTTCATCTTGTTCATTGCTTTTTGGGTTGTGTTGATAGCAGAAGTTCAAAATATCGTAGAAACCAAGGATGTTTGAAGTGTTTCAGGCAGAAGATTAGCATGTTGACAAGGACTGTCATTCAGAGTGTCTGAACCCCAAATTTAGCCTTACTAAATAATTAAAAAAAAAACCAAAAACAAACCAAACACACAAAACGAACTAAAAATCTCAATGGTTGTTTTCTGTGTACTTCCAGCAGCCTTGTGTCAGTGTTCCTAATGAGTTTTGTAAATAATTTGTTAAAGTAATCAAAATCTGGACCAAAGCTCTGTAAGGGACATGGTGACCTTTTGACAGACCTGGAATTACAAATCTGTGCACAGTGTTGTTTCTGGTCTACTATATATCGGTGCCAAAGGTGGTTGGACTGCAGGTTTTAAGGGGGGGAAAAAGAGAAGGCAAAATTATTAGAAGGCAATCAAGGCACAAAACTAAGAATCTTTAGGTATCTAGCCCAGTGCTGTATTTGTTTTAATATTGGATACTGCTTCTGAAACATAATAGAGAATCTTATTTGAATGTTTCGGTAATCTCTTTAATAAGTCTGAACACAAGCTCCCCATGGGACCTCACATGTTGCTGTTTCAAACTATTGAAACCGTTCTATACTTTTAGAATAAAATTGTTTTTAATGAACAGAGACTGTGGCTCAAAATATACATTAGCAAAAACCAGATTATTAAGTGAGTTAAACACTCATGAGACTTGCAAATTGACAATTTTGGAGGAGAAAGTTCTCTGTGTAGCCACAGGGTGAATAAAGCAAGGGCAGAAGAATACAGGCCCTGACAAAGTGCTGTAGCATTGGCCCCAGGTCGTCCTGTTTCCGGCTTGGTTGAATGCTCGGCCTCTCTTCCCAAAGGCTGACGCTGTTGCTCTTTCTCCTTGTTTTGAGTCCTTCAGGGCACATCTGTTGCCCTGTAACCTCCTTTAGGTATTTTTTTTCCCCCTCTTCCTGATGTTGATGCTCTTAATACAACCCGCAGCTCTGGCGCCTCTGTGCTTATCTTGCTTTGAAATGTAAGATTGGACCTCCCTTGAGAAGTCACATGAATTCACTGAAGGAAACCAGCCATTTTGGGGGGGCATCAAAGAGGGGAACGTGACCCTTTCAGCAAGGTAGACCTCCTGTCCTAGGAGGCAGGAGTCCACATGACTCACCATAGGTTCTGAGTGGCGTTTCCTGATCCAACACTTCTTCTAGTGTACTTCTCATCTCATTCTGATCTTAGTCATAAAGTTTTATGAGTGCTTTTCTTCCTGGCCTTTTTACCCTAGCTCAATACTGTTAAGCAGCCCTTTGTTCCTTTTAGTCATCCACCCACAGCTTTCCCAGTTTTATTAGTGCCCAAATGAATGTTCCTACTTCTCTAGGCCATTCTACACATACTGATTCACCCAGCTTCTAATCAGCCTTTCTTATTCCCAGTGTGGGACTGGGAATTAGCTGAAATTTAAATAGAATCCTGCAGATTAGGATGTCTGGAGAAACCGATCCCCTTTTGTATGGTGCAGAAGATAAGCTTTAGGTTTCTAAATGATCCAACAATCTTTCTGGCATGATTAGCACTTCAGGGAGTGTTCCTGTTATCCAGAAAGTCTTTAATTGTGCCCTTGGGGTATTGTGAGGTAGGGGCAGTGTGTTAGGGAAAGATAAATCATTTATCACATTTCTGGATGTTTTGAAAGTCCTCAGCAAATATCGGGTTGGAGCAGAAAGCTCAGCAATGATTCTTGCTGGGAGGCAGGTAGCCCCGCAGTGGCTCACAGCTAATTGCACTGGCAGAGGTTGGCACATCAGCTACCTCCCAAACATGCGCTCTGTCCAAGGCATTCACTTTTTGGGAAGATGAGGTGTGCTGTGGCTGTTCTCCCTCAACTACAGTGCTGGCAGTTCATGGGGGTCTCAGCCCAGATACTCCTCTGGCCTCGTCCGCAGTAGATTTATTTCTAACTCCTTTATAGCAATAACTAGCTCTAACGTCAGGTGTTTGTTTTGTCTCTCCCTGTAGAAGAATCCCTGCTATCAAGAAGCAGCTTGCTTAGAAGGAGCAAGGATATAATTTTTCTCTGGTCTTTAATTAGTGGGTTTTTTAATGGTTTCTTCACAAGCTAGCCCTTTAGGTTGCTACTATTTCTGACTTGTCTGACTCTGCTGTCTCTTCTCTCTCTCTGTCCATGTCCTATCCGTCTCATTTCCATTTCTGTCTTTTTTCCCCTCTTGTTGCATTTCCCTCCCTGCAGAGTTTTGTACCTCTTTATGATCTTCACACCTACTACAGTCTTCGTTTAACCTACAGAAAAGATCAATTGTAGAAGAACTAATGTTGATGTTGAACTGTCATCACTGCTACTCTGCTGTGCCGAGGTTGCTGTGAGATGGCCAAGAGAGGTCTAGTTGCTGAATCATTGCTTGGAGATCTCTGCAAGCTTGGGCATGTGTGACTATCTATCTCTGCTTGGTTCTCGTTTTTGGCAGGTCTCCCCCATGACAAATGAGGGCTAGAGTCTTGTCCATTAAAAAAGCAATGAAAAACAAAGCAACCTTCTTAGCATCTGGATATCTACTCAGAGCAAACTAGGCTTACAAACCATACACTCTGCTGCCTTTCTGCAGAGGTATATCCTGAGTTTTGTGGAGCTTCTCTCTGCTGTTGTGAAGAGCAGCCTGGACCTACAATCAAGAGTAGCACTGAGACTGATATTTAGATGGCCCACTAAGTTCTAATATCCATGGAAAGGTTCTAAGTTTCCATAAGGTTTGGAATTGCTTGCATACCAGGTGGATTCTAGAGTTATGGGTTTAGTTATGCAAAGTGGGGAGCACAGGAAAGAAGCTGAAATAAGTTTGGTTTGAGGATACTTCTAATATAGTATAAATTTATTTAAGCAAATGCTTCATTTGAGTCAACTCCCACCAGATTCAGCAGCAATATCAGGTTCTGCAAAGACGAACATGATGCTTAAATAATACTAGAGGTGGTATGTGACCATTTGACTTCTCGTACAAAGAAAAAGCAGAGAGTAGACCAGGTCTGCATTAAGCAAGCAGAGGAAGAGTTGGCTGCCCACAGGTCAAACCCTGGTTGCCCTTCTTTGCCCTCCCGCTGCACACACCAATAGTCAGGTTGTCCTTTACTCAGCTACCTGCCATGGAGTAGGTGGAGGAGGAAGGAAGGAGATCAGGAGCTTCCACTTTTCATAGCAACAAGTTACTGAGCCTTGACATGAACTCCTGCCTTGGAGCAGGGCAGGGAGCACAAGGGGCAGAGCGGGGACAGCAGTCACCCTGCTGGTGGTGGTGGTGGGGATGGAGCTGAGGCAAAAGCTGGGACATGACCCTGGGCTGCACAGCAAGATCTGGGAGGAGATGCTGATCTTTGGCCTGGTGAAGCAGATGATGGCCCTCCAGTCTGTGCTCAGAAGTCTGTGACAAGCCTGTTTGCAGGGAGCAGAGAGAGATTTGGGAAGGCAGCAGTGTGGAGAGCGAAGAGGAAAAATAAAGAAGTGTGAAGGTCAATTGAAAACTTACCTTTGTTAAAGAAAACATTTTCCAAATACCAGATTTCTTGCTGGATGGAACAGGACAATCATTTAAAAAACACTTGGGGGGTGTGGGATGTCAGGAAATGCACACACATAAAAGTCTGTGAGGAAGAACCTTCGGTTACTTGCATGAAATGCATAGATTTTCAAATGGTAAGTTTCAACACAGAAATCTACTTAATAGACACATCTTACTTTTTCTTCTAGAATGAAGTAATCCTCTAACGCTGTTATGCCAGCTGTCTGCTGGAGCCAAGAGTTCAGCTATTTGTAGACAAGTCACTAATGGGATGCTGATAGAAATAACCTCTTGTTTCTCACAACTAAGGATGGCTTCATAATGAATGTCTGTCACGATGCCATAAGGTAGAACCTGGTATGGTCCGATTTGCATTGTGACAATGCATTATTGATACAAGCAGAAGTATTTCACCCAGTTACAGTGCAGACCTCTCCCATAATATCTTGTGCAATTGCATTGAAATTCCTGTTGACATTGAGTATGTTTAGCTGTGTCATTATGTTTCCAAACAAGCCACTCCTTCTCCCCATTGTTTCCTAAACCTCTCTCCAGAGAAATTACTTACTTCAGTGCTAACCCACAATGAGGAAAAAAAAAAAAAAAGTAAGCCCCAAAAATCTGTAGTAGGGCACTTTTCAACTAGTAAAGGAAGGAAATGCTTTTGTGGGATGTGGTTTTAGAAGATTCTACATTCTACTACTTTTTTTTTTTTTTTTTCTTCTTCATGCCGAAATTTCCTCAGGAGAGTGAGACTACTCACACTAAGCAGATTCATCAACTAACAAGTGTCTCCTCTTGATTTCAAGAATGAATTGCCCTCAAAATACTTTTATTGCCACATCTGTTTTTCTGCTCTAAACATTAATGCTTTTGGATGGTAACTTGTCTGTTGACACATTGTCTTCCTGCTTCCCAGACAAAGTACTCATCTGCACTTAAAATACTTGGAATTTTTCAGGGTAGGGGAGACTTTTTTTTTTTTTTTTTTAATCATAGTGTTTGATTCTCAGCAGTACTGGGTTGTATAAAAGTGTGAAACAAAGGGAGCTTTTAACGTAAGCACAAGCTTATTGTCAGTACAGGAATGTCTTGAAAAAAGCATAGGAGTCAATGCTTAGGGAAGGTGACTCTTCTGTATCTCTACAGGTATGAACAGATAAGTAGATATTTACAGGTGAATGAAACTTGGAATTCCTTTCCACTGAGAAGTTTATATGTTTTTATGCTGAATATAAAACTGTTTTTAAAAAAAAACTTGGCCCAGAAAAGCTTCAAATTAGAGCCTCTGTGTGGCTACTGGATTTTCAGGTGTCTATTCAGAACTGAAATTAGGGTATGTCATACAATTTCTTCTTTTAGGATCAAGATACTATGTAGAAAAACATCTGCTTTGAGGAAATACTATATGGCTGTGATTAGTAGAAAATATATCACAAAAATCTAACTATTCAGCTCAGCAGAAAACAGCAGAAAATAATCAGGGCATGGTATGCCTCAATTTCTGTACTGTGTGACTGATCTTAGAAAACTGGTGTTAAGCTGCCTAGAAAAACCTGAAACTGGAAAAAAAAATAAATTCTGAAGTCAGAGTAATTTTTCATCCAAAAATATTTTGTTCAGGAAACTCAAGCTTGTGTGTCTTTTATGATGTATGAAAATGGCAGAGACTTTTTGTGGAACTATGCGTGTATACTTGTTGCCTCCTGTATGTAGTTTGTAAAGCAGTCAAACAATGACAAAATCCAAGTGAGTGATGGGTTCTTTTTCCTAAGAGTTGGTGTATGCAGGGATTTATATATCCTGTTGCAATGTAGCTGAGTTACCCTGTGTGGTAACTTCAGAAATAGATTCAGTGTGAACTTCCTTGCCAGTTAAGGAAAGTTATATTTGTCCACATACTTATTCAGTAAAACGCCAGATTATAGAGCAAGTTCTATGAGACCAGTAGTGATGCAATAAAATATGTCTGACGAGGCTGAAGGGGTGTTAGTCACCCCTCACTTGAGCTGGATAGGAAATTTGGCCACTGTTCAAAATTAGCAGAAGTCTTAGGTTCCACTCATTTGGTCAGCTTTGAAGCCTGACTTCCCCAACATTTTGGAAAGGAACCCCTGTGGTGTTATATTCCAGTCTGCTTTTGAGTGCTTACACCATTTATTTATTTGAACACACTGGTAACTGTGCCAGTTAAACAGTAAAATGAGGTCAAATGCATTTGGAGCAAAATGTCCACGGTGGTTTAAGGGCAAATTGGCTTTCAGCAGCAGAAGTCTGCTTTTGGTGTCAAAGAGATCATGCACGTGTGCTTTGGCTGTTTTGGTGCCAAGTGATTGCCCATAACAGGGTCTGAACTAGTCTGTGAGCTCAGCCCTGGCAAGGTCGAGGCACCGGCATGTGGTCTGTTTTACAGCCTTGCTGGTGGCTGGCCATGCAGTCCAAAGGCCTGGATTGCAAAAAGCTTAACAGGTGGCAGCATCCTAAATTGCTGCTATTAAACTTGGCATTGCATGCTTGACCTATGCCCTTAAAAGCTTTTCTGGAGCTGCTGTCCTTCAAGCCGCTAAGGAGACCTTTGCAATTTCTGAGATTGTTTTAGTAAACTGATCTTATCTGAAGCTCAAAATAGATTTTAAAGGTGCTGAATGCTTCCAGTATATCTCCTATAACAACATGCTTTGTCACAACAGGTGGAGGTTTCAGTCTGAACAACACATTGGGCTCGTCTGCTCTTCGCGCTCCCATCAGCTTCTGTGAGGCTGTAGGAGGGATGTGAACCCTTCCATTGTACAGAGCGATGTGACTTTTTGGGTTGTTTGGAGTACACATTGTGCTCTGGTCTCCAGCTTGATCTATAGTCATTGCTATGTTTCATAAAGACAATATTTATTTTGACACACATAGTATTTTTCTTTTCTGTATCTTACTATTAAATCCCTGACTGAAAGCACGTTGCTTGATAATTACCCATGCACATTTTTCCTTTGGGTTTAGAAATAAAATTGCAGGTGTCTGCAAGGGGAATCTCTGTCTATTCAAAGAAATAAGAGCCATCTTGTAAAACTTGCAGTGTTCTCCTTTCAGCGTCAATTGGAATGAATTCTTCAATAACTTTGGGTGACAGAGGTCTGTGAGAGTTACAGGATTTTATTTTTCATCTTTGGAAATGGTGCTTCAGTGATGCTGGAACACTTTACAGCACTTAGAGGGTGTTATATAATAACTTAAGTGTGTGCACAGAGGAGTCGGAGAACTTTGACCAGGAAATTGATCTGGGAAGAACCGTCATTGCAGGTCAGTCTGCATCAGGTTGTGCAGCTGCCTGTGGTGTGGAGGAGGTCAGGCAGCCTCTGAATCTTGGAGCAGAGCTGGAATCAGAGACACTGATGCTTTAGGATTGCTCCGTGAATGCAGTGGTGGTGGAGAAGCATTAACCCACAAACAGGACGAGGCATTTGTCAATCTGTAGGCAGTGCTGGGAAGGGTTGTCCTGCGAACTGGACAGAGAGGTGCTTCGTGACCTATACTCTAGGTGGTAAATGTCTGCTTGTGGACTGAGCTGAAATTGGGGTGAACAGATGGTGTTCAAGTGCTTTCCTTGCCCCTCAAACCCCAGCTGTCCCCACAGCTTTCATCAAAGATGGCACAGGGTCACATCTTTACACTCAGCTGGCATAGTTGCAGCACCTTACGGGTCAAGAGGTGGTGGATAAAGTCCAGCCATGTGCAATTGTGCCTGTGCCTGGTGGAAAAGCTCCTGTCCATACTGTAGTCCAAAGCAGAGACAGACTTTCCCTGCCCCCATCCCTAGAGCGTGCCCAAAGTCTGTGGTGAGTTTGCACTTGTGCACCTTGTAGCTGTTACAGCATGGAGCTAGCCCCCCCCCCCCCCCCCCCCCCCCCCCCAACGCTTTCTAGGTGCACCATAGATGTGATTAAATACAGGAGGGGGTAGAAGAAAATGGGCTTTTCTAGTACTGCTTTGTCAAAATACAACCAGGACAAGTGCAAACTAATTAGAAATCTAGACAACTCCCATATAAAACGCAATGGTGTGTCATGTGTGTGCCAACACGCAAAGTCATTACTCAGTTGTTGTTCAGGCAAAATTCCCACTGAGTAAGGTCAGAGTAATCACCTCAGGATCTGGCTCTCCTGTGTTCCCCTCCAGTTGCCATAGTGCTTTCCATGTGACAAACACAAGGTACTTGCTGATCTTGGCTGGGTGCGTGTCATGCACTCACGGCTTTGCTGAGTCAAGGCAAGGCTTGGCATGGCACCTGGACATTACCTGTCCTCTCCCAGAGGAGACAAAACCTTGTTGGCTTCTGCACGTGGTCCTCTTGCAAGCCCCTCCATCCCTGCACCATGTTACCGAAATTGCCACGGCGATTAGGTAATGCTCTGTACGTGTCGCTGCCTATCAGCGTGATCACGGTTGATTTGTCCTTGTTCCTTCATTTCATTGTCCCCTGCCTCTCCATACTGGGGGGTAGGCTAACTGGAGGCGACCAGTTCCATGCCTTTCACCCATTCTTCCCCAAAAGCCCTGCTTTTCCCCTCTCCAGCAGGTGGTGAGGGAGAAGGGCCTGTGCCTGGGCATAGGCTCACCCAGTATCAGGGCACTTGCCACCAGCTCTACTCTAGCCATGTGCTGCCTCAGCTCCCAGCCTCTTGTTGCAGTTTCCTAGAGGCAGGTGCATGTCTTGCTCTGTACAGGTCTGGAGCTTGTATGCACCTGGGGCTCCTCCTGTGCTCCCTCAAAGTCAGTAACGCTATATCTGTAGTATTTTGGTATGCTGGTAGGTCTGTAATATTTTTGGATTTTTTGTTTGTGTAGAGATGGTTTTTTTAGTGCCCAGGCCTGCCTTTTACAGCTTGAGGCATCTCATGTGCCTCTGATCTGCAGGGATGTATCAGACCCTTCATACAGCTCTCCTCAAAGGCCACGTCCAGGGACTGTCCTGAGCCTTGCTGGTCTCTCTGGACATCCACAGGCTTGGTCTGGTTCCCTTACTGTGGATCAGCTTTAAGGATCTGGGCCAAAGTTTTTGATATGCAGATGGGAGGAAAAGGTGTGCTCTTTTTGAGGGGTAGGATTCTGGTATGGCTGCAGTCCTTTTAGTAGCCTGGGTAGTCCTTAATGTCAGTGCTATGAACACTGCCAGGCATGAACTGTGGCACACTGTGTTCCCTTCCCTCTATTTTGGGGATTTTCAGTTCCATGTCCCTCTCTCCCCAGTCTGCCATCTCCCTGAAGGGATGGATTACATGCCTACCTTAAATACCAGCAGCTCTCGTCACCCTCCCAGTGCTCCCCGTTCACCACCCTGGTCGAGCAGCTGTGTGCATCTCAACCCCTCCTGTACTGTGTGCTTCCCTCCTGGGTCTTTCATGCCTGTCCCATACCAGCTCCCCTCTGCTCTCCTTTCCTCCCTGGGCTCCACCCAGCTTTATCTTTTAGACAGACGGAGAGATATGACACACAGCTGTGTTCAGACCTTACTTCACTTGGCTGACGATCTCTCTCCAATTACCTTAAATGCAAGCTAGCACAGCAAGGAGAGGAAGTTTTAGGAGGTATTGAGAGAAAATGTCATACTCTGTGGTAATAGCAAAGAAAAAAGGAAAGGGATTTGATTTTCAGCAAAATCAGGCTGCAAGATGGACTCCTATGCCAGTTTGCAGGAAATTAATGATAAAAACATAAAGTGTGCAAATTTTGGCCTTGATTCTTCTGTTGCTTGTGTCTAATAGGCATCTGACCAAGGATGGCAAGGGATGAGCTCTGGGAGATGTAGCTGTGGCTGTTCATCCCTTTATGTGCCTCTGCTGGAGGTTGGTGCAGATCTGTAGTGGGGTAGCACTGAGGGCAAGAGGACTTACAGCCCAGCTGCTACTCTGTGTTGTCCAGCCCAATTCCTGAAATCAGTATTGATGGTAGGATTGCACTAAGATGCTGTGAACCCAAGGGGTGTGGGGTAGGCATAAGTAATTTTATGGCCCATCTTCTGAGAAGAGATACCCTTTGGAAAAGACTGTGGTGTGTGTGGAAATGTAGTGTCTTGTCCATAAGGGTTTATTCACAGACAGGACAGTTCCCACTTTGACTTCACTTTCTCATGATTAATATTGGTTTTCTCTTGCCAGTGCCAGTGGCTTGATGGAGATATACCTTTTGACATTGCATATGAGCAACGCTTTGGAAGGAAATGTCTCTGTTTATGCTTATGTGGGTATTATGTATGGCTGCTGGGAAGGAAAAGACCTGTCCTTTAGAAGAGCTTTATTAAGGGAAACCAGTTATTAACAAGTATATATGGAAAGGGTGGAGTTCCTCATTACTCCACTCATTTCGGCATCTCCTATCTGTCTCAGGAGTGCATCATGGTGATATCAGCCTTTATTAATATAAAACTCAGTATTACGCACCCAAGATTACACCACAGGTAGCTAATTCAGTGGGTCTCTGACACCGCAGCCTATCTGATTAAAGTGGCAGTGGAGCGATCAATGACAGCAAATTAAACTGTTGGTGTCAAGGAGCTTTTGGTGTTATGGTGTAAACTTTAAATTATATTCAAGAATTAAAACCTGGGAGACTGTGATCTAATTAGCTGAAGTTTATCCTGTGAGTGGTTGAGATCTAATGACTTGGAGATGCAGAGATGAAAACGCCCAATGGCTAATTTTCTCTGTGGGAAAGTGAGAAATTAATTGGTTTTGGTATGTGCTACATGACTTTTCTGTGTGCTTTTTCAATGGGTTCTGTCCACTCTAAGGAATATGCCATTGTGGAAAGATGTATTAACTTAAACTCTTTTCAAAGCAAATATGTGTTACAGAGTTTCCCCCTCTCCTTGAAGAGAAGTATGTTTAATCTGGTTTTTGCCTTTATTATGGGAGTTACTACAAAACTTAATCAGCTAAAGCATATTTTTAGTGGTGGAGCTGCTGGGAAATTAGCACTTCTGTTCTGAAATCCAGTGCTGACATTTAAATCCTGTGTGGGAATAAGAAGTCCACATTTCTTGAAAACCAAACTTTGGTTATTCCTAACAACAATTCTCTGGAAACCTTTCATTTTAATAGTATGAACATCTTATGCTCTACTGTTGTATAGGTAAATACATTTTAATAGAGAGAACATAGTCTAAAAAAGAAATCACCATATCAAAACAATTCTTGGTCTCTTCTTTTTTTAGAGACATATCAAACCATATCTGCAAAACGTTTTGATTCTGTTTAAATGATTTTTTAAAAAAATAATAAACTCTTCTCTCGGATATTTTGATCAGTTTTATTTAGCATATGAGTGTCCATTGTTTCACATCCTGAGAGGTGCAGGGTGGCTTCAGATGAATTTTAAGGGACTCAGCACTCCTCAGCATGAGTCCCATAATATTTACCCAGTGATGAGACAAGCAGGTGTAATTATAATGCCTTTATCGTTTTCTCATAGCTGTCTTGCTGATAAGCTGTCCTTGGTGAGAACTGCTCGCACACATTTGATGACAAAACAGTGTGTTTGTGTGCGTGTGTGTGCCCCCATGTGTGCATGCGGAGACATTGGGGCTGCCCGCTGGTACTGTTCCCCCCCAGCAAGCGGGACTCGGAGCTCTTGCTATCAGTGTTTAAGGGTTTTATGAGCTGCTGATGATGTGGATTTCTGACATGATTCAGTTGTGGCTCAGGACTCCTCTTCCCACCTAATCCTCCTTTCTCCTTATACTTGACTCTGTGAAATGAGGTCCCTCAAATCTGAGCCTTGCTTCAGTGCTTGTCACCCAAGTTGGCCCCGTTCTGCAAAACTTTGAAATAAACCAACTTCTCCAAGTGCTCTTATGTGCTGTCCTCATGATAGCTGCTTTTTTTCACTTTCTTCCTTTCTTTATTTCTTTTTTCTTCCTCTAAACACAGTCTGTGTGTGTGTAGAGGAGCCCAGTCATTCTGCTCTCTCAGAGGGCTCTCAGCATGCTCCTTGCCTGGCTGCAGTTGATGGGAAGAAGGTTTTTATCATCTGCCAGTCAGTGGATGCAGGGAACAGACAAGAAAAGTCAAGCTGTCTTTTAAGGTAAAAGAGGAGCTGAAAAAAAAGTCAATAACAGTGAGAAAGTGGTATAAGGGATGAAAATAACCAGGTGCATCTTAAGGCATGAAAAATGTCCCAGATCCAGATTCTTTCTTATATGTCATTATTTAACTGGAAAATTTTATGGAGGGGATATCTTCAGATTGATACTTGTGTTTCAGATAGTGCCTTAACCTACTTGGGTGACAAGCTTATTACTCAGTGTCTAAATAAAACTCCTGATGATAAGTAAATGATGCTGTTTCCCAGTGAAGTGTATGGAAAATGTGCAGGTTATTAGCCAACTCATTTTTCAGCCTGGGACACAGACACTGGAATGAAAGCTGAGCACGAACTTGCTACTGTAAACATCAGGCGTTGGAAATGTTCATCATTGTTCACAGGCTGTTAAGTCAGCTTCCTGTTCACCAATACTCTTCTATTCTTACTTGGTCAGGTTTTCTTTCTTAAGAGATATGGTTTCCAGGATTCTCACCTCTCTTATTCCCCTTTTCATCAGCACTGCACCTCATACTGAGCTTCCTTATACCTTTAAAACACTGCCCGCATCTCTTATGGCCAGGAAATTCACTGTTCTCCTCCACATCATCACTGGGAGAGCAAAAGTATTGAGGAAGATGCAAGGAGCTGCGATTTACGTTTTTTGCGATAATTTTGGGGTGATTATTTTATAGACAAAACTTGTCATTTGCTTATAATTTTTATTCATGTCAATATGCATTTCGTGAAGTCCTCACTCCTGTTTCATTTTTAATTGGCACTTTTAATATATCCTATTTTGTGTACTGGCAAAGAGAAACATTTTCTCATTAATGTTTCCTCCCACTTTTTGACTTTTTTATTTCATTCTGTTCATTTCCAACATCTGATCAGCCAATCTGTTTACTTAAGGTTTTTCGAGATATAAAAATATGATTTGACATATGTATGGAAACATGCTATTCAAATGAATAAAAATAAGGAATATTGAGAATTTTTGAGTCTTCAAAACTATCACAACAAGTTTCATGAATTCTTTTGGAGATGTTTCATGTAATAGAAACTTCTTCAGGCTTCCCCTTTTGATTCTTTTTTCTCTCTCCGTAACCAGAAATTCATGTTCTTTAAGAGCTGTTTGCCCAGTGCCATTTTTATGCTCCTATCATTATCTCCCATGCATACCTTTTACTCTAAGTATTTAATTGATGCTGGAGACTGTGCCATGTTTAAAAACAATTACATTAATTCCTGTATTTTTCACGTAATGTGGTGTGTGTCTGCTGCAGTCTACAAAGGCTTAATAATATGGCTAAATACTGTATGTGGGTGCAGTGAATATTAAGCTGGGCTGAGTATGGAAAGTGTAGAAACTAAAGTAGAGGGGAAAGGCTTTTGTTCCACTAGAATGGGGTGAGAAACCTTTCCTTACCTGGGGCCACAGAGGGCTCTTGGGTACCATATCAGTGATTCTTGCAGTAGCACACACTAGTCTGTATTTCTGTATTGCTTGGATCCTGTACAGTGCCCACAGACCTGTGATAGGAACACAGCTACAGCCAGTGGGCTGCGTGCCCCTTCTTGCACAGCACCTCCCACCACAGCACCAGATTTCAGCTTGCTGAGCCTGGAGTCATTGGGGCTTGCCATAGCCCCTGCAAGCACTGAGCTGCCCCAAGCCAGGCATCGACCTGTGTGAAGCTGGGAGGCAGGACTCCCAGAGCATCCTTCGGGGAAAAAAGAGGTGGAAATGGAGACTGGACAAAGATTAATAGAAGGCATGGGGAACAGAGTGGGACTTCACAGGGTACCAGGCTATGCCAGGGAAGTTGTCATCGGGGTGGAGGTTTCACACCTCTATGCTAGAGAGTCAGATTTGAAAATCAGCCTAGCAAGGAAAGAGTTTAACCCTGTGCTATGGGAACTGTGTATACATGGGCATATTCCCTGATGAAAAACAGCAGCTGCAGTTGCAGTAGAGGGAGAAACTCACCAGTTTGGGGAGGGTAATGGCAGGAGAGGAGGGAGGTCCACACTGGTGTGTGTACAGGCAATATGTTGCAAAATGATAGTTGTGTCATCCTGCCAAAGGGGATATGACCCAGAGAAGATGATATAAAATTTGAAGGAGTACATTAACTTGGAGGAGCCTGTGTTCCCTGGCAGGACAACAGCCAGCCAAGCGTGTGGAGGTAGTAGGGAGAACTTGTTGCCTTTAGCCTCACTCTGGTGGACCAGACTGGGTAAAATGAAGATTTATTAACCCAGGATTTAATTTCTAATTTCTCCTAGAGGAGAAAATTCAGAGCTAATCTTGTTCTTTTTTCCCTCCTCTTGACACCCTAGAAAGGAAAAGTAACCAGCTGAGGTTTAAAGTGTCTGACACCAGTCCTGATGCAATGGCAATACAGGGTAAAATAACAAGTTGCAAACCCTGCCTGGGAGCGTGGAAGATTGCTGGAGCTATGCTGAGGGATACAAGCCGCCGCCGGTGCCTGAGCCGTGGCTTCCCAGGCAGCAGTCGCACCCTTTTAGCCTGTGGTGTGGGCATTACCTTTGGTGTTACTGGCTCAGCAATGAGAAGTGCTGAGCCAGTTGCTGTCTATTCAGGTAGGGTTTTCAGCCCATCTCACAAGGAAGTTGAAGTTGCGTAAGGGCACAAGTTGGAAGTCTTGCTGGGGCACAGGGCAAGTGGAAGTTGTAATGAGAAAAGCGTATGCAAGGGAAGATCCTGTGGGAGAAGAAAGGGGAAGAGCCACATTTCTCTCTGCTGGTTGGGGAGCAGACCATCCACCTGCTAATTTTTTTTTTTAACTTTCAATCTGCACGTGGTTCATGGTCTTTGACCTGATGGAAATTCCTGTTCTCTGTTCATATCTCTGCCCCCTATCCAGCACATCCCTGTGCCATTGCTGACAGCTGCTGGAAATGTCAGATTTAGTCTTCAAAACTAGATGCTTCCCATTGGGTTCCATTTGTTTTGGAGAGTTGCTTACAAGTGTGTCCTACACACACAACTGGGCTGGGTTGTGGGTGGTTGTGAAGAAATTGTCTCACCAAGTTCCTTATAAACACTCATGTAGTCATGCACACAGTCTTCAATTATAAAAGGGAAAATCAAGGTGATATGATAGGAGGGTTTCTAATAGACCACTATGGTATGGGAAGGGATGGATATGATTTTTTTTTTTTTAATTTTTTGTTAAGGCAGCTATCAGGCCTGCTTGAGGGGTAGGACTTTGTGGTAAACAGATATCTCGCTCTGTTGGAGGTCTGTTGGAGAAGCAGTTGGGTGGTCAGGTTCCTCCAACATGGTAAAAACAACTCATCTCAAAAACTAGTAGTGGACTGGCTATTTCAGTATCTGTGCTGAGTTAATAGAAACTGATTTAACAATCCCAAGGTGGGAGTTAATTGAATGATCATAAAATAAGCCAGGTTGCTATGATAAGAATCGTGGATTTCAGGAAAGGTATGGAGCTGGTTGGTTGTTATCTGGGACAAAAGTCTAAAGGGTAAAGAATGACTGGCAATAAGATACTGTATCCAAAACATGCTGGTAGACTTTCCTGATGCACCAGCCAGCTGGAAAGCTTTGTCTGAAATGCCCTGCAGTCCCTGGAGGGAAGCTCAGTACAGATGGACGTGCTCCCGCTTCAGGATGTGGCACAAACTCAAGTGTGGGGAATAGCTCCTTGGCAGCAGTGGAGCAGAAGGATCTGGCTGTGAACAGAGCACGAAGGATGTTGCAGTTGCAGTGCAGATTTGGCCTTCAGCAAGAATGGCCAAAGTCTAAACAGGCTTGTGCTCCTCTATGGCTTCTCTGGGTTTGTTTGTATTTTGGGATTCCAGCACGTTGTATCTTGAGTGTTTCACGTCCGCAGGAATGTAAAAAGCATTAAGATTAGGATGATTGATACAGTGCTGTTTGTTTGCTAACCTGGTTACAAAAGGTATTCCGCTTTGTAGTGCGCTCTGAATTATAAATGAAAGTAGCTTGATGTCTGAGTGTGCTCTGAAACTTATGTGGTGTAGCCAAATGTTCACAGTGCCCCTGAACAGCACTGACCTGTTGGCTTTTGTGCATTCTGGGGGTGCAAGGAAGTACTCAGTTTTGCTATAATAATATTATATCACAGAATCATCTAGGTTGGAAAAGACCTTGAAGATCATCTAGTCTAACCATTAACCTAACACTGACCATTCTCAACTACACCAGATCCCTCAGCACTATGTCGACCCAACTCTTAAACACCTCCAGGGATGGGGACTCCACCACCTCCCTGGGCAGCCCATTCCAACGCCTAACAACCCCTTCTGGAAAGAAATGCTTCCTAATATCTAGTCTAAATCTTCCCTGGCGCAACTTGAGGCCATTACCTCTTGTCCTATCACTTGTTACTTGGTCCCTTTGCAGAGAGCTGGAGACGACTCTCTTAACCTTCTTTCAGGTAGTTGTAGAGGGCGATGAGGTCTCCCCAAATATTAACAATAATTATAATGAAAAATAAGATATTTGAAAGAAATGTTATGTAATTTGTAAAGTCATCAGGTTCAGCTACGCTTTTGTTGTTTTGTAGCCCTTTTATACCCTAAGTATGCTCTGTTAGCTAATGCTAGTGGTTCCTTTTACTGTTACAAAGCTAGATCATGAAGAGAAATATGTGCCATGTCCAGCTTTTCCTGTTCAGGGAGTAATTTTTTTCCATGACGTCTAATCTTTTTCTTTTGCTGAACTGTCAGTAAAGCCAGACCACTTTGGCTTGGCTTTTTGCCCACATCCACCTACATATTTTTCTTAACAGCAAACAAACTAATTAAATGACTTTATCTTATGAGGCATTCCTTTCTCTCAGGTAGTTACTGATTAAAAAAATAAATAAAACTTCTCACTATTTTGAGAAAACAAGAGATGAGTCACTGTGTTCACAACCTGGTTTATTATTAAATAAGAAGCCAGGATCAAAAAATGAGCAGGGTGGAAAAAAATGTTAGTGCCATTGTATTATGTTTGTGGCCAGTGAAAAGAGTCTGTTCTCAATCCAGCGGACATTCCCAATATCTATTAAAATTCATGAGCATTACATTTTGCACATGAAGGTGGACAGGAGTACATAAATGAGGCAGAGGTGCCTCTCATGTGAAAGATTACTGCAATAAAGTTAATTTATAAACCATAGTTTGCATTGCTTCATGTTGGGCATGTGCTTCAATAGCCTTTCCAATAATGCTAACCTGAAGCAGAAAGGCAGTTATTCAGAGTCAACAAAGGTACTCCAAATCTAATAGATAACAATAAACTTACTAATTGAAGCTTCAACTTCTTTTTAACTTAAAATTGCACACTTACATAATTAATTAATTGGAAATGAAAACATTCAGAGAGATCATCTAGGCCAACATCTGCTTTTGGGGGAGTTGTTGGGAGTAACAGTATGTATACTCTGGAAGTTGGAGCTCTTAAGCAATTTGCCTGATGATTTGTCTGTGTTCCCTGTATATGATACATCTGTCAGGACGCATCTGGGCTGCAGAACAGCATGGGGTAAAAAGGGAGCAGGAGCAAGGGGTGAAAACCCTGGCTGGGTGGTGCCATGGGAGTAGGGGGGCTTATGCCCAGCTGATCCCACATGCTAGGGCTGAGAAGCAAAGATGCTGCTAGACAGCCTGGTATCTGCTGGTGTTAACCTCAGCTAACCCCTGTGGACCTTCTGGGCCTGAGCAAAAAGGTTGTTCATTCAGCGCTGCTGCCGGAGCACTGACCACAGTGCCCTGATCAACCCAAGGCACCAGCCAGGCACTGAGTGCTCAGTGTATCTATCAGCCAGGGCAGCACGCACTGTAATGCCCTGAGCTTTAAGAGAAAACAGCAATAAAGAGGTCTTCAGTCCATGTTGTCTCTTTCCCTAATATTAAGCTCAGTTCTAGGCTTGCCCATATTTGCCTGGAGAACAATTTGTGCCCCAAGACAACCCAGGAGACGCTTGCTGCTATTACCAGCAGCCCTCACTCTACCTTGGGAGGTGTTGCAAAATGTGTAAATCAGCTTAGCTCTTCATCTCTTGGTTTTCTTAATCAGGACTGCAACTCCAGCCTTTGAAGCAGGCTTTACTCACAACAGACCTATTAAGTTATTTGCTTCTGCTATTGTATATCCAGGAGATCCACACATGCCCCACAGTTACATAGAAGACATCCAGACTGACACCAGTATTTACACAGATCTGCAGGATTTATCATTTGGCGTAGAGTTTGGTCTCAAGTGCCAACCCTGTGTTTAAAAATTACTGTGCCATGGAGTAGCATCTCAGAAAACTCTTCCTCCCCCAGAAAAAAGCAGGAGCTATTGGCTTCCAGTGGCACCAGCTCTAATCCTAGCCTCCAAGCGCTGAATGATTCAGAAGACGACTGAGATCTTCCATGCATTGTTTTGATCCCTAATCCTGCCCAGTCCTCCTCCTTTGATATGCAATAGAAGGTTACTGGCAGCTGTGGTGAGTTTGCCAAAGGCTGGTTAGGAGACACCAGATGCTGGAGGTAGGTTAGCATTGGGTAGGGTAGAGTCAGCCTGGCCTGAAAAAGGCTTGCTGCTGGAGCTGGGAAGGTCCCAGGGGTGGAGCTGATGGTGAGTTTGGCCAGTTAGGTCTCACTGAGGTGATGAGAAGGGCTAAAGAACCCTGATAGCATGATACAAGCTCCCATCCTGCCTTCCCACAGAGCCAATTACAGTAGGAAAACAGGCTCTTCCAACCCAGCATTGTATGCCCATAGACACATATGTAGGAGTCCCTGCCTCATACCAAAATAGTCCAAAAGTCATTTGCTCCTTTTAATGCCCGTCCTCCTCCTGCTTATCTGAGTTTTGCAGATCACTTGGGCTCCTCAAACCTTGCTGTTCCTAACCCTGGTCCTCATTTTAGCACAGATCCTCCAGGAATTCAACCTTATGAAAAACAATTAAGCCCTTGAGGACGTTGCACAGGCTCTCATCCCAGGCCCTCAGATTTACGTTATGGTAAAACAGGAAACTCCTCAGATCCTGTTGAATGGAGCCCTGGCCCTGCCCTAAGCTTTCTGGGGTGTTTCCACTGCCTTTGGGCTTCGATTAGCACTGGTGCCATGTGGGCGGGGGTTTCTGGCTCCTGTGTCTGAGGGACCACATGGAAAGGTAAGGGTCTAATGAGCTGCATGGGTCAATATGTGCATGTGCCTGCAAGGCTGAACAAGCAAAAGTGAGGGTGGCATCCCGAGGGAAAATGTGGATCTTTGATTTGTTCAGGTGTGTTTTACAAAAACATGGCAGAAGGTATGACGGTTAGGGTTTGGCTTAGCATGGACTGAAGATCTCTTGGGCTTTGTGTTCTGCTCTGCTGGGTCCTGCTACACATTTAGAAGTAGGATGGCTACCATGTGGGTGAGAGAGCCCTCATTCATTTTGTACCAATTCAGGGTCTATAAGCAAGGATATGAAGCCTATCATTAGGGCTCAAGTAGGCTCACAGAAAGTTGTAATTTCTGTTTGATTTTTGTAGTTCTGTAAAACCTAAGAGTTAGAGTCACCTGGAGCAAAAAGGTCATAATTTGTTTATGTTCAGCTCAATATCACTGGACTAGAGTGCTAAGAGCAGAAGCTGAAGAATTTGATGTAATAGAAGCATCTGCAGAGCTTGTCTGGCTAAGATAAGGGTTGCATCATGTGGAAGCAAATTGGCGTTGATTTACTCAGAAGTGGGATGAGATTTTTCTGTAAGGCTAAAATGAGCCAGTGCCCTTCAGCGTGAATCCAGTGTTGATTATTCTGGGCCAGGTTCAACTTAATGAACAGTCATTATGATTTGCACCTATTGTACAGGAAACTACAGCATAAAAGCGGATGGGGTTGTGGCCCAGGCTTAAGACAAGGGGTAAGATGGGTGTTAGGTCTTGGAAAAGCAGAAGTTTTCCTAACTGTGAAGTGAGTGGCAAGCCTTGCTGAATGTGAGGCTAGTGCTAGGAGTGCTGAATCTTTGTTCAGGACAAATGGAGACAGTTGGGTGTTTTTAGGAAGGCTGACAGTTACTTGTTTCTACTACTACTGTTGGGCTGCATTCACCTTCTAGACAACATTGCTTAGTTAATTTCTTTTGATCCTGTGGTTCTTAACTCTGGCCTTAGCAGAATATCCCAATGCAAAGCACATGCTGGTCATCACTGCTGTCACCCTGCATCATCCGCTGTCTTTAGGCTGCATCTGTTTTAGTTCTGAACTTCCTCGGACCCACCCATACCAACGTAGTGGGTTGACCCTGGCTGGATGCCAGGTGCCCACCAAAGCTGCTCTATCACTCCCTTTCCTCAACTGGACAGGGAAAATATAATGAAAGGCTTATGGATCGAGGACAGGGAGAGGTCACTCACCAACTACCATCACTGGAAAAACAGACTTGACTTGGAGAAATTAGTTTAATTTAGTATCAATTAAATCAGAGTAGGATAATGAGAAATAAAACCAAATCTTAAAACACATCCCACCCACCCCTCCCTTCTTTCTAGGCTCAACTTTACTCCTGATTTCTCCACCTCCTTCCCCCCAGGTGCAGAGGGATGGGAAAGGGGGGGTTGCAGTCAGTTCATCACACATTGTCTCTGCCGCTCCTTCCTCCTCCTCAGGGGGAGGACCCCTCACACTCTTCCCCTGCGTGGGGTCCCTCCCACAGGAGACAGTCATCCCAAATTTTTTCACCATGACTCCTTCCCACGGGCTGCAGTTCTTCACAAACTGCTCCAGCGTGGGTTCCTGCTACAGTCTGCAGTCCTCCCAGCAACTGATTGTTCCAGGGTGGATCCCCCACAGGGTCACAAGTCCTGCCAGCAAACCTGCTCCAGCGTGTGCTCCCCTCTCCACAGGGTCATAGGTCCTGCCAGGAGCCCACTCCAGTGCGGGCTTCCCAGGGGGCTGCAGCCTCTTCAGGCACATCCACCTGCTCTGGCATGGCCTTTTCCACAGGCTGCAGGTGCAGATCTGGTTCACTGTTAACCCCCATGTGCTGCAGGGGCACAGCCTGCCTCACCATGGTCTTCACCAGTGGCTGTAGTGGAATCTCTGCTCTGGTGCCTGGAGCAGCTTTTCCTCCTTCCTTCACTGACCTTGGTGTCTGCAGAGGTGTTTCTCTCGTGTCTTCTCACTCTGGCTGCAATTGTGCATGTAGTTTTTTCTTACTTCTTAAATATGTTACCATGGAGGCGCTACCACCGTCACTGATGGGCTCAGCCTTGACCAGCAGCGGATCCATCTTGGAGACGGCTAGCACTGGCTCTATCAGACAAAAGGGAAGCTTCTCACAGAAGCTACCCCTGTAGCCCCCCTGCTACCAAAACCCTTACCCCTCCAGCTGTGAGGTTTCCTACACCCAGGAATCCTCAGCCAGTTTCAGAATTATCTACAGCCCTTCAGAAACTTGCCCCCATGCCTGTGTACCCCAGGTGATCTGTCAGGGCAGCCCTAAGTCCCTCTAAGACCCCTTTAGAGAAGCACTGCTAGCTCAAGGGTTGATGACCTCATTATCCCTAGAGACAGCAGCACTTACTGTAGGTCTTCAGACCTTGCTTTTAGCAGTGGTAGGCCCAGCTCTTCGGCTCCTTCTGTCCTTGTCCAAGAGCATAATTCTAACCCTAGTGTTACCCCATTAGCCTGGTCAACTCAAGCCAAACCCCTAGAAAACTGGCTTTGAGAGCAGTCTCTTGCAAATAGCACTCACCCTAGGAGAACCCATCAGGTGAGATACTTGGTTCTGCTACTGCCTCTGTTCTCTTCCTTCCTCAGGAGAGTCTACAACACAGTCATGAGCCTGATTCTCCAGCTTCTGGACCAAAACCTTCTTATAACTCCAGTGATACCCTGAGGCATGTCACAGGAGCTTCTTATCATTAGCCTTTCCTGGGGCTGTTTTAACAACAAAGTGTAGGCAGCCTTGGTGAGATTTGGCTCTTCTTACTTTGGTCACACCAGTTCCCCAGGGTTCATCTGGGCAGTCTGCTCTCCCTCTCTGGTTGGTGCAGGGCACTCAGCTCACCTGGAGACACAGCTCAGTGCCTGAGCTAGGTGGGATGAATACATACACTTGGGTTTCCACTTTTTCTCTCCACTGATTGCTGAGGCAGCTTTTGCACACTTGCAGCTTACGGAGTCCTAAAGATGGGTGTGCTGCATTCCATCTGGCTGTGAAAATTTATATTTAATGAATAACCTAAACAACTGTGATCGAGTGTTGCTGACTAGCTCTATTCCCCCTGTTTTATTATTCTCCGACTTGGTCATGTATTTCTAGCACTTGCAAATGGTTCTTTGTTGGTGCTCTCAATAATTAATTAGTAAGCACGTTACCTGCTGTGGTCTGCATACAGCCCCCTGTGCTGTGATCTGGGATGTGCAGGAGGGGAGCCCACGCTGCAGGAGTTGCCTGGGCCTGCTGCAGGAGGGCTGTAAGCACAAGCCCTCGGTGATGCTTAGACTGTTGGTGCCGTGGATTTCTACTTCGAGGAGCTGAGATGCTGTGCTTAGGCAGTCAGCTGAGCCCTTCCCTGGGACACATGCCACTTCTAAGAAAATCTCTGAGACTGTGCATCTGTGTTGATCCATCATGTGTTGAGCAGGAAGGGTTGGTAAGAGGAGGCCATGGAGAAATGCAGCAGTTGAAGGAAAATAAAACAAACCCACAAACTCCTTTTTGTTAGAAGCTGTCAGAAAAACACCTGGTGGAGAGTTGATTTCAGCTGCCTGATACCAGCTTAATATCATGGTGCCATCTTGGGTGGGGTCTTTGCAGAGAACAACTTTGTTACAAGAACATTAAAGCTGTAACAGCTGGCTCAAACAATGCATGTAAAGGGAAATAAAAGAGGAGGATAAGAAAGTAATTGTCATAATTAGGCAGGAGCAGAAAACTGAATAAGCTGTGTTGGGGGGGAGTGGAGGCAGCAAAGTGCTGCTGGTCTACCTGCTGCAGGTGTTGAGCTGTAATGGCAAAGACTCAAAAAAATTAGGAGTTGTGTAATTAATACCCTATGAATAATGCAAATAGGTGCCCTCACAGGTAGTTGAATAACTGATTTTGTTACAGGGATGCTGCATACTTCTACTATGTGCTTTTCTTTCACAGCTGCCTTCTTGACTTTCTTCTCCCTCCTCCACATTTCTGTTTTAGGACTTGGCTTTCTTTTCACTGAATCAGTAAGCTTCCTATGTCTCACCCCATTTCACTGCTGCTAGAGAGAGATCCTTTAATAACTTGGCCACCCAAGGCAGGAGGAAGTGAAAGAAGGATGTTTAGGGACCTCCATCATAGATGGCAAAGGAAGAAGTCCCTGCAGAGAAGGGAGGGAGGGAAGGAAAAAAACTGCAGTGACTGGGTCAGGTTACAGGTAGGCTCAGTTACAGAGGGTGTTGGCAGCTGTACTCCCACAAAATGCTGGAACAGCATCTCCAGAGGAGCAGACACCCACTGCCTCCAACCTCCAGAGCACATGGTATACAGCCCTGCTGGATACAGAGGGGAGGAAAAACACGCACTGTGGGCTGAAACACATGGCCTGTCCCTTGTTGTTCATTTCCCTCCCTCCTTCCCCCTACCTGTGAGTCATTGAGGCTTCACCTTTCAACTCTGGATGCATTCAATCACTGACTACTCAAAGGGCAGGACCCACAAGAGGAGCAGGAGGTGAAGCCAGCAGGCTTAAGCACTCGTCCAGTAGCAGCTGGCACACCTAAGGAAAAGAAGGGCAGGCTGGGCTGTTGGCATGTGTGGTGGCTGTAGGCACACCTACACAACCAGGTGGTGCAGCCGGGTCACCCTGCGGTGACAGCACCCCTGGCACATGCTGCTTTCAGGGACAAGCACATTTAGGCATCTTGGAGCTGTCTTTAAGGTCTGCTGGGTTTGCAGTCAAGAATGAGGTCAATGTAGGACAGGACAGATGCATTTGAAAGTAGACTCTAGCTTGGAGCAGCCATTCCTTAGAGAGCCTCGTAACTTCTTATTTGCATATATGTTAGAAAAATATGTCAGCTGGATGTCAGCATTTTCAGTGAGGAACAAGGATGGCTTCCTGGCCCGGGTTCTTTTAATGGCTTGAATGAAGGATGGGATGTCAAACAAGACTAAATTTAATCTGTAGTTAAAGGATTATTTCTTGGCTCCTCAACAATTACATATTCAGTGGAAACCTGGTGATCTTAAGTATGTCACAACATAATATTAATAACTCCATTACATATTAACCATGTCACAATTCAGATCTGCAGCCAAACTCTGCTGGCAACAGATGCATTTGTACTGACATCTTAACTTCACTTCTGTCAGTCAGATGCCTTTTGGGCAAAATAGGAGGATTGGATTGGTTATTCAGGAAGGTCCTTTAGGAGTTAAAAGCACTGGGGGTGGAGGGGACAAACCCAGAAACTGAGGCTGGCTCTGGGTTTCTGGGCTGGTTTCTCCAGCAGCAGCAGCAATGACATTTCTCCTCTGGCTCGCCCACCTCCCATCCTCTTGTGGGGAGCAGCAGAGCTCCCTCCAAAGCCCCAGCATCTCTCAAGAGCTGGCCTGTGCCTCTCCCCAAAACAGGCATCTCCAGAGATTAAACTTTCTGGGGACCCAAGGTGCTGGGGGCTCGTTCTCCCTGCAGGCAGCCCTGCTAGGGGGCTTGGCAGCAGTGCCCTGCTGCAGCCCAGAAGCACATCATCTTCTGGCTGGGTCTGCTCCTGTCACTTGCTATTAGCAGAGGAGCTTTGATATCTGATTGAGGAAGATAATTAAAGCTGCTCAGGAGACCTTCAAGGAAGCCATAATCCTCTGGCACGTCGACAGGGTGCAGGTGCCGCTTGCCGTGTGGCTGGCAAGGAGCAGCTGGGGCTGCGCATGGAGCCTCTGGCACCCCCCAGGCATCGGGGGGGGGGGGGGGAGCAAGGGAATGTTTTTAGCTAAGAAAAATAAACCTAGCTTTGCTGGGGACTGTGGTCCACTTGGCTGGAAAGTTCTGCACCTTGCATACTGGTTTCTGGTGAATTTTCTTAATCTGAAACATATTTAGGGCCTAGAGGAAACCTGGGAAAACAAACAGAGCTTGGGAAAACAGCAGAAGGGCAGGAGGAGGCTTGATGCACTGCTGCTTGTAAAAGCTTGCAAAAGCAGTCTAGCACTGCAACTGACCACTTTGTGTGTGCATGCATACATCTGAAATGGATGTAAGAAATACTTGGTAAATACCTTCTCCATGGGCCAAAGACTACTCTTCAGTGTGAACTTGAGGCTGTCCCTGTATCAGTAGAGACACACAAAAGTGTGTTGAAGAAAGAAGCTGGGGGACATGACTAGGGATAAACCACTGCAAAGATATGAGGTCAAAAGTAAGTTACTCCCAGCTCCTCCAGTTCTTGGTGATGCAGGAGCAGCAGCTGCACGTACTATTTTGGACCCAAGTCCTTGCTGTTGGGTTAGGATGGGATGCGGTTGGAGCTTTGTCAGTAAGTAGCAGGGCACAGGAAACTGCAAGAGTTTGTATCTTGTATCTCATGTGACTGATAGAGAGAAGGTAAAGACAACTTACTCTGCTACAGCATGAGGTAGAAGCAGAATCCAAAGGCAGGATGAATTTAGACTGAAATGCATTCAAAGGTTTTCATATGTGTGTCTATATTTATAAAAATATAAAAAATATGTATATATAAATAGTCTTTAAAATGGTAACTGTTAAGAACAGTGTGGGATTCTGGAAATATTTAAATATTTCTTATAGGTAATGTGAACACTGTGATAAGTGACTGGGATGTGGAAGGTGGTTTCCCTATGAGCATTTTATTTCTTAACTACTTAAAACAGGATTATGTTTTGATTCCTCCTCAGACTTTTAGTATGGGAAATTCAGAGGCAAAACACTGAATTTGGGAAATGCTGGTCCAATACAGATTGTGTTTACTGGGTTGGGAATACCTGAATAGGAACAACTGTACCAGTGTTTGTGGCTGCGCAAGTGGATGTTTCTTCCTCTTTCTCTTGCAGCCAGGATTTGATTTCCTCCTGACAGCAGCAGTATCTCAAGGGAGTGGATTGCAGGGTTGCTACAGTGCTGTGATGTGTCTGACTTGAAACTTTGGCAGCCCTGAGGGATACACCCTAAGTCAACTTTTAGCCATCAGGATGCTCTGATAGACCACAGGGAGCCGGGATGGAGTAGTAAGGGGAAAGTTACAAACTGCCGAGGTACCAGATGGCCGGTAGGATTAATTGAGCAAAGCATTGCATGAACACCGATGCATTTCTGCCGTCTCTCTTCTCGTTTTTGTAGTCTGTTTCTGAAAGCAAAGAATTGCGTCCCTGATTGTGAGTGACTTGGGTTGGGGTGAGTTTAGTGGACATAGTGGTCTTGAGAGCTCCCTGCCTTGAAAAGTGGCTACTTTTCACCATAAAAAGAAGAAAATACTGCATTTATGGATGCGTGTGGACAGATGCATGCCCATGTGCGCAGGCAGAGAGTGGGCACGTGTGCACCTGTAAGCCTGCGTGTGCAGGTAGGCAAGTGCCTGTGCCTGTGTAGGTAGGTACACATGCACGGGCACCCGACCGTCCCTGTGATCACGGTGAAGAAAGAGCCACATTAAAAAGCTGAAATAGTTTGAGATCCCAACCTTATTGCCTCTGGTCTCCTACCTCGCCCAGCCTCACCCTGTCCCACGTCCCTGTTAATTGTTCGCAAACAGCAGCAGGGACACAGCAGCAGCCAGGGTTGCTGTGCACTCGCCACAGGGCTGATCAGCGGGTCGGGTCCTTCTCTGAGAAGCCATATTGCCCTGTGACACCGGCTGCTTCAGAGCAGTCAAGCAAGGGGCAGAGGGAGGGGGGCTGAGGGATAGCCCTGCCTGTGAGCTTGCAGAGGGGATAAACTGGTGGCATGCAAGAAGACCCTTTGCAGCACACCTCGGACCATACTTCTCGGAATTTTACATGGAAACAACCTGACTGTAAGCTCTGTGGGGCTTTTTCTGGGTGCCTTAGAGTATGCACGGGGCTGGAGGGAGACAGCAAGGTGCTGTGGTGCATTCCCCCAGCTCAGCCTCTCTTCAAGGCAGGAGGGAGCAGAAGAGGTGGCATCTGAAGGAGCGAGCAGTCCTGCTGCCTGTAGGCATCAAGCAGGGTGCTGGCCAACTCCCTTAGGTTGGCGTCCCTCTGGTTTTAATGGGAGTCAGATGTGTAAAATCCCTTGCAAACAGGTTGCCATCATTAAGGGTATGACAACCTCCCCTGGAGCAGCTTTTCCTGGCTTGCTGCAGCCTCGACAGAGTCTGTCAGGGGGCTGGCACAGCCCCACTGCCCCCAAAACATCATAGAGCAAAAACAGTGCCTTTCTGAGGGTGAGGTTGTCTAGATGTGCCACTGCCAAGGAGGTGTACCCTCTGATTGGCCCCAAGCCAGTCCTACTTCACCCCTGCCTTTCAGCTGCCAGCATGCACCCTGGTGGGGTGAAACAGGGCATCAGCCTTCGGGCACACGTCTCTGCTGGCGGGGACAAGCTGGTGTGTTCCTCTGCATCTGTTGGCCTTTTAGTTTATTTTTTCTTTTAATTCTTCCAGGAAGGAGGCAACTAATTGAGAGGCGAGAGAAGCTCAGAGGGAGGAAGGAGAGTATCAGGGAGGCCTCATCTTCCCCACTGGCACAGACTGGTTATGAGCCATGATGACTACTCAGCCATTTTGCTTTGCTGGGTGTGCTGCCAGCACAGCTAATTACCGCTGCCTTCACTGTCAGGTTTTACCCTGGCTTAAGGCTGGAGCAGCTGTTTTGGTTACTAATCGGGAGAAACGAATGGAGAAAGTCCAGCGGCATCTGCAATGGCACCTCCCTGCCAAAAAGCTGGCTGAAAAACCTCAGCCAGCCTCACCTGGGCAGGAGCCTCCCGCGATGGGAAGGCAGGCAGCGGTGAGGGTGAGCCGGAGTCACCTGTAGCGCAGTGCGTGCTGGCACATGCCGCGCAAGCTCCTGGGCTTTGCTTGCCACCCAGGGCAAAGGGCTGCCGCAGAGCTGCCTAGTCCTGGCAGGCTGTGAGGAGGAAGTAGAAAGGGTGCTCTGCCGAAAGCGTGTCTGGGGCTGTGTCCTTGTTGCTGCCATGGCCCCAGGAGGGGGATGCCGGGAGCAGTTCTGCACCTTTCTTTCCCCAAAGCTGGCAGAGATGAGAATGGGAAGTGAGCCCTGCAGTTTCCAACTCTGCAAAGCTTTTTGCTTTGGAAATGTCCCAGAGCTGGGACCTTTTCAGCAGAGAAAACTGCTCCTGTAAAAGGGAGGGCAATGCACACTGCAGGTTGTAGCTGTGGCAAGGGAGCTTGTCTGGAGCTTGTCTGCATCTGCTCCAGCTGGCCTGGTTGGCTACGCTAAAGTAAACTTCTTCCCTGGGAATCAGTGCACTGAGAAATGTGGGGGGAGACAGGGGTGGTCCTGAGAGTGGTTTGACTTGGAGAGCAATGAAATAGTATTGCTTTTCCTTAATAAACCACCAGCCAAAGCTGGATTTAGGTCAGATGAAAACACAAAACCCTGGCAGTTCGTCAGTGGTCAGTGGCCCTTTGCTGCTCTGCTTCCCCAGGCCACGGTTACCACTATAGGAGCAGCTGTGCAGCACAACTTCCTCCTCCTCCTCCTCCTCCTCCTCCTCCTCCTCTTCTTCCCTACTGCTCCCTGCAGGAGAGGTCAATTGGGGCATAGGCTCACACATCCTTGTGTGAAAAAACAAGGAGCTTCAACATGGAGAGGAAACCTGGTACCTCCTAACCATCCTGAAGGTACTAGGCAAGCTGTACCCCACTGCACTGGGCAGAGGGATGCTGTGCTGCCATGCTGAGGAATTGGGACCAAGTGGGAAAATACTGGGGAATAAAGGCTTTTCTGCTTTGGGAATCTGGTGGTCAGGTTAAATTAATCTCAAGGTATCTAGCATCTTCTTCAAGCTGGGATGGACTAGTCTGCTGATTAGATTTAATTTTTTTTTTTCTTTTAAAGGAAGATATTGCAGATTTTTGTGAGCCCCTGAAACTGGCAGAAGGACTTCAGGTTAGGCTGAAGTCAGCCTTTATAGACTTTTAGACTTTGATTTTGCAGATGTCTAAACCCCATTGCACGTGTGCTTTTGGATATAGCTACTGTGATAAATGTTCCCAATGTCACTTATAATTGTGGCCTGCTTAACCTCCTACAATGCCCCTAGCTAAGAATCTTTGCAAAGAGCGAGACAATGCTGGGACAAAGCCAGCCTTGCTGGGGGTTTTAAAACTTATGGCAGACATCAGTAATTGCAGCACAGAACTTGGCATGTTTTGCCTGTTAGTGGACTAAGAAAAGCAATCCTATTTAAATAGATAAAAAGGAAATGTATTGGACCCGGTCCCTGTTGAGGCAGGGTCAGGGCATGAACTCATGTGAAAACTGGCTCTGCCAGGATTTATTTCCTCTGATCCAATCAGGTAATGGAGATGGGGGGGAACGACTCGTCGGGCAAATTTGTCTCTTGTGCATGTTGTGAGTCTGCAGCCTGTGGGCCCTTATTCCTGCCGTGGTCAAGGGTTACTCTCTGCCTGTGGGGCAGAGCCTGCCCCAGGGAGAAGCTCCTATGAATGGGCTCTTGCCTGGCTCTTCCAGGAAAGAGCGTAGAACATCTTTCCCCTCATCACTGCCACAGTTGTAGTGTCTGTCTTGTGCTTCTGCATGTTTCTACTTGAGCTAGGTGTTTCTGTGCAGATTCCAAGTTGCTCTTTATTAGTTTTTTAATGGTCTTTGCTCTACATAACTGCAGAGAAAAGCCTGAAAGCCTCTCCCACAGCAATTCAAAACCACAAGCTAAATAAGGTGGTGGCAGCAGTGATTTGAAACCCCGTTTTCACTCAAGTGCCTGCCTTCTGGTTCCCTGCAAGCTCAGGACTTCCCCAGTAGCAGCGAAGGCTTCCCATCCCAGGCGGGCGTCGTGCCTGCCTCCCCGCTGGCACAGCCCCACGCTGCTGCCCAGCCCCGCGTCTCGCTGCCGGCAGCCCGTGACGCTCAGCCGCCGAGCGACCGCAGCGGCCCAACGTGTTGGGATCTGCCTTCTGCCGCCTGCCCTGTTGAAAGGGCTTCTTGTGCTGCTACGCTGCTCTGGTAGCACGCCCTTTGGGTTGTGGATCTTTCTCTGGCTCTGCTCGGCGATAGGAGCGTCGGTGTTCGGGCATTTTGCCACAGCCCCTGGGTTCAAGTGCGTCCCAAAAGCGGGGAGAGGGGCAGGAGTGGAGTGGTGCTGTGCATGATCCATCCTTCTGCAATACCGAACCGGTGTTGCAAAAGCAGTCAAAGGCTTCATGCAGAGACCTGGGTGCCCGTGCAGGCGGTTTTGGCCAAAGAACATGACAGGCTAAGCACAGCAGACATCTCAAACCCCTGGCCCCAGGACTTGTGTGAAGAAGCCTGGCCCTCTTTCTTCCTTGCTGTGGGTCTCCTTCAAAGAAACAGATCACAGGCAGCTCTGCTTGAAGAAAGTCCTCCTTCTCTGAGAACAGGAGGGAAGAGGAAGGGCTGGACGCCCCCTCCCCAGGGTGCAGGGACAATGGGATCTGCTCAGCAGCTGGGCCCAGGGGCAGCCGAGGAGGTAACGCAGGTTTGCACCCCAGCAGCAGAGCACTGTGGCACCCGAAGGCTTTTTGGGGATGCCTGCAAGCCTGTCAGCACCTTATGTGACCCAGCTGGGTTAAAGGAGTGTGGAGGAGAGTAGATATTCCCCCCCTCCAGACCTCTCCGCTAAAGGAGACCTTGTAGAGCAGCTCCCACATGCCTTGTTTTTCTTGCAACCCTGTTATGCAGAGCCAAGGTGGTGCAAGAGAGGAGGCAGGAATGAAAGGGCTGAGGTTCGCCTCCAGGCCTCTTTGCAATCACCCAGCAATTCTCTCCCCTCACCGCCCGACACCACCGAGCGTGTTTGAACCGCAGGCTTGTCGAGTCCTCTCGAGGCCTGTAGGAACAAGGCACTGCAGCGCCTCGTGCTAAGCAGCAGGTAAATAAAACTACCGGGCGCTGGGAACAAACTGTTGCAAAGACAGGTAATGCATCAGGGGCTGTGCTGTCCCCCGCAGGCGGAGGCTGGGATGAAGCAGCAAGGAATGGGGATGGTGTGAGGCACCTTCCCAGCTGCTGGGGCTCCTGCACCCGGGGCCGGCACCAATGGGTGCTGGCAAAAAACACAGACTATACTACCTCAGGCATGCAGGCAGAGGCCAGGTTGAAAAATCACATCCAGAGATGAAAAGGTGAAGCTTGTGGTCACTAACACCATTTCACTGTATCTTTTTTCCTATGCTCTTTACTCCTTGGGCTGAAATAGCCACCTGGGGCCGTGGGCAGAAGCCCTAAGGAACCAGGCAAGCATGGTGTAGCCTCTACCTGATTTTGAAGATGAGCAAGAGGACCTTATGTTCATTTTGCAGCCCTTTCTGCTGCCGGGGAGCAGTTAGGCAGCGTGGGGGACCTGGAGTAACGTTCAGCTCTGTGGAGCCCTCCATGCCTTCACACCACCTCTCAAACCCGCTTTCCTGAGCATGTGGGGTTTTGTGCGTGGTTTAGGGGTTTGCATGAGGGCTGGAGCTGGTGGGTGAGTGGGCAGAGCCCATGGCCTAGGCGCTGGTTCACACCGATGCCTTGGCTTGCTTCAGGGCATGAGCTGAAGTCGAGGGAGGGAAGCTGGCAGAAAGTGGCGTGGGGAACAGGTTTCCTTTCAGACTTGGGGCAGCCAAGTTCAACCTGCCAACTCATCTAGGGAAAAGCAGTCAAATGATACAGAGTGTGCGTTTATGGTAGGGTCTGGGGATTTCGTTTTTCTTGTGGTAGGGCGTTTGGGGGTTTTGTGTAGATACATAGCGACAAAGCCCAATATTGTTATTAGGTTGGTCTGTGTATTTTTTGGACATCTTTTTAAAGAATATGGCTAAGATTGGAAAGAGACAAAGAAATGCCTGTAAGCTGTAGGTCAGCAGCTCAGTTAGAATTTCAGCTAAGTCTAGAGGAGTGCACATATGATCAGAAAGTCACCCGCAGGAGACCTTTAGAAAACAGTAATTCGTAATTGCTGCATGAGTGCTAATTTAGCACCCCCATTCACTCCTCCTGCCCCCAAGGAAGGATGGTGCACAGGGACAAATAACCCACTCCAATACTGGCAGCATGTCACTGCAATCCCTTCATTGTTTTTTCTTTCCAGTGCCAGCTGTGTTGCCTTCTATGTAATGCATAGCTGGTGCCTGTTATTGTGAAAGACAGCATGGAAAATAAAGCCTCATGAGTGTGGCCTCATGTTTAATTAGAAGCTAATGTGCTATTATTATTAAGCACTGAAGGAATGTACTGGTGAAGCAGTGCTTGAGCTGTTTTAAAAGCATTTTATAAGTGTACTTTCCCCTTGCCTAGCTGGCATACACCACCTTTATTAGGTGGCACAAGACTGCTGTTATGTGGTCTTACAAGTCTTCTGCAGTTCAGACAAACACAGCTGGGATTAAAGCATCTCAAATCTCACTGTTCAGAGGACTTTGAAATAGAAGGGTATGATATGTCCTAGACTAGGCCAAGTGTTTAATCAGAGTAGCACAGGCATTGAGAGACTGAAGTGGTCTGTGGTTGAATTTGCTATAAAGAGAAACTGGTTAAGTACAGCTTAATGAAACATGACAACCTTATTGGTCTCAAAAGAAGTTGAAGGAAGCAGTAAGAAAATTACTTTTGTTTAATGAGAAGTTTCATTGTCAGCACCTTGAGGAAGCTTGCTGTGACTGCTGTGCTCCATTAAGAGGTACATCGCTTTGTAACCTCCATATTGGCATGAGTGTGGCTTCACCATCTCTTCTTTAATACAGTTTCATTAGGCAGCCAGTGAAACACCTTAAAATTCAAGAAATTGAACTAGGGGAGTTGCACGCAGGTACCTAGAGTTATCTACTTGAAGCCAGGAGGTGTATCAAACAGCAGCAGGTTCCCTGCCCCCTCTGCAACCACCCATTCTCCTGCAGTTATCAATCACCCTCAGCCACTACCCTCTCCAATGACAGGATGCTGGGTTTTGGTTTTTAAAAAAGTATTAACTTTCATGGGGCTAGATTCTCATAGGAGACTGAGACTGACTCTGACTCCTAAAATCACATACTGAGGTAGCACTGGCATTCTTATCACTGCCATCATGCATGTGCAAAAAAGGTCTGAAGCAGGAGCAGCTTTCCTGTCAGGGGAGGTGTGAGCAAAGCATGACCCTTCTGCTTGGGCTGTGGCATGCAGGGTGGGAACACACCACCAAGGAGAGGTGAGGTACCTGTCCAGGCAGCAGCCCACCAGTCAACGGGGAAGATGTAAAAGCATTTAACTTGGCCTCAAGGTGGGGAAAAAAACTGAATTCCCTGAACAACTACAGCATAAGAGAAAAGCATTCCAGTTGTACATCAACACGTTATGCACGTAAAGGCTAGGTTATGTGGGGTTTTGTTCTGTAAATTCATTCAAGCTCCTTACCTTCCCTGTAAAAGCCAAGGGGAATGTAAAACTGAGGACAGCCCTACCTGTCAACAGTTTGTGATTCAACATCTTAAACAAACACATTACAGTTGTGTGATGCTGCTGGTCAATGGGGTTTCAGTTGTTTTAACAATTGCAAACTACAGACAGATACAGAACACAATCTTTTATTAATAACAGATCACATTTGAACTTTGAAAAGAGTGAAATTAAAAGGTGTATTAAAACATACCCACTCTAAGAAATCTATTTTCTTCAGTAGAAAAAGGCATACAACAGGTAGAAATACTATATACACAGTATATCAGTCTATCATCAGCCCCCTCAAACATTGTTTCACAAGTTGGTATAACGTTGTTAGAATATACCATCCAGTTACAGTCCAGTATGAATTTTAGCTTTTGACTTTTTCATTTAAGACAAACCACTAAGCACTTTGTTCAGCTTACTGATCTTGTAATACATACAAGGTGGTACTGTATTTTTGGGATCCTGCCTTGTTAGTAAGTCTGCCTCATCAATTTTGAGTACACGGAAAGCTGTAATCAATCTCCATTAAACAGAGTACCTTCTGACACTGAAACATGATTAACTATATCTTAAATATCCCTTTCCTCATCTCTTGCATTAATTTCAAGCAGAGTTGTGTTGTGTTTATTTTACACTGGAGGCTTTCAGCCCAAAATACAGATCACTGCAGTAAACCAGGAATCTATGCCAACTTTTTTTATTTAGGAAAATAAAAAAGCAGACTTAGTTCTTAAATTAGTTTGGCACATAAAAAAAAAGCAGGGGAGAAACCCACAAAGCTGCATCCTTCTATCACAATATCCTTTGGGAGGGGAATGTTAATATACAGACAAGGCAGGCACACGCAGAATGACTGATACAGGCCACTGCATGACAGACTCCAGCTCTTCGCCTTACAGCTGGCCTTAGTCCCTGTGCGCTCTCACTCGCACACTCAAACACAAGTAGCTTCTGCTGGCTGTACCTCAGTCCATCAGCTGACACCGCTGATGAGCGGGTCACGGCACAACTGGAGGGTCGAGCTCCGGCAGCCTTCTCGCACCAGGTAGAATGGTAGCCAGTTCTGTACCTTTTGCTTAAGTCTCACTTAACAACACAGCAACTGAGCTATTACTGCTCTGCTGAGCAAGCTGTAGCAGGGTCTGACGTGTCGGTCTTTGCTTGTCAGTGTGTGCCCCATGCTTCAGAAGAACCTCAACTGTTTTTGTGTGACCTCCTCGTGCAGCCAGATGAAGAGCTGTCAACCCTTCACTGTCAGAAACATTGATATTTTCTGAACTGACAAGTTCTTCTACTACTTCAGAGTGCCCGTTTTCTGCAGCAAGATGTAACGCTGTCCTATTTAAAGGGCCTCTGGCTAGAACACTGGCCCTTTCATCTATCAGCAACTTCGTTGTTGCTAAATGGCCGCTGCGAGATGCCAAGTGCAGAGCAGTGTATCCTTCTGCTGTTGCTGCCTCAATGTCTACACCGTGTTTAAGGAGCAGCCTCGATGTGCTTGTGTGGCCAGTTTCAGCAGCTATGTGGAGAGCAGTCTGCAAGAGCGTGTTCTTTATGTTAACATCCGACTCCAAGTCTATGAGAAGGCGAGCGACACGGTAGTGTCCTCGTTGAGCAGCCAAGTGCAGCGAGGTCCTTCCATCCACGGTCTGCACGTTCACGTTTGCACCCCGCTGTTTGGCCAGAAGCTTTACGATGGGGAGATGACCTTGCCAGGCAGCATAGTGCAGTGGCACCCAGTCATCCTTTCCTTTGATGTTCACATTAACGCCTCTTCTCAACAGGATCCGCACAATATTCTCTTGGCCGTACTGACAGGCTATGTGGATGGGGGCTCTGCCTTCAAAATCTACCTCATTTAAAGATGCATTCTTATCAAGCAGCATTTTGGTGCTGAAATCATCCCCGTTTTGGGCAGCAAAGTGAAGAGCAGTCCACTGATCCTCATCTTTGGCATTAACATTGATTTTCCTAGCCATTATCAGCTCCACAATGCTTTTAACTTTCTTCTCAATGGCTATGTGAAGAGGGGTGGATCCTTTCTTGTTGGTGAGGTTAGGGTTAGCATTGTACAGGAGGAGCCATTTGACACATTCTTCTTGACCAGCTTCAACAGCCAAGTGCAAAAGACTGGAGTTCCCATCTAAGACAATATCAACATCTTGAGGCTGGAGGATCTTCATCAGCTTGCTGGTATCTCCAGACAAAATGGCCTCTGTCAGCTTCCTCTTCTGTATGTCTGTAGTACCAATATCTAGATGGATATAAGGAGGAAATTTTTCACAATGAGAGTTATAAAGCACTGGAACAGGTTGCTCAGAGAAGTGGTAGATGCCCCATCCCTAGAAACATTCAAGGTCAGTCTGGACAGGGCTCTAAGTAACCTGATCTAGTTGAAGATGTCCCTTCCCATTGCAGAGGGGTTGGACTAGATGATCTTTAAAGGTCCCTTCCAACTTCCAACTAGTCTATGATTCTATGAAAAAGACATCATCACAATTTTGATACCCATCAAACCTTATTTGCCCATGGTTAACATATCCAGCGGCTTCAGCAATGACTTGACTGCAAAGAAATCCCCTTTCTGTCCCCTGCAGTAGTTTTAGAACAATTTCAGGTCAGATTTGGAGCCCCACTTACTCTTATTCTGTTTCTTGTGAAATGAGTAACAAAAGATGCTGCGATTGATCTCCCTGCACTAATCGTTGTTTGCCTAACTGGAAAATAGATGCCTCATTTCTGCAGCACTGGATTGAAAAGGGAGGGGCATGTGCACGAAAGTGGAGGTCTTTATTGCAATGTTCATGAGGGCTGCTGAGAAGGTGGCTTGAGTCTTCTCAAAAAAAAATAAAAAATGCTCGGACTTGGGTTTAGTATAACTGAAAAAGCCACATACTCAGCTGACCTCACTGAGCATTGGCTTTAGTCCCACTGTGAGCAGGACGCTGGAATAGGTGACCTCTCTTCCAACCAGCCTTTACATGACTGATTCTGTAATTGCTTTAATGGTAATTCAGGTCACTTCTTTCCAAAAGTAAATGAGATTTATTATTTCTCATTAGATCATGTTTGGGAACCACCTTTTTTTTTAATAACTACCCCCAGTAACCAAATTTGTAGCGCTGACAGCAAGAGAAAGCAAGGTTAACAGTGATTTCCAGAATGCTATTCTTCATATGACTACTCTCCAGCCCATTGACTCTCATGCACCAGTCCAAACAACTACAAAAAAACAACAACAAAGAAAAACCTGGCCATTACCTGAACTCTCCCTTTCAAAGGAAAGGGAAAGGGAACCCCTGGATGAAAAAGCTGAATCTACAGATGAAACTCCTGAAAGCCGCTTGTCGCTGGAGGCAAGTTTGGACTCAGAAGAGCTGCGGCTGAGATCCTCAGGGCCTTCCATGGTCTGCGAAATCCCCGAATCCAACTGGGACAACAACTCTGAGAGACTGTAATCCTTAACTGATGGAAGAGCAGGCTCCTGTTTTGGCTGGGATAATGCAGACAGCCCCTTCAAGAGAAGCACACAAGCATCGTAGAAAGGTCAGTAAAGAAAACTGAGCAAGAGGTCCTCCAGGAAGAAACATAAGTCTGTTAGTTTTCAGGTAGCCTTTAAGCACCGATCGTATTAAACGAAACCTACAGATAAGGCCACTGAAAATTTTCAGATGCAGGAGGGCAGCTTTCATCAGTACTCACACAGCCACTAAAGCTGCACAGCTCTTCTGTCTACAGCATGCTTAAACATCAGTCACACCCACAGTTCCAGCATTTATCTCCTAACTGTCCTGCTCTTCCTCAACAGTCTAAGAGTCCTGTGCTGAGGTTTTCCTGAGCTGGTCCATGCATTCGCTGTCACTTTTGCATTCCAGTCCTTCACCAAGACCCACTTCTATAAGGCAAGAAGGTGCTCAAAAGCAGCAAAGAGAAGGTTGCTTGGGAAGTTACAGCTCACAGAGGAACCCGTTCCTCACAAAATCTAGTGTGTTTGAACACGAGATGGAAAGAGGAAATACCTCAGGCTGCTGCTCTGGGGAATTCTTGGTGTTCAGGTCCTGAGTTATCATTTCTCTTGTTTCATCTTCTGGTTTTTCACAAAGGGCCTCTGTTTCTGAAGTGATTTCTTTGAAGAAAACAAGAGAAATCTTTATTTGTTGGGGTTTTTATTCTTAATAGGAGACTTTTCTGAGATGCCCTGTTGCCTTTTTCTATCATTAGAGCTTAACAGCTTTGAGATACTGTGGGAGAAAGACTCCAGTTCCGACTCTTCCATCTAGCACCTTCATCAGTAGGTAAAAGTGAGTAGCAGGCAAATAGTGCATGGGGCTGACTGAACAATTCATTTTCACATTCAGACCAGACTGATGTTACACGGTGGCTACACTGCAGGACTGTGAAATGGGAACCAGTCTACTGCTGGCAGACTTAGACATATGTTTTTAAAAAGACAGGAACCCTCCACCCTTCAGTCCCCATATCTTGTTCAGACAGGAGGAGAAGAGGCAAATTTCTCCCATTAATGCTAAATAAAGCCACCTGGAGATAGCACTTGATACATCCCTCTGCACATTTGAATTTGTAACAGGTGCTTTGGGCAGGTTCAAGCCTTTCACCAGAGTTGCCTTTTATCGGCAGAAAAATGACAGTACAAACTGTTCTGTTACAAGAAAACGATGCAGTTTCTCAACATACAACAGTAAATTTCAAGAGCCAGGGGCTTCCAAACTTTGGTATAGTGAAAACCACACCAATGCCAGCTTGACATATGCCCCCAATACACACAGTCAGAAATGAACATAATTTCTGGCTAAATGGATCAACTGGTTCAGTACTGGTCTTTATACCTGACGTGTTTACATAACACTGTCACAGTCAGACTCGTCCCCAGATAATCCCTTCCTCCACAAATGAGTAAGTGGCCTGTATCATTGTCTCTACCATACAATGTGCTCTATTTATTCTGTCACAGAGGTTCACAGCATCTACTCCAAGGATTAACAGAGTCTTGAGCAATAACGTGACTCACAGAAGAATAAATGGGCAGCCAAGCTACGAGGAAACCTTACCTTGAAATGTTGGCCGTTCACCAGGATCATCCTGCCAACATTTTTGCATCAGTTTGATCAAGTTATTACATGAATGAGGTCTGGATTTGGAAACAGCAGGTAGCTCTGGGCGGTGGCCTTTAACTACTTTTACCATAATATGTAAAATGTTGTTTTCCTCTGTAAAGCGAAAGCACACAAATTAAGATCCCCCAGCAAAAGGGATGATTTCTCTTTTGTCTAAGCGCATTAGCAGTGTATTAGGCTGAAAATTTGTTTTCATGCGTTTTTTTCTAGATTTAGGGTGCTTTCTTTTATCAACAAGGAAAAAGAAGTTGGTCTTACTCTCCCACAACACATTCATCAATGCAGTAACACCCACTTCCCGTGTATCAATTAAAAGAAATTGTCAGTGAGTGACTGTGTTCTTTTTCCACTCATCATAGACACAGAACCAAAATAAAAAAACTCAAACAGTGCTTTGCTACCTCTCTTTGGATTTCCATATCTGCTGTAAGAAAAGCGAACCACAGCTTTTATTTAGATCAAGTACCTGAGGTGAAGGAAGGTGAAAGAAGAAAACAAATCAAGCAGTGCAGTAATGTGGCTCTTGACTCTGAAGTCAACCATTGGGCTAAATGGGATCTCTCACTTGGAGAAAAATTAATAGTAGACTTGAACCTGTTCAAACATGTTTGCTATACACAGGCTAGTCATACACACAGGAAAAGTCATAAAGAATAAGTAGCTGCCTGTTGATCGGTGCATTTACTGTGGGGTGGAACAAGGCTTATTTTCACAGACAGGTCTGGGGCTTTTTAAAGAACAAATCTGTACCCACAATCTACAAATAAACTACAGAACCTCTCTACAGAGAAGATGTTTCCGAAAACAGCGCAGTTGCCTGCCAGTTGGCTTTGCTCTGCGCTGTTCCTCATTGGCCACAAACGTGTCAGAAGTCTGTGCAGGCCACACACTGATCTGAATCTGTACAGCAAACTCCAACAGAAGCAAAAAGGTGCAGACTAGGGCCCCCTGCGGCAAAATGGGTTCTGCTTTCATGATGTAGGACAAAGGAGGACTTACATCTGCGATCACAATTTGAAAGCTTAAAAGTGTCTGCCACACAGGACTGTAGGAATTTGGAGGACATGCACGTAAGCTGGGGCTGGTGGGGCAGGAAGCGTGCTTATCAATGGGAAAAAGGAAAAAAAATTCCAACATCAAACTTACCTGCAAAAGGCTTTTTCTGTGTAAGAACTCCCCAAACCACAATGGAAAAACTACAAATAAAAGCAAAAAAAAAAAAAAAATTTCTAGAAAAGCTTTAAAAGAAAAAAAAAACCAAACAAAAAAAACCCCCACAAAAGCCAGCAAAACCCCAAAAAAGCCAAACAACTCACAGAAGTATAATTTATTTCCCTAAGTTCTCTCTCCTTGTCTTTCACTTCTGCATCTAATTCAGCTGATAAACACACACAGCAAGATGCAGCCAAGAACCATAATTTGAAAGTCTAGTTTCTGCAGGGAGGAACCTGAGGCAGCAAACACAGGGACTGGCTGGAGGCTGCTGAGATCTTGCTGAGAACATTTACCAGCCACTCCACACCAAGACCGACAAAATCAGAGAGCAGCAAAGCATTACTGTGGATTTTATTTAATACTTCTACCCTGCAAGACAACTTTAAAGAAATACATTCCATTTAAAATACGACATATCTTTTAATCTACAGCTCTGATTTCCTTTTCCTAATAACCTTACCCTGAAAGAAGAACCAAAGACCTAGTGATGAAATCCACTGAAGATAACTAAGAATTTTGTCACAGACTCAAAAAGTAGGTCAGGATGTACCTTTTGATGGGAAAATTAAAGGTGGGCAGAGTCCCTTCCATGCCAGTTGCTCATCAGTGTTACATGGAACAATAATGCTGAAGACTCAGGATCAGCTGCAATTTGTGAAAAGAATTCTATCCTACAAAGGCTTTGCTAAAAGCAAAGCAAAGGAGAACCTTGCAAGATAAGGCTCAGACTAGATTTTGGGGTTTCATGCTTAATTAGGTTTTGATAATCAGAAAAAGAGGGCTCATTTTACAGTATCATCTAAAGCGCTTTTAAGTGTTTTCATAGTTAACTGACCTGTATACATCATGTTTGGTGTCAAAACACCTGTTTTTCTCTTTGATGCGCTCTGGAGGAAGATACGCAATCGTGCCACACAAGCCGTCCATGCTGATGTCATGGGAATGGGACAAGCCATTGCACTTTGCAAGTCCAAAGTCAGAAATCTGCAAAAAACAGAGGAGGCAAAGGGGAAGAGAAGCACATGTTGCCATTAGACTTCGGAGGCATTAAGAAAAATTTGTAAAGAATGACAGATGTAACAGGATGATCCAACAAAATATATCAAGCTGCTGTTCAGGAATACTAAGCTAAGAAAACACCTCTGGAAGCATTACACTATGATAGGCTTTTCTTTATGGTTAAACAGAAAAAAAGAAAATGCAAGCCGTTTTTTGCAAGCAGCAGCATGTTAGCCCATTACACAGCAAACACAACAAACAGTCAAGACAATTTATTGTAATTTGAAACTTGCCAAATTTAGCTAGTGCAAACTACTTTAATGTAATTATTGGTCCTGCCACCCCCTTTCCCTGTATAACCTCACACTGTATGCTATGTTTACATGTTCTGAGCACCTGTTTTCAGTCCATGAGCTCCTGAGTGAGTGCAGGAGAATTTCTCTTTCAGCTATCACTGTTACACTGACCATGCCAACGAGGTCTAAGCCCAACACCAGAGGCACCAAGTGTTAAAAAAACCAAACCAAAACACATCCATCAAAAACCCACACAGGGAATTCTTTTTGGCAACTAGGAGATACAGCAAGTTGGTGCAGTGACGCAGTGAACACAGCTGAAACGAACAAAACAAGTGACAGCAAGTTCATAAAAAGGAAAACACCCCTCCACTTTAATTTGAAGTGTCAAACAAATATGCATTCATTTGCTCTCAAAGGCATACCAATCATCAAGCAAACAGATAGGCAAGGAATTTCCTCTGTCTTACTTATTTCCCACTGGTCAAAAATGTCTATTATTCTAAGTTGAAATTTCAAGAAAAGTCAAGTCTTTTTGGACCACTCAGCCCACTGATTTTTGTCTACATGTTAGAGAAGATTTCCTCCCCCTGCCTCACACATTCTTTTTTATCTAATAAATACTAAATTGAAAAATAGGTTTTCTGATGACTCATTCCCCTTTTGATCTTCACAGCTTCTCCTTTAAGAAAGTTCTCCCCCAAAACAACAAGCATAATTAAAAAAAAGCTGCTTTTTTTTTTTTTTTTTTTTTTTAAATAGGCTCCAACTTTACACTTTCAGAAGTTTCTGTCTAAAGATACCACAAAGCTAGTCATAACATGCATCCATTACTGGAAAGGGAGAAAACTGCTGCCAGCTTCAGCCTCCTGGAGAACAGACAGGGCTACACAGCCAGCCGTCTTCAAATGCCAGGAATCTCCCTTTGCCATAAACCAAAAAAAAGCAACCTACACAGCTTCAGGAGGAACTTCTCCCAGGGACAGAGCTCAAGAGAGGCATTCTCAGGAGCTGCAGAAGTCCTGCACACTAGCACACAGGTATATCCCACCTGTATCTTAAATCTGTAGGGTACTGTGGCAATGACCAGAGAAGAAAAAAACAGGGAAAAAAGCAAAGTCATCTGGAGGAATAGTTTCTCATGCTTGTAGGGCTACACTCTCAGAGGGGGATTGCTGGCCTCCTCTGCAAGCCAAGCACTGGAGTCCAGAAAAGCAGTAAGTAGTCAAGAAACCCAGGTTCTCCAGCCAGTTTACCCTGGGAAGATCTGAATCGACCGCCCCAGGAAGCGCTGCATGAGTTTGGGGCACTTAGTGCTCCACAGGAGAACAAAAGCACAACCCCAACATCACGCAAGCCCGTGGTGTCAGGTTAATAAATGAACCAACTGCTGCAAGTCTGAACAGATCCGACTTGGTGAAACGCTGCTCTCCTTTGATTAACGTGAAGCAGAGGCTTGTATACACCTCAAGAAATCCATATGGCATGCAGGCATAATTAAAGTAATACACCTTCCTCTTTGTCTAAACAATACTGAGTTTCCTACTGTGTAAGTTAAATAAAGATGAAACAGAGACAGCACAGTGACACTCCTGCATTAAAAGCCACCAGCTATGTTGCATGAATCTAAAGCTAGTGGCTAAAATGGGAGGCTAAGCACATTAATTAGATAGAAGAGGTCTCAGTCTTGGCCTACAAGCCAAGAAACAGTTAAGGTGCATAGTCTACCCACCCCAGGCGAGCAAGAACTTTACTTTGTGAACCTGCCCCCACCTACTGCAAAGGACTGGGTTTTGTATCAATTAATAGGAAATTCATATGTAGAGCAGAGTTTCAATCCTATCAAATCCTGCAGAAAACACTGGAAATTGAAGAACTGAATCTTCCAGGCTGCAACAAAATAGTAAAATTCTACAGACAGTTTTTATGGCTTTTATTAGCTCCTTTAAGGTAAGTTTTCCACACTGCATGTTGTATTTAGTCATGCAGTTTCTTTAAACATCAGTGGGAACAGCACAGTGGGTGGAAGACACAGCCATTTAACTTACCTATTTTGCCTTTAAATTGCTTGCCAGGTACCTAGTTCTGCAACACAAGGCACCCCTGCTGGTGAAGGTAGTGAAAGCGGAGCACCCCTCCCCACTTCTTCCTTCACATCCCTGCTAGCCCTTGCAGCCCACCCCATGATCCGACAGAACCCGTCATCTCACTCCTCACATCAGCTATTTCAGGTGGCTCCCATCATGCTTCAAAAGCATACCTAATATCAGCAGAGTTAAGAGGAGACACGGAGGCGACAGACTGCTTCATGCAAAACACGTGGTGAAGAGGTAGGAAGAAGAGAAAAAACATTGGCCAAAGCCCACGCAGACAGTGGGATTGTTCATGTTCAGACAGCTCGCTCAGTCTCTGCTCTTTAAAGGTCTGCATGAGAACAAACACGTGAGTAGCAACTGGGGAGGAGAACTGAACATGTTTTCCTACCCACTTTCCAGTAACACTTACTTTACTGAGAGATCCCAAGATCTGAAGATGTTGGGGTTTGGGGGTTTTTTTAGCTTTGTTTGTTTTAAATTGAGCATACTGTAGACACAGTCCTTTCTCTGCATCTGTTGTTTGTGGACATTTCCATTCTAGTTTGTAAAAAAACACCCACTTGCAGTTTTAGATGCTTTGAGTTTGTATAGTTATTTTGTGGAACTTTTGGGGGTTTTCGCAAAAAAAGTAGATATGGTCACATAACTACAATGGTTACTAAAGTTATCTATTCCCAAACACTCCAGGGATCTAGCTCCCAAGAACAAAACTGGAGCTTGGGAAAGTGCTTTCACTGATGACTCCTGACAGGCTGTCCTCAAGTGTGCACTTAGCTTCTGATGCTACATGTCATTTTTCTGCAAATAAAGAGCCCACTACAATGAACTTGGGGACAGAGTTCACCAAAAGGTTTTCTTCATCAAATAGGTAACAAAGCCATCAGACTAATTTTTAATTGCTGCTGGCATACCCAGTGTGTGTCTCTGTCCATAGTCTCTGAGCACATGGATATTGAGAATGCCACCACATTTGTCTACAGGGTTTTTTGGTGCTTGGTTAGGGGGCGGGATTGGCCTTGTTTGTTTGTTTTTCTGGAGGTAGGGGAGAAAGGCTGGTTGTTCCATTTTGTTCTTTAAGAAATGCCAGAAATCTCTGAGACCTACATGGGTCACAGATTTGGACTACTAAAAATTAGGAATAAAAATTAATTCCAAGTGTAGACACAATGAGCATCTGCACTTCAAACATATGTCTTTACTTCAGTGTTTATGAACACACTTCAGTTAGCTACTAAAAGAAGTCTTTCTGAAACAGATTGTATTTCCATCCTTTTCCAACCTGCCCTGAAACCTTTACTCCTCAAAACCCATTTCAGGTGGGACATTTGTAATGCTGTCTTCAGAAGCAGCAGAAACCAAAGCCACAGTCCCACAGTCAAACGTCCATTTTAATTAATCATAAAACTACATTACCGTAACAGGGGTGGTCTTGTTCCCTCCCCTGTGTCACAATTAGATCAGTCAGACCAGCTCTGCTGGTTGGCATTTAAAGAGCCATGGAACAACAGCCGTACAATGGAAACCTTGATCAGGAGGGGTGGGAAACATGAAACAACAAAGCCTCTTCTCCTTTCTAATAACAGGAGAGTGTTTGCAGCTGATGGAAAAAAAAAAAAAAAAAGTGGCTGTGTTAACTGCATCAGCTAGTCTAATAAAAAGATACAACCGCTCTTTACCAGCCTGGCCTCTGGGTATTACTTTGACCTACAGTTAATGACCTACATTAAGAAGGTTTCTGATCAACAAATTTGCCATCTGACTAGGCTTCTTTGAACTCCACACTCAGAAATTTTGCAAGCCCCTTCTTCATCTGAAGCAAATAAAGGTGAAGACCACAGAAGCAACTTATCCATGTTCAGCAAGACTATCAGCACAGCACAACACAGCAGCAAACTTCACTCTTCACACTGGTTTAAATTGGAGCGCTGGGGGTAAAAAAATAAAAGCAACTACAGCGAGGTTAAAGCAGCACACAGCTGAGACCAGCTCATCCCACTTCAAGTTCTTTAAAAACAAAATCTGGGAGATGAAAAATAACTGGTGGGATTTGCCTCTCTGTGTGTGTATACCCACACATACATACATGCGTGTGTGTACATATACATGACAAGATGAGGAGCTGCTAAAAACAGGCTGGATAGCAAGAGAAAAAAGAACTTACAAATAATGTTTTTGCCCAAAAGTATTAAGTTGCAGGTGACTTCATTTTAAATACCTGAACAAAAAGCAACACTCTTAACCATGAGATATTGAAGATAAGAAACCTGGGAAGGAGCAACAGAGCATACAGGCATGGAAGCTGGCAACAAGTTAGGCTATGAGATTACTGCATGGGGGGTGGATTACTGCACCGAGGGCCCTGGAGAGAGATCACACTGGAGCAGGGAACGAGCAAATTAACAACCCAAAGGCAGTGCTGGAATGTGGCATTGCTTCTCCGGTGCCCACTCCCTGCAAGCGACCGCCACGCCACGGGGAGCTCAGGGGAGACCTCCAGAATGTGTACGGAGGGCAGGAGAGCTTAAGAACAAGCTCATACGATGTGGTCCACTTAAACAAAAAATAAATTAGACAGTAAGTACTCGAAGGTTGCACATATGGAACACTGGAGAAAGGGGCATTGAGGATAGTGTTGGTACAAAGAGAAGTAACAGGTTGACATTAAGGAAAAAAAAAAAAACGCAGGCTGATCCCTGCTAGGAAAGCCTGCCTGGGTATGGAATAATCCTCCCAAGGAAACACACTGCTTAAGGCAACCAAGATGGAGGAGGACATGGCAGGTAAGGGAGCTCCCAGCTGAGGCTCCTGTCAGTACTGAGCTCCACCACCACTCGCAGGGGAGGAGGCATGCATGCATGCATCCATTCATACTCCAAAAACCAGCAAAGCCTTACCTTGCATTGTGCATATTATATATGTATATTTAAAATCACCGAGGAATCCCCCAACGCGCCTTTGAAAAAGTTAGTATCTGTCTACCTATATCCCTGCTCAGAGCTCAGGTTAATCCCATCCTCTTAATTATCCTCCCAAGAACAAAATTCAGCACCCATTTATGTAATACACAGGAGACAGCTTTATGATACGGAGGCACCCACTTGATGATAAGTTCTGTACAACACTACTGCGTTAGTCATCATCCTCACTTGGGGTTTTTACAGTAAGCATTGTGCTCGTAAAAGAAGAAGGGTGTGTTTCCATTTAACTAGCAATATGGCATAGAAGCATTTCTAATGTGCGCCACTGGAAGACTGTCTGTTTCCTGGCTCAAGGGCAAACAGTTTATAAAAGTCCTCCCTACCTCCAAACTCTTCTTTTGCAGTCTGCAACATCTCTTCACTCACCTTAGGATCCTATTAGGGACAGGTCACCTACTAAATTAACGCTAACATTTAAAAAGTAAAAACACTTCAATCATCAGCTCCATTAGCCTTCCAGCAAGAAAATGCACATTAAATCAAGCTGCAGGGTCTGAAATTTAATTACAAGTCTCACATCACACAAAAAGAAGGTTTGGGGCCACATTTTTAAAGTGAAGGCGCCTCACAGAGTATGTATATCTCTTATTTTGCATATGGGTTCCTATGTCTGCTTTGCTGCTTGGAGGGGTTTCCAAGATGCTCACAGATGTAAAAGACTGCTGGCTGGAAGAAGGATTGGATTAGACCATTCTTTTCTGAACTTAATAGAAAGGGTCTGAAGACCTTCATGTGCTTCATATACAGAGCAAGTAGCAAAAGTTTAGTGATGTCAGCAATGACCTCAACAGAAACTTTTTTTTTTTTTTTTTTGGTATATTTCATACTTTGCCCCCCTGTACTGCATCACCACCCAGATACAGGCTATACATCAGGCAGCATTTCAACCTCCTGAAACAGTGAGAAAAATACAGCCTTCATATCTTGGCTCATGGATGAGTCAAGACGTAGGAATTTAATAAGTTATGCAAGCAAGCACAAACTTTAGGTAAATAAATACTTAGCAAAGGCTTCTCAGCAGCAACATGTGAGAATATCCTTTTAACAGTTCAGGTCCTGATGTTCTGGTCATAATACCATGGACCACCTGTAGATGATTCCTATCTCAGAAAGAGAATCCTTCTAAGAAATAAACCACTAAGAGGCTTGTAAAAAAGCTGAGACTGTCACAGGTGTGATTTCATTAGAGGCACACACCTCTTATGGCTCCAAACCTCTCATGACATCAGGAAAGATGTTTTCATTTAATGAAAACTTCATTTTTAGAATGGTACAGCAAGACCAAGGACTTTCAGCCAGTTTGAGGGGGACAGGAAAACAGGGAGCAGATGGATGATGGCACTGAAAATCTATGACTACTTGTACTGAGTTATATCAGCCAGCCAGCATGATTAATCCTGCAGTTCTAAGGTTAAGAGTTTGGCTACTGATTTGGGGGAGAGAAATCACGAAAAAGATGTATTTCAGTCTCTTTTCTTTCCAAAAGGAAGGATCAGAAAGCAAGCACAACCTCCTTAGTCCAGCTGTCAAAACAGAACCTCCAACAGAGAAGGCCAACAAGTTTGCTAGCTTACTCTGGAAATGGATAACAAAAAGAATTGCATACTGATACAGCCACAAAAATTCCCTTAAATGACCTCTGGCATGCCTGAAGAGTCATAACGGAGATACTTCTTCACTGTATGTGCTCCGAGCAAATGAAAGAAGAAAATGAGTTGCCTCTGGGGAAGGCTTCTCTGGACTCCAGCTGTAAATGAGATTTGGGAATTTAGTGGAGCATATAAAGCCAGAAGGACCTAGACAGAACAAGGTTACCACTGGGAGCTGTGAAAGTGGCACAGATGATTTAGAGGTTCACACTGCTTTTCTCTCCCTGTTCTTATCTGTCTCATGACCCTACTGCAAGGAAATTTATAGCAGGGTCCACTAGGTCTCAAAACCAGAGTTCACTACACTAGCACCCTCCTAAAATTTCAGGAGAGTTCTCGCAAGCTCCCTAACTCTACCTCTAATTTATGTACCAAAATGGTGCATAAATCAGGTAGACAAGTTTGGGGATTGGAGGGGTTGGGTTGGTGGGCATTCTTCTTATTCAGAAGGAATGCTGCTGGTTTCTCTCAGGCCTTTGAGTACAGGAAGAGCCATGCAAGAATACCCGAAGGTGGGTCGCTGGCACAGAGTGCCCAGTGCATACCTTGACATGGTAGTGGGCATCAAGCAGGATGTTTGCAGGCTTGAGGTCCAGGTGGAGCAGCGGAGGGGACATGCAGTGCAGGAAGTTCATCCCCACAGCTGTCTCGTGGATGATGCGGAAGCGCAATTCCCAGGGCAGAGGTTCAGAAGCCAGGAGCTTTTCCAGAGACCCTGTTTCCATGTATTCCATGACCAAGCCAACCGGCTCTTTACAGATGCCGTAAACAGGAAGTATGTAGCGAAACTTTGCCATTTCCATCTTCCTGGCTTCTTCCAATAACTCCATGCGCTCCCTGGGTAGAAGAGAACAGATGGTGAGGGAGGGAGTAGCTGTTTCTCTCTGTTCCCAAACATGCACAAAACATTTCTTAAGAAACCGAACCCCACATTTCACGATCATCACTTGGCTGAACACGCTACATCTCACCAGTCTATACTCCAGGCATATTTCCACATTTACTAACTTTGTTTTATGCTTCTAATGGTAGGCAGCTAACAGCTGCTGAACCACAAGCAAGTTGTACGCTTCAGCAGTGCAAATATCCCTAGCGTAAAGCCCATCTCCCCGCTTTGATGTTTATGCTGTGCTGTTAAGAACGAGGACGATACATGTAGTGCCCAGATTCACCACTGCTGTAACTCTTTGGGCTGAAGTCATTAAATTTTTGTGAGTCATAAGACTGTGTTAATCAGGAGAGAGCACAGACAGCATTGCTTCAGCTGCCAGCATGCAGGCCTGGGCCTTGGGAGAAGAATCCCCAGGACTCACCATTTAAGGGAGCAAGCTGCTTGCTTTAACTAGGGGGACACAGCAAAAGCCTCCTTGTCCTCAAAACTCAAATTTGGCAACCGAATACTGTGCTCACTCAGCTCCAGCGGATGCCAAAAGCTCCCGGCACGCCGTTTTCGGTGATGTAACAGGCCCAGCACTGGCACACGTAATAAGCACCCCTGGGTTGTTTACGGGGCACTTTAGCCTGACCCTGCAGAGCACTAAGCGTTACTCAGTCCAAGCTGTGGCATCCCAGGTCAAGACCCTTAATTGCCATGCCCTCCTTCTGCACCTCATGCACAGCCTTCGGGTTGCAAGAGCCCATGAGGACATGCTGGGCATTGAGGTGGAAAGGGGAAACCAGGGTCTTCTTCCCAGACCAACTGTGCCCACAAAGAGGACCCACACGTGATGGGTGAAAGAACCTTCAGTCTGTCAAAAACTACATTGTTAGAGACAATGGGCAGTAGCCAGAGCTGGTTTGGGCCATGGGTACTGATGCATCACTGTTGCTGACCACCCACCAATTCACAAAAAAGGGCACTGGGAGGTCAGGTAGGTAATATTTCCTGAACAGATGCGCTCTTATTACATGACAGCTCTTGTACACAAGGTGTGTACACTACGCAATGGAGAACAGTACCTGAAGTAATAAGACAAAGTTTTAACACAGACAGTTGATAGAGAATCCTACTTTAAACGAAAAAAACCCAAAACAAAACACCCTTGCTTTGATGCTCCCCAACTCCACATGGGCATTTTGAAATGACTAGCTCTCCTGGAAGACATCAGGGTTCAAATATAAAGCTCAAACACATTCACAGTGGCTGCAACAACTGATGAGAAGAAAGCTGCTCATACCCTCTGCAAGGCAGAAAGCTCTGTCACCTGCCCCCTCTGCCAGTCCCCAAGACCCGGGAAGCACCTGAGGACCAGTCCTGACCCAGTTGCAGTTTGTGCCCTCTGCCACTAACCAGGGATGCCAGTTACCACTGTGGGAGCCTCCCCCATGGCAGAGCTATCAGTTCAATCAAACTTTTTTCTTTTAAACCTAAGGCCAGATAGACGTGCTCTCCATTTCTAAAAGGAGAAACTCCAAGTCCAACCTTAGCACTGTGAAGTCTCCCCTTCCCATTTGTCCTCCACGATGTCTGGATGATCCAGGCAGCAACACGCACCACGTGTGCTGAAATGCAGCCTGCAAGGGACCCTCAGTGCTCCCACGTGAGAGTGATTTCAGGAGCCATCGTTTAGCACGTACACCCTGCACTAGGATGCTCCCATGACCCGTCCCCATCCCCTTCCCCTCCACTTCGCCTGCTGTGGAAAGCACAGAGTTGATGTTTGCCCAGACAAGGTTGGAAGTGCAGTCTGCTGCCTCTTCCTCACCAGCTGCAGCAGCCTGCAATAACCTGATGCAGTTAACATTTCATGCTAGGGGCGAGTCTAGCCTAGCAAGCAGCAGACCTATTTCAGAGGTAAGATTAGGCTGAAAATGGTTTAAGAGGGACATACACACCAGGAGGGGAAAAAAAAAAAAAGATAAGGGAAATCTTTTTCTCTCTATTAACCATGTTGGCTCCTGCTGCTCCCTACAGCAACTTGCTTGTGAAATAATTGCCTTTGTAGACAAGTACCCAGTTTGCTCTTTGGCAGGCTGGAAGGGAGCGCCTATGAATAACACAGCCAACTCCTTGCCCCCAAGCCACATGCATAGCCAGCATAATTCACCAGGCTTCGGCGGGCTGAGCTCTGGAGTCAGGGATGTAAAATATCTGTCTGAGCCCTTCAAGGCAAGGCAAGAAACCAGCAACAGCTAAAGCCTAACAAGAATCACTAGACTCCTGGGGACGGGGTTCCTGAGCTAACAACAGCCTCAGAGGGCATCACCAAAATCTGAGACCAGCTGCTCAAAATGGGGCATTTCCCTACGAAGAGAGAAATTTCCAATTTCAGCAAAATAAAAGAAAGCTCCCTTTCTGCTTGGGCCAGACCCAGTTACTTGCATGAATTAACTGAATAATTAACATGCAAATGCCCTTTATCTAATTTACTTGTTTAAATAAACCCCCCAACATCACAATCGCTGCGTTTAGCATCTTCCCATACCCACAGCAGTCAAAACTGAACCAGCCAGTGATCCAGCACAGGCAGGGACACATGTCAGTTTTCAAATACAGGCCCCTGTCACTTTTAGAAAACAGAAAAGGAAAAAAGACAAAAGGAATAGAGAGCCAAAAGACAACTCAGTCATTAGCCAAGTGCTATAGTGCACTTGCATTCATCGTATTAACGCAAACAGCTCTTTAAACCCAGATCTCCTCCATCAGGCAAAGATGAAAGGCCTTTCCCTTTCCTCCGCAAAAGGTGCAACAGCACTCAGCAAAGCCTTAGGTGTTCTCAGTGCACCCATCACCTCAATACACAAGTGCTAATGCTGCAACAAACGGTGCTGTAGGTATCCTTCAAGTTCACATTTAACAGATCAAAATATGGGATGGGGAGGTGGGGGGATATGCTGCTCAGTCACTCCTAGTGCTTAGAAATTATTCTGCAGTATCACCAAGGAACACTTCCCTCCAAAATGGCGGAAAAGCTCCTTATGAGGTTTCTCAGTCAAGAGGCATAGGACTGGCCTCTGTTATAACAGTTTCTTATTTAACACCTACATGATTAAAGAGTCAGAATTATCTTCTCTAAGCACCTTGGCTCCATTCCCCTCCCCCTCCAGTACTATATCCTAACATTATGGTAATAAAAATTTTAAAAAGAAAAAGAAAAAGCTTGCACACAGGACAGCTAAGCTCATGTAAATCATGGGGTGCATACACTTTCCCCTACAATGGTATTAGAAGACAAGAGCACACACATCAAGAGATCTAGCACTGGATTCAGTGCCAAACAGCGTCTCTGTCAGAGAAGCAGTCAATGACAGGTCAACCATTTTCAAAGCAATCAGAAATATTACATGGATGGGGGACTTCTGACAACCCCAAAACAGTTCTCTGTTTCTGCTCAAAGTCGTACCCAGAACGGGTAGGGCTCTATTCTTTGGATTCTCCCGGAGAGACAAGGGACTTATTCCTGTTCACTGCCTCACTCCCCAGGGACAAGGGCCCAGCCCTTGTACCACAAACCCTGCCACAAGAACATCAAGAACTACGACTATATCCCTATTTGCATGTATCCCATCTTTATGCCCTAAAGATAACACTTATAAAAATGCAACTTTAAGCTCACCGGGCAGTCCTTGCAGTTTTATTTTCCCCCACGACTACCATCACATTTCCCTAATGGAGTCTGAGACAGAGCAGTCAAAATTGCTCCAGAGAAACTCTAAAAGCCCTGAAAACCTGTAATGGGGCCATTTGTGTGAAACACCTCCAGACACAGAGCCAGGCTTCTCCCAGCCCAGGGGAGATCCAGCCCTGCCCAGCCACCCTGCTCTCCAGTACGGAATGCAAGTTACCTCTTCTGCTGGTGGTGAAGATGGGGTCCACAAAATTACAACGCCCCTGATTTTTTTCAGGGACTCCGTCTGCATCATGGCAGCTATTTAAGAGCATATGGTGACCTCAGCTCTGCAGAGTACATCTGTAATTACCTTTACACTGCTGATGCTCAGAAAAGAATGTCAATAAGAGGAGAAAAGAAAAAACCACTGCACGGTGAGGGCAGAATATATTTGGGGGGAAAAAAAAAAAAAGGGAATAAAATCTCTTCTTCCAGGTTAACAGAGATCTCAACCCTGCTAACAGATCTCTGCTGCATAGCCCTGGTACAACAGGATTACAGGTTAACTTGGACAGCTATGCTCACCCCCACTCTTTAAGGAGAACAAGGTGAGTATTAAGTTCTAAATTACACATCCAGAGACCACCAGAACAGACATTCATTCATTCATCTTCTGCACCTAAATAAATGCAGCATCTGCTAACAGCAAGGCATTTCTAAAACCTCCTAAATTTCTAAGTCCTACTCCATTCCTAAATCCAGGTCCTGCAGAGGGAGGTACATGTAGGGCTTTGATCATTTTTTTTCCCCCCCATTAAGAAGGCAGACCTTTCCACCTCCACACCCTGTAGTCACTTCCACCGGCTAACACCTGCAGTGAAGAGCCCCCTCTGGGAACTGTTACATCCTTCATACTCATTATAGTCTGCACATTTACGTCCAACTGTAAGAAATTCACAAAGGCTTCCAGGTTGTTCTCTTTGAGCTCGCCACCCTTTTTCCCCAGACTGCATTTCCATTCTGGCCAGCCAGGGTAAAGAGAAGAGACTTTGCGCTCTCCCCTCCAAGTCCCTGGGGAGAGGCTCCTCCGTCTTTCTGGGTCACACTCTCTTCTCTTCAGGCTTACACTGAATCTCCCCATCTTGAGTCGCATGCGGGAAACGTGATCTCAGGAGACAGAAAGTGGGAGCAAATAAGGTGTTAGGAATGGAATTTGCCTCGATCGCCTGAGAGGGCTTGGGCTTAAAGGTAAAACCACTTCTGGCTGTACATTCAGTTTTTCTTCTGCTTGAGGCCGCTTGGCTCTGTGGTGTGGTAATTGCCAAAGGAATTACTCCAAATCTCTTACTGTCTGCAGAAACACAGTAAGAGAGACTACAGAGTATTACCACCACCAAGCCATTACAAACAGGGTTTTAATGTGGTACCAAATAAATAAATAAGAAAAAGCCTCGGTGTTTTTCAGTTAATCTTTCTGATACCACTGGTAATTCTTCTAACTCTGCTGCTTCACAGGGTTCCAAGAAATGGCCAGTCAAGTTAATTTCCTGGATTAACAATCTAATGACACAGGCTTGTTTCAGCCTGCAAACTGAAGAAGTGGTGTTTTATTTTGTCTGTGCTCCCCACCGCATCCCACCATTTGAGTGGCACAAGTTTCTTAGACAGGTTTTGGTTGAATCTCTTTGAGGGGCAGCATTACCAATTACTGAAAGGGGTTTGGCAGAGCAGCCTAAGAACCAAAGGAGAAGTATATACAAATTCATCTTAGCTTTATTTTGCAGAAGGAGACGTTTCCAAGGCCAGGGACTCTCCAATTTCTAACTAGTGCTCCCCTTAAGCACCTGAAGCACAAATTTTGCAATAAAACAAATAAATTAGTGTTTCAAGGATTGGTTTATCAAAACTAACCAGGAGTTGCAGGAGCCCCGTGCCCTCAAAGTTCCCAAATTCTCAAGGCATTTTTGTTCACTGCATGGCATGTTTGTATGGTCTCTCCAGTATCTGCACATCTCATAGCCACTGAGGGACAGGTGGTTCTCTATTGCACATTGAATATATTAATATAGAAATTTGGTAGCAATTAATTTTCATATTAAAATAGGTGACAGCATCCTTTGCTGGAAGTTAATTTTGAGTATATTTCTAGATGTGTTTTGCAAATGAAAAGTATAACCAATTTTCTAGCTTATTTTTAAGAAATGCTTTGATTTTAACTGCAAAATTAGTCAGCTGCAGTACTATTTTGATTAGGCCTCAATAAGCATCAAGTATGAAATCTACACTGAAGTTTTAATGGTAGGAGGGCTTGCAGGTTAACCCAATTAAAAAACACCCTCTGCAACTCTGAGGTCTTTTCCATTTTATTCACAGATAGCACAATTACCCTATGCATATATTGAACTCTCCCTCTCCCCTCTGAAAAAAGGGACATTTTACCTCATTTACTATACTACATAAACCATGCCTACAGCAAAGTCAGCAACACAGATAATGGGCAAGATGCCCCACTACCCTAGTAATCTTGTAGCAGATGGGCTTACAAGCGCTTTCAATCTTGGGCCAACTTAACTCCCTCCTCCTGCAGAAACCGCAACAAGGGAAACCTTCTGTGACTGAACCAACCCACCTCTCAAAAAAATGAACTGCAGAATCAGCTCGTGAATTGGCAGAGATCCCAGAGATCAAGGTGGAGCTGGAAAAGCTCCATGAATGCGACTTGGCCATAGTCATCTCCCTCTGCACAGACGCTGACCTGCTGGGAAATCGCTGCTGCCCCTTAAAACAGAAGGATGTTTCTAAAGATGCACCTGGCAGTCTTCCTCTCCTGGGAAAGGAGAGCTGCACTCGACAGGCCCCATCACACACAGAGACTGCATGAGCACAGAGCAGCTGATTGTCCTCCACCACGGGTCACAACTAGTTACAGAGGGCAGGTGAGCCGGAGAGGGGTTCTCACCGTGGGCTATCTTTACCTGCAACGCAATGCAGCTCCACACTGGACTACCCAGTGAGGACTCACTCACCCTGGACGGATGCAGGGATAAGCGCTGGCCCTGAACTGAAGCTGGAGAACCTATTTCCCAGCACGTCTCCTTTCAGCACCCGCTCCTGAAAAACAGCACGCCTGCGGCTGTAGCGCCCACGCCCCAACGCCCCCCACTCACTCCACTGCTAACCACCACCATCTACCACAGGTCGGTCACAACTCGTGCATCTGTGAATGCAAGTGAAAGGGCTGGCTTTTCTCAAGGTAGGGAGCTCACTGGAGTGAGACACAGCAGGCCTGGGAAGCCCCTGGATCCTATTTGGCGTTTTCGCTCCTCCCGCGCTTCCCGTTCAGGGCTGCCTTCCACAACCTTTGGAGCTTGCAGCAGGCGTAATGCTTCAGCACAAGCCAATACACGCATGACTAGGGCAGGGCAAAATGTTTTCCGAATGGCTCCAAGGGAACAGGCAAGATCTACACTGCAGCCGTGTGGTGGCTCTTTCCAAGCTGCTGCCAAGTGGCCAAGCAACATAGCTTATTCTTTGAGGGAGGCCGGGCCCATTACGTACAATATAACTAAAGGTGTTGGTCCGGGCTTCGCTTAAGTGTGACAAAGGCCACGTTTGCCTAGAAAATATTTAATTGCGCAGCCCTCTTCGCAGTGTTTAGTCAGACCTTTGTACCCGTTGTTGCTGTTGGTAAACACGGCTGCGAGATGGGCTGCAGCCACGGCGCTCCTGCCGCCTTGGCGCGGGCATCGGTTGGTTTGGTTGGATCTTTCTCAAGCGGGCGCTCAAGATGCGTAAACTCTGGGCTACACCGCTTGGTTTGTTTCTCAAAAATACAAGGCAAGCAGGAGTATCATCCCCAAAAATCCCTAAGCTCCCGGCAGCCGGGTAGGGCTGCAAAGCGGGGAGCCCTCAGTCGCCCCGCTGCTTCCCGGCTGCGCATACGCGCAGCCGGGAAGCCGCGGGGCGACTGAGGGCTCCCGGGTGATCTGAAGAGGGTCGATCCTGTGGGAAGAGCCGCATCTCTCACCCCCCTTCCCCATCCCTCAACCCATCGCCCCCCCGTCGCCCCTTACTTCTCATCCACATGAAGGCTGGGCGAACACTTGATGGCGAGCCAGGTCTTCCAGTGGAGGTGGCGCACCTTATACACCTGCCCGAACCCCCCCGAGCCGATTTTCTCCCAGCTGCCGAACTCGTTCTCCTCGAAGGTTTTTAGCAGCCCCATGGCCCACGGGGAGCCGCTCTCCCGCGCCATGATACCGCTGTCTCCGCCGCTCCTCGCCCGGCACCGCGGGACCCAGCGGGACCCAGCGCCGCCGCCACTGCCGCCGCCCGCCCAGGTGAGTCAGGTGGGGCGGGGGCGGCGTCACTTCCTGGGCCGGGCCCGGCCCCCCCCAGCGCTGCCGGGGAAGGCGGGGGGGATGGCGGCCCGGTTCAGAGCGGCCGCCGGTACCCGCTCCCAGCCGCAGCGCCCGCCCTTGGCCCCTCGCAGGCGGCCGGGGTGTCCCCGGAGCTGAGGCAACGCTCGGGGCCCGGCCCTTGCTTCTCCCGACGCCTGTAGAAGGCGGCTCCCCCGCCCCGAGTGGGGTGTCCGGCGGCCACTCTTCCCTCAGGGGCACCCTGCAAGCTCCCGCCGAGGGGAGCGGCCCCCCCAGTGTCGCAGCAGCCCCCAAGGGCGGTAGCGGGGCGCAGCAGGGGTGTCACGGGGGGCTGCGTGCACTGTGACAGTTAACTATTCAATCACGGGGAGGGAAGCACCGGCAGCGGGGGTCCCGCCTCGCCTCCTGCGCAGGGAACCCAGCGGGGGTCCCTCGGCAGAGGAGGACAAACCCCCCATCTGCGCGTCCTGCTGGGGGCTGGTGTGTGCCCAGGGACGCTCTGAAGCAAGGTGGCTTAGGCTCTGGGGAACCACCCTGCCAAGAACTGAAACGTCCCCGGTTTTTAGTTGCCCCTGGGAGTAGAAGCTTTGATGATCCCGGCGACAGATTTCAGTGCCTGAATCCTTTTGTGGATCTAATTGCAGGTACCACAGGACTCGGACGGATGGCTGAAGAGCTTTACTGTGTTACTGAGATGATGCTCTTGGAGGGAAGGAGTCTACACCTTTTGGTAGGTAACACGATGGCAAAGAGGTTATTCTGATCAGCGTCGTGACCTTCATGCCTATCACATAACTAAAGGTTAATAAAGCCCGTGTGTGTTTGTTATGCTGACTATCAGACTCGAGTTGGTTGTCCCAGGCAGTTAGCGTATGTTTGTTTAATCTAGCGGGTTAGGCAATAGATAGAGGACAATGTGTTTTAAAGCTCGGATAATAGCAGTAGTCAGTCTTGTCTTTGCAAAGCTCCATTTAAAAAGAATCTGTAGAGACATTTAATTACTTTCAAAAGACATGGGACACCAAGTCTGTTCTCAGGGCTTTATTCCACATGGACTTGTTCCTGCTTAATTTACTCTGGATTCAACTAAACAATGGTTTACTCAAAATAAGAACATCTATGTATACATAAATCAGGAATACGAAATAGCTGTGTGTAGAGACAAGCTCTTAGGTCACCTGTGTGACCCAACAATACACCTCTATCTAACCTCCTTCTGGCTATCATCCTACCTTGTGCCTTGCTTTGATTTGGGACTTGAGATGCAACTGGATCAGCCTGGAGAAGCTGCCATGCTCTCAAGAAGCTCTGCTTTAAGTTGAAGTGATTTAGAAAACCAGGGCCTTGGACACTGTCTTCCGGAGGTGTGCATGACTTTGTTCCAAATAGTACACCAGATATTTTGTTCCACAAATGATACATTGTCGTTCAAACTCCTGTTTCATTGGGAAGATGGTGAAAGTTGTAAAACTTGAGTTAGATGAAACCCAACTTGCACTTAGTTGGCAATTGAGTTTAAGCAAAAAGTAGATTGTATACTTTCTACTTACACCATGAGTTGAGAATTAACTCAACAAGCACCAGCAACAAAGGAGAGCTCATGACAGAACATGGAAAGAGTCCTTCTAAGATAATTTAAATTCCTTAAGTGCTTTCAAAGGGGCTAGGCCTAAATAAAATTCACATTTAAGGTGTTTAGAAAACATTTAGGTGCTGCCCTAGCTCTCAGCTTTTAGTTGGTGAACTGTAGGAAGACTGGAAAAGGGCACCAGAAGAGCTTGTGTTCAAGAGGCAGAAAAAGAACGTGGCAAAGGAATTCCAGAGCAGTCAGATCCCTGACTAAAAATAAATACATAAATTTTTTAAATGGGTTAATAGCTAGCCAGGCTGACAAACAACAGTCAATACTAGGTTCATTGAGAACAAATCATGTGAAACCAACCTAATCTATCTTTTTGTGGCCAGGTAACCAGCCTGGTATAAGTCCTTCTTTCCTGTCCATGTTATCAGTGGCATCTCAAAGAAAGTCTCTTCTTGCTCTGTTTCATTGTCTTGCAGTATTTCTCAGTCTTTTCAGAGAACAGGATTTAATTCAGTGCTTTAGCCTTTTCTTTTTGGAATGAAATTCTTCTAAAGGGTTGCTTGGTGTGTATGAAGTCAACCAACCTGAAGCTTCAGTAGGTTGTAGGGCACCTTTGTCCTCTATGTTAGAGCTAAAATATTTTGCTTCTGTGTTCTGTGAACAGATAGCAGATGGCAACTATGTCATAGCTTTGAAGATGATACAGAAGAGCACTAATTTGCAGCTTGCAACTTTCCAAAAAGATAAACCAAAAATCCATCTATTCATCCACTCTGCAAACATTTAAGCTATGCTTCAGTTTTTATACACAATGGCACAATATTGCTGTTGGCTTGAGCCAACCTAAAACTACATTGTCTGTGAAGGAGGCTGCCATCCCCCTTTTTTGTGCAGTGCTAGTATTCACACGGTAGTGGTCGCATTCACGTGGTTGAACAGTAACTGAATTAGCTCAATGATCTCACTTAAAAAAACTCCCTTGGTTAGTTTTCAGACAGATCAGAAAGCTGGCCTGACTTACCAGATGCTCATTAATGTCAATAGAAAGAGAGGCAAGTAGGCTGGAAGGAAACTACCTCTGAAGAAGGTGATGAAAGGGGCACAGTTGCACATGGTAGCAGATGCTGGAGTTCCTTGCTGATCTCATTTAAAGCACACCCTCGCAAACAACTGAGAAGTGCAGTGTGGAGGTGGAAATGAGTGGTAGGAAGAGGGTGGGAATTCTTAAACCAACTTTTCCACTCCAGAAAATTAATAATAATAAAGGACAGCACAGGTAATTCTGCTGAAGTCAATGACACATGCCAGCGGGGCTGCTCCTAGTGCCCAGAGTCAGGCATGTGTATGAATTTTTGCTAGTTCAGAGCTTAAGTTAACGGCAGTTCTGCCTACTCGGTCCCCCAAGAGTCAGTTCCTTTATAGATTTGAACGTACAAAAGTAAGCTGTGATTAAAAGGCAGTCTGG